>NC_058341.1:23917500-25167500 GCF_905475395.1 Chrysoperla carnea
GCGGTTAAATTTAAGTAATAGAAATGTCGCCGTTAATGCCAACCAAACATAACACAACATACATATAATATGTAGGACTATCATACATTATCTACTCTCAAAGATCATAATGACTTTAATAAATTCTTAGATTAACGCACTGCTAATGTGTTCCGGTATTATACACAGTTTCATAAATTTTCCTCTCTCGTAATTTCCCTTTCTCTTACTTTCCTCCTTTCCCCATATTTACCATCACCAATTTTATCATATTTCTTCATGCTATATGTACAGATATATTATTAGCCTAGGTGTCGTTGGCGCTACTAACAAAATTTTGGTATAAGTGTTTTTAAAATCACTTCATTAGTCCATTTCCGGTTGTCCGTCTGTCACGATAACTCAAAAACGAAAAGAAATAAAAAGTTGTAATTTTTAAAGCGTGCTCAGGACGTAAATAGTGACTTTGAATTTGTGAATGAGCAACATGGTCAATTGGGTCTTGGGTCCGTAGGACCTATCTTCTAAACCGTTAGAGGTAGAACAAAATATTAAATGTAAAAAATGATTTTTAAACAAAATTAACAACTTTTGTATGAAACATTTTTTCGTAAACATCACTGTTTACTGGTTAGGGCGCAAATTAGGTGCAAATTGGATAGTATGAATTATATGGGCATATCAGTTATGTATGTGTGACATGCATGTATGTGTAATATGACAGTATAGTCTATACATGTCTTTACATGGTATTTCAAAAATTAACTCAATTGTTTGTTTTATTGAGTCAATTGTTTGTTTTCACTTGTTTATTATGTATTTTATTGTAATGGATTTTTACAAGGGGCATGATGGTTAGTTTTCAGAATTATATTCCTGGAATTTCTCTAAGGACACTTTTAACTGGAGTCTTAAAGCTCATTTCAAATTGTTTTAACGTGAAAGCGCCCATATTACCTTGACTGCATGATACATGTTTGTATGTGTGTATGTACGTATGCATGTTATTTTAGAATTAAATTAAATAATGAGTAGAAATTAAATGAAAATATTATTATTTGCTGTAAACAATTTTATGTTATTTTAAATCTGTATAATTCTTCTACTTTTAAGAGATCTTTTGAAAAAAAAATATATTATTAAAATTTGTTTTTATAAAAAATTTTATGCGAAGTATAGAGAATTAATTTATTTAAGAATATTTATAAAATTCATTTAAAAGTATAAAAGTAAAAGATTTCATAAACAAATCCGTTATTTTAGATTTAAATCATAATGTTAATTTTTTGCTGGAACCGACGGCGACGGAAGTTTTTAGTATCGTTTAAATAGCTGAGAAGACAGTAAATTTTACATGCATTGACCCTCAAAATCGTGAACTTTGCAGCTGATTATCATGCTATCTAAACGACCTAACAAATGGAATAATTTACTCTGTGTTCAAACAATATTTTTTGGTTCATAATTAAATCTAATACGATCGTAATCATAATTAGAAGATTCCACGGCCCTTTGATTACTTACTAACGAAGCCATTCCTGTCACCACTCAGTTTCCGGTTAACTACAACATCCACTAGGCCTAGACCAGGAGTTGGACTAGACCATGCTATTTCTTTTGAGGAATGTATTTTAAGGTTTATGAAAATCAATACTCGAGAGGCATTTTTTTTCAGTGCTACAGACACAAAATTCTGTATTTTCTGGCATTTGAAATGTAATTATATTGTGTTATCGAAATTTCTCAATACTCGAACAGTGCTTCTCGAACGTCCAAAAAGTCCATGTTATTGAAATCGAATACTGTTTTTTTATGAAATATAAGCCAAAGTCTAGTAGTATTTCTCGTAGATGTACACCTGGATTGTTATTTCTTAAAAATTTGATCAATCTTCTTAATGAACGAAATAAAATTTGCATAAATTCAACAAGAAAAAAACAATAGCAGTAGTAAAAAAATTTTAATTAAAAAAATGTATTTATTATGGAAGTAAGATCACGGCACCTTAAAAAGTTGTAACTCTAAAAGCTGTAAAAAATTGTGAAAGCTTCATTTTTTTTAAATCAAATTCAGACTCCATTTACGCGGCTACCGACCGAAAGTCGTGATATCACTGTATTGTATTATAAATGCGTTAAATTGCTAATAGATACGCGAGTGGAGTTCGAAGTACAAATGATATGAGTTCCTATATCTCTCAATTGTGAAATTGACAACCAAAGTCGAGTTGTAGACGCTATTTTTGTTTACGAATGGAGAGTTAGTGGTCTCTTTCTTCACGATTTTTCTTTCAATGGCAAACTGTACCTTTGGCACGGTAGAATGGTAAAAGAAATTAGAAAACCGTGCAGAAGGAGAGTACTTATTTTTTCATGAGTAGAGAAATATTATGACCCTAATACTATCCTTTTTATTAAATCCGGTACCATGTTCGCATATCCTTAAGACACACTAAGCATGCGTCGAAAAAACAAACCTACACACATTTTAACATAAAACACAACCCACATACACGTGTACAAAAAAATATTGTATAATAGAAACTGATTAAATTTTCCATCATCAAAATAAAGTTGAAAAAAAAGTTTTCACATTAAAAAAATTGAAAATGACTGACTGTCGTTCTTTCGTCTATTTACATAATAATTTTACTTTATTTTTCTTTCTGTTTTTCTTTTTCTTAATGTTACTTTCATCTCTTTTGTATGTGACGATTTATTTGTTTCAAAAACCGCATATAATTTTTTATACTTTGACTCTCATCTATACGGCTGAATATTAAATTTAACAACTTTAGAATATACATATTAAGACTACTACTTGAAACCGTGGCCCCACTTTACAAGAGTTATTAAGCTTGTATGGAAGTAAATCATCGTAGATTTGCTTTATCATTTTTCGTACATCTTGTCTTCGCTTGTCCGATTTTTGTTCAATATTCTATATTCTCTTAAGGTAATTGTAAACCTACAGTATTGTTAAAAAGTTTTGGTTAATTGCACGGTACATACATATAAACCAAATACATGCTTTGTTGTCAAGTAATGAGTTATTTTTGGCTTTACAATACCACGCAACTACAAAAATATATAATATATTGTAAGAAAATGATGCTTATTAATTTGATAATATAGATATCGCTCTTCAATCATCAATACTCTAACTATAGGCGTCTCTGTTCATCAAATGTAGGATCTTCGATGAACTCATAATTAAATTAAAATTTTGTTTTTATATCATCGACAACCTTATATTTTTATGTTATTATTATAAACTACAAGATTGTCTAAATATTTTAGATAGTTTTTTATCACACTCTCTAGATTTTTGATACAGAAATATCAAATTGAAAAGGATAACCTACATGATTCATCATTTTTCAGCAAACTTATGACCTAAAAACTTTTGTGATTTTTGGAAACTTCGTTAATAAAAAGATAAATTCATAAAGTTTTATTAAAATCCCTAGTATATTCCAATCCTTGCATATCTCCTTAATATCTGTACTTTCACTTGACATTATTTCATTTTGTTTTAAAACGTGCCTTTTTTTAATTTCAGTGGCAATGTTTGGGTATTCAGTCAGATTTTCAGTCAGTTAGTTCATCGTCCATCCGCCAACCTCTATTCTTCTATCATACATAAATATAAAAAACCAAGTACCATTTGTTAGTACTGGTCTTAATACGTATAAAACTACCGTACTTTATGAAATTAATAGCAATTGGTACAAAAATTTTGGTTAATATTTTTAGGGTTTTTTAATATAAGCTTTGTGGACTTACAGGTACCACGGAAGCTGGATTGAAGTCGAAAGTTGCAAGACATAATGTCCGACCTGTATACGGTCATTTTTGCTCTAGAAAATTATTTTAAATTAAATTAAAAAACTGAAATATGTTATAATGCAGTGCCTACTTTTTTCTTTTATTTTACTTCTCTCTAGGTAGAAGCAGTTTTTATTTTCTTACGGCACTAAATTCTAATATAGCTTTTATATTTTATTAATACCACCAACTTGTTCCTTTCTGTATTAAAGCTATAAAGTTGACTATGAATTTTAATTATTTTAAATACATGTCTTATATATCAGTTTTCAAGATTTAACGTTAATAGTAGGCCAAATGTCTAATGTGAGCGATCTTTGGTTTATTTTGACTGATGTAGCGCCCGGATATTTTGCAATATTTGAATGGGTTGAAATAAATTATTTTTTTCGTTCGTAAGATTGAACATCATTCACGAAACCACTTATACCTTTTATGTACAGTGTGTCGCATTTAACATGAAGACACCCTCATATTTGGGAATATCAATTAGAAAGAAATCTTTCACAGTCATATAGGGTGATGGGTCACATTTTTGAAGATACTTAATCAAAATCTGAACTTTAAACTCAACCTAACTCAGTAAAACTAAATTAAACTAAACTCAGTAAACGTGATTGAGAATTATTAGAGAACCTAGGTTTTAAATATTTTTTGGAGGGATTCTAACAATCAATGAGCGTCCAAATCAGAGTACAGATTCATTTTTTGGGCTTGAGACAAGTCTTACAGTTTATTTTAAACGTATTTACTACTTATAAAACGTAACAATGGTTTTCATATCTATGATTTATAATAAATAAAATGATTCATCAATGTTAAACATACCTAATCACAACTTTCGAATGAAAGGTACTTCAGCGAAGTTGCACTTATTCAAGTTTAATCACTTTGCATTAATAACGACTACAACTAAACCGATAACTATGAATAGTGAACTTTTGAAATACATTGTAAATAAATGATATACTTTGACAGCTGTGTACACATAATAACGCACCTAAATACCTACTTCTCCAGTTACAATGAGTTAGGAACGTATGACATATAAAAGTCAACCTCTCTTCATGTACTCCGTACTCAGAAAAATCGCTCATTCCTTAAATAACATGAACCAAAAAGTCAACATTTTTTGTTTTTAATCAGATCATATTTTTAGAATTGTAAATTTTTGTTATTGATTTTTTGGGAGTTAATTATGGCAAGAAAATTTTTGACATAAAATAAAATATTAAAACAGTTTTATAATATCTGACTGTCCATAGAATCACTGCGCATCTTGAATATTGTCAAAATGAAAATTAAAAAAACTTAAATACTTTTACCAATATCTAATTAGTTACAAAAGCGTGATTTCTTAGTTTTTTAAACTTTTACTTATTTTTATGACCATAATCACAATCTCAACTTTCTCTTGATCACAATGGTAAGACAAATGTTTGAAATTTTATGAATTTAACGTTACAAAGATTCAATATTTTTGATCACAAGTGTATTATAAATTTAACGCGTCACACATAACAAACCTTTCTTATTATTATTAAACACAACACACGTCGAAATAGAAAAGAGTTATAGTTGACATTTAACCCTAAAGTTCGAGCATAAATGTATATTGTTATTTGTTAAGTTTATAGCACAATTTAAGTACGCTATTATATATGCAAATAGGTGGAATATACTAAATAACCCACTAATTTTGGTATTCACTTCACGAATTATCCAGTTTTATACCTAAATAACACATAAAGTTTAGTTAGATACATTGTATATAAATTTAGTTTTACGAAATAAAATGAAAATTTGAAAATGTTTATTAGTTATCCACAGTTATGTTCACAGATTTCTCTAATATTATTCAAGTAGGAACTAATTTTCTATCAATAATTTATTCTTAAATCAGCGAATATTGGATAATTGGTTTTAAATTTTGTATTACATATTATGTTCGATCAACGAACTTACATGATTATGTAATTTGACTCGAACAGATCGATCATAAAATTGATTAGGTAGATTTTTCAGAATATGTAATTTTTACACAGGCTATTTGGTTATTAGATGCCTTTTTAAAAAGATTATATTGATCTAAATTGAAACAAATTGAATCATGTTAAAATTGGATAAAAGTGGGCGATTTTCTGTAGATACTGCAGGTTCTAGCTTTTTCACATTTTCGTTCATATAATTGAGTTTATTTCTTTAATGTTTAGGCAATGAATAACTTCTTTTATGAATAATATATGCTCGAAATTCTAACAACGCACATATTTTTTCGTATAGTTTGGAATAATTAAAATAAGTTTAAAATTTTATAAGAACTTAAACATGTATAAGATGGAAAGTATTATTATTCAAATATATTTCGACCAAAAATAAGTTTGGTCGAAAGTTGCAAACTAAAATTGGCAAATATATTTTTCTTTTACAGATTGCCTTCATTTACAATTGTATCGTGACTCAAAAGATCGTTACAAACAAGGACAAACAAAAGCATCACTGTCCCTTCAACATTTTTTGGGAATTGAATCTGGTTTCACATTAGATAAAGAAAGTAATACAATAGCAATTATTTGCCAAGATGTGATTGTTGTATTAGCATTTGATACCAGAGAACGACTGATACAATGGCAGGTGAAAATATCAACGAATTTGGGTGAAGATTTGCAGTATTTAATATTAATTTCAACTGCTCCGTCAAAGGCGAAATTACCAAGTGGACCAGCCAGAATGCATGTGCAAGATTATAAATTTTGTTTAACTACTGGTGTTCCACCACGGTTAGCTGGTGTTTGGGAAATTGGCCATTTAAGGTAATGGAAAATATCTTGTAATGCTTAAAGGAATAGAAATCGACATTTAAAATTGGTTTTTGTTTACAGGCGTTATGGTGTTGTGGAAGGTAGATTTTGTTTTGAAGGAGGTTCTAGATGTGGTAAAGGTGAAGGTTTATATGTTTTGGTCACAGATCTAGGAGGTGAAATTACACAAACATTACAATTAGCCGTTCAAGGAAAATTATCTACTAAGAGGCGTCCAGTTTCCCGAAAAATGTCAGGTATAATTAAAGTTAAATAATACATAATGAATAATACCTAATAATAAATTTTATTTGCAGCTATGGATAGTCCTCGAAAACAGTTGCATCCACGTTCAGAAACAAGAAATAGTGATATTAGTTGCTTGGACGCGTTCAATACTAATCAACAGCTTTCAAATGTTATAAATAATCCAAATGCGGATATGTCCAGAAGCTTGTACTCACATGATGATTCATGCCAGTGTCACACTTCGTTACATGCTTGCATGCAACACAATGATGACTTAATCTGCGCGTGTCATCGAACTAGTTCACCATTCAATTGGTCCACTGAATCTCACAGTGGAGTCCATCAACATTCAAATGCCGATTTAGATTCCAATTATGGCTGTGGTGATACTGTATCTGTGAGTGAAATGCATGATATTGTTCACAGTGAAACTTGGATAGCATCAGACAATCATGGTCGTAATGAGTTAGGCCAGCCTTCGTTAGAAAGATGTATGAGTTGTATTTCAAAATTAGGTGCACCATCAATGTCTCGTTCATCAACAGCCACAGTTAGTGGTACACCTTGTACCAACGGTCCACTTTTTAATCCAGCTTGGACAATGGAAAATTCACAGGTACCAACTTGTACTCATCGTGCGCCCCCAATAGGGAATACGAGTGATAGAATGTCTGTATGTTCATCACATGGAAGCAGCAGTGGAAATTCAGAATATTCTGTCCCAAGGCAATGTTTACATGGAAATGATACAACTAGGAATATTTCTTCACCAACACCACCTAGTGTTCCACCTAAAAGTCCGAAAAATATTCAACACCCACTGACACTAGCAACAACTGTACAGCCATGCCAATGTCCACCTTCACGTCCGCCGAAACCACCACAGTTATCGAATTCAGCAAATAATTCTCCAATTAAAAAGAAAATTCGGAAATTACCAATGCCACTGCCTATTACTACACCTTTAAAGCCTGCTAATCCAACCTGTTCATGTCAATTTGGAAATATTCAAGAAAGTATTAATCAACATGTAGGACCTTATGAAAATTACGATATACCAAAAACACCTTTATTAGTTGTAAGTAAATTAAGATTCATGTCCAGGCTGATATATTTTAACTTTTTGTTTTTATTTTAAGGAACCAAAAAATAATGAATCTGTAGTAGTTCACCAACCGTCGTCTAGCATTAACCCGGAAGAAAATTATGATACACCAAAGAAAATAATGGAATGCTTAGCTTCTGATCAACAGGGTATGAATAACACTTTGCCATCCGTTCAAACGATGAGTATTCGAAAACCATGTGGATGTATTTTGAAATTTAACAAAAAGACAATGCCATTAACTGAATCAAAATTACTTGAACATCCTGACGAAGCACGCAGTGATTGTCCATGTCGGCGTGTTACACCAATGTGTTGGCCAGGAAATTGGATGACAATACCATATTGTCGTCGTGGAAATGGAATGGAGAATACCAGTTTGCCAATCACAAATCAAATAGTGCCTGAGAATAAATCGGAAACAATGGCAATTTATGCCACAGTAGATAAATCAAAGAAAACAAATCGTAAACCTCAAGAATTATGTATGTGTCCTGAAAATGGTGGAAACTATGCTAACATAGAACCACTACTTCCACCTAAAGAAAATAAAGAAAATATATCCAATACTACACCAACAACACCAGCAGCTTCTTTTGAAAATTACGAAAATATAGATTTTGCTCAATCTTTAGAACATTATGAAAATGCAAAACAGTTACTTCAAAAAGCTGGTATCACACAGGAAGAGTTAGACCGTTTAGAAATAGAAATGAAACCAGATAATCAGCAACATGCCACAAATATTTCTGGTCCTAAATTATGTCATAAATGTGGCCATGCTAGCACGAAAGTTTTAGAAAACGAATCTTTACAGTCCGAATTAGAAATATCTCAAGGTGCAAGCATGGATAAACTAGACGATTACTTAATGATGGAGCCTGGTAAAAGCAATCAACCACCACCCGAAAGTGTACAAAAACCTCAACCAGAACAACACCCGTTCCCTGGATATATACCAATGTCTCCAATTACTAATACGAATAATGACAAAGTTGAAAATAGTGATTTGCTGAAACATTGCGTCAATCGGTTGTTAGGAGAAAAATCATCCAGTAATCCCAGTTTAGTGGGCCCTCCTGTGGATCGAAGTAGAAAAAGGTCGGAATCTGATATGCGAATATCAGGTGCCGCTATGTTAATGCATCACCATGTTGGAAATAGTCCGTATAATAGAAAACAAATTATGGATTCAAGTGATTGTATAGAAAGTTGTCGAAAATCTTCTCTTATTGCTCGTAAACGTTCAAGTTCGGCGGATTCTAGTCGATATGTAGAGGAAGATCCAGACGATTTAGATAATAGCTTAACTACTAGTCGTACAACTTCCCCTTCCACTGAGACGTTGCGGAAATCATCGTTGTCCTCATTAACGAATAACGATTCTACTCAAATAGAGCATAGACTTTCGTCCCCTTGTTTACATCAAGAAACCGAGCCTTGTTATAGTGAAGAATACTGTCGAAAACTTAGTATAGACGTTAATTCAAATGAGACTGAAGGTGAAGATAATAGTAGTTTAACCAGTGATTCTTTGCGAACACAAGTTACATCTCACCCACAAACAGTTAATATAAGAAGATCGTCTAGTGTTCCATGTAAATCAGGACAAAATAGAGATTCAAGCAGCTCCAATGATTCAGGTGTATCGACCGGTTCATTAAAACATCGAGGGGCTGATTTTGCAGAGTTTGAATTGCCGTTAACTACATCGATGTCAAGTCGACGACATCATCATTATGCACAACGACTTATGATTGCTCCAACAAACTGCCTACACTCATCATTGCCAAGAAGATCGAAATCTTCAGACCCTCTCAGGGAATTAACGTTCCAATTCCAAAAAATTAAAATTCCGGCCAAATCTTCTTCAGCCGAGGCAGAAGTTCCAATTTTCTCAACCAAAGGCTTAAAAGGTAAGAAACACAAATTACATTTTTTAAATTGAAATATATCTAAAATACAAATATTTCAGGTTTCAGTAGTCCTGCTGATAGTAGTTCGATGGGACCACCATATATCGATTCTCGCAGCACCAGTAGTGGTACTTCAGATATGTCAGATTATATAGAAACTTTATCCCTGTCTTCCCACAGCTCGTCTGATGCAGCAGATCTCAGGTAATATTTTTGTGTTAAATTTGAGCATCAATTTGATATCTTTATTTATATATTTATATATTTATTTATTTTGTTTTTTGTTTTAGACTAATTAGACAGCCAACAACAACATTAAGACCACGATCCGGAAAAGAATATCATAGTTTAGATCGTTCAATATTAGTAGGGCAACATGGACTTATATTAGATGGAACAATGAAACTGCAAGCTTGCGGTACAACCCGCGGCCATGGAATTTCAAGAGATCCAAATGCTTCGTACGCCAATATAACTCCAGTTCCTGAAAAATCGGAGTCACCGAGTCCTGGTTATATGAGTGGTTCATCCCCGGGACAAGAAACTGCAACTACAGTCCCGCAAACACTCCTACCAGGTGCATCTCACTTCAGTTTTCAGGTAGGAATCATTTATTTGTATCAAAACGAAAACACTTTTTGATTTTAACAAGCTCACTTTATACTTTCAGAAAACCCAATAAATTCGGTTCTTACAAATCAGAAGAAAATTACAACGAATCAATAAAAATTTTTTTATTAATATTACCACAATTTTGAAAAATTCTAGTCAAAGCTAAAAAGAAAAACATTTAAAATCGTAGATAATTTTAATAAAATAGCTTTTAATTTAAATTTTATTTAACATAAACCAGCGGCCTACTTTTAAAACAATGAGCTCGTCGTTCTTACGACAAATTGAAGCACCCCGAGATTTAAATAAAAACACGCCATATAATTTAAAACTCTAATTATATAAAAATATAGCATATTTTTTCAATTGAACAACAATTTTATATATATTTAGTAATATTATGACTGTTTTTTAGCAGTTTAAAATATTTTTTTCAAATTGTAAATACTTATGAAAATAATAAAAAACCAATTGTATAAATTTTTCTAAGTAATATAATTAATATATTTTGCATTGTCGCAAAAATTTAACCTAAAAACAAGGCAATACTTTACCATATAAATATGTTAATTTTTTTTTGTGTTAAACTAAAAAATATTATAATTCAAGATGTAATATATTATACATAATTATTACGATATTCGATAAAGAATTTCTTAATAGAATATGAATTTAAAGATATTTTAAATGAATTATCATAATACTTTTTTTCAAATTATTTTAGACAATTATAATTCTTTTTCAAATATAAATTATCATACTTTATTTAAAATATCAAGACAGATGTAATTAATGAATTCATTATTTAACTTGAAATTAGATCATACTTAGTGTATAACTAGTCTTTGTAAAAATGGCGACTGATTAATTAAAAAAAAATGTTCTACTTAGATTAAATGTGTGGGAGTAGAAGGGATTATTTTAAATGATGGGACTGAGAAAATTTTCAAGAGGTTCTAAAAATTTTGAATGGTGTAGTTTTCGTAGAATAGATCTCAATATTTAAAGGGTAAGAAGATGCATTCAAGAGTGCTACTAATTTACGAATATTTATTTTTTTACAGTTGATTTACGATTCTCTTTTTTGAAGGGTTTGGAAATTATTTGAAGTAGATTAACAGTTTCGTATCGTACTAACAGCACATCTTGAATGTATTTGAAGGGTTATTTATCATTTTGGGTTTCGGGAAATTTAAAAACTTAAATATTAAAAATTTTAAAAATAAATAAATTGATCACGTGTTAAAATTTATATAAAAAAAAAGATACATTTTGTGAATTAAAATTTTAAACTCTGTTTGCAATATTTGATTTAAAAATAAAAAAACTCCACACTAAAAATGACATTTCGTCACCAATATGGCGGCTACGCAATACGAAATTAAAAGTATTTTAATTTTTTTATTTAAAAAATAGGTTATACTTCTATTTATTTATATTTTATGTAGCTTTTTTTCAAAAAGATGAATTTTCACTGTCAATTCTCTGTCAACTTAACAATGCCATCCAGATAAGCATTGTATTGTTTCAGTGTCTGTAGAGCAGGCATGGGCGAGTTATTATAAGTCGAAGCCACCATTGTTATAACTTTATTGTGTGTCTCTTTATCCGCAAGTCCGCATTGCTCATAGAGGAGGAAGCGAGACGGGTATACGAGTTCTACCCATCTCAGTTTCTCTCATAGTAATGAGATGGGTAGAAAAAAAATGTTGTCTCTCCATATTTTAGGTTGTCACTGTCTTACTCGTATATTAAGTTAGGAGTCCGAGGGACTTCTGTAAGTCACGTTTACCCATGCCTGATTTAGACTATAGGTTCTCAAACTTATTTCGTCTACCGCCCACTTCGAGAATCAATTATTTTTAGTGCCCCCTATATGTAATTTTTACCCAATATTTTATGTTTAAATATGGGCAAATATATTAATATAAAATTACAAATTAGCCGTACCGTCTCCTGTAGGCTTGGTTCAGTTGTGAGACTGGCTAAGTGGAAGATTCAAGGAAAAGTAGATCACATCGTCCTGTTTTCAATAGTATTCTTGATAGACATAATATCTGATTCCACAATAAATTCCGGCTTCCAATTTGAAATTATTCACGCAAATTAAAACTTTTTGATTAATCGTTACATAAAATATTTCATTCACTTTTTTGTACAAAGTAACAATTCCAACAGTCATGATTCTTTAAAAAATTTTATCGAATGCCTGACATAATGGTCAGACGATTATGATAAATAAGACACTAAGCTCATATCCATGACTTGCTTAAAGTACTATTTATTATTAGTATGTTATAATTATAGTTTTATTTTATTTAAAAATATTTTACACCAATATGTAATCATTTTTAATATTGCATACATTTTCCTTATAATTAAAATCTAAAATAAAATTAATAAATTAATAAAAGCAGTGCTCAAATTGTATAAAAACTGAATATTACAGTATTTATATTTGTGCAGCTAAAAAACTAAATAAGCAATCTATCTTTAAAAAAAAAATTATAAAAATATATTATATATTATTATACTTTATTTGTAAACTATATCAACTAATGTATCTTGAAAATAAATCTTGATCTATTTATAATTGTGTATCTGTATGTATACAAACCTACTTTGCTTCCTCCCGAAAATGTAACTTATTACTTATCTACCTTTTCTACTATGGCCGAAAAGTCACAGGTTTCTGAATGGAATAGATGTGAATTTAAAATCAGTTGGGAGTTTAATAGACAATTTTTAATGGGTAAGTTTTTAATGTTTTTCTATCATTTATCTAAATTGTTAGATTCTATATTTTATCAGTAAATTCCGCCTTTTAACAATTTCGCAATTGCAAAATTTGCAATTTTGCCCCTTTAAGTTTTATAATTAAAAACTTTATTTTAACTTGAAATATGTTAAAAAGTGTTATATAGTTTTAAAGTAATTGGCCCAGAAACGCCGTTGGAGATGGTTTCAGGCTCTCAGAAGAACTGTGCTTCAGCAGGAACTTTTTGAAGTTTGCCATTTTAGGCAAAATTTTAAAAGTAAGTCTATCGTTTGTTGAGATGCCATGCGTTTGTATTTTTACAAATTCAAACAAAGTTTTATTCTTACCATAATGGAAATAGAAGTTATCTATATCCGATTTTGAGAGTAAATTTTCAAAAATTTCAGTAATTTCGATCTTAAAATGTCGTTGAAGTTTCAAATGTCGAAAACGGTGTTATTTTACAAGGGCACCATATTTTTCGACCGTTTCGATGTTTGCAACCTGCCTGTGATTTGTTATTCACTACCAAATTAACCTTTATCAACTTTTCAAAAAGCAGATCAAGGAATCATGCAATTTTTATTTCTTCATATTACCATCTTGCTTTTGAATTACTATTTATCATCGTGTACAAGAATTTAAACATATTATAAGTATAGTGGTAATGATCAATTCTATTAAACTAAGATGCAACTCGTCGCTATCTACTATCAACATTAACTATACTTTTCTTGTCACAAAAATAAGTAAATATCAACGATACGAGAAAGAAGATTATCAAAGAAGTTAAGTTGTTGATATATTTCATGAAAATGAGATAAAGAAAGATTCTATATATCTTTTACCCATCTTTTTATGTCTAAAAAGATGGTTTTTATGTCTAAAAAGAAAAAGAAATTCAATGCAGATGATGTTGACGATGATGAGACAGATATAGAAGGTAGACATTTCCATAGATAAGAGTATTATGATTACTCTTATACAATTTTCATCTACTGTTATTCTCTTTTACGAACTAAAAAAAAAGAAGATAATTTCATCATATTAATAGTATTTCATATTCTCTGTCAGATAACATATAATATAGAACAGGAAATATAAAATATTTAATTACTTTGATTATATCAACATAATGTAAAAGTGAGGTTAGAAAATCTACCTTTCTTTTGTTAAAATGACTATGCAATTATTAAACTTTCAAATTATATTAATTTTGAAAACTTTTACACAAACGTGAATTCTAGTACGATGAAAGTTGAGACATATTTATAATTGTCTTAACACGATATATTTGAAAATGATAAAGTGAACTCATTTATTTTTCCCTATTTTCGCTACTAACTGCTAAGAAGGAATAGTTTTCAAGTCTCTATTTGAATATTAACGTCTGTCCAATAGTTGCGACAGATACTCTTAATTAAGCGACTGAAAAATAACATGGCTAACTTTTTTATATAAAGATCCTCATTAGGTTTCTAATCTAAGTTATAGGAGAGGGAAGAATAATAGAAAGGGTCTACGATAACGGCGCTATATTCAGCGATAGAGCCAAAAGAAAGGTTTGACTTGACTATATTTGTGAACCAAGACCTAAGACAAATGGTCAACCAAAAATAAGATTATATGGTCTTAACCTGCGTTGAAGAATTAGTATCCAGTTGCAAGATGCAAGATTAAAGATATTACTAGCTTAGAACTACTGCCCTCGTATTCAAACAAACAGCTAACAGAGAGGCTTGGTATTGGTTGCTACTGTGAGCCATGGCTAACGAAAAACTAAATTACACTGTTTCAACTTTTATCGAAGGAACGCCACTGAAGGAACCAGAGATAATTGTAACAACTTTGCAGGAAATTTTTTATTGCAGATAAATCCGATATTTTAGAAGAGCCCAATTCATAATTACCCATAAAAATTACTAACTATTTAATTTTGGACTTCGATAATAACGCATATCGGAGAATCCTTGGAAAAAATAGCCTGAGTTGTAAAACTAGTAATTTGGTACGTTCTTCTTACACCGTCAAGGATAAGTATTTGTGTTAGAATTGTATAATTAAGGGCAATTTTTCAATGATTAAAAATTATTCATTTCATTACTTTTTCTTCGCAAGAGTAATAAGTTTTAATTTAATTTTAAATTAAAACATATTTTTTTAATAAGTCTAGGCGTTTTAAAAATACTAAAGCATGTCGAGATATGTGACGACATTCAAAAATAGAATTTTTTTCTCTGTGTTTTATTAGACAATCTTTATCCCAAATAATTAAGATTAACAACTCTTCATATACAAATTTTTTTTTTTCGTTAAATTTGTAATAATAAATTTTAATCTTCGAAGTCGTAGGAGAAAGAGAAAATGGACTATTAAATTCCCGTATTAAAAAAAAAACTAAATATGAATTAATTTCTCCCATTTAACTAATGGATATTATTCAAATGAAGAATACTTTATTTTACTTTACTTTTATGTTAAAAATAAAGTATTGTAATCAAGTCAGGGCAATATACAAATTCCTTAACAGTCATCATGACATACTTTTTGTTTCAATTAGTACCGCAAGACTTAATTTTGCAGCGAAGTGGCTTTTATAGTGCCGCTGAAAAAGTAAGGCATGATGATTTTCTTGAATAACTTCGAAAATGACTTATCTGTAATAAATAAAATAAACGCTTCAACAATTTTGGCCTATTATTCTCTAGAATCAAATTTCATGGCTACGGATGAAATGACTTTAGGTTAGGTTAGGTTAGAGTGGATGTCCTGGGGTGAGACACACTTAGATCATAGGGTTCGTTGTGGTACCGAAAAAGCTTTGACGTTGACGGACTTCGGAGAGGCCATCAAACAGAGGCTGGCTCAAGTAAGTCCATCTCCTAATGACAAAAGCTTGGCAGTGACAGAGAACATGAGACATTGTCTTCTCCACACCACTGTGACAGCATTGCAAACAGAGGCCCTTGGAAGTGATATAAGATTTTCGGAACGCCTGCGATTATACTCAGACCATATCTGTCTTGTAGTACCACAAGTACGTTCCTCCCTCCATCTAAGATTGGCCCTATTTAAGATATCCTCTTTGAGGGGCAACTTACAGTAAATGGAACTCCCGGATATTTATTGATGCTTGTCCCCGGCAGCATTGTGCCATTTCTGGCAAGCTCGTCGGCTTTACAATTTCTTGGAATGAAATGACTTTACGGAAGAGATAATTACCCGATTATAAGTGGATAAAATTAATTTTCTCGGTACCAACCAAAAACGAATATCTATAAAGTTTTAAAAGTATATAAATACCAAAAAAAGCTTAACCAAAACCAAACACTTGCGGGAATCGTTTAAGTTGCAAAAAACTCAAAACAAAGTTTTGTCGAATCATTTGTAGAGTTTCTTCATCGTCATGCAAGACATTATTACGTAAAAAGTTTGTATTTTTTGGCGTCGTTTTTGTGTTATATACATATAAATTTATTCAAAGTTATTTTTCGACTCTGCAGTAGTTCTCTATCGTATAGGAAACTTCTTATATTTCTGACTTTTTTTTTCTAGTTTGTGTGTATATCACATAACACACATTGTGCGAAAATTGTTTAAAAAATATTCATATGCTTTAAATCTTTTTTTATGACATTTTCTTTTATGGTTTTTGATTTTATTTACGCTTGTTTTAATTTTTTGGGCCATTAGACAATTTGTTAATAGTATAGTGATTTCGATTTATTTTCTTTTATAGAAACCAAGGTAGTCATAAAGTTTGGTTAAGTTTGTGTGTGGGTATGTGGAAAAAAGTATACAAAGGATATTTTTGTGAGCATGAAAGTGGATTTATTTAATTCCATCATCATTAGATTTTCCCTAATTTATTGCGTTTGTGAATTCCAATGTTATATCAAACGATTTTAATTCTTGATATGGTTTATCCGATATACATCAAAGCAATTTAGTAGTATCCCAGGGAAAAGTTAAATAAAAATATTTAAACTGGAAAAAGGACATTGTACAGGTATATAAATTTGACCTAGGAAAAAGAATGAAGTATATTATGAAAGTTGGACCATACCGACCGCAACTAAACATCTAGTTTTTGTCTGTTTATTTTTTCGAATCAAATTCCACCCAATGTCATTTATAACAATATTTTGCCGTAAAACTTTTGTATAGCCTTAATTCTGGCGTTTAAAATTGCTACATTTATCTAATATCCTTTTCTTCTTTTCAGGTAAGTTGGTTTAATATATCTCAGTGAGGTAGATTACCACAAAGCCATGATATTTCTGGTTATTTGTGTCAAACTTGTCAAGATAGTGAACGAATAATATCATTCCAATTTAAAATGCTCAATTTTACAGTCCCGGCATACATAATTAATAAGCAATTAAAAATTTTGGCCTCATCCAAGATGTTTCGTGAAATTTTTGTACAATTTGCGACTCTTTTTGTTTCCCAAGCGTGAAAAGTTTGATATTTATAGCCAGGAACCAATTTTGCTACTGACAATTAACTGCCTTACCTCACTATCTCTACTTTCGTTTCTGAAAGTTTTCTGTTCTCTTGGTAAGTGGTAATTTACATTTTTCTTTTAATAAAAATTGTAATTCTGTTCAGTTTTTCATTCGTAAATGGCTATTAATACAACTCAATGTTAAACTTAACTTTTCACATTCGATTAAAAAAAATTTGTTCCTATTGTTAATATTTCTAAATACAAGGTAGAAAAAAATCTTGCTGATAAAATCGTCCTTTCATATTCCAAATGTAAATTTTGACTATTAATTAGCATTATATTCCGACAAGTGAAATTTACAAAATTTAAAGAACCCTCGACAAATGCGTTTTATTCCTTGCAAACCGATTTTTGGAAACTAAGCTTTAAAATGTGCTCAATCAAGAAAGAGAAACACATAGACGCACCGACAAACACTTTAAACTTATAACACTCCTTCTTAAATCATTATCAAAGTGATGGTCAAGGACATCAGATGAGATAAAAAGGATACTTAGAGAGATATCATTTTTGGGGATAATTTTTTGGAAATATTTTAGTTGATATTGAAATATTTGAGTTGAGTTTGTTCTTTTAAATTGTTGTTTTGAATTACTAATTATTTTAATTACCTAATTATTTTACCATTTCACTTTTCAAAATGAATTGAGCCACGTTTATTTGACCATTCATTTCCATAGTATTAAATGTTAAAATTATACGTCATATTTTTTCCAAACTGAATCGATTTTGTAGATTATCGCCAATTTTTTAGTTTTTTCGAGAACGGAACTCTAAGCTTACACTTGAAACATAGCTAAGAACACTCTCCGTTAAAGTTCCTTTCAAATGGAACCAAAAAAATTAAAATTAGTTCATCCGTTTAATTGCTAACACCCCTTTTTTTAATTCGAGGGTTAAAAAACTACAGAAGGACCTAAGGTACATTTCATTCCGGGTAGGTAGGTACTATATCTTGCCCTACGTAAGCTATATGCAACTGACATCACAATAAAATTTGCATAGTTGACCATCTTATAAAATGTCTTTTAAACTTTCAACAGAATCATTGTTTAAAATGTCATATTTCAGTAATCGCCCACTTATGAGTAGGAACAAAACATAACCAACATAAAATTTAACAACCAAACCATTGGTGTAAATTGTATTTATTGTTCATAATGATAATTCATATGTTGAATGTAAACTTCTATTAAATTGTTTATAAGTATTATTTTCATACAAACATAAAATTGAAATTTAACTCACACAAGTATATTATTAAAATAAATGTAATTTAATTAAACTAAAATGCGTGTTAAATCAACAAAACATAACATTATTGTAGAGTTAGTATATATAAATATTATACTTTACTTAAGTGTGTATTCATATTAACAATAATTGTTCATTAAAATATATATCAACTAAATTTAACACTTTCAAAAGTTTAGTTTTAAACATTCGTATTATTAATTGTGACAGTGGTTTAATCTTTAAATATACTAACTATATGGGTTAGGTTGTTTGAGAGTCTATTATATTTAGACATTTAGAGGAATGACTATAGGTACCACTAGTTCGATTTACATCTAGGCATATAAATATCACGAGTATGACAGAAAACTTACGTTAAGCAATGCATCTAAGTGAGAGGTATTATAAACATGTGTTGACCGCACAAAAACTGTTGTATAGCTTAAAGACATCGAAGCCACGATAAAAGTCACATTTCATATAACCTATCTATAATACTTCTTACTTAGATGCATTGCTTAACGTATGTACTCTTTCATACTCGTGATATTTATATGCTTTGATGTAAATCGAACTAGCGGTATATCAGTGTGCTTGTAGAACAGCATATACCAAATCAAACAATTTGGTATGTGCTGTTCTTAAATGGGTCGGGATCGTGATAGGCGCAGTTCATTTCCATTTTTGAGACTCGTACAATAAAATTCTGGTCCCTTCGATAATTCTCATTCACGTGTATTCAAAAATAATACGATTTTACGGTTTTGCTTGGATTTATAAATTAGATCTCA
This sequence comes from Chrysoperla carnea, assembly GCF_905475395.1. Taxonomy (NCBI): domain Eukaryota; kingdom Metazoa; phylum Arthropoda; class Insecta; order Neuroptera; family Chrysopidae; genus Chrysoperla; species Chrysoperla carnea. The sequence goes on from NC_058341.1 coordinate 23,937,285, forward strand.
TTCATTTACACCAACTTATCGGATACAAAACTAAAAAAATTGGCAGAACATGGTCAGTGTGGTACTGAAGTCGTGTGAGTGCGACCCCTGTAGTATACACGACTAACTTTCCAGAGAAAAAGTACTGCAGATTATGCTGGAACGATCATTATCTCCATAGATAAATGATGTGTTTTATCCACTTTTCAGTTTTTTTCCAGTTTTTTAATTACCATTAAAAAACGGCTCAACTAATTCTGCTGAAAACTCTTTCAGTTCTTAAATACGTGATTACGCGTTGAATTTGCCTAGTCACGTGTTAATTTCATAAATGGTTCGCGAGATAATCGAGGTGAAAGCATCCGAACGAACATAGGCACATACGTACACACACAGACACAGACATCACATTGAAAGGTTCGATTCGTATATTGCGGCCTTGAAACCGCGGAAATATGCTAAACTGGAGATTTTCAAAATCGGCCCCATTACATTAACTTCCCTTGGGAAGTTAATAGAATTGGTAAATCTGAATTTGCACTTTTCTACTATTGGCGGGCAATAAAATCAACAATTCAACTTTTATGGTTAATTTGTTTACTAGTACGGTAAAATATGCTTAGCCGCAATTCAATCTACCAAAGTTTTGATTGTTTAAAACAAAGTGACTATATTATACTATGTATATCTATCTATAAAGTGTTGGTATAAAACACCAAATGTGACAATTTACAACACTTTAATTCTTAAAATTAATGTTCTATTTATGAACATTAAATATACCTACGTACAACAGAAAACTTCTTTAAAAGCTTATAAATATATTATTATTATTATTATTATGATAATAAGAATAAAAGTTGTTTTCAGTTTGGTTTAAAATTCTTTGTAAGAGCACAAACTGTTAGTTAAGTACTATTTTAAGTTTAGTTGTTTTGTTTTCATCAATCAAGATGATCTTTTTATATTTATTTACATATATTTTATCAAAGTGTCGACTTAAAGTAATTTATCTTTAAGGGTTTTTATTTGAGTTATTATACAGGAGAATTTCTAAAAACAATTGTGTATGTAATCTATGTGCGTGTTTAAGGATACACAAGTATGTGAAGGATAAATCAATTTTGATCAAGCATGAATTTTATAAAATATTGTTTTCATAAACTAAGAAAGTACCCTTTATGTAGACTGAAAAGTACATAATAATATTACATTATAATTAAATCTTAATTTTAGCTTTGTACTTTTTAGCCAGCCCACACGTTAAATTTAAGACTGCAAATCACTGCTTATGCTAATGAGTCAACTGGATAACCAGGCATTCGGAAAAGTAGTGCTACAGTATCTCGAAAAGTTAGAAAATTATGGTGATCCTACAAGGCACCCCAATATTAATTTTTATATCACTGCCACTTCTTAGGGTGGTTTTAAGGGGTTAAAATCGACCATACTTACTTTTTGAGTAGTCAGTGACCATAAAAATTCCGAGGTGAAATTTTGACAATTTCTGAGGAGAAATTTTGAATTTTCAAAAATTTATCGTGGTTTTTATTTGTGTTTTCAAGTTTTATTGACTGCTTGACGCGGAAGGTGAGGTTATTAGCCGAACTTTCTCATTTTTCGAGGTTTGGTTATATAGCCAGGATGTTAGACGAACTCAAGATGGTTTGTAACACTGTATGAGCACCATACGACAATAAAATAAGGAGAGATCATCCACTTAAAAGGTAGGAAATTGAACGGCCCGTGGGATTTCCATGTTGTTGGGTAACATTAACGGATCTTATTATTATTATAATTACTTCACTTCCGTATTACTATGATCAAGTTGAACTTGTATTCTAGGAACCTAGAAATTAATAGCTAAATGCGCTAAATATTCAGTTAGAATCACGGATATATCGTTTATGGCAGGTATTATATTTATGAAATATGTTAATAAATTTATGTCTGAAATATATATGTTTATGCTTCAAATTGATATTTCAATAGCACAGTAAGCAAATAGAATGCTGTATCATAACATTAGGTACCATTAGCCAACTTCAACTCTTATGAGAATTTTAACCAATGTGCGTTAAGGTTTGTATAAATAATACGCATTTAATAAACAACAATTACAAATCAAGAAATTGCCGATGGTACAGATGACTTCACAATAACCACCAGTATTTTATAGACCCATAATTCATAACCTTCTACAAATGAATTTTCTGCATGCAAGTTATCCCGACTTTTGAACTACCCGAAATTAATTTCAACATTGTTTTTCCATCAGAACTCCATAGCATCCGGAACTTTTTTGCATAGTTTCAGATTACATAGAACTCTGTATTTTGGTATTATTTTCAAGGATCTTCTATAGTAACATTTAAACAAATTTTACCCTCCAAGGAACTAAAAAAACATGACGCAAATTGCGCTAACAATGTTAGTTTCAAAAAATTATGGTAGCGTGTTTATTATTATGGTATCGGTTTAGCCAGATTTTTAGCTATTTTTGACAAGGTGCGGTGGTCAATGTAAAGAGTCCCCATTTCATATTCGGCAGGTGTATGAGAGAAAATGACGAAAATATTTTAAAATTTATTAAAACATCATTAATCCGATAATCGTATTCATGCCAGCCTCTGATTATTAAGCTAGTATGAATCCTTAAAACTGGTTATGGATAAAAAAATTTAATAACGAGCCGATTTCGATGGTTCGAATAGTAGTATGATGTCTACATATTATTTGAATGTTAAGAATAAATATTCCTTCAATTTTCTTTACAAACTATAACCGCAGGTAGTATTTGACTTGTGTATAATATGCAAGTACCTAATATAGTAGTTTTCATGACACAACAATATTTTCTTCTTCTCAGATGTAATAAAAAAGATTTCCCTTCGTCTTTGAGATATTTAAATACGGTCGTAAGTAAGTAAAAACTGTAAGCATATCACATGATGTATTTTTTTGGTTCGTTGATTTTGTAACTTGAAAAGAGAAAATGCAAACTGAATAGTCCTTTGAGTTTTTTTTGTATTACGTATAATAGTTTTACCACGCAGAATACATTATTAAAATCTTTTTATGAAAAGAATGAGAATGATATATTTATGAAAGTTAGAAATATAATTTCCACAAAACGAGTATTTAAAGATTATAAAATTTAAAAAGGGTGGTTTGAAAACGTCATAAAAAATCGATGAGAATCACGTAATCAAATGAAATTTTGTTTTTCTGGAAGGAATAGATATAGAATTATTCTGAATGGAATAGATTAGATAATACTAATAAGCATAGCTATTTAAGCATTATATATCAAATTCGACTAATTTTTTTAAATTTTATTAGGTACTTAAAATATTTGGGTAAATAATTGAGCCGTATTTACCTAATGCTTTTCTAGCCACAAACTAATCTAAATGTTTCAAACAAAAGTAATGTTTAAAAAAAAGAACTTTGGTCATGTCTCTTACGCTCCAAAAGTTTGAATCTATGGAATCCACTATCCAGTTTTGCTAGTTCAAGAAATGTCATCTCGACAGAAAAACAAATTGATAGACAAATGCCACTAGAGTAATTTGGTGATTTTAGAAACATTTGGAAACGTCAATTGATAGTAAGAAAAATCAAGTAAACTAAAATGTAAAAAATTTTGTTTAAAACAAATCAATTGGGCTTAGATAATTTGTGTTTATAAAATAAAGTAAGTTTTTAAGAAACAATTTAGCGCTTCTGACCGTTGAAATATTTCCTTGAATAGCGAGGCCCCTCTTTTTCCCATTGATTGTCGAAAAAATGCTTTAAACAAAAATTTTACCAATTTAACTTGTTCTTTTATCGAACACGTTGCGACTTTAAGGTGACCCAAAAGGTCAAATTCCAATTCAAACTGTCTAAAAGATATCACTGTTTGAGCCCACCAATTCGCTTAAACATTTTTCTGTATCTGAGGACAAGATTTTTCCATTATTCGATTAAACTGTACACTTAGTATATCTCTATATATTATAAATGCTAAAGTATGCATGTTTGTTTGTTTGTTTGTTCTAATGAAACTGTACAGCAATATAGTTCATACTTCAAATAACACATGAGATATAATTTATAAAGATATATTAATTTAAAAAAAAATATAATTAAAAATTAATTTAATTTGACATTACCATAAATTACAGATTTCTATAAAAGTAGTCATTTGACATTACCATAAATTACAGACTTCTGTAAAAATAGTCAATATAAAATATTTCAGAGGCATCTTTTCTGATAAACTCAATGAATAATTACGGCTGTTATAAATTTAAAAAAATAAAAAACCATACATATATTTTACTTGTGTAAAACAATCCTTACCAATCTTTACTTTTAAACCCAGCGAAGCAGGTGGGTATCACTCTAGTTATACATGTAGGGTATAAAAATCTAAATTTTCTGAACTGGAATCTTTGCACGAATATTATTAGAATAAAAGTATATTTAAAAGCAATATAATTTTATTAAAATTTCTCACTTACACCAGTTTAGCGACACTTTTTAACAGTGATAACAATATGCTCGTTTCATACAGAAATTGAAAGCTGGTAGAAAATGTTGAAAATACATAGAATAAAATAAAATTAAATGTTTGACTAATTCAGTGTCTAAGTATAAAAAGGTTACAATAAAATAATCGTTACATTCCTAGACATCATCAGCAATAACCATGAACATTTGGCTCTACCGAAGGCAATATACAAATGTATAGTTAGTAGACACATACCATATGTTAAAATTCACATAAATACATCCATTAGTTTTGATACTTCGAAAATGTACATTTTCACACAGAAGCGCATATTTAAATTGTCAAACTAATGCTCTGACGAATTTTTTAACGCAATTTTCTTGTTTCTTAGGTCAAAATCAGTGTAAAAAATAAAGGGATGAATTTTTCGAGGGGGTGCCCCTTGAAAAAAATCGTAAAAATTCGAAAAAAATATTTTGCTTCAGTTTCTGACAAAATTCATTTTCTAGACTAATTTTGATCCAAGAAAATCGAAAATCGCGTTAAAAAATTTGTCACAGTCTTAATTTTCATGAAATTTCAAAATCTAGTAATCCAGTAATACGATATTGTTTCGTAGACTTTTATGGAAGCTTGTTAAAGTGATGGAATTTCAATCAATATTGCCTATTGACACTAACAACATATAGATACAAATGAGACAGATTTATTGAATATTTTTAAATAAATCACACAGGTGAAATATAAAGGTGAAAAGTTTTTTTATAGATATTTTATCTTGTGTCTTCGTATTTCACTAATGATATACAAAATACAAAACACATTATTAACACACCCATATTCGCACGGTACATCATTGTATGAAGAAGAACGAAATATACCGGGTGTCCTTATAGCTTTAATGATACATTTATATAATATGATACATTTAGATTACTACTAGCTTGATACCCGCCTGCTTCTCTGGAGTTAAAAGTAAAGAGATTAAGTTATAGCCTCCCCCGTCTTGCTCTCGCGTATCCCCCTTCCATAACACTCGAAAATATATGTACATATTTCAATTTTTTTTAAATGTTATACAGTCTTGATTCATTGAGTGTATCAGAACAGGTGGCCATGAACTGTTCGCGTTCACTATTTTTACAGAAATATTTAATTTTTGGATCAAACTGCTGTTCGAAGATAGCATTGACTAAATTTAATTTTTATCAAATCGATTCAGTAGTCATTCAAAATTTTCATTCAAATCGCTTCAGTAGCTTTTGCTTGCAAGCGTAACAAAGTAACAAACAAACATCCTTAATTTCACATTTAAACTATACAAAATGTTCGATTTACAGCTAGGCATATAAATATCACGGTATGACAGAGTACATGCGTTAAGCAATGCATCTAATTAAGAGATATTATAGGTGTTATATGAAATTGTAAAAGTGATTTGTTTTGTGGTTTATCTGTTGTAGTTCATCTACTCAACTAAGAGACTCCCACTCTCCAAGTGTCTTACAACTATCTCAACGCATATCGTAGCTTCAACACATGTATATAATATCTCTCACTTAGATACATTGCTTAACGCATGTATTCTGTAATACTCGTGATATTTATATGCCTAGATGTAAATCGAACATTCTGTACAAAGGGATAGGGAAAGGGATAGATAAATGTTTGAGGCGTTTAGATAATAAGGCCCATTTCCAATAAAATAAAAAGAAAATGCTGGTTCAAATTGCTTAAATATTTCCACGCGATCATCTCCAGCGTTTTAAAAAAATTATCTTTAGACGATTGGCAGAAAACGTTTATATTGTACTCTTTGGTGAAATAAAATCTTTTACTATTTGCTTTTTTTTTTTAAATTAGAGGTGATGGTTTAAAAGTTGCCGTTAAAACGAAAATTTAAAACCTACTGGGAAAATGGCTAGAAGTTGAAAAATGATTAAAAATATTTATTTTGTTTTGGTCGTTTAACACATTGTGACCAAGGGCTGCAGGTTTAAACAAAAGGTTTTTATGATAAAGAAGCGAAACTCCCTGTATAACAAATAAATAATATCGTAAAACTTATCTGCATTTGTCAGATTTTTTCATCTTTTTGCTATTATTTTTGTCATTGAATTTCTATTATTATTTTTAATAAGTTTGTCGTCTTGTAAGTATTGGTAAAGCCTATACTCCAGGTGTTTTATGTGTGTCTGTATGTGCACACGTAAATAGATATATTGTGTTATTTTATTCAATTCAAAACATAATTTATTTGTTGTGACATACACAAAAGCTTTTGTTGTTAAACACTGATAAATTTGACATAGTTTGAAATTTGATTAATTAAATCTGTCAATTAGTTTATATCAAAATTTTTGCGTTATTTATTTTATTTATACGCCGACTTTTATTCTTTTATTTAAAACTAACTTATTCCTTTACATATTTGTTTCGCTTCAGATGAAGATGATGAACATGAAGAATTGGTTTCACTTACCGTACATAGTAAAGATGGTTTTTGAAAATATTTAGACACACAGAGAAAATATACTAATTCATATAAAGCTCGGTTTTACAAGGAAAAAATATAGAGTTATTAAAATCACTTTAGATTAAAAAAAAAATTTAAAAAAACTTATTTACCTCTGATTGCGATAAAAACATGGTGTAAGACTAATTAGGATAAGGTGAAAACGATTTCAATGATTAAAATACGATACGATCGACGGTATCCTCTACAAGATAGCACTCACCAAGCTCTAGGACTCCCATATCGAGGAATGGAAGATCTAATATCTTCAAATTATTTAGTCTGTCGGAAAAATGATGGCGATTTTCGAGTTTTTTGGGTTAAAGTGACCCTAGAAACCAATTTTCTATAAAATCGGGAGAAACCGCCCCTTAAAAAAGTTGAAAAATTCGATAAAATTTATTTATCTTCGATTACGATAAAAACAAGATTTAAGACTAATTTGTACACGCCGAAAACGATTTCAATGGTAAAAATAAGATACGATCAACAGTTTTCAAGATATCACTGTCAAAGCTCTGGGATTCCAAGTTCGCGAAATCTGATATATTCAAATATTTTAGTGAATCGAAAAAATAATGGTGAATTTCGATATTTTTGGATCAAATTGACTCTAGAAACTAATTTTCTTTAAAATTGTGACGAAAAAATATTTCAAAGAGTACCTACCCCCTTAAAAAATTGAAAAAACTCGGGAAAATTCATTTATCTGCGATCACGTTAAAAACATGATTATAGACTATTTTGTCACGCCGAAAACGAAACCAATGGTTAAAATACGATACAGATTTCAAGATATCACTCACATTGTAGATTTTATACCTTGAAATCTTTTAATCTTACGGAAAAATAAGCGAAGAAACACATTTTCATTCATAATCGGCAACAAAATTTCGCAAATTTCGAAAATAGCAAATAAGAGCATGTGAAATAAAACCGCCTTATATGTAATATAAAACTTTGGCTTCGCTTCGGCCTTTACATGCATCAGAAAATCCAACTGTTTGGCCTAGATTCTGGTCTAAAAACTAGCCAAACGAACCAGTTAGTAACGGAGTTTTATGTATGGTTTTATAGAAAACGAACTATTGAATAAAATATATTATTTAAGAGAAAGACATTTAATGTGTTTGTATATTCAGAACGATAAATTCTAATTCATTGTGATTAATTAATGATAAGAAATTATGGGTAAAGTCAAGAAAGTTATTAAGATAATTGTTTTTCTTATGTATACTTACGTCTCCATAATATAGGGAATGAACCAAAGAGAAATGTGAATGAATTTTCACTCCCCACTTCTTCACTTCTCACACACACACACACATACTCTCAATTTTTTTATAGCATTAAAATCTTTTGTTCTCCGGAACATAAATATTATATTTCCTTTTGTTTTTTCGATTTTATATTTTTACTGTTGTTGTAGAAAATTTGTGTGTGGAAAATAATAATACTCTAAATATTTTAAAATCTGGGGGGAGAGGAAATTTTTTGTTTTAATGATAATTGTTTTTACATTTCTCTTTTGTTTATGAGTTTATGATGGTTCTTAAGATATTATTTCTAAAAAATACAAATTCTAAATTTAATGAATGTGCCTATTTTTTGAATTACGTAGATTTCGTAGAGCATGTATTAAAATTAAAATTTGATTTTTGTTTAACTGTGTGACAAGTAATATTTACGAAATTAAAAAACCCTCGACAAAATTTTCGACTACGGCACCTTAAACATATTTGAAACATAGCTTAGAACACTATCCATTAAATTACCTTTCAAACATAACCAAAAAAATAAAAATCGGTTCATCCGTTTAGGCGCTACGATGCCACAGACACACAGACAGACAGACATGCTCATTTTTAGTTCGGGGATTAACTGAAGTTAAGAATTAAGAAATCTTCTAATTTCAGTTTTTTCAGGTTACTTCTTTAAAATATTATATACTACACGCCCTAAAAAATCCCTAAAATTAATAAAATAATTGTGTACCCTTTGAAAAATAAAAGTTATTTATGTTTTAAATCAAGCGTGAGCACAATACTCGTAACGCAAGTGCTGGCGGGTTATGAGTATTGAATATGTATATATTAAAAAGGAGATCAAATTCCATCTGAGAAATTTTGAATTTAATAACAAAGGCTACGTTTGCAAAAATGTGACGAAATATCTTGAAGACCCAAACGCAAAGAGAAAACGATCAAATTTTGATACGCCTGGCTCTTGGTATATATTTTGAATTTTATTCTCACAATTCATAGTAATCAAATTTATATTCTATTTGAAATAGTTTCAAAAAACTACTTGTTCAATAACATGATTTGTATGTGGTAAAAATGTATATTAAAAACAAACTGAAAAGTGATATCGTGTTGTGTTTACTGTTGTGGCAGAGTAGAAAGAATCTATTTTATATATCATCCACTTCTAACACAAATTTGTTAACATATCTCTTACATTTCGTGTCGACAGAAATAAAAAATATCAAAAAAAGGAAAAAAAACACCTAGTTTTTTCCACTGCACATCTAACATATTAGAAACGTACTCCTTCCTTTAGGATTTAAAAAATATATACATCTAATACCTTGTGTTTCATATAAATTTAGACCAAAACGTGGCTGTTTTGGTTTAGACCAAAACAGACAAAACATATAATTAATTGACTTTCTTTTTGTTTATAGGCAATTTGATTACAGATATGATATACAATTTACAATAGAGTTAAAATTTAATATTATTTCTCTAACCTTTTTTTTCTTAAGCGGAATATTTTTGGACTATGAGTCTTTTTTCGTCATTAGCCAGCACGATGAGCCTGAAATTCATGGATAAATTATGGAATTTCAAAAAGAAATAAGGAAGATCTCACATAAACAGGTAAAAGCAGGCTAGAAGAATAATATATAAGATATTATAGTCGAACTGGAGCAAGTTGGGAGGTAGTACTCGATCGAGTTCGAAAGAATAGGATTTTGTTTCTGCTAATGTAGATTTTATTAACTTTTTTTTCCAAATATTTATTCTATCAAATTTTTTACGTAACTTTAGGAACGGATTCTCACGCCGATGTAGAAAATGATTTCCCAAAGCAATGTTAAAAGATATATTTATCGAGTTATCGAATAGTAGGGAACTCAAGAGGTACAGTTTCTAAAATCGTTTCGTAAATTTTTTCATTTTATTTTTATCATCTTGTACCAATTTTGAGTTCGGTCATACCCTACTGCAAAACTATTTCAATGTAATGATCATATCTTACATTCAAAGACATGTATACTATTTTTTGATTTAGAAAAAACTTGATTGAAACAAATTTAAGTGTTCCATTTTTGAAGGCACCGGTTTAAAACTGCAGAGCTCATCCATGTCCTCTATAATCGACAAACTCGGCTCAACCAACTGGTAGTAATTAAAACAATACTCCGGGCCTATAAAAGTTTTGGTCTTTTATTCCGATTGCCACTATTCTTAACCCCCAAACATGTTTGTGTGTCTATAGCATCGTAGCGCCCAAACGGATGAACCGACTTTGATTTTTTTGGTTTTGTTTGAAAGAAAATTTAATGGAGAATATTCTTAGCTATTCACATTCAGGTTAACATGCAAGTTTAGGGTTCCGTACCGGAAAAAACAAAAAAATTTCGATTATTTTCAAAATTGGTTCACTTTAGGAAAAGTTTTAAGGCAAATGATCTTAGATATGTTTCAAATGCGAGTTTAGGGTTCTGTTCCCCCAAAAATTTGTCGGGGTTTGTTAGGTTAATTTCTAAAAATTCGATAAGTAGTGTACATCTTCTTTTTCTAGAATCTTGCTGTAACAAAGACTATATCGTTACAGTTATAACGAACGATATCGTAATATATATATATGTATTATTAGCTTGTATCACAATATATATCATAATAAAGTGCCATCCTTATGAATAAAATAAATATTATATATATATTGTACACAAATTGAATGTGTATATACATATATAAAACAGTTTCTTATTCACTTTTTCTCTATTGGTTGTTGGTTGACAAAACATAAACATTGTGTAAAACATGTTTACTTTTGTGTTAAAATCTAGTTTTGTATTGTGTTGGCGAACCCATATGAAACTATATTTAAGCTACAAAAAACAAAAACGAAGATGTATTTACGTCATCAGATTTGTTCTTGCGTATAAAAATTCAGAGAAATGCATTTAATGTTCGTTGTAATTTAAACACCTTAATTTAATTACAAGATTCAATTGGTTCACTATGAGGGCGGAGCAATGTTTATAAATTTAACAGGCAGAGATCTAGGAAGAACTATTGCAATTTTCAGAATTGTTTGCTTGTGAAAATAATTCAAACAGTCGAACATCTTATAAAGGAGTGCTATGGGGCAGTAGAAAAAGAAAGGGATGATGTTTTCAGTCGCGGGTTAAATAATACAAAATTTATTATGGATGCTAAGAATATTGTAGATCTTAAAGCAGTATATAAATATTTACGCTTCATCTTGGACAAACACTCACAATATCTTGGAGTTTCAGTCTATCTCGTTGTACTTGTGACCAGATTTAATTTTATTAATTTATTTTTGATAAGCGATTTAGCCGAAAATTTCCATTATTTATATATTTCATGATGCTTTTTTTTTTGTTTGCTGTGTTATATGCATGAAAGAAGCACACTCAGCTGAGCGAAGTTACCAACAAGAAGCTAAGATGGTCAAGGAAAAATCGACTCGAAAATGAAACTTGACTAAAAAATTATCTTCATAGATCTTACCTACCAACAGTTATACGGAAGGGAGATACTCGCCTAGATTATTATGTAATACTTGCTTGAAACCCACCCGCCTCACTGTGATTAAAAGTAAAAACTACCGCTTTATAGCCTCCACCTCTATTGATCTCAGATATTCTCCTTCCATAACACTCGAAGGAATTGTTTTACACAACTAAAATATTTGCACAATTTTCAATTTTTGTAGGCTATGAATTGTTTGACATTTACTGTTATAAACTTTTACAGAAATCTTTAGTTTATGGCTTAAAATGTTGATCATGTGTTATTCTGATGTATGAGCTATTTTGTTGTAAAGTTTCCTTCATATCCATTCGCTAGTTTTTGCGTGAAGGCGTAATAAACAAACAAACACCGTTACTTTCGCATTTATAATATATAGGGATAGGAACGACTGAATATCCCGAAAATCACATTTAAAAAATATGTTCAAATTCAGGAATATCGAATCATTGTCAGGTCTAATTGTTGTTGCACATATTTCTGTAACATGTAGTAAAAATCACACCTGAATGTATATTTTACTGTGATATATTATAGTGAAGCAAGTAGAGATAACTTTGTAAATTCACAGTTCTGTTAACATTTTTCAAACTAACTCGATTTCTCTAACGGGATCAAAATGCATTTATGCTTGTAAATATATTGTAACCGAGATTGTATCATTCATGTACTGCAATATTTTATATATATAAAATAATATGACACTGTTTATTCACAATTATATTCTTACGTATAATTTTATTCACAAAGCTGCAGTTGTGATTTCTGGCTATTCTCGTGTGAATTTCTTATTTGCCATAAATTATCCCAAAATCCTTCTTGGAATTGGACTAGTATTCGAGACGCATTCGATTCATTACATGCTTGTTTATATTAAACCGTACTTTTAAAATGGCAAATTTTTCGGATACGGAACCCTAAATTCGCACTTAAAAAATAGCTAAGAACAATCTCCATTAAATTACTTTTCAAACAAAACCAAAAAATCAAAATCGGTCCATCATTGTAGGCGCTACGATGACAGACAGACACACACACATAGTCAAACTTTTAACATCTCTTTTTTAGTCCATTTATTCCCTTTCCATCTCTCGTAATAAAACACCGCTGGTAGGTAAATTCAATGAATTTCGAGAATCATGAATTTCGAAAAGAAGAGATAAAATTAACAGACGATTTTAGATCTGATATAAAGTCCAGATGTATCGAGAAGGGTCTTTTTTTGAATCCCTCATCGTTTTATTTCTGAATTTGTTTAGAATTGCTTAAAAATTTTCATAGTTAACTTCAATTATAAGAGCTGTGTCTGATTTTAAAGATAAAGTCAAGGGAGAATTAATATATACGAATTTTCCCAACGATATTCAAAATCAGAAATAACAGAAGCAGTTTTAATAAATAATTTTGTTAAGCTGCTTTAGATGAATTTAAATCCAATACTTCAAAAGAAATATAAGAAATAAATTGTGTTTCTTTGTCAGAGAATACAATTAAAATAAATGTTTATTTCCTAATGTATTTATAAAAAAAAAGAACCTTTAAACACAACTCTTTTGGTTTAGAGAAGAAGAGTTATTTTATATAAATTTATTATTTTATTCTGTAACAATTTTATTTATAATTTATTTTCTTCCAATGAAGAAGAGATGACACAAGGAAGACATCCTCCGTCTTCTGTTTTATTATTTTATAACGACTCTATCACACAATTGTGTGTTCCATGCTCTGTGTTTTTCTCTTCTATTTTTTGTGAATTATCTTGTAATTAATTATTTGTTGTACAAGTGTATGTGTGTATAAAACATAGAAAGAAAACAGAACTGTAAAATGATATAACGAACAATTTTATTTTACAATGTTTATCTGTTCTTACTGTTCAAATATTAAAATATGGACAATATTTTCCAAAATCAATTATGATTTGGAAATTGTTACAAGTGAAAATTACAAAATTTAAAAAACCCCCCGGCTAAATGCGATTCATTCCATGTAAGCCGCTTTTTGGAAACTTAGCTATAAAATGTTCTCAATCGAGTCGGTTCGACCGTTTAGAGGCTACGATGAGAAACACACAAACGCACAGATAAACACTTTAAACTTATAACACTCCTTCTTAAATCAATATCAAAGTGATGGTCAAGGACATCCGATGAGATGAAAAGAAAGATACTTAGAGAGCTATTATTTTTTGGGACAAATTTTTTGAAATATTTGAATTGAAATTGAAATATGTGAGCTGACTTTGTTCTTTTGAATTACTCAATTATTTTACCATTTCACTTTTCGAAATGAATGGAGCAAGGTTTATTTGACCATTTCCATAGTAATTATTTATATGTTAAAATTATATGTCATGCCTTTTCCATATAAAATCGATTTTGAAGATCATCGCCAATTTTTTAGTTTTTTCATGCACAAAACTTTGAGCTCGCAGATGAAACATAGCTAAGAACACTCTCTGCTAAATTACCTTTCAAATTAAATCAAAAAAATTAAAATCAGTTCATCCGTTTAGGCGCTACGATGCCACAGACAGTTTTAGCAACTTTAAAATATTTAAACAAAATAGACATAAATACAAAAATATTATAATTAAGAGGTTCTTACATTTAATTTATAAGCGAAATAATTATTGTAAGAATATTCTACGTAGCTCACATTATAAATCGATGCCCTGCCCTTATCTCTTCCAAATATATATACAATTCATGTTGTTGGTTATGGTATTTAGTGAAAATATTTGATTTTCTTTTTAAGTAATATTTTCCTATAATAAAATATTTCAAGAATGCTTTTAATTTGTGTTGTGTACTCCTTTATATACAAGGTGAATCATTTTAGTCAATACAGAAAAAGTTGCTCTTCAGTGTCACTTGATAGTTAACTCAAAGTTCATAATCTCATAAACAAACTAACTTTTCAAATATTGTTACCTCCGCCCGTGAGTAAGAAGTACTTTTCTCACTCAGTATGCGTGGAAAAACTAGTTCATTACCGTACTAGTATTGTAATGAATTCATTATCACACTCGAAATAACTTTCAAAATTTAAACCAATAATAATATTTTACCATAATAACTTTTTTGATTTTCTATTTTTCTCAATAAGTCATGATACTCGTTGTGCAAATTTCGAAGGCGTACGTTAATAATGCTCTTATCCTACTAGTATCGTAAATATATCTAATATTTGAAATATTAATATTTGTATATTCATCAAAATCCTGAATAATAAGGTCTAATTTAAGGTTAGGATTGGATGCGTCCGTCGATCTTAACGATTTTGTTTGAACCAGTTTTTTGTAACTGATGTATTAACTGAGATTTTTGAATGTATTAATGAAAATGAATCACCCTATAGCAACCGTACACAAAACAAATGAAAAGCATACTACACATTTTATATTAATTAATAACAATAATTTGTTTAATTATATTATCATAAATAATTTTTGTTTTTATTTGTTTTTATTCAAATTCTTTTAATTATTATTTTATTAATTATTTCAAATATTCTTTAATTAATAAATAAAATATTCACAAAAATAGGAAAAATATAAAAGTTTAATTAAATTATTTTTTGTAAGATAATGGGTAAAGCTTTTTTTTTTTGTAAGTGGTTTTATATCATAACAAAGAGCCCATACACCCATACTGTTAATACATAACAATAAAAATTACTTAAGTTACTCGAATTATGGAGTGTTATTAATTATTTATTAAAACATGTGTTATGATAAAAGGTTTTAATCAAGGGTTATAATTGAAAAATATGTGTTTCCAATTAAGGAGTAATAATACGTTTATAATTGGGTAAATACAAGTAAAATTAAGGTCAATTCTAAAATAGTGTATTTTTATGAATTTTACCCAATGTGATTAGGTTGTTATTTAACTAGAGCGTGAGTATGTGACTTATAAGGGTTAGTGAACTGTTTTTCCTGAAAATATAATAATTATACTAAGAACAATACCTAATCCGTATGTGTAAATTTTGCTTTTGTGTCATTAAATTTATAATAAATAAAAATTATTTTTTATATTAAAATTAACAAGTAGTTTTTGATGATTTCATACAATGCAATATTATTTCTTGAATACCATCTTGAATAATGATATCGACAATACAACGATAAGAAGTATTTAGATTGCATTTGAGCCATGAAGTTGAACACAATTTGTAATAGCTGTATAGCGTGAGTTTTAAATAGAGAAATACTTACAAGGAGATAAGCAAGTGAATTAATAGCCAATGGGAAAGGAAAAGTCAGTGTTCGAGTACGTTAAAATTTGCATTTTTAGAGCCTCTCTCTTCGAGGTAACGTCATAAATTTTGCATAAAGACGTTATAAACTTCGCACATATGCAAAGTATGCCACTTTAATATATTATTGGGGTGGATCTTAGGTTTCAAGAGTTAAGAAAATAAAATAAGTTTCTGATGAGTTGATCAGTTCACTATATTCAATAGCTTGCTTTAGGACTTATGGTTGGTTTAATATGTTATTGTTTTAATACTTATGTGAATCACATATCATGCTGTCACTTTGGACAAGTGAATTTTTATATTGCTTGGCATGAGTAAGACAATAGCGATAAAACTTAAAGATGAAAAAATAACGGATTATTGAGCTTTTTTGGAAAAATTGGAAAGATGTCATTTACGATTGCAGAGGTAATAACATATTTCGAAAACTTAATAATCATACTGCATTTATTTGAAACTTGTAGTATATATGATTTAAACTATAGTAGCAGTTGTTAGGTTTACCTCGTAAC
The DNA here is from genome assembly GCF_905475395.1 of Chrysoperla carnea. Taxonomy (NCBI): domain Eukaryota; kingdom Metazoa; phylum Arthropoda; class Insecta; order Neuroptera; family Chrysopidae; genus Chrysoperla; species Chrysoperla carnea. Next base: position 23,953,845 of record NC_058341.1, read on the forward strand.
GATATGACGATAGAGATGCTATGTTGAATAAATACAATCTCATTGTAATTAAAATACTATGCTCCAAATGTTAATAACAGAATAATTATTACGATGACTACTTCTAACAAAGCTGAAATGAGGATAAAACTATAGCACATACATACACAAGGAAAGATGTAATACCTAGAATCAAGATTTACATTTGTATGCACATTAAAGCCATGCATTAAACTCGTGATGGAAATATACTGCCATTACTAAACACTATAACGTTCGTTTTAACCTTCCAAACTTTCTTTTACGATGTTTTTTCGAAAAGGCAGGGTTTTCAAATGAACTTGATGACTTCATATTTGAGTTATCGTTCTGAAAAACACAGCAAGGAGTTTGTCGAACAGTAAAATCACCGATGAGTTTACATACCACATCGAAAAGGCCATCCTTAAGTGATTTTGTTTTTGAATACGTACATAGTTCACTTTTGCTGAATTCTTCGTTTTTTCAACTCAAATATGAGGCCATCATACTCATTCGAAAACGCAGCCATTTCGAAAAACATTGTAGAGGAAAGTTTCATAGACTCGTTTAAAGGAAGCCACTCACGAAGCTTCAAAAATCGTGGTGTCCCACGGTCTAAATTGTGATTCAAGAAGTTGAAAGCTGATCCATGATCCAAAGTATATTGCTACCAAGCCACCAGTACTTACCCTACACTCTAACTTTCACATGCTACGATTTTGATAAATGATAAAGACAATTTTATGAAAAATATATTCTACTACATAAGAAGGTACCTACATATAAATATGGTTGCATTCATTCATTTTCAGGGTGGGTGTTGTTTTATGTTTAAATATAAAATATTTCTCTGTAAAATAATGACAACAACCTTCTTCAGACTGTTTTTATGCATGAAAAGATGCAATAGTTGATTTGGTAGGAAAACTGTGAGAATTAGAAGAAGACTTCCGTAAAGGAGCTTTGAATGGATTATAAATATTCGAATGGATTATCTAGAATCAAATACACTATCGATTACCAATTAAATAGTCAAATCGAGTATCATAATATTAATCCTAGGTTAGTCGAATCATAAGTGGATTTTGAACATTTCGGTAAGAAAAGTTTTCAAAAATTTAAAACCAAATTCAAATCGGTTGATATATTCAAAATATACGGTTGTCCACAAACCAATAAAGTGTGTTTTAAATAACTTTCAGTTTTTGAACTATTTGATCTATTATGTTTTTGCCAATTTTACCACCTTTTTATTGTCATAATGTGAATCGATCCTTTTTATGCTTATCAAAGCACTGAATCTATTTTTAGATTGATAATTTTGTTCTAAAACGATTTATAATTTTTGTTTGTTTTGGTATTTTGCACAATAGAGGTGACATCGTTTTCGTTTGGTTTATGTTGTCAACGATTTTCGAATACCCCTTGGCAAGAAAACCAAGCAGACTACCCTTTACCTATTATTTTATTTTACTAATATAAGATTCCCTCCCACAATTTTATTTTACTTTGTTCAAAACGAAATATCTAATTAAAGAAAAACGACAAAGTCTTCTGTTTCATTTTAATCTCACTTCATTAATTAGCGTATGATTATTTTTGAATCTTGATAAGTAACGTACCAAGTATTAATTTTCTCCGAAATAACCACAGTAGATACAATCAGATAAAAATGATTATAAAAAAATAAAAGATATAATTTTAAATTAAATTAATTTTATGTAAATGATAATTTAATTTAAAATACATTAAAACGAGAGGAATAATATAACCAAGCATTACAGGCTGTATTTTTTAACATTGTATATAGAAATTATAAAATAGAAAAGGTCCCCGATAAAACAGGTTCAACAACTAACTAATGTAATGTTTCATGTAACTAACTATTATTCGATCGTTCAACCCCACTTCCACCTCCTTCTCTCATATCTCCTTGCGCCGTATATATCGTGTCAAAATTTGAGCTCAATCGATGCAGAACTATTGAAGTTTTTAAAGCAGACCCCTTCGATTCCCTATTTCAACCCCTTACAGTCCGCATTAAAGATTAGCCTATGTGTTCACCCAGGCTATAAACTATCTGTGTTCCAAATTTTATCCAAATCCGTTCAGCCGATCTGGTGTGATTGAGTAACAAACATTTATACATACATCCATATATCCATTTATCCAAACTTTCACGATTAATATATATATTTAGGAAATTTAGGAATCTATTCTCACCAATATTTTTAAAATGTACACACAATTCTAAGAAATACATTCTGTAAAGTATGATTTAAAAGATGATAACGATTCGATCGATCGACCTACCCCACCGCAAGAACATCATAACCCCATACTGTGGTACAAGAGTAGAGAAAGTAGTATTCGACAACGATGAAAACATTCAACGATTCTGTACATATATATGAGCTATATCCTACATATTCTATACCATTAACACTAATTGCAAAGTTCCGTGTTCAGATATTTGAACTTACCAATCAGAGCAACAACTTATTCACTCTTCTCTACCACCCACATCCATACACACCCACACTCTGGCATACTCTTCTAATACTGTGAATCGTAATGTTTAAATCTCATACCATTCTGTTTTGCTGTAGTTCGTTTTCTTCTCTTCATCTTTCGAAATCAATGAATTTGTGTGAAATTAATTCGTTGAAACCAACGAATGAAATCTTTATCTCTCCCTATATGAACTCATCTTTTCCTTAAAATAATATCTCCAATTTATTATTATGTACCTTTCGTCTTATTATTTGCCCTCCATCGAAACCTCAAACCACGTTTCTTTATAAACTTAGTTTCATTAAAATCAAACCTACGTTCGCGCTTACTAATATCCTTGTTACAGGATGGCCTAGCAGTAGTCCAATATATCCAATGTTTTCAATATCGTTGTGGATTTCTCCTCCAAAAAAAGGAGTTAATATCGCGAGCCACAAAATGCTGCTACAGTCAATGAGTTGATCAAATTGAAAAAGATTTGTTTAAAAAGTTTTCAACATTAAAAAATCAAAATTTAATGAAGAAATGTTATAAAGGAACTGAGTTGTACTCTTTTGTTATTGTTAGTAGGCTTTGGAGTCTTAGTAGGCCACTGGACTTTGGAGAGACGAAGAGGAAGGAACTAATATTTCAAGACAGGTATGCGATTATTCAAAGACATTTCGATGAGCATTAATGGTGGCAACTATTGCTTGGTTGAGAAGGGCTAACATATGGAATACTTTTAAAATGGATTCAACGCACTACTATTATTGTAGAAACAGTCGTAGCAGAAAGTAGGATAACATGACGACTTTCCACGACTGAGGTTTTACTAACTTTTGAGACTTTTTGGACAACCTCTTTGATTTAAAGTGTCTTACAGCCCAAGGTGTTCGAAACGTATCCTACTTGCATACAATCTTACCTAACAAAACCTGATCGTTCTGCATTGAAATTCTCGGTATTCGCGTGACCGCCTGTACATAAATAATAAATACTGATTCAATGTTCTTAAAAGATGATATTTATTTCCTGATAAATATTGTTTTAAAATAAGGTAAATTTTCTTGTTGATTTACCAATAAGTAATTATTTGATTAAAATTCTGTGGTTTCTAATTTGTAATAAAAAGAGAGTCTACAATTCTTTAGAGTTATTTCATGTTATTTTTGTCTACATTTCACGAAAAGACAAATTAAAGACTTTCTTAACCTCTCAAATGAAAAAATGAAAGTGAAAATAATAATTTCTAAGCGGATGCTATCCAATTTACAACTTATTCAGTCCGTTTTCAGATTCGCCTTTTTAAATGAAAATCATGGATAATATTTTTGCATTATTAGAAAAAGATATGAGATTTGATATGAAAAAAAGATATGAAATTCACCAATGACCGATCAAAGAACTTTCGTCTCTAGAAACTGAAAATTTGATTAAATTTTTTAATATACAGTTTTTTATGCCTAAAATTCCTATGTTCTTATGAAGTGTATTGGAGTTTCTTCAAGTTCACGAATTAAAATTCCAAGCATATATTTTGTTTATTTTACGAGAGTAAAAAATCTCTCACAAGAAAACTAGTTAAAAATTATCAACGATAATCTTAAATACGATTTGATGGTTTTATTAAAGGTAAAAATAAATTATTTTTACAAACTTTTATTATTATTTTATTTTGGGTTTTTCCCATTGTCGAAACTGTGAAATTACACTTACAGGTAGTTCATATTTATAAAAAAAAAATTTTTTAATTTTTGACAAACAAAATACGTCATGTAGAGTACAAAAACAAATTATATAATCAGTAGTCAATAATATTTACAATAAAAATACTTAATAAATGTATTCCGACCTTGCAAAAAACATCTCAGTGATTAAGTCAAATTTGAAAAATAAAAAATAAAAACACAAATATTGGTGGAAAATTCTTGAAAGAATTGTAGAGATAAATAGATATATAATTTTTTTTTTTTTTTTTTATAATGGATAATCAAAGATTTCGATTTTTATGGTACCCATTAGTTGACATGGTTATCATTCCCTGATTATCTCATCACTTCCATCATATTTGATATACATATTTTTTTTGCTTTAAATTACAAATTTTAGTAAACAAGTGAAATTTACAAAATTTAAAAATCCCCGACAAATCCGATTTATTCCTTGTAAACTGTTTTTTTAGCTATAAAATGTTCTCAATCGAGTCGGTTCGGCCGTTTAGGGGCTACGGTGCCACTGAGAAACAAATTAAAATTGAAATATTTGAATTACCTAATTATTTTACCATTTCACTTTTCGAAATGAATTAAGCAGGTTTATTTGACCAGTCATTTCCATAGTAATTATTTGTATGTAAAAATTATATGTCATGCTTTTTCCAAACTGAATCGATTTTAAAGATCATCGAAAATTTTTTGCGGGTACGGAACCCTAAGCTCACACTTGAGCTAAGAACACTCTCCGTTAAATTACCTTTGAAATGAAAAAAAAAATCAAATCGGTTAATCCATTTAGGCGCTACGATGCCACAGACAGACACATACGAAGAAACGCACACACAGCGGTCATAATTTTTTTTATATTATTATACAGCCATTATCCAAAGCGGTCAAACTTATAAAACCTTTTTTTTTTAATTCGGGGGTTTAAAACAACCAAATTATTCAAATGAATATTGTCATTTATTTCATACTAAGTAATAATAACACAGTATCCATTCAGAAAGGAATTGGTTAAATTCTCAATAATACCTACCATGAAAATACTTTAGACCAAAACCACCAAAATACAATAACCTCCAACACTATCACACTATATCATCTTCTCATCTCATCCAAACATAATAATGGATAATCCCCATATCAAATGATTCGATATAAAATTAGACAGATGGATAATAAAGGCAGTATATAATATGTTTCTATCTTACCAGAAATAACATCTACACAAATTGTTATTAATATTCATGGAATTATATAGTATACTTATTAATGGAAGAGCCAGGTCAAAAAAAAAATCGTTCAGTTTACTATACCTGATCATTTGAGGTTTGGTTATAGTAGTTGTGTTCATACACACACTGCGGTTAGTCAAGCGAACGATAGAACAGGGGTTCAGATATATGCTATCGAAACCGTTAAGTTTCACGTGATACTAAAATGAATTTACTAAAGCTGGAAATGGTTATAAAGATTGTATATTGCATATAAATAACAGTTATGATTGTCAGTCAGTTAGATGTTAGAACAGGCTGGTCAGTCAGCCCTTATTTATGAACAATAAGTATCTAAGATTCATTGATGATTTCAATTTTCAGCTTAAATAAATTTATTTAAATAACACGAAAATCATAAATGAATATGATGTATTTATTGTTCATAAATAAGCTGACTGATCAGTCCTGTTCTAACACCCTACTGACTGACAATCATAACTGTTATTTATATGTAATATACAATCTGTATAACAATTTTCTGCTTTAGTATCTTATTTTAGTACCACGTAAAACTTAACCGTTCGATAGCATATATCTGACCCTTGTTCTATCGTTCGTACATAACTACTATAACCAATCCACAAATTATCAGCTTTAGTAAATTCAACGAATTTTATTTGGCCTGGCTCTTAATCCGTTACTAGAGATAGTTATTTAGTGATATTGTGTGGTATGATTGGTCGTCAATATAATGTTTTGATATTTAAATAATTCTCTATACTATTTCATTCAATATTTTAGAATTTCTTAGTTAGTTAATGTCAATTATTATATTAAAGATTAGACATTTTGACAATACCATTGATAATAATAATTAAGTAATTTTAATGTATCTAAATCAATAATATAAACATATTAGTTTGTTTAAGTTATTTATACAGAGCTGGCCCACTATTGGGGTAAGATGTTGTACTTAGAGTCAAATTTACCTTAAATCATTTTATATTTCTCTTCATATATTAATTAAACAGCATTGAAATGTGGATACTTTACTAGAATTTAGATAGGCTGAAGACTAGTTGTCAATGTGGTTTTATTTTATTTATTTACAAGATGACCTTTACATATTGGTTTATAAATCGTACCCAACGGGAATCCATTGGTAATTTATAAAGTAAAATTTATAAAATTAAAGCAAACCCCGACCAATTATTCGATTATGGAATCGTAAACTCGCAGTTGCAATAAGAACACTCTCCATTAAATTATCTTTTTCCTTAGAGCCTTTTCCAAACTGAAACGATTTTGAAGGTAATCGCCTATTTTTGAGTTGTTCTGGGTACTATACGGAGTTGGTATAGTAATTTTGGGACATTCTGTTCCCTTTCATTCTAACCATATAGGATTATAAAATATATGCAAAAAACGCTTTAAAAAATAAAAAACTGAGTTCGTAGTTAATCTGTATATACAAACCGAAAGGTTAATCATAATCTGTGCGATCTCTACAAGTGTGCGTGGGTGACTCGTGATGCGTCCTGTGCTGCGTCTCAATGAACTCGACTTCATCGAAAAACGTGGTTCACAAAAACTAGCCGGCCTACGCTGAACTGACTAATGTTAGATGTACTTTCATGTATATATTCAAGTACTTATGATTATCGAAAATTTTGGAATTTATGAAATTATTAAGTTTTTGTTTCGATATTCGAATTCGACAATTTTCTATCAGAAAGTTAAAAACAAATTTTGTATTTTAAAGTTTATGTATGCGAATTTTCTACTTCGAAAAGTAATAATTATAACATTTAATTATTCATAGAAAACTATATAGAAAATAATGGTTTCTACATTTACTGATAATTATAATGATGATAGAAGAATTAAAATCTATTCGATTGTAAATAAAATTACGATACGTAAAAAAAAAGTAAAACAATATACATAGAGTAGACAGTATTTTAAATCTCTAGAAAATTTAAGTCTCATTGTGAATAAAATTTATTATCTTAATAACAACAGTTTCAATTAAAGTCATTTAATGCAAGTAATAATGATTTTATCGTTGTAAATTGTATTTCCATTAACTACATTGTATCTGTATGTATAGTTTTAAGCACAGAATACATTTGTAGCGGTTAAATATTGTGTTTACTAAATATTATATCGCTTTAACGCAATATTACTTAATGAAAGTGTACATTATTTTCTTCGAAATTTGAATTGCATCTCCGAGCACAAACTCGAATTATATTAGAACGAAAAAATTATGTAAAAAATCAATAAACCCGACTGAATTAACTATAAACTGAAAATAAAAAAACAAATTCAGCAGTTGACATAGCGAATTTAACAGTCGGGACCCATTATTTGGAATATCTGAGTCGGTATAGATTTTAATGGGTCCCGACTGTTAAAGTCGCTATGAAACTGGTGGACTTAGCCGAATTAAATCAAATCGATTGGCGTAAGAATAATCGAAATCGGCCCATGCGTTTGGTCTCTATTGCGTCACATAGAGAGAGCGTCACATAGGTGGTCACCATATTGAATTTTTATTACTGCCATATCTGCAGTAGCACTCTCAAGGTTAAGACAAATCGACTGACGTCAGAATTATTAAAATCGACCGACGTGTTTGGTCTCTAATGTGCCACATAGGAACACACCGCAACATATGAGCACAGTAATAAAGACGCCAATTTAAAAAAATATGTATTTTCAATTTCGATGGTGAATAATGTTATAGCTTAACGATATAACACAAGACGTAAGCATAAGTTTTTCCGATATTTGAAGTACATTTTAAAATTTCGAAAATTGAAAATGTTGTTTAATCAGTTAGCTTTCGATAAATCAAAAAACCAAGTCCAGTTATCGATTATTCTTATTTTTCGTATATATTCATGAAGTTATAACAAAGTCATCATCAGGGTTGAAAATAAGATACAAATAATTTCAATCTAAAATTGCCTTGGTGCTCGTACTACCTTAAATACATACTTGAATATAAAATCATACCATTTTTTTGCAAATCGTATAAAAATGTAAATTTATACTACAAATGTCCAGTTGTTATTTTAACCAAATAGGAATAGTAAGTAAAGTACATTAAGTACTTCTCACTAATATTACTGGACTGAATGATGACCACCTTTTATACCTCCTAACTAAAGTGTAGGTATGCTATACAGTCCAGTCCAGTCTACCAAGGGGAATTGTGACTAGGGGATATTCCGCTCAATTATAACTACACTAATACAATATATCTACAGACATATATACAGAATGAAGTTGGAAGGTTTAGTTTTAAACCACCAACCAACATTTGGTTCTTATTTGGCTGAACCATTTTCTGTCTACAATTCAAGGTTTACGTACGTATGTAGACACGTATGTAATGCACAAACTACTAACCGGTGCCGGTGTATGTTAGTGTCGCTTCTATATGGTTTTAATTAGTTTAATTTAGTTTCAACTGTGTTTCTCACTTCATACCAACAATATTACATAAATTTCACTTAAATTGTCATTGTTCTTAGCTGCTTGCTTTGTATTCCGTTTTTTTTTACCTCTATATACGAACTAAACTTCGAAAAAAATGGAAGAATACTTGCTGAATTTTGCGTACAATAGGTACTGGAAACTATAAACATCATAACACATAAAGAGAAATAAAAATATATAATAAAAAGCAATTAAAAAACTGGCTAAACAGGTAAATAAAATAGTCATTGCAGTGGGGGGAACGTTCTGTGGAACACAAGTCTTCAAGTTAAATTGGACTTAATTAGTGGTCCTTTTCTAATCCTTATCTATTATCGCCTAAGAACCATAGCACATCCTAAAGCGTGCTGCAATTATTGTACTGCCCTTAATAAGAGTCAAATTAAGATAATTTTTCTTTCAATCTTAGTCTTTCCTTACCGTAATAACAAATATGTATTTATAGCTTAAAAAGTGTATTAAATTTAAATCATGAGGTTTTTTTTGAATAACAATTTTTCTTTGTTATTTAATCTTCTCCTTCAGTAAAATGACCATTCTAGGTTTTACATAGAGGTCTCATAATTATCATAACCGGTTTTCTGGTTGTGCCTCATAAATTGCTTTGGATTTTATACTTTTTGCGTTCTGATTTACATGAAAATCTGACTAAATACTATTCATGTAATTTACTGTTTAAAAACGTATACAATATACTTTTTGATTCGAAAATTTATGTTCTTAGATCCATCAATATTTCCACTTTTTTTGAATCAGGATGATTGCGAATGAATAATTATAATATAATAATAATAAAAATCGGGTTTAGCCTCCGTTATTCAGATATCCCTCTATTACAGATGGCCACCCATATCATTATTTTTAATATTTATTTATTGTAAACTACATCCGGATATACAATTAAATTAATGATGTGGTTGGAGTCGGTTACTTCGTTCTTATCCAAGCGACGACAGTGTGGTCAATTTACCGCCCCATTAATTATAATTGATCAGACTGCCGCTCCCTGGATTTTAACCCAAAACCTCCCAGTCAGTTGTCAAACAGTTGAAAGCGATTGCCCTTTTACACGCTCGGCCACTGAGCCGGTTAGCGAATGAATACCTACATTATTTTGACAACCATGACCTCTTACCGAGGTGAAAGTAAGAATGGACACTTGCCCGCCTGTGGACATGGACCAATTATTTAACTGGTTAGGTATGTGTTTATGACTCGAAAGACCACGTTGATAACTTTTTTTTGTTCAAAATTCCAGTTAACAATCAATAGATTTGATAAATAATAGATATTCCCACTGAAATTCATTTATTTTCAAAGGTTCATTAAACAAACTCATTTTAAACCTTTGTTTATCTTCGCATAACTTGTAACAGTGTTGTGTGCAAAACAGAGAATTTTGAAAGTTGTTCATTTCGAAATCTGATTTTTTTATTTGTCAGTACTATTAACTGATTATATTTTCCCACACTTACTTTATGTCCTTGAAAATTTTTTTACGATTGTTCACATATTTTTAACATCGTTTAAAACTTACAAACATTTTACTATTTTGGAAAATTAACCTACAAAAACTTTTCTAACGAAACAGCCAATTTTTAAATAAGGAATGATATTTATAGTATGGTAGCTAGAAATGTATGTAAATTATTTTTATTTTCTTCCATTTTTTACGTTCTGTATGTGTGAAACAAATGAACAAGAATGATTATGACAAAGATAGATATAATCATTTAACAGTGATTAAAGAACGTTTATCTCTTTTCCACAAGTATAAGGTTTTGTACTAGAGATTTTAGTATAAAAGAACTAAAGAGCTTTACAGCAGCTTTGTTTTGGCTTATCTCCAAAAAAGCTTTCTCCTGTCTGTTTTCTATGTTTTAATAAAAACTACCATTTATATATACACATATTATTGTTGTCTCTTTTTACTATATTTAATATATAAAGGTATTATGATGTTATTAAATTCGTATACATGATAAATAATTTATATGTTATTAGAAAGAGATAAGTACATATATGATGGTTTAATAAACAATAAGTGATATTTTGAATAAATAGAAAATGATAAACAATATTTTTTCATTATATTTGGAAAAGTTTTATAGTTTGTAGATGTTTATTTTTCTATATTTCATTTTATAAATATAAGAATTTATTGAAGAAATTAACTGAATTTTAATGGTTAAAGTTTTGATGTATTATCTTAAAGAAATGTGTTTGAAGCGAATTAATCAATTTATTTTTTGATAATATCTTTAGAACTTTTATGAAGTTGATAGTTTGTCACTTATCAGGCTGTGCTATGTCTACCTTTTATCATATTATTCAACAATCATTCAGAGAGATTTAATATCAAAGTTTTTTAGAAGTCTTATAACATCTAGGATTTTGTAAGAAATCTAATTATCTAGATCATTTTAACTCGAAAAATTACGAAACCCACTTGATTTGCATCATGGTTCTCAAAATATCTTGGTATATACATTTTCGAATCCAAACGGTGGATTTAGCTGGTAGTATAGAAGCTATATCCTAGAAACTTCAACTTTGGCACTAATTTAAATTATGACTATCGAATTTTTTTCGATTTTTTTAAATTCTTTCAAGGGCGTGCCTTTTAAAAAAATGTAGCATATCGATAAATTTATTGTTTCGTAAATTTTGAACAAAATCATGTTTCGGAACCATTTTTATCCGAAATCACGGAAATCTACTCTTAAACTTGTTTTTGTTCTATCGTAAAACAGTTCAAATTGGTCTCTGCTAATGATAAATGTTTAAAAAATAATTTAATATCGATCAAAGCTCTCACGGGCACTGCCACAAAGATCACACGAACAGCTTGCCTACTCAATACCAGAGTCTTTAAATTCTATTGAATGTAGAATGAATTGAAAATCAAGGATGATTAACGTTACTTATAATTTAAAATAATCGTTTTTTCACATGATGCAATAGTTATTGTAATAGAAAAAATAATATATTTTATTCTTCTATCACAATTTTTCAAATGTTGCAATTAATCATTGAAGTAACTGCTCATTCATACACAAATCAAACGAATTACCATAAAAGTGTATAATAGAAAGTTAGCAAGTATGAAGATTCGAGAGAACTATATAGTTCAGTTCTTTTATAAGCCTCCAGTACGGAACAGAAGCTTATCGGCTTACGTACGTAGAGAAAAAGATGGCGAGATGAATAAAAAATATCTGGAAAAATAAATGGGAAAAAGTGATTTGTGAATCAGCCTGTCTGTTTGTCAGTCCATCCGTTTGTCTGTCTGTCCGCCTGTCTGTCTGTCTGTCTGTCTGTCTGCCTGTCTGCCTGTCTGTGACATCGTAGCACTTAAACGGATGAGCTATTTTGATGTTTTTAGTTTCGTTTGAAAGGTAATTTAACGGAAAGTGTTCTTAGCTATGTTTAAAGTGCGAGTTTAGAGTTCCGAACTCGAAAAAATTAAAAAATTGATGATGATCTTCAAAATCGGTTCAGTTTGGAAAAGGCTTTGAGGAAAAAGGCATTTTAGTGGACAATATTCTTAGATATTGTTCAAGTACTAGTTTAAGGTTCCGCACCCGAAAGTCGGGGGTTTTTAAAATTTTGTAAATTTCACTTGTAAAAAAGAGTCATTGGCAATTCATATCTGCAATTATTTGAATTGGCAGACGACGGTGATTGAGAGAAACCCATTGCATTGCAACCCATTGCATGTTTTCCCTGAACTTATAACAGAGGTGAGGAAAATTGCATTCAAGTTTGACAAACAAAGCTAAAATGAATCAATACCAGCTTTAATTTCTATAAACAGCATTAAAATAATGGCGTAGAGAAGTGGTAAAAGAATTAAGAAATATTTTGGCATCAAACTGAACTACAGAAAAACAAGCAGCATAAGAATGGCTCTTTAGATCAAACCACAGCACCAGGTTAACTCCGGTACCTAATGTTGTAGCGCCATGGTGTTGTAAAAGTTATAATATAATAATAAATCAATTTTTAAAAACGAGTCGAAAGTTATCAGCGAAAAGGCAGTATCACAATGGTATATATACCCTAAGCAATCTTCTAAGATAGCCAATATAACCTAACCTAACCGTATTATCAAATCTTAAATTGAATATGTTACAAAATCCTAAAAATGATTCAAGTGACCTACATATAAATAAAAAATTTCTATATTTTTAAAAATGCATTCGAATGTGACAAATTATGGTCATTTTTATTTATGATTATAATAATAATGTAACAAAAACTTATAGAAGAAAAACATAAGTTATGATGATAGTCATAGTGATATGATACATGTGCATGACATAATAATTAATAGATGTATTACATAGGATTATTGTTTATTTAAATTTGTGTTAAAAATGACATTTTATGTTGACATGAATTGTGAAGAATGGTCTGTTATTTTTGTTTTAATTTTATTATCCTCATATTATATTATGTGTTCTTAGTCTTATATTATTTAAGTATTTGATACTCATAGAAAAGAATTATAAGCGATCCAAGCACTTTAGTTTTTAACAAACACTATCTGTAACACTTCGATATTCGTCTATTTGTGATAGAATTAAGGATTTCAACGTCATTTTTTGACGTTTAGTTTCCTCAAATGTGTTTCTAGACTATTTTAATTTATTCCTCTTGAAACAAATTCTCTCAAACTCATACGATAATTAATTAAAATATTTAAAAAACCACAGTTATTCCAAAGTTGTAAGTTTTCACTTCTTTTGGCAATCCTCTTGACCAGATTAGTTTTAAAATATGAAACTGTTGTTTGAAACATTTTTATCCTAGTCTTCAAATTGTTCTTATTTGTTAGCCCCCGAACTAAACAAAGGGGTGTTATAGGTTTGACCGCTATGTGTGTGTGTCTGTGTGCGTGTATCTGTCTGTGGCATCGTAGCACCTAAATGGATGAAAGAAACTATTTTTAATTTTCTGGTTTTATTTGAAAGGTAATTTAACGGAGAATGTTCTTAGTTTTTCAAGTGTGAGCTTAAAGTTCCATACCCGAAAAAACTAAAAAATTGGCGATGATCTTCAAAATCGATTCAATTTGAAAAAGCATGGCATATAATTTTAACATATACATAATGACTATGGAAAAGAATGGTTAAATAAACCCGGCTCCATTCATTTCGAAAAGTGAAATGGTAAAATAATTAGGTAATAATTCAAAACAATAATTCAAAAGAACAAAGTCAACTCAAATATTTCAATTTCAATGAAATATTTCCAAAAATCTGTCCCAAAAAAAGATAGCTCTCTAAGTATCCTTTTCATATCATCTGATGTCCATCTCATAAACGGTCGAACCGGTTCTTCTTTTGAATTCAAGTAAACAACTTTTGCATTGATTGTTCTCGTCCTCGAAAACTTATTTGATAAATTTGATAATTTTCGAAAACCTATTTGATAGAGTTGGGATACAAATCGAGAACAAATTTATGCAAATCATTTTAGGGTTATATCTTTATCATTCGTTTGACACACTATATTTAAAAACTGCCAAAGAAGAGAAATTTAAAAACCTAAACAGAAATTTCACACATATATTTTAGCCTACATGTGAAATCTGGTCGATGATTATGTGACCAATTTTTGATAATAATTTAGAAACAAAAATCTATTAGAAAATGTGTTTTAAATAAAAGTTTGTTATTTATAATTCGTCTGCCCTTGTTTTAAAATTAAAAATGAAGTTGTTACCCATTAAAAAAATGTTTGTATTTCAAACCCTTGTCAGTCATCAATAATAGATCATCAAAGTTCACATACAAATTTTAATGAATGCAGTATTTCACCGACATAGTTTTTTTGTGTTCCAAATTTAATTGCTTGTTTATTGGTTAAATCAACTGACATATATATAACATGTTGGGTGAGAGAATTGCGCGATTTTGAAAACACTGGAAACATAGAATACTGTTTAAAATGAATGCCCTTCAAATAAACGGAAAACATTTCAGAAAAGCAAGATTTGAAAATAATTAATTTGGTTTCTAAATCAATACTGTTTAAAAGATAAATTATATTGGAAATCAGTAGGTCGTTTTTGTACCAATCACTCAAAGGTCATGAATCTGTGGCACTCTATCTAGTACCAGCTTAGGTTATGCAAGCGTTTAAATAACAGAATAGAAGGTCTGGATTCGATAAAAAGTGATTAAAATCCACTGGTAGGTAATGCTGTGACATATGGTGCATAATCTTAAAACTCTTTCAAAGTAAAAATATAATTTGGAATAATCGATGAGATTTTTATTTACAGCGTGTTCAAAATCGCACCCTTCTCTGCTCCCGCTGTATCTAGACATTTATATTTTTTCTCTGTATTATTGAAAGAAAGCCTATGAATGCAAATAAAAAATATTATCTAACAATATTTTATTTTAAGAAACTTTAACTTTTTTTTATAAATAAGGACGTGCGATAACGTATATTTCAAAAAAGCATTTGATTTTTTTACAGTCTATACCTATAGTCTTTAACATAGTCGTTACCACGGCCCCTAACACGCATTGATAGAACTTTTAACTTTCAGTTTGTACATTTGAGTACAAAGCTTTTCGTATTTGCGAGAGGCTCGAGGTTCGATTTCTGCAAGCATCTACTTTTCCATCTTCTACATTTTTTTTCAACAATTGAACTGATGAAAAAATAATGTTAAAGTGAAATAAATTTCAATCTACAAAAATGAAAACATCAGTATCGTGTCTGTACACCCTTAAAACAAACTTTATATTTTTCTCACAATTAAAAATGTATTTCGATTGTCAACTTGGAATGAATAAAAAATTCATCATATTTTATAAAAATATGCCTTTAAGTGCTAAAAATGTTAACGAAGTTTTTATGTTTTTGTATAGATAAATGTTAACTTTTTTCATTTTATATACCAACCCATTCGTCATTAAAATTATGAATAAATAAATATTAAACTGTTGGTCGGAAACAAGTTTTAAAAAATAATAAATAAATAATTGTTATTTAAAAATTCATTTTCTACGTTTTTTGTTTTCTCATACACGTTTTATTTTTTTTTGTTTTCTTGTTTATTTTTTCATACGCCTTTTTTTCTTTGTTTTTCTTGTAAATAATTTCGCACTGAATATTTATTATTTCAGATTAGTTGTTGTCTTATTTTAATTAATTACAAAGTAATTATACGCTGTTATTTGTAAAAATTAAACTCCACAGTATTTAAGTTTCTTTCCTAAAAATTTTTAGCTCTTGTAAATGAAAATTGCAAGAGCACAGAGACACAATATCCGAAAAATCACAAGCATTTATATTCTAGACAAAGGATCTAACAAAGTATTATCCATGACAGACAAAAGTTGATTTAACTTGTTGTAACTGTATCAAATTTATAATAATTTGACGATCAATGGATGATATTTGTAACTTACATAATATTATCTACAGGATCGAAAATCTGCCTAAAGGAAAATTTCAGTGGGATTTTGGAGGTTTGAATGGTGGGTATTTAAATTCGTTGGATGTACAAATACCGTCTGAAGTCCACAATCTTAAAGGTTTGGTTAGTAAAGGGTTAAAGCATTCATTGCATTTTCACGGAAAATTTGTTTATATTTTTTTTTCGGCCACTTTGTCCCGGGCAATTTGTTTCAGGATATATTTTGTAAGAGTATTTTTTGCTCAATGAAGGATAATTATTCTTCAATTCATATATGGAATGTCAGCTCTTGGCCTATATGTACAAGAGAGTAAATTTTCTGTGTACCTGCGTTAATGAAAATACCTTCTATATTAAATATTATCTAGGAAATTTTGCACAAAGGTTACATGGGAAACTGCACGTTTATAATTTATTACACGCAATACAGAGACCACTTTTCCATTGTTATACTGAAATGTATACAGCATTCACTTAACCGGACATCCATCAAAATACACAACCTACACAGGTAGTATATACATACACCACTCACTGAGAGAATATTATGGTATATATAGTTCACCTGAGAAAAGAAAAATAACTACTCATTTTTAATGCTCTACTGTTTTTTTCTATTTCCTCTTTTCTTTTTTCTATTTACAAGATATTTTCTCATTTGAATCTTTTGTTGTATGGAGTTCTAGGAAATTCATTGCGTGTATTTAATGTTTATGAAATTTTTATCCATTATAGATGTCTAGTGTTTTTTTCGATTCTAATAAAAATAATTTTGCGATTCATACACATTCGCGTTGTGTTACAATTGCGAATATAGAGTTCATTTTTCGAAACTACCAGAAAATAGGTTATATTATAATCTTCGAACGGTTGAACTGATTTTCTTGGAACACCGATTAGAATACTCTCGATCAAGTTGCCTACCTTTCAAACAACCAAAAATTTAAATTGATTTAAGGTGACGGTTTCTATAAATTCTTCATAAAATGTTATTTTGCATCAATTTGTGAAAACAATTGCTGAATCCTGGAATAACTCAATTATTAGGCCTCTATTCATTCCTTCAAGATGTAGGTGTGATATTAATTTCAAACAGAAATTCCTTTATTAAGACAACACAACAAAACGGACCACAATTTTCAATCAACTCATACATAATATAAATAATTAAAATTATTATTTATATTCAAAGTTCCAATATTAATAATTATAAGGTCCTAACCATTTTCGTCGTTTTCCAAACATTTATTGGGATCAATGTTTTCCATTGATGTATGTATCAAACATAATATACCAAACCCAATATTTAACCACAAAACAATTCACAATCATGGTTCTAATTTAATCATTATTGGTAACTGTAAAATGACATACAAAGGTTAATAGACCAATAACTTTAAAGAAAAAATAGCTGTGATTCCGATAATTCTTCTGTGCTTTAATCGTCATATCTAAGTTAAGAAATGATAGATTCATGAGGACGATTTAACAAAATACAGTGCGGTGTTAATTCATTTCAAATTGTTTTATGTTAACCGAGCGTATCGTTTCTAATTTTAGCTATAAATAAATAAATATAGAGTTTTTTGGTTCTTAATAACTACTTTATCTTATATATATAGGAGACTTTCTATAGATATAGATAGATAGTCACTCATCACGATATCTCTGGAACTATAAGACCTAGAGACTTGAAATTTGGCAGGAATATTCCTTTTGCCAAGTAGAGGTCAGCTAAGAACGGATTTTACGAAATTCTACCCACAAGGGGGGTTGCGGGGGTGTTCATGACTAAAAAATTCATATTTTTAAATTATGGCTTTTAATAGTTCAAAACTTGGTCAGAATGTTTTAAATTACATTTAGAAATTTTTTTTACCTTCGGTGGGTAGAAAGTTGTAGCGAGAAAGTGGGAAGGAAATATCGAATATTTACAAATATACCTAAGTGGGGTATCAAATAAAAGAGCATGACGTGTACATTACAAAACTGTTATCCAACGCAAGGAAATGTGGAGGGAGGGGTGCAAGTGGGGATGTTGCCCAGCAAAGCGGGTATATTTTACGCCACGCAAAGCGGGCGGGTAACAGCTAGTTATTTATAAACTAATCGAATACATCGAATAGATGATTGTATAAAATTTTTTGAAGTAAAGTTTAGCGTGTTTTAGTAATTTTTGAAATAGTTCATTTTTGGTTGAGTTGTTTGTAAGTATTACTCTCCAGTCAACACACTTCATTTGGGAAAACTACTGCACCGAGGAGACTACTGTGTCATTTATTATGTTTTCTTTTTTTTCAATTTTTACATATTATCGTAGTCAAGGTGAATGAAACAGAACTGGAATAAACCTCTCAAAAAATCCAAATATATACTAGTTGAAAGACTTCAAACATAATTGTCACGAGTTTCGTCTTAATTGGAACCACAACCACATTTTGAGTTAGAAACTGGTCTATAGATACTAAACTGAATACAAATTTACGTAAACGAAATAAACGAATTGCTAAATGTGAGTACACACTGGCTGTTTGCTTCCTTGTTGTGCTAACTGTGTTATCCAGGGTTTTATATATTATTGTCATCCCATTGTTGAACGAGTGAGATGCAAGGTCTTATGCCGTTCCATTCATTTGTTCATATAATTTGAAGTATGTTTTAGTAGTCAAACGTTGTAAATATATTTTATGGTGTGATTCATTTCGAATACAGTTTTTGAATTTTGTCCAATTTCAGTCACTTTTATTGCACTCTTGCAAATTTCACTATGAAAATCTTATAATAAAATGAGTAAAATTCAACGGCTTAGAAAAAATACAAAAAATGAAATAATTCCTTTACGAAGAAAAATTACTGTTTATTGCCTTTATGGTCAAAAATTGATGTTCATTTAAACTACGTATTTTAAGTATGATTTACGCTCAAATCGAGATGGATAAAGCTAGTTTCCCGAAGATAAAAAGTAATATCGAAGCACGTTTCTCAGGTGAATTGTTTTCAGAAATTGTCATTATTTTAACGTTGGCTTCTATTTGATGAAGTCCTGATGTTATAACGTAGACCGCACTGCATATTTTAATATATAAGATTGTCAAATGTGATGAACCTTTGTTAAATTTGGTATTTTAAAAGTTAAATAACGTGGCTAGAGTCATCGTATTTGACAAATATTATTTGTCGGGTCCAAATTATTGTAAAAATTTATTAATTTTTTTTTATTGAAATGGAAATCCTTGCCAAAGGCAATGTCCGAAACTATAAAAATGGCGATCATTTAAAATATAACCTACATATTTTAATAGCCTACTTTGCAGTCCTTGATAAGATTTTCTGATTTTTAATAGATATAAATTACTACACTCCTTGTCCTATTTGTCAGCAAAAATATTAGACAAATAAGTTAAGCTCTTTGTATCCTAAACATGTTTAAGTTATACCTTAATGCTAGTCAAAAAATATATTCACAAAAGACGAATATTTGTTTGAATCGTATTAGATCACATTTTCCTACTTACTATTTCAATTTCGTTGTTAGTATGCTGCTGCATTCAATAAAGCAATGAAGAGAGGTTCTCGATCGACTCTGACTACCTACTAGATTGCTTTTAGACTGTATTATCTCTACATACACCTCTATATTATCTGAAAGAAAATAAAGCTATTGAGGTCCTTCATGGATCCTATACATATCAACAGCGAAAAAGTACGAAGTCCCCATTTTAGGCAATATTTCTGAACTTTTTTTAACAATGGGTTTTTTAAAAAAATTGATCTGCGTAAAAGTTGGTCTAATTGAAGGGGGCATTTCAAATTGACCTTAAACTAACTTAGGAAGTTTTTCGTTATAAAAAATAAATAACTTTTGTTTGAAACATTATTGCGCCAACCTTATAATATTGTCAGAAATCAAATGTATTTGGGTTTTTGAATCTTGTTTGGTTTATTAAGGTCTACTTTCATTGTGCATTGCTTAAATTTAAATAAATAAGGTGGAATGTAATCAAACTTTTGATATATTTATTTGTTAATCAATTGCATTTTTACGTTGTATTCAGAAAATTGCAGAAAATTCGCTAAGACCACGCGGTTCCTGCGTAACGATTTTTTTAGATATTTAGAGATAGGTAGAAACAGATTATTATTGAATGGTTTGGTTTTCTTATACAAGATATAAAGTTAAATCAATTTGGTATTTGGAATGCAGCTACCAACACTCACCAAAACTACCACCCCAATAACGATATTACATAGTTTTGGCATTGGAAAAGCTACACGTAAAATGTACAATTCATTTGTAGTACTACACTACTACGTTATATAATAGTGTGGTTTGGTTGTCGTAGTCACAAGACCTCGTTGCACTCATATTAGTTAGGTTTTTGGTTGGTATTGGTACACTGTGTAATTTTGGCCATAGACCAAATTCAAATAGTTATAATGCTACTAGTCGTTTAAATATATATCTTTATACATACAAAACTCCTTTTAAAGATACTTGTAAGATGGTTAGTAGTAAACGTTTTTATTATTTTTATACCATGTATATATGAAATATACATAGTATATTAAGTTTAGTCCCAAGTTTGTAACGCTTAAAAATAATGATGCTAGGAAAAACATTTTGTCATAGGTGTTCACTAACTCACCTAATTAGTCCATTTCCGTTTGTCTGTCCGTCCGTCCGTCTGTGGACACGATAACTCAAAAACGAAAAAATATATCGAGCTGAAATTTTTACAGCGTACTCAGGACGTAAAAAGTGAGGTCAAGTTCGTAAATGAGCATCATAGGTCGATTGGGTCTTGGGTCCGTAGGACGGATCTTGTAAACCGTTAGAGATAGAACAAAAGTTTAAATGTAAAAAATGTTCCTTATCAAAAATTAAACAACTTTTGTTTGAAACATTTTTTCGTAAACATCACTGTTTACCCGTGAAGGCGCCAATTAGGCGGAAATTTTATAATATGTACTATACTTGATTATCAGTTATGTATGTGTCACCTGTTTGTATGTGTTATGTGGTAAAGAAATCAACACTGACTATGCATGGTATTTCAACAATTAACTCAGTCAATTGTTTGTTTTCACTTGTTTAAGGTAGTTTAAGGCAGTTTAATCGCAGATCCACTTTTCTTTCAGTCAAATGCCTCGTGTTTTATTTGAATACTATCTTTTACTTTTGAAGTTAAACCTTATTTAGTCGCGTTAGACACTTTTGCGCAAAAATTCAATCTGAATCCAACCTGCCCGGTAGATCAGTGGTATCGCTGCTGAACTACCATTCGAATAGCGTACGTTCGCAATCCCATCCACTTAAAGTATGATTTTTATTATGAATTAGAGCTCTTATTCGTTAATAATTTAAATTTACAAATAATGAAGTTTGAATTATTTATAGTGTAATTAAATTTAAAATTCACAAAAAAAACACAGTTTTTCCAATGTTTTCAGTTTCCACTTCGGCCGACAGTCGTCATGACTGAGCATAATTTTTTCTTTGACTATCAGATCTCGAAGTGGATAAATGTTCCAAAACTCTTTTTCATTGACCCTATACGATATAAAATAGTCTATTAAGTAGTCAATAGACTATTTCTTCCTTCAAAATGACCTTCAAACTTCAAAAATATACGGACACTTAAAATATTAGGTTTCTTATTTTACTCCACTGTTTATGGTAGACTTTTAATCTTTGCCCTTACCTACAATCTATGAGGAACTACTACGAAAAAACTACCTTATAAAATTTATTTTTAAAAACCTTATTTAAATTACTTTAATTTTCTCCTTACTACATTTAATTGAACAAGCAGTAACTATTTAAGGATGAAAACTAAGCTCCAAGCGTTTATGAAATTTGCCTTTTTTCTATGATCAATTTCAATCGATTGCTGCATTGATATTGTCATGTGACGATATTGAATTCAAGTATCTATTTTGACTATTATAGTATTTCTTTTTTGACTTCTTTATGTTTTCGGTATTTTCTAAATTGTTAATACAGTAATAGTGATTTTTGGAATCATGAAGGTCTTACCCGAAATGATAATCAAATCAGTCTTCACATCTGGTTTTTATATTTAGCACAACTATTAAACTTCTTTTAGAACCAGATCTATTTGAGCTTCTGCTTTGTAACAAAGGTTAAGAAAATTGATTTGCAACATTTGAATTGCAAACCGTTATATTTTAGTATTTAACAAAGAATTTCTCCTGTTGACCTATCTACCTCTGTTTTGTCTTTCGCATCACACTTTCCGACAAAAATAACCATTATAGAAGAAAGTTCAGAATATAGTAATATTGCTAGCATTCTCTCTGAGTACTACCAATAATAAGATAGTAATTATATACACTATTTGCTTGTCAAATTGCCAAGTAAAACAGAATTAGGACTATGATTTTCGTAAAGATAGCATTGTTTTAAAAAATTTTCTCATCATTTTTAATTAAAGGTAATTCAGTTCCCAAAGTAAACTTCGAATATATTTTAAGACGCAAAACTAAATTTTATCTCTTTGGCAAGAAGATAAACATAAATTTATGGTATCTGGCTTCATTTTTGAAAAATCGAAGGTCAAAAACTTCGATTTAATAATACAATCATCGGTGTTGAAGCCAGATATCGTAAATGAACCCAGATATCGATAATTCAGCAAGTTACGACCGAAATCAAAATCAAAGATGCAAATTTCATACAAATTGTTTAACTTTTTATCAATCCTTCTCGTACTTCCTTCATGAATCTGTGTAATTTGTTCCGAAATTTTTTTTAAAGTGAGATACTAATTTAGCGAATATTTTTCTGTACGTCACCTTCTCCTATACCCGTTTATAAATGAATGCCATTAAAGAAAACAAGAATATTGATAGCAAAGAACAGATCATTAATAAAAATCAATTTTATTACTTGATATTCAATAAGAAACAAAAAAACTTCAAGTTTTTCTTCATAGACTATTTTAACATTCAACAACAGTACCAGAGAAGAATCGCATATTGTTTTCACAATGAACAACGATTATATTCAACTGTCTTTCTCGAATATAATGTATTGAATGTATATGGTATCTCTCTTTCTTTTACAACTAGGAAGGTAGTAGATGATATACAATTGATAAAGAAAATTATGTTACTAACAAAAACTTTCAGTAAACTTTATAACAACTCAAAATGATAATAAGTAAAACGGAGGGGCAAGACGGGAAATAAAAGGGAAGGAAAAGCTTTATTGGAAAGGAATAAGACTGTTCCTTCATTCATATTGAAGAAGAAGCTACCCGTATTGGATTTGATCTTTTAGTGCTAGATCAATAATTTTCTTATTAAGTAAATTATTGTTTCCATTAGTAGAGGAAGATTTTCCTTAGTAGAGACTTCAATGAACGTCATCGTGAATAACTTTATATTGAAAACTTGATGAACTTTGTTACTTGATGATCCGAACTTGCCTAATTATACAATGCGCGATGTAGGCCTCATATCTAATTACCATTCCAAATATTTTTATTAATTTCTTTGTCGTTAGGTTATTTACGCTAGTTAACCAATTTATGCTTTTTTCTGTTATCCAATGCGAATACAGCTGTATTGTTGCTTTCATTCACCTTTATGTTCATGGCAAATGCCAGTGCCAGTTCGAATAGGAAACAAATCGAGTTTTTTTTTTGAAATTTGACTTAAATATATGATAATAAGTTACACATTGTTTAACGACCAAACTGATCTAGTCTTATCACCTTCATCAATCTTCACCTTCTAATGTTTTTAGCTTTCCACATTTGACTTACATATTACATGTATTTTAATTAATCTGATAATATTTACTTATAATAGCTATTTATACAAATTACACCTGGCATATTTACAAATTTTTGAAAAACAAAAAATAAATTTATTAAATAATTAGAATAATTTTTATCCACTTGACCTTCAATGTAAATAGAAATAATTTTAGTAAAATAATATGTATTTTTAACAAATTATTGAACAAGTTGTTAACTTGTTTTTATTACCTGTAATTACATAATAAGCAAACTGTGTATAAGCCTGTACAATTTTTAATTTTAATTTCATGTTCTGAAGATGATCAAATCGATCGAATACATGTAAAACAATTGATTTTTCGTTTGAAAATTTTTTTTTAAAGTGGATTATGCAAAAATCAATTAAAATAACAAAAATATAACATTTGTTGTTTTAATTTGAATAGGGAATTCCACAAATTAAATCTCAACACAATGAATACAATAATAAGAATTGTAAAGCAACTATACTTTATAAAGGTCCTAACTAATCTAGTGACAAGAAACGAAGTTCGATTTTCAGGTTGAAAACTATTACTTTCTATCTACTGCTTCATTCGCATTGAAGAAGAAATATATTCAATAGAGTAAATATCGTTGAGAAACTATAATATAATCTAATGATTATAACTTTGACATGGTTCCGACAGGTGTCTTTAGATGTTAGATATGTGTATACAATTGAATATCAAGTTTATTGGGGGTGGTGGGGGTGGTAGGGAGTTATTATGTTGAAGGCTTTTATATAATGCTTGTCTATATATGCATAATATGTGTTACAAGTACAAATACAAGGCGAAAACTTTCAGGAGGATACTCTGAAATACAGTAGGAAATTTGTAGTAGCAAAATCGAAATTGTTTTATTATAAGATGAAAGCTAATTACGATAAAGTCTAGTTTATAACCGGGAAAATGGGATCAAAAATATTTATCTATATGATTAAAATTACAATTCGAAAACTACAACATAGCGCGTCCTTGAGGATCATCGCTCTATAAGTTGGTAATCAGGCCTCTAAAAGGTTTCAAAGAGACTTCGAAACTGGGTATTAGTAGAAAAATAAAGCTTAAAGCTGGTATTGTTTCAATAAGTGGCTTGAGAGAATTGGGTAAGCATTCTCCACACCACACCAGAAACCACACGTAATACGTGAGGTTTCTTGCCTGTACTCGACTCGGCTTGCTCGACTTCGCTAAAAAACGGCTTTTTGTACCCGATTCAGAAGTAACATGACGCATGCATGGAATTAGAACCCGATTCAGAAGTAACATGACGCAATTATTATCTCAAAATTCTCGTGGTAACTTGTGTAATTCAGTAAAAAGTATTGTTACATGGTTCTGAGAAGTACCACAGCAGCTGTCGCCACTTCGATGTCACCCACGAGACAAGAGTGTAGTGGTAAGTGATTTACTTCGGATAATTTGGCGATTATACTCGGCGAAGATACTCCACGGGAGTGTGGGTTGGGCGGAGATGCTAGTAGAATGCCGAATTTCTAATACTAGAGGTATCAATACCATAGTATAAGATAACAACGAAACTTGAAAATTAAACTAAAATTGACTAAAAACAGAGAAGCAAAGTCTGTTAGATTTTCAAAAACTTCCTTAGAAGGATTTTAAAATATTACCGTTCCTATCGAATTTAGAACAACAGGATGGTGTCAATGTAGGGGCCCCACCGCTGCTCATCTACACTTTCTATATAAACTAACCCAACAATTTGGCTTCTTTAAAAATATAAAAGATGTTTATAAATATTTACTTATTTGAAGATTATTTTCTTTCGGCTATTATAAAGCATAAAATAATCTCGTTTAATCGAGTTCCCTATAAAATTGTATATCTTGGCCATAGTAAATCGTGTTTGTATTTAATATTTTTTGTGTGAAGAAATAGATGTTTCTTTCTAGTAAAAACGTATCTATGCGATTGTCACCACCACAACTAAAATTGAACACCCTGATATCATCAAATTGTGTGTTTTCATCTTTGAGAATAATAATAATAATAATAATGATAACGACCTAACAAACATTCAGGTAACGTTTCACACTAATGAAGCTAACTTATAATATTTGTATGATGTCATCATTTATATATAATATCCGTTTTTCGCACACTAATGAGACAACGATCAACCAACTTACATTTTGGTATTATGCTTTTAGTTACTTATCTGTTATACTTAAAATCAGTATCTTTATCTTTATCAAAATACATAATACAGTTGAACTAGACCAAAAATAGCTTATTATATGATAACTGGTTTGCAATCACGATTTGGATGATATGAGGTGATATTACTTTAACTTCTTATATTCAAAACAGTAAAACATCTAAATCCTACGCCAGTCTAAATACATACGAAATATATGAAATCCCGAATAAAAATCTTTGAAATCTAAAATGAAAAATCATTGATTAAAAACTAATTGAAATCTCGAGTAAAAAAAATCTGTACTGAACCTAATTAGGGCTTTAAGAACGCCAGAGTAATTTTTGATAAAAGGTATGATTTTTTTATAAGAAGTTGAACGAAGTGTAAATTAATTTTGAAAATTGTAGGGGAGGTTGCCCGATTATTTAAATAAATAAATGCCTTCAAAAGTAGACATACTTAACATTGAATTTTATTACAAATTAAATATGTATGAGCACGGTAGTGGGCACAAATTTAAAAAAAAAAATATATTTTCAATCTTGATGTTGAATTATGTTAGAACTTGATAATATAAGATAAAAAGTAAGAATAAAACTTTTCAATATCTGGAGTTAGTTTCAAAATATCAAAAATTGAAAATTGTGGTGAATTGTTTAACTTTCGCTATTTCGAAAACCAATGCAAATATCTAAAAGTCTACATTCATGAATTTATAACAAAAATTCAACCAAAAAATAAAGTACAAATAATTGCAACCCTAAGTCTAAAATTGTCTTGGAGTTTGTACTATCCTAATTTGGGTTAAAAAAGAGCAAAATCTAATATACCGCAAAATGAGGCGTATTTTACCTGTGTTCAATGGTAATTGTAGGAATATTTAGAGTAGTATGTTGGTATGAGTAGCAGAACTTATATGATTATTATACCATGTATACATGAAATATATCATAGTATATTAAGCTTAGTCCCAAGTGTGTAACGCTTAAAAATATTGATACTACGAACAAAATTTTGGTTGTAGGTGTTCATAAAATCACTTAAATAGTCCATTTCCGGCTGTCCGTTCGTCTGTTTGTGGATACGATAAATCAAAAACAAAATGAGATATCTACTGAAATTAAGTAAGACTAAGTTTGTAAACGAGCAACTATTATATGGGAGGGAATTTCAGTTATGAATGTGAGGCTATCTAAGAGTGGATATCATTCTTTTTTTACATGATGTCAAAAAACAAACGATTGCGTCATCAACACTGTCTATACATGGTATTTCAACAATTAACTCAGACAATTGTTTGTTTTCACTTGTTTAACAACTACATTAGATCTGTAGAGATATATTATTATTGCTAGTTTATATAATTTTATAGATAATATAATGATGTTATCTCATCATACAATATTATTAATAACCATGTATTATTGATAATATATGATATATGTTTGTTTACACATAGAATATTATAATATGGACTTAAATGATATTTGTATTAATAAATTAAACGCATTAATAAAGTATATTGCAATATATACTGTGTAATACAACAACTAAGCAGGGGATTATTGACCAGGCTACATTTAATACTTATTTATACATATTTATGTAGTTTACAGTTTCAACTCATGTAATTAAATCTCTAAAACAAGTGAAAATAAATAATTAATTGACTTAAGTACTTACGTTCGCTTTTTTTTAATAATATTAAAAAAACAAAATCGTTCAACATTTCTGCAGTTTTTATTTTGGAATGTATATACTTTTTAACGAATTTTAAAACAAAAAATTTTTTTCTCGAAAAGTGGACTCTTTTGACACCTTCATCAAATGCGTTTGGTATAAAATAAGAATCAACAGAATCATTGTTTGAAGCTATCTACCAATTTTCAACATTTTATCTTGTAAAAATTAGATACTTAAATCTTGCCCTAATTTGGCGCAAGAAACCAATGAAATTTACAAAAAAATATTGTGGAGGTTTCCCACATCGAGGTTTATCCATACTTAAAAAGAATAAAGATTCTATTGGTGTATATTTAGGAGCAAATATTTTCAAAACTTTAAATTAGAATAAAATAATATTTCCAATCACAAATTCGTTTGATTTATCAGTTTTTGTTTAAAATCTGTCTGATATTTATGATTAAATATGGGAATCAAGAATATCTATCTCACTTTCAGAAATAAAATTGGGATCAAAAGACTGACAACCAAGAATATTTGATATTTCAAATGCTACCATATTCCTGACATATTTAAAATGTTAACATTGATATGTAAGCCCTTTTCAGTGCATATAAATGAGAAAAACTCATCTACCTCCTGTCAAAATGAATTTCTTTTAGTTTTCTCGATTGATATCATACAAATCAATTTGCTGACTTTTTTGGGGAAAATACATCATTATGAATACAAATCAATAAAAAAGTTTGAAGGTCTGTAAAGGGTCTAAATAATAACTAAACTGAGAATTCTGATACATCCTAACAAAATAGCTTAGTTAAATTATCCAATATATAGAAATAATTTCTTGTCTTTAAATAATTATATCCATGCGTACATGTAATTTCAATTTTCTAGGCACTATACACTTCTCATACTATAATTATTACTTGTGAAAATTCGCGTGTGGATTAAATACTAATACCTATTATTTCTTAATACATAATTTTGATACATCCCCCAAAATTAAGAATAAATTGTATTTTCGTGTTAATAACATTACTATAATACGTAAGTAATTGTTCATTATTTAATGTCATGTAATAAATATTAATCACTTTGTAAACTATTTGAAAAAATCTATCTTTAACCTAATTTGAAGAGCATCCAAAACTATACAGATAATAATAATAACTAAGGCACATTGCGCAAGAGATCGCAATGGAAGATCGGGTGTAAGTAAATCAAACCCATGAAATATATTATCTACATAATAGTTATTATATATAATTTACTTTCAAGTGCTCAAATGAGTAGACGGAGGAAATTTTTTTGGATATCCCTATGTCAGTATCGGTGTGACCGCCATACTGTTTTGAGGGAATAGTAACATTAGCCATAGTTATGGCGGACGAGTCAATGCAGTATGATCGTCAAGCTCATACTTGTTGGCGTTATCCACAATACTTCTGGTGGATAGCCATATTTAATACTGTAATATTACTTATACCATCATAGATACTATATGGATTTGTCTGTCTCTGTACCTTACCAGCATTGTAGCAGATGCCAAGCATTTCTTACCGACTAACATTTGTTCCATGTAATACCGATTGGAAAATAATCTTAAATCGCTTTTTTTCTTCGCCAGAAAGCTACGGATCTAATTATAAACAGAAATAAAACTTATACAAGTTATTACGTAATAAAAATTACTTAAAAACTAATCATATCACGAAATTTTTAATATATATTTTTAATTTTGAAAAAATGTTTTTCAAAGCATAAAAGATATCATTAAACATTTTTTTCGACCACTTTAAAAAATTTTTTAATTGGTTAACAAAAATTTTAAAGAAAATCAATATAAACTGACAGAGAACGGACAAACACACCAATATTAGCACCCCACACACACACACAAGAAATTTCTTTTTTCATGTTGGGTAGTAAAGTAAGTAACTAAAAAATATCATCTCACATCCTATTTCTCATTTACTCGCTCGCTGCCATGACACTTTTTAAACTGTTTACATTGATACTTTTCTTTTTGTAACTTGTTAGAGAACTTAATGACAGAAAAGTTTTTAAGTACTTTATGTGAGAAGATACAAACGAATATACCTACTCAAATGGGTGGTAAGCAAGCTTCCATGGATGTGTGTTATGATATATAATATTCCTAAATGTATAGGTACTGTGTGATTTAGTACGTTTTAGACATTTTAAGATTCCAATAAACGTGTAAAATTAATACTAAAAATTTATAATTTTATTGATCAACTAGCGACCTGGTTAGGCTTCGTGCGAGTGTAAAAATAAATATAAGCTATCCGGAAAAATTGGTGGAAGTTGTTGCATGATTTAGAAGGCTTTAGCGGAAAAACAGACAGGCAACTATATTTTATACTCTTATAGGTTAATTATCTGTTTATACATCTATTGGTGAATGACCAGATAGGTACAAACTTTAATAGTAGGTGCGTTTTGAGGTTTGGTCCTATAAAGTACTCCCCGTTAACTTTGAAACATCGAATACATCATGCTACTCTAAGTATCACAAAACCTATAAACCTGTAAACAAATCCTTTTGACTGAGCATTAGCATTTTCGTGTAAAGTTTACTATCATTTTGATCGTTATTTTTTATGCTTCCTTGCAGTCTCATAGAAAACTTTTAATGGTTCGTTAGAAAACAAGGCAAATAAGTTCTAGGTTCACAGATCCGTAATTCTTTTCAACCAATTTTGAGTCACCGTCAAGCAAGTAGGTACCATACATTACATACACGAATCCACACGTTTCGATTGACATTTCAAAGAAAAAGATATCTTTTTTCGTTCAATATCAATAAGGAAAGAATTAAAAAAAAAACTCCCTCGACTCGAAACAACTGGACCAAATGTTATGAAAAATGACCACGAACGTACGTACGTATATACAAAGACATACACATATAACTCTTCCCCAAACTTTTTAATGTTTTGTCCTAACCATGGATCATCGGACCTATTACAATAACTTCGCATACTGTTCCCAAGTTAATAAGTTTCCACAGGCTGTTGTTTGCAAGACAAAAAGTTTGGAATGATGATTTTGCCAATGAATTTAAATGAAAATGGCGAGTAACACTATCAGTAACATTAAGTAAGAATGGCATTTATTTAAAAAGGGACGTTATTTTACTTTCCACAAGGACTTTTGTCTTCCATAACAGGTAATCATCCTTATGACTTATGACATTAACTGGAAAGTTTTTGACAGTATATCCAAGTCAATTGGCATTTTTAAAATGAGTTTCTCTGTAATATAATTATAGATCATTCTGTAGGTACGTAGAAAATTAAAAATAGACAGAGATACATCGATGATGGTAAAATGTATCTCAAGCTTTAAAGTATATACATATAGCATTAAACGGTTTTCGTCTTCTACCCAGTTCGTCATAGTCATATAATCATGAAAAGAAGGTTTTCATGGACCGTTTTGATAATATGACGAAATACTCTTTCTGGTTATAAACATATATACCTATAAACCCAATGCCACGTTGTATGCAGACATAGATTGTATATGCCTTAGATGAAAATAAATCCGAATAAATCTATAAATGTACAGAGAGTCACGCTTTTTATTTCCGTTTTTTAAATTTTAATTAGAGCTTAAAGTTCCGAAGTTTTAGAAAAGCACATTAATAACTTTAAATACAAAACTTTTAATATACATCAAGGAATTCAAAAAATTGTAAATTACAATAAAGAAGCACTTTTTTGTGAATGATAGATCGGATCCAAAAACTGCCATGCAAGTTTCTACATCATAATTCATTCAGTCTTCTTTTTTCGTATTTATCGTTTTAAAATAATATTAATGTTGCCGTACGACAACAAAAGAATATATTCGTTCTGATCTTGCCTAGAATCTATAGGATTAATTTTTGTTGTGTCTGGTACTTTAGATCGAGAGGAAAGTTTCTCGCACTGTCTGGGAAACAAATTTTAAAAGTATTTCAAATTATCGTTTCTCTCGACAATGTGAATGTAACGTCAAAACCGAATCTTTATTTATTTCGGAACAATTATCTTAGTTTATGTAGTGATATGTTTTGTCGATTCCTCTACTTCAGCTTTTAAAAAATTACTGTATTTTTTTTCTGGTGGTCCTATTTACTATCTCCACTTCTCTTCGACACTTCACTTCGACAACATAATACCTACTAAATAATACTGTTAGTTTTTTTGGCATGATTTGCATTCATGTAAGTTTTAATGTAGGAAATCCAGTATATACACATAATTTCTTCTATATACTTTTATCAGTATTTTACTAATTAGTAAAGTTTTCGGTTTAGGAGTGTTCAACTCCATGTAAACTTATTTTATAAGTAAAGCAAATTATCTTTCCTTGTTACTCATTGAAGATCAAATCGAAGTTTTTATTCCTTTTTTTTTTTTTCTTTTTAAAATATTTTAATGAGATTGAAAATTAATTTACCATTAAATTGTTTATTCAAGTATTGAGAAAAAAAATGTCAAATTTCGTATCACACTTATAGAGGTTATGTTTTAATTAAATTTTTGTAAATATTATTCTTTTTTATTTATACATTGGCATCCCTTCAATGTATGATAGATCCCATATGTGTATAGTAATAAATCTAAATGATGCTGAATTCCATTTCGAATAAATTTCGACAAAAATAACCAAGCAAAAGAAATCCGTCTAAGGTGTTACGTTTTTGATTGGCTTTCCAGATGCTTCACTGCTCAATGTTGTGGATTGTTAGTTTACAACTGAATCTTGCAATCTGTTCAAAATTGAAATTAGTTTCTTTAAAAGCAAAGATGTACTCTGGTTTACAAATTGAATCAAAGCCGATAGTGGAGTTGATAGCTCTGAGATTCCAAATCAGAGGAATTGAAGATCCAATATTTTGAAATCCTTTGATCTGGCTAATAAATTGAGTGATTTTTGTTATTTTTGGGCCAAATTAACCCTAGAAACTGATTTTCATTAAAATCGGCAACAAAATATCACTCTGATAGCTCTGGGATTCCAAATCCGAAGAATTGAAGATACATTATCTTGAAATCTTTGGATCTGGTCCTCATCCTTTGGTCTGGTGGATAAATGAATGTGATTTTCGTGATTTCGTCAGCACTCGCCTTATGAGCATTTTGTTCTCGCTCGATTTAAAGTGGTTGTGGTTGACGCCACACCATCTAGTGGTAACATAAACTAATAACCATATTTTAAAATATAAAAAGCATATTTGTTTCTCTCACTTCCATTGCAAATAGTTGTATTTAATAGTGTAATAGAAGTTTACTCACCAATTGTACTACAAACCCATTGCCCATCTTTATTTAACTTGAATGGTATTGTATAATACTTACACATTTTACTTACTTACATTACCACCTCATACCTATTAAATAGACCTCTTTTATATCGGTTAGAAAAACGGTACACATAACCATTTATATGTAGATAACATAAAATGGGTGTGAAGAAAATAGAAGCTATTTTCATGCTTTGTCACCTTCGATAATAGTTCTTGTACATCACCCATACAAGAAGAAGAAGAATAAGTAGTACACACTTATAAATGAATGCTAGAAGCCCATTCAGAATTATTTGCTTGCGTTGGAAGAAGTGTTGGTACCGACTTCTCTGATGACGATTATCTTCATCTGTTTGTGTGCACCAAATATAATGCCCTATTCACATTATTTTATGTTTTGTGTATGATTTTCCATTCTTCTAATTTCCCATTCTAAAAACTATAAAAAAAAATAGAACTTCGCTTTATCGCGTTTTCCATATGCATGATGTAATAGAGTTTGTTCCCTTCTTCTGATGTCTGTTTAATTATACAGGGTGTAATAAAATCAATACTATCCCTTGCATAGCCCTGCTCAAGACCAGCCAGAAAGAGAGTTCAAAGGCAGTCTGACATTTCCGAATAAACCCTACCGTCAAGGCTGTGCTTCTTAAGTAAGAAACTAAAGGAAGGTAGTATGTCTTTGTAAAAATGTCTTTTTTTTGCTGTCTTGAGAGTTATTCAGAAATTTCTTTTATTCTTCCTTAAAAACTTTACAAGGAGCAGGTACCATAAATTATAGTGATAAGGATTTCCTTAGTGTTAGTTCATCTGTAATCAATCAATATGTTTTATTGAAAATGCCAAAATGGGAATCAGTATAGGCCAACCATAATAGCAAAGCTCACTAAATGCATAAGTTTCTTTATTTTTTCAAAAAGAATGACTTTTACAGAAAAATAATACAAAAAAGGTGATTCTTTCGAAATTCTTTTTATTTTGGACTTGCTAGCATAAAAATTGGGGATAGTTAAGAACTTTTTTTTTACAAGATTCGTAGTATATCTCGGGCAATTTTTAAAGTAGATTTTCTTAAAAGAATTT
Organism: Chrysoperla carnea; assembly: GCF_905475395.1. Classification (NCBI taxonomy): domain Eukaryota; kingdom Metazoa; phylum Arthropoda; class Insecta; order Neuroptera; family Chrysopidae; genus Chrysoperla; species Chrysoperla carnea. Next base: position 23,988,284 of record NC_058341.1, read on the forward strand.
TATGTTTGACTTTTTTCTCTAAATATCATTCTTTTAGAGAAATAAAGAGCAATCGTATTTTCACGCCCTTTTCGCCCCACTTGGCTCCGTTGGGAACCAAGGTGGTTAACCAGGTTAATCTCTTCTGGTTTAATGAATTTTGGTTTATTTGGATCGTATTAAATATATAAGTTAAAAACCTATAAATTTTGTCAATAGTATAGTCAAAATTTTCCTGAATTATGTGAAATCATCATAGAGTGATAACGAGATAAGCTTATAAAGATCGTATTCACCACGGGTTTCATAATAATACCGCACTACTACAATACAAAATATTGGAACAAGGAAATAAATTAACCTATTTTTAATACCCATTTCGTTCACTCATGTGAACTAAACATTAAAATTTGTAAAAAGACGATTTACATGTTTGTGTATTTGTAAAAAAAAAGAAAACTAAAGAAAGGAAATGTTCAGATTATCTACCAGTTTTTTCTCCTAACATGCGACAATTTTTATTCATTCAATGTGTATCTTATCTTATGCACTGTTCTTCGTTCGTTTTCACTCCATTTTTAAGATGAATTTTCAATGTTATAATTTTATTTTCTAACAATCTACTAAGAATAAAACGATAATGTTACGACATGACGACATAACGATATTGGCTCTTATGCATGTTGTTGAGTTCCGTCTATACTGTCATGTTTTAAAACAAAAACTAAATACTAAAAAAATATAAAAAAATTTAATGTATTTTTAAAGTTCAGTATTTACAGGATGGAAGGTAAATATGTAACTAAATTTACTAGGTATAATAAACCGTTGATAAAATAAAGAGAAATATCATTTCGATAAAATTTCTGAAATCCAGTATTTTCCCAAAGTATTAAAGTTTTTAATTGTGTCGTCATTTTTAAAAATCATTCTTCTTACCTACCACCTTGTTTGACCAAAAACTGGTACATGATTTTGATGCGGTTTTCTAACATAAACACCATCATATGATTTCTACGTTCAACATGAAGCGAATTAAACTGAAGACTGTTTGTAAGTTTCATAAAAGTATATTTTTGAAAATCCGTTTAGTAAATATAACTAATTATTTGAGCAAAATCTAATGTATCTAGCCCCCCTCCCCTAAACAGTAATAAAAATTATTTGCACCGACTATTATACTAATTGTTTTTTAACTGGTACTTCAAGTAGCTTTCATCGCATACGATAATGAAACCTGTACTTTATAAATCAAATTTTTATACTTGCATGGATCGAAAATATCACCCTGGCTGAGGTAAAAATCAGTTTAAGAATGCAACTTTTTTAAATTTAAGGCCTTTTAATGTAATCAGGTTTTTAATTTCCTGGATATTTCATGCTCTTTAGCATAATCCAGATTGAAATTTTAACTTTTATTTTAAACAAATTTTATCTGGCTTAAATACCACTCGCTCTTTTCATCAGTTTGGTAAATATTTTCGCTATCATCTTGTATATTTTATTATTATCATTTTAAGTTTATTTTGTGAGATAAACCACATCAACCTATTTAATGTTTTTATTATTTTTTTCAAACCATAAAATTATTCTTTGATGGCGCTTTGATGAGCTTTCATATTTAGTTTTTATATCGATTTGAGAACAAATCTGATCGAAGTGGTTGACTTCTTTTATTTTATAGATAAATTCAATATAATTTTTTCAAACAAAATCAAATTTTATTGAAAATATTGGCATTCATATAAAGTGACTGATTCTTTGTGCCCCTTAAATCGTAGAAAAAAATGCGCTTAGGTTTTCCAAGATTTCCATCTAATACTATCCAACCATTAAGATAATTGGGTCACGCAAAGAAAGTTTTAACATATAGCATAGGTAATAAGCCAACTATTTTTTACTGGCTGCTGGGAAAGAACTACCTTAACACATACCTTTGCAATAATTCAAATCCTGCAGGCCATGCACGGTTCGATTATCTCAAAAATTATTAAGTAGTTGTTGATAGTTAAGAAGGACGATAAATCTAGAATTTCTGCCTTATATCCCACCCGCATTCTTGTAGTAAAAATTTAATTTGCTTCTATGCTAATGCATTTTTCACTTTGTTATCAATTTTTCAAAACTATAACCCAATTGATATATTTATTTATTATAGGTAATAAAAACAATATTTTTACAACCAATGTCGATGAAATATGTAAACGGTAGATACTAAGCAAGTAAAAATAATATAAAGTTTATAAGTCAATTTATTACATGTCTTGCACATACATATCATACAAAGAATGTAATACATATAATGTAATATGTTATATAATGTCTTTATATAATGATAAAAATAAGGTTAAATACAAAATTTATTTATGATTTTTTACACTTTAAACTCATATGTACCATTTATGATAAAGTGTTATACCTTGTAGATCAATTGTAATATCTGAAGGCAAATTAACCTATCAAGAGGTAAGCATCCGTGAGAAATTTGATTTGCTTTTTTTGCAAATAAAATAAAATGAACATTTTAGTACAGAAACCAAAACATTGAGTATTGGTTTTGTGTTTTATCATATTATATACCAATCCTTGCTTATTTTTGGTAATTTATAACTTTATTTCATTAAAAGTGTGAAAAGACGCATCATCACGCCGTTAAGGAAAAACTTTAGTTTCCATCGTATCCGAAACTGAAAAGATAGATAGTTGAACTTTTGTAGATAGTTTCAAATAATGCGTCGATTGGTTTTAATTTCTTACTTTATCCATTCGAGAATATTAAAAGTAAAAGAGTTTTTAAATTTGATAATACAGATACCTCTTCAATCATCAATACTCTTACTATAGTCGTCTCTATTCATCAAATGATGGATCTTCGATTACCTCCTAATTAAATTAAAATTTTGTTTCTATATCATCGATAACTTTATATTTTTATGGTATTATTATAAACTAAAAGATTGTCTAAATAGTTTAGATAGTTTTTTATCACACTCTCTAGATTTTTTGATATAGAAATTTTTTGTAATTTCTGGAAACCTTGTAAATCTAAAAATGTATTAAATGTATTAAATAAACGTACACATGTAGGTTTTAATCCAAGGTACGACACCCATAAATAAAGCATATAAATACAACAATGTATTCGAATTTGTTGCTTCTATTCAACATATAAAATAATAAAAATGTAATGTTTCAGAATATATATGGATCAATGGTGATAGTGATCGTTCTTCACTTCACAACTCTCTTTAAAATATCATAACATTATTTGTATAGTTTAATTCTATTGGGTGTAATATTATACAATATATTGTTATGTGAAGTCGTATATGAAATGATTATTATTATATATTTATTATAATACTTATTCTACAAACATTAATTTTATTTTTTAAAACTCCTTGGTGGTAAGAATAGATGTAGTAGCTAAAAACAATATTGTTTTTTCTTTTCTAATAATGATATTTACTGGACACCATTTGTATTAAAAATAATTTATCAGAATTCAGGAAGGCTGAATACTGGTTGCAAATGTGAATTATTTACGAATGAACTAAAATTAACATTTTTTTTCCAAAAAAAGGAAAAACGTTTGTGTCTTTTGCCTGGGTATTTACAAGCTGACCTTTGCACATTGTTTGATTAACCACACTCAATGTAAATCGTTGGTTGTTGATGGATAAGTATATTTATTTAATATTGTCGTCTTTAACACAACGTTAAATTTGGAGAAAGCAAGCAAGTTATAAGTGGAAAGAAGTGTCCTTCATATCAGTTGTAACCCACTAATTTTGGGCCATTCTTTTCAACTGTAATGTCAAGTTTTCACTAGCTATCACTAATGTGCTTAATTCCGGGACCAGGACAACAAAATCTTGGAACTTATTGGAGCTAGGTTAAATTTGATCTCAAATTTGAAAAGTATGACCCAAATTTAGTAGAATTACATACTTGGTTTATCAAAATTGGATAAAATTTGGATGTGATGAGCAAAATTAAATTTTTTGGATTCTGATGACGTCATTAAGTTAAAAAATTCGATTTTTTTGATAACACAGGCAAATTTGATCCGATATTATTGGAATTTTTTTGTAACCCACTAATTTTGGGTCATTTGAAATCGATTAGAACTAGGTTAATTTTGATCATAAATTTGAAAATTTTGACCCAAATTTAATAAGATTACATACTTGGTTTATCAAAATTGATAACATTTTGAATCAACTATACCTAGACAAATTTTTTTAAATTTTTATTCTAGTAAAAATAAATTTGAATATGTCAACAAAACAGTTAAACGATGGTTTTACAAATAAAATTTCGTAAACAGAATAATTTCCAAGGTAATAAAAAGCTTCATAAAACTGATCTCAATGAAAATGATATATTCATCATAACAATAGTATTTAAACAGTATACACACTGGTCTACAAAAATGGCACACTTCAAAGCAAATAATATTTTAATATTTTTGTTTTATGTAGCTAAAGTGAAACTGAAGAAAATTTTTTAATAAAAAATAATTCTTTACGCCAGTTTATTATCTAGATTAGCTCATACGATACTTTTAATCAGGGAAAATGTTAACTTACTGTGCGAAATTTTCAAAAATCGAAATATAAGGTATCCACTTGAAGTTTGGTATAATGGAATATGATTCCGGGATAATAAGGAATAGTTTCGGATACTTTTATTTTAAAAATAGTTAGGACTAAATTTATGAAATTGTAAACCAAAAGGGTATATAAGTGAGAGCAAAGGAAGTGAAGGCTATAACGCGATAGTCTTTACTTTTAAAGTTGAAATTTTCTAGCTTGGGGGGGGGGTAGTACGTAGGATTTTCTTTTAGGTAATTATTACCAAAACAAGTTGAAATTTTTTATGACCATTTTGTAATTGAAAAAATTGTCTCCAGATATTAAAATTATTTTATGCTTTTTTTAGCCTTGAAGGATTGCATTAAAATGATACTTATAAACGAACACTGAAAATATCCTTTTTCAAAATGAAAGCATAGTAAATCTACTGCATGCAGTATTTGTATTAAATATTTTCCTTAAAAATAATCTCATTAAGTAACTCAGAACATTTCAAGTCAGTACAGTAATACACCATCCATTGTTTTAAAATTTTTAAGACATGATATAATGATATTATATTTTTAATATATGTTTTTTCTTTTTTTTTTTGCAGGTTGGTATCTTTTCACCATTCATTTTCTTTTTTCAAAATATACAGTATGTGCCAATATAAAACTGACAGGACGAAAAACACGTTAATTACATAGTTTTCGATTAATTATTCCTTAAAGCAAATCATGAAAAAGAGATAATTAATAGTCCATTTCGTCATAATGAACCTACCTTTACCCTAAACAAAAGGTAAATAGAGCCAATTCACATGTAATTCTCGTGAAGTAATGATTAAAAAAGAAATAATGAGTTGAAATTGGCATTCCAATAAATTTAACAACAATGTTTAATTTTTGAAGTGCTTAATCTTCTCGATTATAACATTGCCTCGAGTACCAGATATTTTTAAATAGTTTTTGCTCTTGAAAGTCGTTTGTAAACTCCACTTTTGGACGTACTGTATAAAATAACTACATACATTGTAACTCCGTTTTCATATACATTTGTCTAATGTTTTTGTGTCTGACAATTGGTTTTATAACTACTGTGTGGTAAGAATACTGAGAGATGATGCTTTTTCCTTTATTTTGTTTAATGCTTTTCATACGATGTTTCTCTCTAGAAAAAGTTTTTCGTTGATTTATGACGATAATGTACTTTTGTGTTAAAAATGTGTAATTTTTATTTTTGAAAAGAATTTATAAATCTATCTATTTTCCTGTTTTCCAAAGTCAAAACTGTGTCTTAAGTAATGTATACATTTTATGTTTCTTGATTATTATCATTATGACTTTTAGTTTGATTAGCTTTATTCACACATTCAAACACAAGAAAGTGAACACATATTCGAATATTTGAGGATTAGTAATAGAACAAATTTTACATTATTAATATAACAATAACAATAATGGTTTTAAATTGATTATTCAACTACGCCATTTATAAATGGAAGTAATATGGCTCCAACATTTACCACTACATCGTTCAAATTCTCAAATTCTTGTTTTTTAACTTATTAGTAATAATGATATCGACTTCGTTGAGGTGTCAAGTGAGTTGCATTATCATTTATATGGAATAAATTTTACTACAAATGACACTAGCTCTGTTTTGCACGTAACGAATATGTATAATAATCTATATGATAAAAATTTCACATAAACTATACACAAACAATGAAAATAAAATGTTTATTTATTTTGAACAAAAATAATTTAGTATGCGTGTTTTGATTTATGCTTTAAACTAATTGCTCTTATTTAAATTAAATCAAAAATAATAAAAAAACTATCATCGTACACACACACATATAGTTTATAATAGTTTATATTACACAAATTGTTATACATCCACAAAATTTATGGAACTATTTTGTGTTCGTGACTTGATTTAATAAATGTGTACAATGAACGTATTATGTATGTTATCAGATTTTTTTATTTTTTATTTTATTTGTTATAGCAATTTGTCTTCCTCATATAATAAAACAATTGAAATGTGTTAAAAGCTTCCGTCTAAAATCAATATAGAAAAAAGTTTGTGTGCGAATGGATGGGGTGATGATAAGTAGATCATAAACCTACTTCAATTTATTTATTACACATTTTTTTTATATTCTGTTTATTTATTTATTTTTTAATTGTAAAAAGGATATATGTTTCACTTTAAATTTACTTTGAATTGACAGAAAAACTTTCTTCGTTTAGACATTTTCTTTCAAGTTAATTAATATTAGAGAAGAAGTATACATTTCTCATCGTCAATCTATGTAGTATCCTGAAATTTTTATAAATTAACTGAAATATTGTATAATATAAATTTTTGTATGGTATTCTCACTTTTTTGAGACACTGGCTTCTTTTATTGGTTACTAGAGATTTCTATGAGTCACTTTTATAAACAAAATAGTTTGAAATTTGATGAATGAGTTTTTGATTCTGAGATAATTTTCTTCTTGTAAAAGTTGTTTAGAATGATTAGAAAAGGCTCACTAGTCGAAGCTATTTACAAATTTTAACTTCTCTATCATTTATATTTTTGGAGAACATTTACACCAAAGTTTTGCTCTAATTTTCCCCCGCACGAAAAAACAATGATGTTTACGAAAAATTGATTCAAATAAAAGTTTTCTTTAAAAAAATATACATTTAAACTTTTGTTCTATCTCTAACGGTTGAACATAAGCAAAACTCAAAATTTTAACATTTCTGAAAACCATGTAGATTTTTCAAGTATAATATCCCAAAAACTAATAGACATACGAAGCTGAAGGTTGCCTTTAATTTCTTCAAATTTAATATACTGTCAAAATGATAGTAGAAAATAATGTCAAAAGCTCATAGTTTTTGAATTGAAACTGAAATAAATCAGAAAATTTTTCAGTTTTTCACGGATTACGCAGGAAACACAACTTTTTTTGTTTTCAAAACGTAGTTTCACGTAATTCAACGTAGTTTTTTGGACCCTAAGTCCAAAAAAAAACTTCGCGTTTTGCGATTTCAATGAGGAATTAGATTGCTTATCTTCTTGCAAAGATATTTCCTAGAATATATTGTGCTTTAATATTTTGATTTAGGTACTTAATAACTCTTCAGGCATGAAAATTTGATTCATCATAGTTGAAAAATATATTTTTATGCTTGTAGAAGTAAGCTATTTGAAAATTTTTCGTTCCTTTTAAATTATAAGCTCTTGAAGTTTGTTACACACTTTAAAATGTTAGACACAAGATGTATCTTGAAAGTTTGGAACTAGTTTCAAAAAACTAAACGTCTGTGTGATTTAAAGAAAAAACCTCAACCTCGGTCAACAAGTATCATCCGTTAATTATAAGCTTAACTTCTAACAAATAATTTGAAGACTACAAATACGTAAATATCCGAATTGAAATAATTTCCCAAAAATGTATGCAAGATGTATCGTAAATAAAATACCAATGCTAAAATGCATTTCCCGTAATGCTATGAAAACTTTTACTACACTCGTTTCATTTTCATAGATAAGAAACCGTACTATTCTAAGTTCGATATAAACATTAAATTTTCTTTTTATTATCGTTACTATTCTTACATAAAAGTAATTACATAATTGGATATGTGTTTAGTTGAACCATACGCTGTTAGTTTGTTGTCGGGAGCTTCAAGCACAAACTGAATGAATGAATGAATGCAAGTAAGTTTTAGTTTCCACATATTAGGAAGGGATTGGAGAATAGATGGATGGTGCTATGAGATGTTGATGATACGTTTGCTATATCATTGTGTGCATGTGTGAATGTGTATACAGAACTACGTTACGATGAGAGCTTTTGTATGTGATATGTTGCTGGTGGTGATAGTGGTAGTCCCTAAACGACACCGCTGTAAAACTCTGTCTATTGGAGTTTTCTACGACTGTTCTATTCAATGCATTCATTGCATATAATAATAATAAGTAGTAAAAAGGTACAGGGAGAGAAATTTTTAATTTCACGAATTATATCATGGCTAAAATATGTAAAATATTAAAAACTAGATGTGAACTACCCCTATGCTCGGCAACATCCCCACTCTCACCCCTCCCCCATATCCCCTTGCGTAGAGGTTACAGGTTACAGTTTTTTAATATATAAGTCATGCCCTTTTATTTAATACCCCACAAGACTTGATTTGAAATTATTCGATTATTCATCTCCACTTTCTCGCTCCACCCCCCCCCCCCCCCGAAGGTTAAAAATAGATAAAAACAATCCTTGAATCCGGTTGTATACAACCAAAATGCACATTCTTTTCAACCCCTTCATCTACTATATTATGCATGTATTATATACATATAAACCTTCCTCTTGAATGTGTCTATTAGAAAAAACCGCATCAAAATCCGTTCCGTAGTTTTAAAGATCTAAGCATATAGGGATTATAGACAGATAGTGTAAGACTAATCGTCTATCGTGTGTCAAATAGAATTTTTCGATTTTCGGTTTTTGGGACAATTTTTTGCGTCCTGTCCGAGTTTTGATACTTTAAAAGAAAGCCAATAATATACTAAATTCAATCAAATTGCAGGAAGCTTACAACCATGACAAGAGCTTAAAAGTAATTTTTCATCAATTTCACTCCACTAAATTATTTGTTCTGCAATTGTAATATAATACTTGCAATTCCATTCAAAAATCAATGTGCTTTTGGCATCTATTTCTGCAGTTTCACAAGATGTCTCACTAAGATGCCCTTATATTTCAACGTTGGGCAGGGGTACCGTTGACTCATACATCTCCCACTTCGCAGTATTTCTTAAATTGCAACAGTTTTCGTTTATTGTTTGTTTTTTTGCTGGGCGTAAAGGCATAACCAATTCTGTTTGCGGTATGCCTAGGTTGCTAGGTTCGATTCCCGCCGTCAAAACAAAAATTAATTTTAATTCACAGTCGTGATGGGTTGGTGTAGTGTATGGTATATGCATGAAGGAGTTTCAGTCTCTGAAAATAATTGGGAAGCTGATTAATCAAATCATCAGAGGAAAAGGTGGTATAGCATATATATGGTATCACAATGGACTCTTTAGCCTAAGTGTGTCGGTATACCATCCTGTATATGTTTGCTTGTCCATGTGTCTGTCAGTATAATAGTGGACCTTTTGTTATATTTCAAGCAGCACATTGTCTAGTAGACATTTCATTTAAAAATGTCCAGTTATCTATGTTTTTTATGTGTTACGATATGGTAACAAAATTATATTTTTCATTATATAATCTGAATACAAGGGAAAAAAAAATTTTTTATTACTATTTTTTGCTTCTTGTTCAGTAGTAGACCATTGCATGATATGTGTGTAGGAAAAGGGCAAAGAGAATAGGAAAACATTGTGAAGTTTTGTACGCGTGTGGCTAAACCATCATATCATTATCGTATCTTGTGTGTGTGTGTGTATGCAACAAACATCGTCCTCATGATCAAGTACTATATCGTTAGAATATATTCCAACAGAGTTGAGTGTTTTTTTTTCCTGTCCAAAATATCTGCACAAAAAAGAATGTAACAGGGTTTGTTTTTTTATGAGCTATTCTCATTTTACCAAAAAATTTTGTGTTAGAATATTTTTTCACATAGGGATAAATTATATTTAATGATATTTGAGAAAAATAATTATGTAATTATGGTCATTGAAATTTGTTTTCAAAGTTGACGTGAATATTTCAAGGGATACATTACGAAATGCAGTAACATTTCGAACCGGGATTTAGCTTGAAAATTGAGTTGGAACTCTGGCAATACTCGACATGAATTGTTGGCATTCCTCTAACCAGTATTTTGCCTACTCTGATGTTATACACTTTTACTTCGAAAAATATCGAACTGAATTTTGGGTTTCTTTAATTTAATCACTAAGTATACCAAACCAAAAACCGAAAGTAATTAATCAATGGCCAATGAGCAAGGAAAGTGAAGTTCACAGTGCTTTAGTGTTTGTTGAAATTTCCAAGCGAAGCGGATGATAAACTGCTAGTCGTTAATATTTATAATATATTTGTCAAGATGACGTAAGCAAGAATTTAACTTTTTATTTGAAACAATACTCTTTAAAGCCATAAATTCTTCAGCTCGTATTTATCCTATATAAAGGAAATGAATTGACTTTTTAATTTCCTTTGCGTAAGATTCTTTTTTATAAAAAAAAAAGTTACCAAAACCAACATCGTCCGTGCTGATAACTATGAAAAAAGTATTTATTAATAATAATGATAAAATTGTATAACCACGAACTTTTCCCATTCATTATAAAAAAAAATATTGTGAACCATTTATGATGGTAAATGGTTTATGTATGGACCACTACCTTCCAGTTAATGGTTATTGTGTTTTTAACCCTCTTAACAAAAAAACAAAAAAAATGATAATAATAATACACAATGAATTAACATTAAATATTAAATTGTTTATTCTTGGATAGACAATTTTCATTGAAATGTGCAATGAGACCCAAAAGTGATTACTTTGACGAAATATACAACTTTGCGACCGGGTTTATGTAACATAACTAAACATTTTTCCAAGGAAAAAAAGAGTGTAATGTTTTCAAAGTTCATGTATATATGTATCTATGTACCTAGGGTTTTTTATTCTACCATAGCTAAACAAACATTAATTCTATTGGATGTAATTTTCAACTACTATAGGTGGCTGGCTCTTCTCACATTCGATTCACATTCAAGTCTCAACTAGGATGACATGTTTTCAACATAACTTGTTATTAAAGTAAAATTTACAAAATTTAAAAGCCCCGGGCAATTGTTTCAGATACGGGACTCTAAACTTGCACTCAAAAAATAGCTAAGAACTCTCTCGATTTTAAATTACCATTTTGCTTATAGCTCTCTCCAAACTGAATCGATTTTGACGATCATTGCCTCTTTTTCAGTGGATTCGGAAACGCAACCCTAAGCTCACTCTTGAAACATAGCTGACAAAACTTTCCATTAAATTTTCTTTCACATAAAAAATATCAAAATCGGTCCATCCGTTTAGAAGGTACGATACCACAGACATAAAGACACATACAGCGGTGAAACTTCTAATACACCTCTTTCGGTTCGAGAGTTCAAAATGAAAATTAATAATTTAAAAAATTAAAAATCACGTTTGGCGAACTGAAAAGGAAATAAGAAATTGTATTAGTCCATATTTATTTAAGCAGTTTGGAGACAGTTCGGTGGAACACTTTAATCTAAGAGGTCCCCGACTACAATAACAATTTCATTTACCTGTTCAGCCAGCGAGGGACTACATTTTCTTCATTTTAAAAATGACTATTCCTTTTTCATTCAATCAATTTCCCAAATTCTTTTAAACGAAAGTTTCATACAAAAGTTAATAGTATCGACAACCTTCCTAAACTGAACTAAAAAAATTTTCTTTAAAATATGTTGAAAACTTTTGTATCGCCTTGCAAATAGTGCCTACCTAACACAACAATATGGCTAATGTTTTGCTGAACAATTTAGCAAATATAATATGTTTTACCTCTTCTCTTTACAGTTGTTCATATTTATGCGTACATGAATATGACCAAAAAAATTTGTTATTAAAAATATTTTTTAATATTATTTTTATAAACATATCATTAATTCTATTGTTTTTTTCAATTATCCACAAATGGTTTTATGTACTTAGTTTTTGAAATTATTATTACCTATTATTATTTTCGGTAGAAAATGTGTCTGTAATGAGAATTGTGATGAGAGTAATTTTGGTAATAGTCATTCAGCTACTATACACTTTTCCTCGAATTGTATGCTAAAAAGATCCTAATAATAAAAGTATAAAATGGACAATTTAAAACAAAAAACTGTTATATTCAGATATGCATCCAACTCTGAATTAATTATAGATATCTAGTATACAGGCATGATTTTTTTTTATAAAAGAACTAAATTTTTGCTAAAGTTAAACAAACAAATCAAATAATTTGCTTAATTTTCTAATAAAAATTAGCAATACTTGCAACTTAAATTAGACTAGTATAATTACGATATTCTCTCGCTCAAATTTTATAAACCAATAACGGGTAGCGACTAGATGTAAGTGTAAATTCGGGGTGTATGTAACATAGTAAAAATTGATTAAACTCGAGACTCTTAGAAATGGTGAGATGGGGTTTGATAGAAACAGTTTTTTTTTTAGGATTACGGCGAAAAATGAACTCCTAGAAAAAAAATGGTCTGAAGAAGTTATAGCTAATAAAAATGGTAAAACTTTTGTACAGGACTTTTTTCAACACAATCTCAAATTTGTCATTTAATTTCAAATTTCTCAGTTCAATCTCAAATTTGTCATTTAAATCGCGAAAAACTGTTTCTGAGGAAATTTGTGGCTGTGTTAAAAAAAATCCCGTACAATAGTTTTATAACTTGTCTACAATTTTGTGAGAAACATTTTTCGCTGGGAGATTTTGTTTCGCCTTAAATGGCACAGAACGTTTTCAACCCCTAAAATCACTTTTTCCAAGGGTCTTGAGTTTAATTGACTTTTACAATGTTAATTACATCCCAAACTAACGTTTCCACCTACATTCTACCTGTTATTAATTTATTGCTTTCAAAACATTATAACACTAGCCGAAATTATAAAAAACAGAGTCAAAGAGTCAAATTTTGTAATACATGTTGATAAGAACTTAACTGTTACACCAAAAAACTATATAAAAAGCAATAAAAATTGATTTTTCAAAACAATATTGTGATTTTAAAACAAAAAATTACTTGAACTGAAAATGAAGCTGTGATAACCATAAAAAAATATATTAAACATTTAAAGTAAACAAGACACAATTCACCACCATATATATACTTGCATTGGGAAATACGTTTTGGTGGAATATATATAGCATTGGCGTAAAGCACATTTTAAAACAATTTATTTTTAATCCATGTTAAGCTAACACCCATCTATTATCGTTATATGGTACTAATCACATTTAAATCCGTTTCCTGTACACTATAAATATATATACATAGATATATACATACTGAATTTATTTCAATTTTAAGTATGTTTTATTCAGAGAAAAATTTAAAAGGGTTGATGAGAAAGATATATGTTTTTTACGTTTAATGAGTACTTAAATTCAGTTGGTGGTGTTAATGTCGACATTTCAAGAATTTACAAGGCAGTGAAAAAGTAATTAAGTTTACCAAAAGACTATGCCCGAATTTTCCTTAGCCTATATTATGACTTCTGACTGCAGTTTTTACGTAAGTCATGTGGTCCATTGCTTTTTTTGTCTACTTTAGTACTCAGTTGTGCTAATAAATATGAATTGAAAAAAGAAAGTGCAGCATTTATCGCTAGAAATGTTTCAAAAAGTTATGAAAAGCGCTCTTACTTACTGAACGATCGACAATTTTTCACAGTTCTTCGATAACTTGATATTAGGCATTTTACTTCGGTTGGCTTTCAAACCTCCTTGTTTTCCCTATTTTAAGTTGCGTCTCGTCTTTTATTACATTTGGAAAAACGCTTAACAATATCAAGTTGACGATGGTTGAAGTAACTATCAATCATTCTTTTTTGCATTCCTTTCAGTAGTTGTATATTATCTTAATTTTTAAGGTTACTCAAACTGCCCACTTTATTGCGAATGACACTTTTTCAGACAGTTGCTGTCATTTCAAACAAAGCAATAACTTTTGTGATACCCTGTAGCATGCGTTCTTATACTACACAGTTATAGTGAATGAATTTTCAATACAAATTGTTTTCGACTTCAGAGTTAATATTTCTAGTACGAAGTTTTCTAAATGGAAATAAGGATTCTATTTTCCACTATAAGATAACAACAATTGCAGTTAATGAATATTTAATTTCGTTTTTTTTCTCTCATTTTATTTTTTGTTGTTGTTAATGGAGAGGTTTGACTTAATGTTCGTTCTTTCTCTTCCATTTTTTTGTATTTATTTATTTATTTGAAATGTAAATTAATACATTTTTAATTTAAGTGCACTCACTCTGCAAGAAGTGCAGACAATGTTTTCCAGATGCATAAATATTCCTCTAGACAATAGGGAAGTTATCGTTTATAACATTAATTTATTCATTTTGATTTTATATTTAAATAATTGTGTTTTAAACGATTTTGAACTTGATTTTTACAGGACATTAACAAAAATGGTTGACTTTGGTTTAACAGACTTTACAATTTAATTCAATTGACGATTAAGGCCTATTTTTTTAAATAACGACGCCATATAGGTCGAGTTGATTATTCTTGTGAAAGTAGTTAGCAAAAAATTTTTTATTTTTATAGTAGTAAAGTATTCCATGTCGCCCTATTAACTCATTTGGTTAAGGCGTAACCAATTCCGTCCGAGGTATGCTGATGGTAGCGGAGTTTTGATGAGCTGGTGTAGTGCATTATATATGCATGAAGAAGGTGCACTCAGCCTCTGAAATTGAGGAGCTGATAGATGAAATTATCAGCGGAAAAGAGGTAAAATATATATATGATATCACAATGGGCTCTATAGCCTAAGTGTGTAATTCGTGGGCAGCAAATATAACCTAACCTAGCCTAAAATATTCCATCCACTCAGCTCAAATTTTATACATACGTTTTTAAACGCTTATCAAATGTGTGTTCACATGCGTTTCAGGAAGTAGGCATCTAGGTGCACGGTATTTGTAATAATTGTAACATTTCTCATAAGCAAAGCTGTGGTCAATTTGACTGCGCAATTAAAAAAGATATTTTCGAATTACCTTTATTCTACTTTTAAGATACCTACGTCTTTTTAAGTCACAAAATGCATCATATAAGACTCATTATTAAACCAGAAGAGTGATACCAACATATTAAATACCTTTATATATAGTAAACGGTAATAATTTGGGTATCCGTAATTCTTTTTATGTTATAAATAAAAATTATTTTGTGGTTTTAAAAAGTTTCTGTTGATTTTAATCCAAGTCATTTATTTAAAAAAAAGGTAAAAGGTACTATATAGTTAGATACCATATAAACGTACATAATCGGACAAGCGCCATATTTTGTGGAGCTGGTATAGCGTATATTTTTTGGGATGGTACGTACTCTTTAACAATAGTCTTGGAGAAAATGTATTTATTTAATAAAACAATGCTGCTTTCTACCCTTATAAAAGTATTAACTTCGGTTGGCATGTTAATATTTATTCATTTGCAAATAGTGAATCATAACTAATACATACCTGCTTTGCTGGTACTTCCCTGGTAGGTCGCATACTGCCTTTACTTTAAAAGATCGTCGAACTTATTCTACTTTTCGTCTCATTAAACAATAAATTATGATAGACCCATTTCGTGATTATCTGGCATATCCAGAATTCACAGATTTACTGTACCTAAAAGCCAGAGAAATACTCTCTTCTTGAGAATTGATGACGCCTCAATGAATACTACTAAGGTACAAAATTGAATCCTCATGTGAACAAAGGAGACCTTCATCATCCAAATCTAACCTTTGTTGTTCAACTTATAAGTCAATAAGTCTACAATCAATCAATTTAGTGCACACATCTGAAACATGAATGCATACAAACATACTCTTGTCAATAAATGTCTTGCTGATAGTGCCCTAAGTTACCTGTTATAACCAAATCTGCGTTTAAAACTAAGGATTATATAAAAAAATGGAATCGTGTAATTCAAAACCCGATTTAACACCCAATTTACTAGCTGACACAGTCAAACAGTAAGAGTATTCCAATACGTTAGAAATACAAAATATTGTTTTAATTTCGATTGTTTTAACGTCCGAACAAGAAGTCGGAACAAGAAGTCGGAACTATGACCTAGACGCAAATCACGTCCTTCCTTCAAAAGCGTTATCAGTCTACTCTGATAATTTCTCACATTTACTTTGTAATGGTTTTTAGTTTTTTTAAACTATTATTTACTTTGTGTTTTTTAGTTTTTTTTACTATCATTTATTTCCCAAAAATTGAATAAAAATATGGTGGGAGCGCAAGTAAATGAATATATATTCTGATATGGAAATCGTTATTCCTGAAAATCCTAATCAGGATAATCAATTAACTTCTTAAATTATTGTATTGTCATCGGACCTTGATAAGCATGTCAAATTTCGAGTTAATTCGACGTTTTGAAGAGGGTCAAAATCATGTTGAAAGCTTTCGTTACATACTAACATACTAACGTACTAACATCCTTATGAAGCTAATAAAGAGTGTTAATATCGGTTTTACATTTTTTTTTTTTAAATCTAATGTTTTTATTCATGTTTATCACTGTAACGTAGTGTTCTTGAACAATAGATAAAAAATTTTCGTATATACAAAAACCTAACCCTGCCTTCAGGACCATTCTTAAAACATTCATAAAAGAACATACGAAAAATGTATATTAATTATTAAATATAATAAATAAAAAATTCCGTGCAAAAAACTTTCTGGTTTATGTAAATAGTATGACTGGATTAAGCATCTTTCTTAAGAATTTTAATTTAAATCACTACAGTTAGGGTTAAAACGTAATAAATACCGTCTTATTAAAAAATATTTCATAGAATTATTTAAATATGCATCATAGTAGTATTTAAAATGAAAATGCAATGTATAATATGAAAAATAATTGTGGCAACATAATGTTTTTTACTTACAAATGTTGCGTCTACTAATTCTCGCGTGAATTACTTTACTATTCCTTGGATATATAGTACAAAATAACAGGCATTAATTCCCAAAGGGCATTTATAAAGAAAATGAATATATGAAGAAGACGTATATACACAATTCTTCCTTCATTGCATCTTTATATATCTATTTATCTCCGTAGAAGCACAAGCGAGCATTGAGAGCCTCAAGTAAATTTATTTCTTCAAAAACTTTATAGACTGTTTCAAATACGCTCATACCAATTTTCACCTCCGAGAGGAAAATATACTCCTTTTTTTGTAAGAAAATGCAGTTAACTTATGATTACTTAATAAATGATATAAAAACTTCTAGAAAGTATAGGATGTTCAAGAAATATTGTTGACCTAAGCATTCAGACCGCCAATTAATTTCGATTTATTCCTATTTGATTCCCGAGCTAAAAAAAAGAGATGTTATAAATTTAACCGCTACATTTGTGTGTCTGTCTATCTGTGCCATCGTAGCGCCTAAGCGGATGAACCGATTTTGATTTTTTGGTTTTTGCTTGAAAGGTTATTTAATGGAGAGTGTTCTTAGCTATGTTTCAAATGCAACTTTAGGGTTCCGTACCCAAAAAATTTGTCGGGGATTCTTATTGGGACCAAACTTTTTTTAAGAAATATCTAAATACATGTAATATTTAAGAACAGGAAATTGCAGAATACATTTTTCTCACTAAGGTAAAACAAATATATCTCGAAAAAAATGTTTAAAAGAAATTAAATCAGATTATTACATTAAATTTTTTGTTTTAATATATAAAGAAAAGAAAATGATTTTAACATAATTAAATTCACAAGTTATCACCTTTAACTTATTACAAAATAAATATTAGTCTAAAAAGCAAATTAAATTATTTGTCATTGAATGTACATAAATTTAACGAAAACTTCCTCTTGAACAAGAGCATAGAGAAGAAAACTTTTACAAATAATAATTAAAATCGATCGAAAGACGATGATAATACTGTGATATTATGTATAACAGTCTAGGTATTTTGTTCAGGTTCACTAAAATATGCATCACACATACCTTTACAAAGGGTTTGTAAAATATCAATGATAATATCAAGGCAGTTTTTTTTTTTATAAAACTTCGATTCGTAACTTTAATATCTTTGGAAAGCAAAAAATTTAACAAATAAAAGAATTGATTTATTTTTTCGTTGAACAATTGTTAATATTTCTTGTACCTTTCAAAATTACAATAGAAATTTCGCAAAGTTATACTCGAAGTCCCTACTTAAGACGTTTAATTAATATTTTGTTTGCTTTAAGGAAGAGGACTCGGCAGTACTAGAAGAAAACATTAGTAGATAATGATCTAAATTTTTAGTATTGTATGGTTAACGAAACATGTTATAATAACAAAAATTTGGATACCTTATCGATCAATTAAAACAGTAATTATTAATTACAAGTAAAATTGAAACATATCTAAGAACACTCTCTATTAAATTACCGTTTTGCTTAAAGCCTTTTCCAAACTGATCCGATTTGAAGATCATCGCTAATTTTTTAGTTTTTTCAGGTGGGAAACCCTAAACTCGCACTTGAAACATAGCAAGTACACTCTCCCTCTAATAATTTTTCAAACAAAACCAAAAAATTCTAAATCGGTTCATCCGCTTAGACGCTGCGATGCCGCAGACAAACAGGCACACAGGCAGACACACATACATAGGGGTGAAACTTATAACACCTCTTTTTTTAGTTCGGGGGTCAAAAATACACTGAATAAAATAACCATTTTTATCATTTTTAGGATATGTTATTTAGTATACTTTTAAATAATTTATTTTCAAACCAATCAGAACTTGAATGTATCTTTCCAATTGAAATAAGTTAGATATGAAGTATGCCTTGCAACTGAGAGCGAGAATATAGGTTATAATAGCCAGAAAATTTTGCCAATGCTTTGTTCGCACATATTCCTACCTTAAACTTTTGTAGAAATGAAGCACATTTTACTTTTGCTATAATCCTAAGGAAAGAATTATTCCAAATTCAGTCGTTTAAAAAAAACTCTTGAAACCCAGCCAACTGTCGTAGTTGAGGATGACGAAGTTCAAATAAACTAAATTTTATCTTTAATATTTAACAACTCTCGTTAGTTGAAAAGTATTGGAAATATAATTTACATAACGGATAATGAAATTAATAGTTTAATATATTCAGTCTTTTTTTTTTAAACTGGAAATCATACTTTTTTGTTTTGTGAACAGTCTAGTCTTTTAATATATGTGTTTTTTTTTAAACTCTGCATATATGTAGTAAAATAGTATAAAGTTTACAGATATAATCATTTAGATAATAATAATGAGTCATCCTTTTTGTTACAATACCTTTCCATAAGGTTGATAGGTATCTAGATACTTCAATTGAAACTATATATAGTTAAAAGGATATATAATAAGTTATGTAACACACCTCTTATAATACGACTATAACAGTTTCTATAGTAGTCAGTGATATAGTATCGTTTTAGTTTTGTATGTTAACAGAGGTGGATTTAGTTTGAATTGATCATCGTCTTATTATAATCTGTATTTTGTACACAATTTGGTATAGTATTTAATTTTGGCTAGTGTATATTATCTTACTGCAAAGGTATTATCTGGTGTTAATATCTATGATTAAACTGATAATAGCTTTAGACCATTCTAACAAATAATCACTAGTATAGTTGAAAAAAAATATTCTTATAGAATTCAAAATTTCAAAATTGACAGCTTCTTTACTTTTAGGTATCAAAAAAAGATCTTGATGCTACTCTAAGAAAGACACAAATCGAGGGTAGGGTCTTGTGCGACCCTTGAAATTCACACGAATAACTTCCCAGCATAATAAATTGTTATAAATAATATAAAAATAAAAACTCGAATGATTCTGAACGACAAGACCGAATGTAATGAAATTATTTTCGGATCATATTGCCGTTAATACAACTATCGACACCTCAACGAAATCCAGATTATTTTTTATTCGTGCGATGTCGATCAAGAAAAAATGACCATGAACGTACAAACGTACGTACTACGCACACACACATACTTATTCTCCAAATTTCATTGCATTGTTCTGACCATGAACGTAGAGATATGTTAAAACTTTTGATTTCGAATATCGGACCCGTAACTATAACTTCTTATACGGGGAAGTTAATGAATATTTATTACTTCATTAATCTTGTAGCAAAAAAAGATAAACTTATCAGGGCTGAAATTTCCTAGTTTGATCATTTATAAGGGCTAATTTTAATCCCTATCTTTAAAAAAAGCGACAACCTTTCTTTCACACTGAAATTAAGGCATTAACAAGTGATAATTTATTCAAAAAATCAAAACTATTAAAAAAATGGAAAATTAATTCTGTCGTATGTTAGCCACGCGAAACTCTCCAAAATTGGCTCTTTGTTTTTATCAAAAGTGATATTTTTTCTGTGTCTGCGATTACCCATTTCTGCTGATATCCTGATCTGTCATCATATATAATTCTATAAAAAGGGGAAATTTGTTCCTAAAACAGTAACATTCAATGTAGTACTACACATCTTCTCAACCACTTCGTAAAGTAGATTCTAAGGAAAACCATTCGTGGATCCAATAATTGTAGTTACTCGATCATCGAAATAATCAATTTATGCCTAGAGAGGAACAATTTTAACATTTTAGTATCAACAGAGTGGTCAACTAAGCCTAACTCAATTTATTTCGAAAAGTGAAATGGGAAAATAATTAGGTAATTCAAAACAATAATGCAAAAGAACAAAGTCAACTCAAATATTTCAATTTCAATCAAAATATTTCCAAAAATTCGTCCCAAAAAATGAAGCTAACTATCCTTTTCATATAATCTGATGTCCTTGACAATCACTTTGATATTGATTTAAGAAGGAGTGTTATAAGTTTAAAGTGTTTATCTGTGCTTTAGTGTGTATCTCAATGGCATCGTAGCCCCTAAACGGTCGAATTGACTTGATTGAGAACATTTATAGCTAATTGTAAGTTTCCAAAAAACGATTTACAAAGGAACTAATCGCATTTGTTGTTTTTTTAAATTTTGTAAATTTCACTTGTATATTACATTTACGGATTTCATTGTAAAATAAATAATTTAATACTTAATCTAGTTCATTTGTGTCTTATACCAGCTCTGTACCAAAATTTTCATATAAAATTTTCCACACATAAAATAATGTGCACATATTTAAAAACAAAGAATGATGATAAACTCTTTGGCTCTGCTGTGTATTACGTACATACATATAGATACATAAAAGGGGTGCGTTCGTTCATTGCACATATAATAATAATACTTCACAACTAATATGGGAAACATCAAAAGTAAAAATACCCTTAACGAGGTTGATCTCTGACAGGTTTCTCTATATTAATATCACATACAAGTGAAAAGGGTTATCAACCTTACATTATATTATATTATATCATATAATATGTTATATATACAATACATATATAATGTTACTATATGTACAATCGTATTTTTAAATGAGGACTCAAATGAACTATATTACAAACACTCACATTCGTTATATTTGAGCTAGTTACTCTCATTCTAAGCATACAGATTTTGAAGGTTTTCACTCTTATATTTTGAAAACAGAATGGAAAATTTAAAACGGGAAAGCAGGAGGAACGAAAATTTAGTTATTATATTTTTTAAACCGGAGTGCCTTCATAATCAAACAGTGGTCAATTTGGCTTTTTTAATTGGAACTACATACTTTTTTTTTGTAGATTCTTTGCTTGGTTTTCTAAACCTTATTTTCTGGCAACTGATGAAAACTTTCCATCTAGAATATCAACGCAACTTTTTCTTTAGCTAATAATACAACTTTCTGTCTTAAGCCATCAGAAGATGAACTCAAATTGAGGTGTAGGAAAAAAATGTTCAAACAAAAGGTGATTTTTTTTATGCAAAGAATCCGAATTTGCTACAAAAAAATAAGTGGTCTCTTTGTAAAACATTTGTTGTGGCAACTTTTTATAAAATCAGCTTGTTTATCTATTGCATCCATTTAGAATACGTTATTTGTTTCAGTTTTCTTGGTTTTAATTGTACATACTATAATAAAATATGAAATTCTATTCTAGACTTAATTTATATTATTTACATGCTTATATAGTTAATTTAGAAATAAGAATGTGCATAGAATTTTCCTGAATATGCCCTGTCCTGTGCATTTTGTTTATTTTGACTTTTCTTTTACATTAAAAGATTAGTCTTGTTTAACCTGAAATATATTTGGTTACAACGATGAAGTAATCATTGTTTGCGGAAATCTGATTCTAGCTAAAATTGGAAATAAAAATTATATTCCATTTTTTATTTAAACTGTTTTTTTACTCAGTTGACCTTAACATCCCTTAAATGCTGCATAAAGCATTTCGCTTTTTAAATGGTGATGCAAAAGCATTAGGTCTGAGGTTCATGGACAGTAAAAAAAATACTTCTGATTAACGCAGCTACCTTTTTTTGCGAGCCATAATTTTTTTGTACACCTGTACACAAGCTGTTAAAATTAAGACTAGCCATTCATTGCATAAAGTAATGTAATAATGCATGGTGCTTCTGTTTATTGTTATTTATTTTACTTATCATTTCAATTTTTTAATATGGAATTATAGATGTACAAATGAAATTTCTAAATATTTACGTTTTACCAATCAGTCATACAATGGCGGACTTGTATTATGGTAATACGCAATATTTTTGGGTGGAGAAAAAGTATTCATTTCTGTGTAATTGTGAGAAATAATGATGTATTCCATATATATTTAAATATAATTTGATACTATGTGACCAATAAACGCATGTTAGTTATTAGTTTTATAATCTTTAATACAGCTAGTAAATCAATAATCAAACTCTGGTCGCCACTAGATATTTTGAATACATTTTCATACTCACCAAAATGAATTTCTATAGCAACCAAATTTTACGGTCAAATTATAGCTTAGCTCAATGGTCACTACATTTACAAACTGAAAGATTTTCAAACAAGAACTCCAGTTTATTGAAGTAAGGCATTAAAATCAATACTAAATTTGAAATGTCTTTTCCACTTACCTCTGTATTCAAAATTTCAAATACTTGGTTGGAATTTCATTCAATCAGTGGCTAATGTTTATGGTAACATACAGTATAAATGAATTACTACAAAAATACATTCTAATTGAATGAAATAACATATATATTATACTTTGAAATAAGAGCTACACTAGTAACACGAATATTATATGTAAAAACAGACAAAATGCAACAACAGACAAACTCAATACCAACACTATAAATTTGTATCTCTCAAAACGACTAACGTGTAAACATTCATACTTGCATACATGCAAAGTGATACAAAAGTTGGCCGACTTTTGAAAGATAAAGGTCTGATTGGGGAAGAAGGTGATTGTGTTTCCTTTTAAATTAATACTTTTTCCACAGCACTGAATTATTTTCCTTGGAATGAAAAATTGTGTATAATTGAATAAAAGATTCATATCCTGAACGATGATACTATTTTGTCAGTCATAGGCTTTAGCAATGGAAAGGTAAAAAGTGAGCTTCATTTTTTAAGTAAGCAATTGTATTTTAAATTATATAATTTTCAATTCCTGAAAATACTTAAAATGATTCCCATTGACTATGAAAAAGCTATATATTTTAACGCCTACAAGACTATTTATCTACCTGAATAAAACTATAAAGACTCTCATTAAAATGAAACTTAAAAATTTTGATATCATGAAAAATGTTGATTCCAAAAACAAATATGTTTTTATTGTCGAAACGGGCCTCCAGGAAGTTTTATACGGCTTAGGCCAGCGACAGAATGTACAAAATTATCTTTTGAGTCATCCAAAAAATAATGGATACAACAATAAGAATGTTTGTTATTGAATAACAAGCGAAAAATTATTTTGCCTGTTGAAAAATTTGTCATGTATCGTGGGGAATTGAATGTAGCGAATTTTCAGATTGTCAAAAATTTCAATTTATTTTAATTATCTCTTTTTTTAATATAAGAGCAGTAGATTCCTGATAAAAAGACAGCCGTAATTTCTGTACGTTATGGAAAGAAGATTGTGAAAATCTGTTTTTAACAAAATGGATGAGGCCCCAGAAGTCCAAAAGAAGAAGAAGTACGACTGTGTGCTGGAAATCTCTCTTCATTATTTTGACTTCTTAGCTCTGGCTTCTTCTAGATCGAAAGTATTAAAAAATATATTGAAAAAACTTACTAATCGAGAAACGAAGTGTGCCGAAGATGCACGAATATTACAGACAGCTTTAAAAAATTCGAAATTTTCAAGAAAGTCCAAAGAATATTTAAAACAATAAATTTAAGTCATTTTGAAAAACCATCTCAAAAGCTAATGATCGTCATAAATAAACCGTCGTGCAAAATTGGTTAACTAATTTTACATCCCCTTGTACATGCATACACATACGTACATAGAAAATATCTACATGTGTGAAAAACACGAGTAACTGACAATATGATCCAGACAACTTTGATGATAGTTGGAACACCGACGTCGCGTCGTCGTCTATAAGTGTGATATTTCATGACACTCTGTTAGTACGTAGATTCTACGAGCAAGCAGCATACATACATATACATACGTATGGTATGATGGTTTATTGTATACATTAAATGTACAAAAGCATAATAATCTTCATATCAAATTAACTTGTGCATGTATCAAAAATAATTTTGTATTTGTAAAGTACGAGTATACACTTACATGGATATAATTAATTCTTATAATTTGTAAATGGATCAGTTTTTATCCCACTCACAAAGTCCAAAAATTACAAAATAGAGAGTGTAAACTGTTTAAAATTGCCTTTACTGGACTTTTATTTTTAATGCATTATGATTTTAAAGTTATAACTAACGACATTTTCGTCTGAAAATACATTAACTTTCAAAGGCTTGGGTAGTTTAACTTGTGTAAAACAAGTGAAAACAAACAGTTGACTTAGTTACCTATTGAAATACCAATAATACGCAAGAGTATCATAACAGTATCTTTCTTCTCACTTCCTCAGTGTACATCGTAATAAACAAACGTATACACAGAGACAAAACATAGACATTCTTAGTCGAAATAACTACAAAAGTTAAACCATTCTAAGTGATATTACTATAACAGTAAATGCAATTCACAGATAATGTTATAGCTATAAGAGTTAGAATGGTAAAACACGTATATTTTTTGTAACACAGAGGTATATTTGATACAATACAATACAAGTATAAGTACATGATATACTGGTTCTAACCTAATTAGCGCCCTCACGGGTAAATAGTGATGTTTACGAAGAAATGTTTCAAACAAAAGTTGTTAATTTTTTATAAGGAACATTTTCTATATTTAAACCATTGTTGTATCTCTCACGGTTTACAAGATGACCCAATGAACCTATGTTGCTCATTTATGCACTCGATCTCCCTTTTTACGTCCTAAGCACGTCTAAATTTCAGCTTGATATCTCTTTTCGTTTTGAGCTTTCATCAAAAGAACAGACGGACAACCCGAAGATGTCTTTTTCGGTGATTTTATGAATACCTGTACCAAAATTGTTTTGTAGCATCAATATTTTTATGCGTTACAAACTTGGGACAAAACTTAGTAAACTTTGATATATTTCACATCGAGATTTATTTTCATTCATGAAACTGATAACTTAGTATTTTTCAAAAATTTGCATGAAATAACATAAATTATTGTATTTTAAGTTAAATTTAAACAGTATAAGTAAAAAACACAGTTAAAGAGGCGAATTAAATCGAACATATGTATGGTATCTGTTTCTACTTCCTGCAAAACTCCTGTTCTTCCTTTTCTATAATGCTTTTCTATTCGGTTCAGCACTTTTTAACATCCAACAGTAGTCCGTCATCATGCGTGCGTTCTACCTTCCTTGGATCTGTTCGTTAACTATATAATCAGTAAAACTTATTACTATATTTACGGAAGCACTCACCTTGTTTTTCACTTACGGCATCAAAATTCTCAGGAACGAATTCAATATGAGAATGCAGAAAATGTAATGTAATACAATCCAGATTATGGAAATTGCTGAGCTTATATAATTCACTGACGTAGTATACTTGTGCACGTTATTGGTTGTATTCCTCGGGATTCAAAGAAATTTGATACATGCACAGTTTTTATTTATTTTATAAACACGAAAAATTTTAAATTTCAATCATATAGATATTTCCGTATGTGAAAAATTGAAAAATGAACATCACTATTTGTCATACATTATAATGTGTAATATAACACAACATAAAAACCATATGAACAAAAAAAATAAATACAAAATATATATATTTTCGGTTATTATTTTTAAATTCATGATACAATTTATCTCGTATTGTAAACAAAAAAATATATATATATATATAAAAAAATAAAAAATTTAAATAAAAATCAAATTTACATAACGGAACACATAATAAATTTTATTTCACATTATTTTATATTTCGAAGTAAATTCAAATAAAAAAAACGAACTCAAATAAACGAAACAAAAGAATTTATTACAAATAAATTACGCTTAATAATGAGTTTTGTCTTTTTTTTAAGAGGAATAAAAATAATAATAATAATAAAAGGGCACTGCGTAGAGTCTCTTTTTTTTACTGTACTTACAGAATGAAAGGGACAAGACAATCTCAATGGTTGTCACGGGAGAGAAGATTGTAGAAAATTAAGACTAGTTGTTCAATTATCGTTAGTTAAGAATTCTCGACAAGCTATTTGTCTTTATAGTAAACGCAATTGTGTCATAAACAAAGATCAATATAAATCGTAAAACTTTGACGTTTAAATTTGTCCACAAATTATGTTATACAAACATAAAAAATAAATAAATAACTTAAGCAAAAATAGAAGTTAGTAAAATTAATTGAGTTGAAAAATATACATCGTGTCCAGAGTATATGTGGTTAAGACGCTCTGCATGAATCCAAGAGAACCGGGTTCGTTTCCTAATATATGTAATTTTGTTCAATTTTCTCTAATTAAATTGCTTAACCTCAAACATTCGTCCAAGCATATCCATTATTTAATTTGCTTGGAAGTCGGAAATCAAATTGTGAAGTTTCAGTAACTTTGAGCAATAAATAGTAAGCCGTTTTTTAATATATGAAATCTGTCCTGGTATTCACGCATGTCATGCCCGGTATTTTTTTGATGGTGTAACTATTAAACTGCTACCGACAAAAAAACGTAACAGCACGTTCAGGGATTGTACCCGCAAACGTTCTTTTAACATGTAATCATTACAGTTCATTCTAGGGAACATCATCACATAATGAATGGCAGCGACGAATTATAAATTACACGCATTTCTCACAGACATCCACTAATCTGAGCGTCCAATCTTAAAAATAGTACTTTATAGTGCAAATACTACTTTAACAGCTGATAGTACTCTATAGAGCAAAATTCGAATTAAATTAAAGAACTTAAAAAATAATGTTTGTCTTCGTCCCTTAGTCTACTGTATTTATATGGTATCCAAATTGTTCAATTTAAATTTTTTTTTTAAATTCTGAATTGGCATTCTGTTTTCCCACCACCCTGTATTGTGTGTTGGGTTATGGGTAAGTCTACACTCAATTTTTTTTTTGTCTTTAATTTTTCACGACTATTGTTGTCTTTAATTTTTTATGTCTGTGTAAGTTGTTAAAAATGTACGATCATTTCCTTCTTTTCCTGGCCATTGTTTGGTTTACCTTAACTAACGTCGTATGCTTTACAATGTGTTTAAGTTTATGTTGTCTTTTGTTTTCCATCCTTTTATGAATTAAAATAAATTGACATTCAACGAACTGGTTTAAGTTTTGCTGAAAAGAAATATTTAAAAAAAAAAAGTCACTTATGATTGTGTGCTTAACTTTCAAAGTTCAAGATGATTATGCACCCCTACAATTATCAATCGAAATTAAGTAAACGTTACACTGCTAACATGATATTCAATGGATCTGTAGATAAAAAACAATATATAGTGCCCTCATATGATTTCTTTATTGTTTCGAGGCATTTTAATCATGATACCTCGATTATGTTCGATTAGTAATACTTGAATTTCTACATAATATCAAAATCAGAACCTTTATCACAGTCCTGTATAATGCGCCTGTCGAATGCTGTTGAACAATTTAAAGACACGAACATTTTAAAGCCTTGTTCTTGAACATATTAATCTTTTTTCCAAAAAGACAAATTTTCTACATGAGCCACTTTATATATAGAAAGAGATAACACAACATTTTGATATGCATTTATTTGCTGAAGTACAGATTATTATTTATTTAATTGACTCAAGTACTGATTTTTTAAAAGTTTCCATCCTTGTACTTTGACAACGGATTGACAAATCGTATAATGCAATAGCATGTACCGACTCATATTTAGAAAGATCAAAATATTCACTTTTAGATGGTCTTCTTGGTCAAACAAAAAATATCAGAATTGACTTCTGTTTAATCATTTTCATCGTATAAAAAAACTAATACTGTATTTTCGTTCCCTCTTATAATGAGCCAATAAAAACTTTTTAGAAAATATTCCTGTAGTAATATAGCTGTATATTTTCTAATGGTTGAACTCAGGGAGTAGAGTATCCTCCTATCCTTCATTTATCTTTTCATTAAATTCTTAAGTTAATACACTACACACTTTTATGTCATTTTAATGTGTTTAATTTTATTCATTTTGTCGGCCGTGATAATACAAGCTGGTCCAAAAGTAATTACTAAATTCTTTATCACCCATAAGTAATGATTACTAGTAAAAGCTTGAGAAATTTGGCATTAAACTTGAACATAATAAATTGCACGCATCACATTTTGATGTAATATTATTTTTCTCTTATGTTCAATTTTAAACTATGAAGCGTATATTTAAGGTGAGTAAATTTTCAAGTTTTACTTCTTCGCGGCTACGTGAAGAGTAGATCGAAAAGAGAAGTAGGTAGGTACTGTGATCATTTATTGAGAATGAGAATATTGTAAATTGCTTTTACAAATGCAAAAAAATGCAATTTATTTTTACAACCTGCAAATTTTGGCTTTCTATCTCACCTGGAAATAATTTAACTTTTAAATACAAACGTCAAATTCTTAGCTCAAATAGATGAGCCGAAATTTTAGGTGGCAATCCAGTATTTTCGAAATGAGTAATTAAGAGCCTTTGATTTTCAAGAAAGTGTTAGCAATGCCAAACATCTCTTCAACCTATCTACTCTCCTTGGTGAATCATAAATATAAGAAGATCATTTAACAGGGTGATTACTTTTGCGTTATCTTGTATTTACATGGAGTGCTGAGCGTCTTAGCTACTTTTCAGTCTGTGATAATGAATTTTTTTATTTCTTTTTAAAGTAATTGCTATTAACAGACGTAGAAACTACGCACAATGAGATCTTGCACACTAGAGAGAGGTTTTATAAGCTCTAGAGGCAGTAAATTCAGTAAGTTTCAAAGTTTAAAAAGTATCACTAATTGTGGTATATGAAATAAAAATATTTATCTAAATAATTGAACTTAAAAACTAATACAGAACTGTTGTCAGTTAGGTATCGTCAGCGCGAACATTTTTTTACATCTCCTAAATACACGTTTTATGTACACATTATCTGTGCTTCTAATGTGGAAACTCCTCTCTAAGAATTATTAGAAACACATCATACGGTAATTTATTTCCAAAACAAATTCCTTCTGATTTATATAAAAGCAAATGAACCTACGAGGCTTTGGGCAGACAGGCGTCAAAACTATAGCAAATTTTCAGTACATATTTTTTCAACAAACGTTTTACTTATAAATAGTGTTGCTCTATTTTGCTCTATATAATTATAAGAAAAGTTCGTTCCACATCTGCGAATGGTGCGTTTAACTCGATCTTAAATTGAATGTTATAGTTACAATTTTTCAGAAACCGCTAATGACATTTTACCGACGTTATTTACATGTTTAAATTTCATAAAATCATATGACTATTTTATTTTCGTCACCTTTTATTTTGCTTAATATTATTATTCTTTTTTTAAATAAATAAAAAAAGGACTTTATAATATTTTAAAAATCTCATATTTAGGTATATTTATTATGTGTTAATTAATTCTGAAAAATTGAAATTACCTACCTACTTTTTTTTTGTTTATTATTTACTGTCCTTTGTGTTAGTAGGTAAGGTAAGGTAGACGCTTTTGTGTCCTTTCACCTCCTACCTGTTTCCAGGATTTTTATCATTTTAGTCACAGTTATACAAACTTCAATATAATTTATGATTTTTTGTTGTTGTTGTTCTGCATTTATATAAATAATAATAGTAATATGAGCAATATTTTATTTTAAAGATAATTAAGGTAATTTAATTTTAAACATTTTTATATGTTGATTGTGGTCATTAAATATAATTTAAATGTGATGAATTTATATTAGTATTTTTATTATAATTGTCACATTGATAAAAATTCAGAATGAATTCGATTATAATTGTAGTCAGCAGGTCCGTTTTTGCTACAATGCTTATTTTTTTAATGCTCTTGCTTCTGGAGCTCAAATGAATCCTAAGGATAGTTTTCATGGTAACGGCTAGATTTATGTTTACACGAATCCGCTTATTTCAGTACAAAACCATTTGTTATCATATTGCACTCTTTCAACGGTCCCAAAGAGCCGGCATTTTGTGGGTGGCATGAAGAAAATGACCCCAAAAAGATGTCTCTTCAAGTCTATTACATTCCTTTTAAGTTTCAGCATTTTCAATGGGTTTTTTCATTACGCTTTGGATCATTGTTACTTTTAGGCTGCTCAGATTTCTCTTTACTAAGCAAGTGGCAGATATCTATGTAAACCAAGAAATTTCAATCTAAATTTTTCTTTTACCTACTGCTTTTTCCACAATTCAAGAAGCAATTGCTCTGCTTCCCTTAGTGTTTTTCACTCTTATTTTCCCGTAAAAATAAGAGCTGCTAAAAGTTTGAGTTTGGGCACCGTTTAAATATAGAAATTTGTATTTCATACTGTATTATTTTGAACATTTTCCATTAAAATGAACTACACGAAAATTGGTATTGAAGTTTTATTCGAATAATTGATAAAGAACCAGTTGTTATCTTCACTTACGTATTACATTAAAACGGATTTTTTTCTAAATATATTCCACACATAAAAAAAAAACTTCCAGAAACATTCATTCAAATGGAACAACAATAATATTTTGATAAAATTTTGTTATAACAAAATGCCTATGTGAAGAGTAGTATTCTTTGTAGATAAGTTTACAGGGAGTTCGAAGAAAAATCAAATTACAAAAATTAAATTTATCCAATTTACGGCAATTAATAAATAGTTTAAGAAAGTTTGTGGATGTCGTGGCTTATGTAAAGAGACCACGCCCTTGTGACAAATAATATATAAATTTTTTTTATAGAAGCTCGATGAAACAGAATAAAAAATAATTAAACAGTAACTATCTTATATCAAATGTTATTTACATTTTTAATATAGAACTAAAATGCTGATGTTTATCAAATATGGTGGAAGCTTTGGGAAAATTAGGTCCTAATTACCAAAAACGTGCATAGACGATAGCTTTAGAAAAACTTATAAAATTCAAATAGTTAATTACACAAAACTAAAAAGTTAGTTAAATGTACACAAGTGAAACTTCCGACAAATTTTTCGGATACGGAACCCTAAACTCGCACTTGAAACATATGTTAGAACACTCTCCATTAAATTACTCTTTTCCTTAGAGCTTTCTCCAAACTGATCCGATTTTGAGGATCATCTCCAATTTTTTAGATGTTCCGGGTACGAAACCCAAAACTCGCACTTGAAACATAGCTATAAACACTTTCCATTATACTACCTTTCAAACTATTCAAATTTTAAAGACGCAAATTACAGGTTATTGGATAAGATGACCATCTGAAGATTTTGTGATCGACATTCTGACATAAATAATGATTTTTCATTTAGTTTGCCACTAGAGTGAGTTTTCAACAACCTTTCGATTTACTGATTTACCCTTTTGTGTATGTAAAGACTTTAGTAAGGATGGTACACCGGTTTTGTTTCATCCTGTATCAAATGCGTACGACACACACGAGATGTAACAAAAAAAAATTCTGTTTCACATACAAAATGTTTTTAATCATTCCTGTTTTACTTTTTTCACAATATATTAATATAAATTTATAATATAAAAATGTTAAAAATTTTCGTTTTTTTTTCCTGTGTATCCTTTTTAGTATTATAAATATAATTTATTATATATGATAAAAATATATAAATTTGTAAATGGATAAAAATTGTTACATATATATGTGTGTGTATGTGTAGTTTAACCTACTTCATATTATA
Source organism: Chrysoperla carnea (assembly GCF_905475395.1). Lineage (NCBI taxonomy): Eukaryota > Metazoa > Arthropoda > Insecta > Neuroptera > Chrysopidae > Chrysoperla > Chrysoperla carnea. The sequence continues at coordinate 24,020,978 of NC_058341.1, forward strand.
AGACGCAGGGTAGTCCTGGAATCTGACGCATGTACAAAAACCTGACAGACGAAACATCTGTAGAAATGTTGCTAGTTTTCGTAAGACCATCTGTTGAGAACGCATTGACCAATTAGATTACTCTTTGTTTAAAAATTTTCGTAATAAATATTTATGTCGAAGTCACCATTGTTATAACTTTATTGTAAATCATAAACTTTATTGTTTGTTTCTTTATTCAAGTCCGCATTGCTCATAGAGGAGAAAGCGAGACGGGTATACGACTATTCTAACTATGTCAGTTTCTCTAATAGTAATTGGATAGGTAGAAAAAAATGTTGTTTTTCTGTCTTACTCGTATTTTAGGTTGTCACTGCCTTACTCGTATTTTAAGTAAAAAGTTTGAGGGACTTCTGTAAGTCCCGTTTGCCCATGCCTGACTCAAAGAATAAAGTGGAATAATGTTTGATGATTTATGTTTTGTTTGTTTCACGTAAATGGCTCCTAAAAGAAGATTAAGTAAAGGAGGTACATTTCTTTTCTTGGAACAAGTTGTTTTCACGACTTGCTTTTTATTTCTTACTAACTGCACCCCGATAGATTTTGAGAGTTTTTATCGTTTCTGTGTAAATTAATCAAGCCTTCTTGAGAAAAATGTGCTAAACCATAAACCATACGTTTTACCGGGAAAATAAACCTATATATTATTCCAGACTATAATCTATCTTTGTGCCAAATTTCATCCAGATTCGTTTAGACCTGGTTCTGGCGTGATTGAGTAACAAAAGTCTGTCCATTCATCCAAACTTTCACTATTATAATATATCAGATTGAATTTAGGTAGAAATAAAGTTCGACTGTACCCGAGAGACACTGCATTTACTGCTTTTATAGATGCGCATTTTAAGTTTTAAAATCATTTTCGTGGCCCCATGACGTTGGTTAACCGATATCGGTCTCAGATGCAAGAAATCTTTCATGTTCAAAATGGAAAGAAATATCTAAAATTCGGCGGTATATCAATATAAACTGTCGAAAATGTCGCAGCTTTTGCTCTTCCTCATTCTTTTGCACTATTCCTCAGTTAAAATGAGTATGTCGTTGAGGCTAATAATCTTCAGGCGATAAAACTTAAGGCAATTTTATAACTTTCCCAATTACTAAACTCGCCCTTCAGCATTTATATAAAATATATTTTTTTAACAGCCTCACACATAACAACAAAAGATGGTAGATAATAGGTACGACATACCTCACATATGGTCTATCTATCGTTATATTTATATTTAAGTCGGTTAGTTTGTGTATATATATAGCTCACTCTAGCTCTGTAAGCTCCGATGATAGTAGTCGTAACATACAATATGAGGCAGAGAAGTGTTCGATTTTGAAAACATTTAGTAAAATTTAATTTCAAGTTATCTATAGAATTATCATTGTGAAGCAAATTCAGTAACTTAAAATAAAAGAAATGTAGTTATAGGTTTATAGAGTCGCTCCACCAATTCCGTTCACGGTATGCTTAGGAAAGCGGGTTCGATTCCCGTCGTCGCAACATAATTAATTTAATTAATAGTTGTGATGGGCTGGCTTAGTGCATGTTATATGCATGAAGGAGGTTCACTCAGCCTTTAAATTGAGGAGCTGATAAATGAAATTGGTGGTAAAACACATATATGGTATCACAATGGGCTCTATAGCCTAAGTGTGTCCTTTATGGGCAGACAATATAACCTAGCTTAACCCCTAACCTACGTTTATAGAAACCTAAATTGTTAAATTAGATAAAAAAGGAAAATTAACTAATGTAACTTCGTTCTTCATCACATTTTAGCCAAGTTATTCATCGCATTTAGCAGGATTTTAGTCAGCTTTTGTCAGATCTTTTCTTTCGTTGGTTGACCTTAGAACTGTCTATGGTCGGTTATTCTGATGCAGTTTCTTTCTGTACTGATGGTATTATTTCCATTCATGTAAACAAGAAAAAGCCACAAGTATGTAGTTGCCACAAATTTTTAACTTAATTAATTTATTTTACCTATTTAGTTAAAAATACAATTATCAATTTATTCAAATTTCAATTTATATAATTTTCTTGAATGCTTTAGGTATTCTAGATGGTAACAAAATAATTTAGATAAGTTGATGTATTTCTTAAAAGCATTTTCGAAATTGCACACTCCTCTGCTCCATCCTGTACATACATATATACACAGATGTTACAAATAATGTGATTACAGTTTTTTCTTTTATTGAAAAACATAAAATGACAACACAACAAAATACAAGAAAAAAACGTAGCGTATATAAACACATATATATTTATAAATGAATTGGAAATTGTTTGAAGAAAAAAAAAATAAAATTTTTGTATTGCATTATTATATGGAATGTTTTAATTTTGAATTGAAGCTTGATGAATACAGAATGTATTGGAAAAAATTGTCAATAATCAAGAGGTGATAGGGTACACTGAAACAGTTATTTTCGTATGGAGAAATATGTGTCTGTAAAGGCTCCAATTCGGAGGTACAGGTGTTAGAAACTTTGTATATTGTATTTTTGACATTTAAAGTTTTTCTCCGACTTTAACTGTTGAAGAAAGAGCAAAACTAGCTCTAAATACATGAGAATTTCAAACGTCTGTAGCTCTGAAGAGAGCATTTTTGTATCCACATTCTTCATATCAAAATGTTTGTTTTGGTGTACCTCTAGATTATCAATATTCTTCGTATACACACCGTATATTCTGTATAATTACCTTTCGATAGAACTTTCTAATTATATTATAACATGGTGGCGCCTGGTTCTGATATAGACAGTGTTTGTCTTTTAGTATTTACAAGATATATTTTAATAGCTAATTTAAAAAAAATAATTGTTTCAAAAAATCGATTTTCTTAATTTCATTGGAAAAAGTGAATATATATTTTTCATAAGCGGTTATTGCTGTTTTTGTCCAAGGTTATTGCGGCCATTGTTTAGGTATCCATATGTATCTATAGCCTTAGGTAACCATATTAATTACGTCATATACGGGAAGTTTTGAATGCTATGGTTATATAACCATTATATTTTCAATCATAATTTGCTTATATGTTTCTTTACGCTGTTTTTTGATAACTGGTACATTTAGTACATAAATCAATGATTTATTAATCACCAATATAAATTTTACCTTCTCTACAACATGTTATATTGAAAAATAGAATATTGTATAACAATTACCAAATTACCCAACAATTAGCAGTGATTTAGGTTGAAAATGCTCTAAAACACAAAACTCAATAGTAAACAATAAAGGCAAATTTTTTCTTTTCTTAAACAAAGGCAAATTGAATTCTTTGTTATTTGTACGTACTTGTGGACTCTTTTATCCTATTATTGCCATCTCGAAGCTGGCTGGCAAAATTTTTCAAGAAACTGAATGGTAGTGCAAGGTAGGTTTATCTGACTCAAAACACTGAGTTTTCCTGCCTGAAACCAATCAGTTTTTAGCAGGAAATGATTTCAATTATGATGTCCTTTTGCATACTTAAATTTCATTAAGACTTTTATAATCCGAATATTTTGAAAATTTTCTAAATTATTTTGAAGAATTTAATATTTGAAAATATCCATAAATTTATTAAAAATATATTTTCATATGCTTATTTCAAAATCAATGGAAAACAAATTAACTATTTAAATTTTACTTATCTAAGCTTTAAATTTAACTTATCTAAGCTTTGTATTCCTACTTAAGGATATTATTGTTTCCCCTATTAATTTATTTATATAGTTAATCTTCACTATAAATTGTTCCTTAATGAACACGATTCACACTAGAGAATAATAGGAATAGTGCTTAATGGTATTTTTTTTGTTTTAATTGAAAAAATGTATACCAAAATGCACATTACCTTCTGTTGTTATCAACATAAATTTAAAGTAATTGAAGTTTTATGCAAAATTAAAACAAAAACGAAATTACTATTTAACTACACAAACAAATATTGGACAATAAAAAAAAAAAACATATTATAAATAAAAATATAAATACCATGTCTTTAAAATTCACCGCTCTTTCTCGCTAGAATCTAATTTTTTTCGATGAGTTGTAAACTAATACAAACTGGTATGATGAATTTTTGAGACATATTTTACTTATCCGAAAGTTTCTTTTCATTAAAAGACTAATTTCTGACTGAACAACTTTAGGAGCAAGGTATGTCATGAATTTTTATAGCTCGGTATATCAAAATATATCTCAAGTTTTTAAAGTTGTATTTTAAATCATTCATTTGTCATTTTCCCCACAACGCCTCGGCGGAAAGTTGAAATTCTCTAAAAGAGCACTGAGATCGCACATACAAAGGAAATCAATGACGTAACTACAAACGTTATTCAAAAGTGTATTCAAATGATTCAGTTTTTTCCCATAAATTGACCCAAGAAAGTGATTTCTAGACATATACATAGTCTAGAACTTTCAATAGACCTTTTCATCGATTTGCTTTTGTTTCGGACAGTTGTCAAAAAACTATTCAACCTAAGAAAGTTAAGTATATTTTATCTTTTTCAAGCAGCGCTTTTTGGCAAGGATAGAAGATAAAAGATATGTCTTTACTTGATTGAAAACAGTCCGAAACAAAAAAGAATCATTTTGTAAATGATAAGCCCTATTTTAATAGTTTCTTTGTAACTTATTAGAGATTGAGAAATATTTGGGCAAGAATACACGTCGAGGATATTTCACGAGAGTGTGGGTGAGGGAATAAATATTGAAAGTTAAAGAAAAGGTTGAAGTTGACTCGATCAAAATAGAATTATTTCTGAGAAGTTTCATTTTTATCTCAAATCCAAAACAGATATTCAATTTTACATGTATGGTTATTTTCTGGACTTGAAAGGAAATGGGCAACCGATTTAAGACATCCGGTATATATCCAAACATAAAAGGATTTAAATTGCATTTAACGAAAATCCTTTTCAAACAGAGATTATGTGTATATACGTAAATACCTATATACTGTTTTTTAATGAGGATTTCTCTACACAAATTTGTTATAAATATTTAAACTATTTAAAACTATTTTATTCAAATAAAATATCCATTTTAATTAGTAAAGTTAAATTGGTTCAAAAAAGGCCTTGTATATTCCCTGAACTATGGAGAATATGTGTAAAATATACATTATGTCGTTAGATATAACCTTGAATAGAAAATAACTATTTAATTAATTATTGTGTTCTGTTATCAACAATAAATTTATATTTGTTTGCAAATCTATTAAACTATCAATAATCTTTATTTAAGGACACGTTGTATTTTTAGTACGTTCATTTATTATACAGGATGATGTTTTAGACTTGGCGTTTTGCAAAATGTATGAAATAAATTTAAATTTTAAATTTTCAATGGTTTCGTGTTTAAATAAAATGCACTTCTTCACATTCTACGAATTTTCTTGCAAACAACAGTTCTCGCAAAAGAAACCACCGAAAATATCTTTTATTTTTTCCCCTATAAAATACGAACCACCTAACAAAAATATAGGAATCAAATGATTAAACTTTTGTTTAAATCAATTTTTTGAATCTTATTTTATTACCTTTTGACTTATTTTTAAATTTTTTGCAAATTTCAAGTTAAAAAAAACATCCTTTATACGTTTTAATTTATCACTCTTCTAGTGAATACTTAATAGTACTCTTTGGTACTGCACTTTTATCATATTTTAAAAAATAGAATAAAATGACGAGCGAAAAGTCATTTCTACATTTTGCAGTCACGGCGAGTCGAATAAAGACCCTCCGATTTGACTTTGGGTTAATTATAGGTGTTCGTTTTTCGCAAAATGGTAAAAGTCCAACACCTGTTATGCGGAACATGGACTTTGCAAATTTCGATTTTCGGAAGTCGAATATAAGTCTCCCTCCCCTTCTCTATCCAAGCCATATTTTGCCCTGGAGGAAAGCATTACTTACAGAAAAGCTTTATGCAAAAGTTGTATGAGTATAAGTGAAGGAATATCAATTTGCGACTTTATCAATGAGTTGTGAAAGAAAACCAGTTTTCAAGTTAGTTTTTCGAAAATTCTTTGTTATTTTTGAAATGTGAAACATCTATAAGAGTCATATGCAGTTGGTAGTATATCCGTGTATTTCACACTCAATAAACAGATCGAAAAATCAATCGTCCACCTGTAAAACTTACTACTACATCAAATTTAAAGTAAATTATGTTTCAAAATTTACTTATACAAATAAATAATCTAAGAAAGAAATTGGAAACTGGAAAAAGCTCACTAGAATTAAGTGGAAAGTGTATAACGAAAAGGCTTTTTTATATTCATTTATATTCAACGTACGTTAGATAATTTTCGATACATGAAAAGGAATACATGAATAGATATGATGATGATGATGATGTCGTTAGAGCTTTCAAAAAAACTCTTGCACGAAAATCCGTTGATTTTCTTTATATTATTTTTTTTAATATATTTTTTATAAAAATTAAATACTTCATCTTATACTAGAGTTACACAAAATTATTATAGCAAGTAAATTAGTTCGACATTGTAATTAAAACATACACGAAGTGATATTGTTACCATTTGTTAGCCCGCAACTGATATCGTAAGAATTTCTTCACCAAATACAGCCAACTCAAGAAATATGTTCGTAAATAAATTAAAATGAACTTAAAAAATGAACTTGATAAATTATTACTGTAAAAAGAATATCACATTCAATATTTTATTTCAGTTATGGTGGAGGTGATAGGAAGGTAAAATGAAAATGCTGCCTCCAAGACAGCAACAAGAAACGAGGGCACCCTGAAATGTCACCTTTTTACCGTCTATTTTTACTAAATAACAATTAGCATGACTGTATAAAAATTCATGATTTTGGTCAAAAATCTGGCAATTGAAAAATATATTCTCATTTGATAATTGATGAAAATAGCATTGAATGCTTTATTACAAGAAAACCCTGCTGCTATTAATATTAATTAATTTATTAATAATCAATTATTTTATAATTTTGTTCTTTGCGTAGGTATTATATGAATTTCACAGGTACCATACCTTAAAATATTAAACGAAACGTTACTTATTATACCAGGCAGCGCTGTCTATTACCGCCACGATTGTCACCTCTAATCAAGTGCAAGCAGGTAAATAAGATTGTAATATAACAAAGTAAAAAAATAATTCATTATAAATTGATTGATTACTATTAATAGCACCAGGGCTCTATCCTGGTAGAGATAACCATTCCTACATTGTACATTTTTCTAATGCCGGATCTATTTTAACAAGAAACTATTTTAGCAAGAAACATTTAACAAAACTATCCATTGCATTCATAATGGAATTTGCTTTTACATTACAAACTACTACAATTAACTAATTAACGTTTATAATTGAAAATAATTGAACCAAACAGAACAATGTAGATGAAAATTTTATCTACAGAAATATATATTTGTATATTATTTCGTTGGTGAAAATGTAGGTTCTGTATAAAGACGTCAATAAAGTTACTTATATCTTAGCTAGTAAGATGCTAGTCAATAAGTGTACTTTAATTTTCCTCGAATAATTAGAGCGTATATTTATCTTAAAAAAAAACAAGGCTTCAGTCTCTTGTTTAGAAATAATTCATTTTGTTAGTCAAATTTTAAACACTTACAATAGGAAGTCAATCTTAGATTCCAAAGCTATTGAATAGATCCAAGTTAGATCAGTGCATGACTGAACTTAAACTAATTAATTTCTCAATAAGCATAAAAAGAATATTATATAAAAAAAAACAACAAAAGTTATCTATCACCTACAATAACAGTCTCATTTATCACTTATTTCTAGAAAAAAAACAAGCATTTCGAATAATTTTTGAATTCCGAGTTAATTCAAAACAAATCCATTAGAAATCAAATCCGTATCCATAGATCAATCCATAGATCACAAATCCAGCACATTCATAAATTGGTGAAAGGTTAAAAGGTTAGTCAAGATGAGAAATATTATATTTGTCTGAGACTAAACATATTTCGCACATTCAACTACTTTTCATAAATATTAAAAAAGAGTTAAAAAATCTTTACAGATTCGATGTATGGTCCAAATTTTTCCAAATGTTTCGGGTAGCTTAATCGACTTTATAGTTGATTATAGAAAGTTATAGTTGTTGCAAACTGCATTTGATTTATTTTGATTAAGTTACATGGAACAAAAACATATCTCCTCTTTAAATTGAAAGTAGACATGAAAACATCACGACAAATTGTGAATAACTAGGTATATAGAATATATTTTCTTTATTCATTCAATTTTATCATTACACAAGTCAAATATCTGTATGAAGTTAGAGCTCTTTCAAACGTCAGATATCAAAAATTCTGCATAAAATTCTTTTTTCAATAGCAACAGTTTTGGAGAATAACTCGAAGAAATAAGCTTATATACAACAACTGTGAATATTTCGAAAAGTTTTTCTTATATATTCACATAAGTTTGCTTCATTTTTAAAACACAACAGTAAGTTAAGGTAGTACCAGCATGAAATCACTTTTCGACAGATTTGGCCGAATTTTTTTTCTCGGGTTTATAATAGCTATATTTATGAATTCCTAAAATTTCATAATTTTTGACCGTTTAGATCGCGAGATATTTAAAGACAAAGTTCGCGATTTTGAGGGTCATGTCCCATTTAAAGCATGTAAAATGTCCGGTCTCTCCAACTATTTTTTATGATATTATTATATATTGAAGAAAAAGTAGAAAAAAATGTTTATACAATAAAATTCGAAAAAAAAAATTTAGTAATTAATTTTCACTTTCGAGATATTAATTTTGACGTAAATTGATCGAAATTGGGACGTTGGCATAATTATTTCCCATTTTAAACGGTCAAAATTTCTGAAACTTTGGGAATTAATAGTAAGGCATTATTAAATTCTTAAATTTAATTTTTCGTTAAATTCTATCGAAAAAAAAATTGTACCATTGCTTTAACATAGAAACTGCAAATACCATGCTGGAAATACCTTAAGTTAAAACACAAATATTTCATTTGATGATAAAAATTGGTTGTACAAATTTTCCTAATTTTGACACAGGAAATACATATAAGAAAATCAAAGTTTTTCATACTTGGAAAAAAGAAAGAATAGAATTCGAAAATATGTTGTATGAAGTGTGCTTCATTTTACGCTTGGGCCTGGTAGTGTATCACGATTACTGCAGGAGCTGCCACAGTGGTGAGGAGGAGGAGGCAATGTCTCATCTTCTCTGTCACTGCCAGCCTCTTTTTAACGACCTCTTCGACCTTAAGTCCGTCGGCGTCAAAGCTGCTCCTGCTATTCGCAAATACTACACAAAGGGTGTAAACTTCCCGCAGCTAAGCAATCTGAAGTTAAAGACAGACGTACCAACATTTACAGACATACACATTTGAATGTATATTTAAAATAAAAAATAAAATAAACGTGCAAGAGTTGCTTCATCTTTTTCCCCAGTACAAAAAAAAAACTTGTCGACTCTAATTTGTAAATAAAAAAAGTTTCATTTTCAATTTACTTTATTTCAAGTTATTTCTGTGCAATGAATACGATACAAAATTGTGTAGGAAATATCTCATAAAAACCATTTTACTACGTACGAATGGGGTTACATGTAAAAGATTTTTTTATTAAAAAATTGAATCGAATAGTTAAAGAACGAAATACACTCTGACTTGACTGTGTATGCAAATATTATTTATTATTCTTATAATTTCAATATCAAAGTACAAGGTAAAATAAATATTGGAGAAGGTAACCAACCTTAATTGACGATAAATTTTACAAATGTAAAAAAAGTATTAAAGAACTTTTGTTCTTCAATGTTTAAATGTTCAATATAATAAAAAAAAAATGTTTCCCAGTTTGAATAGGTATGGGGGCTTTTCATATAAATAACACTTAGTAAAATCCTTTAGCAAAAAATCAATGTGAGCCGTATCTTGTGCTCAATTTCATGGCAGCAAAATGGAATTTAGAGTATGGGTAAAAAAAAAATGTGTTCATCTCTCTATCTCTCTATATATTATTTATAATTCAGTATCCCACCATATTGCTAGAATTTGAGCCTGTTTGTATGTAGTTCAATATTAGAAAATAAAATTAGTTCATACCACAAACAAATATATTCTCTGTTAAGTAGCTCCAAAGTTAACTAAACAAAATGAATGTATTTTTTCGTGTGAACCTTGATAATTCATGTTTTTAATGTTTTTTAATCTTGAAACATTTTGAGTTACATACAAATAAAATGTAAGTTTTATCAAAAGTAACAAACGTTTCTTACTTTTGTTAGTTGTAATACCTGTTTGTTAAGAATTGATGTTACGTCAGCTTTCAAATGAACGTTCGTTCGAGAGTTTGTCGTTGTATAACATTGTTAAATAAAAATAAAAATTGTTCACAATGTTGTCTTACATACATCGGGTGGAAAGTAGTGAATAAAACTTAAGATATATTCGTTACGACATTGTAAGACCATTTTATATAACAATTCTTTGAGTTGTATGTGTTCAAACAATTCGACGTGAGAAATATATAGATGGAAAGCATTCTAGACACGGAAATATACAACAGTTTTCAAAACTATTGAATGGATATGTTATCAGTGTATGTATAATTAATTATCAGAACACAGTTGAAGTTCACTAGAAAAGAAGCTTTGTCATAAACTTAGGAATTTTTAACAGCATTGATTTACTTTTTAAGTCTAGAGTTTTGTTAGTTTTAATATAGGCCTTAGCAAAAGCTAATCGCATCTAGATGATTTTTAAGAAATATTCACACCAAAAAAGTGATAGTTTTTATTGTCTCGCTTTTCAACTTACTTAAAAGATTTGACAAGCTACCGATATGCACCAACAACGATTACAAATATCCTGAAAGTTTAACTAAGACAAATTATACTACTGAGAAAAGTTATGAAGAAAGTATCGCCTGTATAACATACTTTTTTGTCATAAATATTATATATGTTTGTGTTGAACCAAATTTAGCGCCATGTCCGGGAATATTTATAAATTCTATGACTTTCCAGTATACTGAAATATAAATTACCACTCAAAGATTTCATCATTAATGTAATACCATTGCCTATATTTTTATATACTTCTATTTGCTTAAAATATATATAAAAACGGGTATCTTTATGAAAACTCATATTAATAATATAATCAAAACATATGAAACCTATAAATATTTTCTCGCGCAACGCTTAATTCAGGTTCTTAATCTTGAATTAATCACCTATTGTTTTAGAAATAGCTCAATATCTTATTGTAGTGTTTCTTGTAGTTCGAGGAAATCAATAAAACTACACATATTTTTTAAATAAATTAACTTACTGTTGGTTTTGCGAAGGGAGCACATGAAAAGAGAAGATATAACTTATAGCTGTATGTTAGTAAAATAAAACTTTTCTTACAATTGGAAGTATTGATAACAAGTATACAGATACAAAAAACAATTGAAAGTCGTAGGAGAAATCAAGAATGGATGCAATTCTTAGTTTGTTCTATCACTATTTGTAATATAGGGCGAGCAGAAAACATGCATTCAGGTATCGGGGGTAAATTCAAAGAAAACAGTCTAAAATTCTCTCCAAAAATGTGTTTGAGAGCTATAAACGCAAAGATTAATTTAATAAAATGGGGTAAATTAAATTTTTTTACAGGATCTTAACGTTCATAAAATAAACTCCCTGTATTTCTACACTGCCGCAGATAATGGGTTGATAGTGTTGAATTTAACCTCAGTAAATTGTGTACTACTAAAAAATAAGTATTTTTTATCCTTGTATGGGTTTCAACAGATCCAGTCCTTTACCTCCGTGAACATGTCAATACTGGGAAAATTGGAATTTAAAAACCCCACTTGATTGACGATATACTAAATTTTGATGTGAGCTTTTGGGACCTATGTCAACATATCCAATTTTTGCAAAAAAGCACTTCGCGATTTGAAAAATTATAAAAAACGATTTCTAAACTTTAACTTAAGGACCGTGCAAGTCTCAGGTGAAGCAACTTGGAAGCCAGGCAAGTTTAGCTAATTTAACATATTTTGAGTTGTACAATATCTGATAGAGCATTACAGAAACCTTTCAGAGGACCCTGTATATCATCGAAAAGAAGTTTATGTGTACTTCTAGTATCAAAGTATACATGCATAATAAAGATTACTGATACTTGTATAAACTACATGAATGTAGTCAAGAGATAATGTATTTTTACACATATCAGGGAAAATATAAACATAGATATAGGATTAGATTAAATGTTAGACGAATCTTATGTGTTATTTTTATGTTTTTTTTTCAAACCTTCTCTTATTTGTATTACTATTTCAATTATTCTTTGGGGTGCAACATTGGAACTTCAGCCTTACATTTCATCTCTAAGATGGTTTTGAGGGAAAAATGATTAGTATAGTGGTGAGGAGGAGGAGACAATATCTCATCTTCTCTGTCATTGCCTAGCTCTTGCCATGTGAAAATGGACTTACTTGAGCCAGCATCTCTTTTCTGACTTCTCCGACCTAAAGTCCGTCGACGTTAAAGCACTCCTACTGTTCTTAAACAGTTCTAAATGGTTCATAGAGTAGTGGCCGGGGATGGGCCAACCTTTTTTTCTTTATCACAACGGACTCTATGGTCTAAGTGTGTCCCATCCCAGGATAGCCACTCTAATCTAACCTAACATAACTTATGCAATTTTGAGCCCATTTATTTTCCTTGTAAAACGTATCTTAAGGAAAAAAAAATTACTAAACGACAGAAGAAGAAACTTTTTATCCGCTGTCGAAAGATTTATGCATTATATTTATCAAATTTGATTCCTCTACAATGAAGATAGTTATATTTCGAATATTTCAAGAAATACAATGATTCGTTGTACTTTCCGAAATAAGAAAAATAAATTGTATAAAGAACGGCATTTTCGATAAACTAAACGAAATATTAAATAGACTACCGTTGTTATGTACTTTGAATAGATATATGGGTCACTGGGTTCTCTACTACTTTGGGATATATAAATAACATTCTAAATCTAATATCTAAATTGATAATACATGTTTCATATATCTATATAGAATTTTGAAAATAAGTCATATAATATAGCTTTGTGTATTAAAGTATATAGTCCAATGTTTAAGGTAAAGATATATACTAGAGATACATATAATAGTTAGTATTATATGAATACATGAACGCAATTAAAGCTTAAAAGCTCCGGTTTTACTGAAAGAGTATATCTATCTATATATATATAAAATGAACAAGCAAGCATCAAGCAGCAAGCACACACAATTCTCTAAATAAAGCATCACAATTTGATTGTGCACGTGGGTTTACTTGGGTTACTTCCCGTCATCTTCATGTTACTTCCTACCATTTCAAATTGGCTTTGCTATATTCTGTATAAAATGTTGATGGAAAATAATGAAATTCGTCAAAAATAGACTGACTTTACGAGTCGGTGTTACTTTTAAAAACAACAAAAGTTTCTAAATATTTTAGAACAGATGCAATACCTATGTGAGTGGCAAAGAGTTCTTGCAAAGTTAAGGGATCTGTTTGAATTTACCACAACTGCATAGAGCAGCCAAAAGTCTATTCAAAAAAAGATGGTTATAAAAATTAATGATATCCGAAATTGTAATATTTCATTTTAAAATTTACGGCAAAAAACTTTAATATTGTACTCATACAAGAACTAATTCAATAGATTCATGCACCGTAGAAAAGAGTTCTTCGACCTAATCTATAGCTAGATTTTTGGTTAGTCTTTCTATGTTTCAATTTAAAAACATGAAATAAAATTGATTCTTTAGAGAGGGAGATTTAATGAATGTGAAGGTAACACTTCACAATTTTCTCTTACTCAAGTCCTAACTTTCAATTGCCGAACTGAAGAGTTTTATAACTTAGGGCGCAGTCAAAACTATTATTTCATATATTAATAATATAGATAGGGATAACCGAATTTTATTTCGGCGTTCTTCAAAACCTCAATTTTCTCTGGGGATTAGGGGATTAGTTTAGCATTATTCCTTGACTTGGTTTCAAATATCAATACCAAATATCGATGAATTAAATACTAAATTTCTGTCACATGATATCCTTTCACATGATATGAATGCGACCTTTATTAGTCTGTAGAGTATGGAAAATTTTGAGAAGAAATTAAAAAACCTACAATACCTGATTTACTAAATTAGCCATATTCTTTATGCCATTTGACGGATTTCACTCTTCACTATCGACATATACATACGGAACTAACTGTCATATATACGCCAATACGCTTATGGAAAGGGCATATACATACACATGTATATTGTAAATCTCCCATGGGATTGTATGTCCTTATTCTTTTACTTTATTCTCCACTTACCATGTATGTATGTGTCTGTTTTATGTGCCCTTTTTTTTCTACATTTACTGGATATTCTGAATTGTAATTACTACTTTTTTTTTCTGTTATGTCCTTTACAGAGTAGATTTTGTACTATTTTTACTTATTTTCAACAATATGGTTTCTTTATCCAATTTTTCTTGTCATTTGATAACATTAATTTGTTTTTTCTTTTACAAGTTTATCACTTCTTTTCTTTGGTTTTAAAAAAGTCATACTCGATTCATAATAAAAATTTAATTTTATATAACAAATGTCATTTTTGTATCTAAGCTATGGCCTTACCGAAACAAAGTAATAAGAAAATTGCAATAATATTTTCTTGAAGCTAAACATAATGCTTGATTCAACTTGCTGATACCCGAAAAGCACAGGGAATTTAGATTCTTAACACGCTTTTATTAGTTTCATACGTATTTTAGTATGTAACGGAAACTTTGATATGATTTTTATAATAATTGATAATTTAATAAGTTTAATTAATTATTTATTGATAATTTAATAAGTTAATTTGATTAACCTGATCAGGATTTTTAGGATAAACGATTTCCATATCTGAAAATATATACATTTACTTGCGCTTCCACCATATATATACTGAATTTTTATAAATAAATAATAGTCTAAAAAAACTAAAAAATACACAAAGTAAATAATAGTTTAAAGAAACTAAAAAACACGCTTTTTTAAAGAGCTGAACTAAAATGTAGAAAATAATTTAAGCAAAATATTCTTTACTTTTTATTGCAATAATAGTTTTCGTCTCGTAAAGTGTTTTTTGAAAACTTAAACCCAATGTTGTTACTGTTGATAATGTAGAAATATAAAACTTATATTAATGTTTGTTTTTGTCTACAAATCACCATAAGAAAATTATAACGAGCATAAGGTGGAAAACTAAAAACATCCACTATTTGCAGTCGAAGGTTTAATAATAACAATCATCAAATTCGTGGTATTCATTCAAGACGTAGATAAAGAAATCGGGCACAGCCAGTATGCTTGCCTGAGTTTTTTTTTCATGCGGTATATTTTAGCTCTTAGCTTTTTTTATTTTGAATAATAATACTAATTGATATCAAAATCTGTTTTTAATGGTTTTTCTTTACTTTTCTTTCATTTTTTTTCTTTTTGTTCAACAGAAGAATAAGTACAAAGAATAAAAAAAAATTGTTCCCCCAATAAGACGATGAAGGGTGGAATATAATTTTTTTTTATTTTTATATTTCGTATTTGTTTAGAAATATATTTTTTTAATTATTTTAATGGGATATAATATTTTCAAATGTTTGAGTTATTAAAAGTTTTCTTATGGAAAATTTTTTAATGAAATTATAATTTATTTATTATGTCTTTTTAATAATGCAATTTAACATAAAATTAATTTATATTCAAATAAAACAACTTAATCAAATAATAATAGATCGGACAATTTTAACAGAGAAAATGGAATGGTAGAATACAGTTTGCCCTTTCTAATACTCAAAATAGAGACAGTTCTTAATCTGGAATGACAAGCAATGGGTCTCTATCTCTGTTTGGAAGGAAAAAGGCAATTTATTGGAGAGTATTCTTAGATGTGTTTCAAATGCGAGTCAAGGGTTTTGTAGCTGAAAAATTTGTCGGGGGTTTTTTAAATTTTGTAAATTTCACTTGTTATTATCTTTTTATTATATTTACTATATTTAGTTAAAACGATATATTGTAGTAGTTATGTATATTGAAGTTATATTGGTAGTTAATAGTTATATTGGTAGTTAACCAATTGAGCACTCGTTATTATTCTGAAAACTTCCTACTAAATTCTAAGATTGTTTTCTTTTTTAAGTATGTAGGTTATAAAAAATTAGAATGTTAACAGTTCATGGGAAGTTTTCTAAAATATATTTTCCTATTTTCCATATAACAAGAAAAAATTATAGTAAAAAACAAAAACAAAGTATGTGACATAGATTTGTAAAAGAAACTTACTTTTTATAATAAAATTCACAGAATAATGTTATTGAGAAGTAGCATATATACTCTTCTTCCAGTAAGTATATAAAGGACAAATTGAAATTTATGCGAAGTTTTGTTGGACATTGTCGTAAAAGTATATTTTGTGCTGAAAATACTTGTCTTCATGAACTACTTTTTATGAAAAAGAAAAAGTAGGTATTTCATTTTTATTTTGTTCCTCTAGTGTAATATAGTGTAGTATAATATTTAGTATATAACACACTTGGCAATAATATTAACGGTCATTGAACAAAAAGATCTTTTCTTCAACCTATTTTCTCACATTATCGATAAACAATATCTATTTAACTATATCCATCTTTATATGAGAAGATTGTCAGAATCGACATACTTCGACTTATGTGCTATTTGAATAAGGATATGCAAAATTCGAATTATATGTCGTAAGTTCTAAGAGGAGACATGATATATCTTGATGTATATTACGAATAGCAAGAAGAAAAAGTAATAGTCAATGTTCGAACCCATTGTTATCCAGATGGGCCGTTAATTGACTTAAATAAAAAGCCGATTTTTTTTATAATGACTATTGAGGGAATGAAATAGCTCACCAACATGTTAATTAAACTTCACTATCTCCAAATATCGCATAAATGCAGTTCTTCGTAGGTCTTATGTTCTTTTACCGTCCTTCATGACTTAAACCTAAATATGATTACTAAAGAATACATGTTCTGGGCCACATAGAACTTGCGGGAAGGATAAAGCTTAAATAAATAATAAATACCCAAGAAGTTTTCGAGTAAAACAAGTTTAGAAACGACTGCCTTATATATACATAAAATTAACTATGATTCGATCATGGTAACTTGTTCCTAAATGTGTTGCTAGAACAAAAATCAAAGAAGAAACATAACTTTTCAATAAAATTTTTCTTATTTTATTCAAATTTTTCGGATTCTGGGTTTTATACAGATCAACAATTATTTCCTTCAACCTTGTCCAAATGTCATTACCATTAAGAGAAATGAAAAAACAATCCAATTTCATTAAAATCCGGTGGCAGTAAGCTGACCTATAGAAAGGACCTACCTAGACAACTTGACCCTATGTTAGATATAAATATCAAAAAATATATGCGATTATTGTTATATTTTACGATATAATGGAGTCAAAACGGAGGTAAAAACGACAATAAAAATATATCCATTGGGAAGAGATAAAAAGAGAACATAAAAATAAACAACATGATTTTAAACTTAAAAATCATTTTTGGAATGTAAAAGAAAATCATGTGCTGTTTATAGGTGTGCATTTAGTTTACAGACTGATGTTTGAATTATTTTTTTTTTAATTGTCTCTTTAATTACCCAGGTTATTTATTAGATTTATTACAATTATTTCAGCGGTTTGAATTTTGCTACAAGAGCTGGCAAGTTTATTTAGCGATGGCTGAATTTCAGATATATCTAATCTAATTGAACTTGTAACGGGCTGGTGATTCTTATTTCTTATTGATCGTATGCAAGATCGTATGCATATAACGTTAATGCCCAAAATGATAGAAATACCATTTTGTTAACACCGGGTATTTTTTCCTCTAAAATGAACTTCTTTCTCATGATGAAGACACTTCACTTGTAAAATTAGAAATTCAAAGTGAAAGTCCATTTTCCAAGTATCTAGTCTGACTATTCAAAGAAATATTGCTTTCAAAATGTGAGAAACTCGACTTTTAAAACAAAGAAATATATTGGAAGTTAACTAAGCCGAAGAAACCACAATATTACAGTATGTCCAATGGGAATTCTATGTACAAACGAAGCTTTATATTGAAAATTAAGTTTTTTTTATTGATAAAAATAAGATAAAAAACGAAAAATAAAAAAAAAGAATAATATAATAAAAACAAAACAAAAATAAAAAAACATGAGCCTTTTCAATTCACACAAACAGGCACTACTAGTGATAATATATAAATCCAGATGATGGTGATGATGATGATGATAATACCTCATGTAGTTAACTAATTCAATTTAAAATGAAAAATTACATTTTAGGCTTTTGGCTGGTTGGTGCAAAACATAAGAATAACAAACACACGTCACAACATCATCACGTGATGATCAGATAACAACTATTTCATGATAATGTCAAACAAAAAACTATATTGTAACGAAGCCAACACAACTAATACAACGCCACCGTTTTATTGTCACAACTCTTGATGGGTGCACAAACATACTACTTTTGCATATAAAGAGTGGGTCAAAAATTAGGATGAATATAATACGAAATTTTCAGTTGGCTTTTGAATCCTTTAGTTTAAGTAAGCTACATTTCAACACAATAAACAACCAAAAAAGTAGGCGGCTGCAGCCTTATTGCATTTTCGTCTATTAAAAGTCACTTTAGCTTCGGAGCGAAAAATACAATTTTTAGCTTTTATCAAAGATAACTATTTTCTCGATGTACTTTTCCATCACCTCCTCCAGGCCATTAAGAAGACCTTGCCCAACGATTTGTAACGAGGGATTTTCAGTGACAACATAGACCAAAGATGTTTTCTACTTCCTTTTCATTTTATTTAGAAATTGATTTTTGAACCCCCGAGGTTCACTTCGATAGCATCATTTTGACCCTGCCTTATGTTACCTTGCTCTTTTTTGTAATTTAATTGCGTTTAATGAAATATTGGGATAAAATAAGCGAATGGTCGACTACGAAGGACTAAGGAGTGGCTAGGAAAAATTGAAAAATAGTATTGCGATATCTTTTCGATGTTTTTATTTTTAACTTGAGCATAGAAGTACGTTTCAGCTTTGAGGCAGCAAGCAAGAAAATAAGGCACGCAAAATCAACCTCGCCTAAACCTAGTGGATCCAAAAACAGTGAAGTCACATTTTTCTCTAGCTAGAATATGCATGAAATCTCGACCAGTGGCGAGTATTACTGATTCGCCAAAGGTATTGATTATATGAAACATTTTTGCTAGACATGGTTGTTAGTTGAATTTTCTTTAGTTGATTTGAATAAAGAGACTGTTATGTAACATTCAGTTAATTTTTTGCACCAACAGTAACATTAAAAAAATTTGCTTTTTTAGGCACTCTTTACATAGCAGAATCAAACTAAACATAATACAAAAGAAACTGGTTTTGTGTTGTTTAGTGGTTTGAAAATATACAAAAGAAGGTGGTGGGAGGTGGGTGCTAACTGGTGAGATATGATTGTGTGGTGGCGTTGTTTGTTTGTTTGTTTGTAGTTTGTAATTAATGATCATGTCGGTAACATAGGGCACTCAACACAATTTATGATCGAACTATCTCCGCCTTCTTCTCTCGATACCCGGTTAAATATCTTTCGTATACTATATTATATTATATGGCGTATATATCTATATGTACGGTTGTCGATTGTGTGTGACGATGCTTCTGACGCCATTTACATCCTCTTCGCATTTGATCCGTATCATTTACTGCCCCGATACTAAACACTGGTATATGTACCACAACAAGACATAACGTATTCCGTATAAAGTGATTCAATTCAAATTGTTTAAAGTTTTCTCAAGAAAAAAGTTCAGTGGGGTTTTCTTCAAATGAAATTTGAAGAAAAAAGCAACTATTACTTTTTATAGTGTCTAAATAATGACCAAACAACATTAGGCAAAGACATTTAACGGCATAAAACATTCGAAATTCAAGGAAATTTTCATAGAAAAATTTGTTTTAATTTCTTTTTTAACATCAACTATAATTTAGTATGAATTGTTAGCAGAGGAACTACAGGCAAAAATATCTAATAGAAATATTGACCTGTAAAATTAAGTGTCTTTTTTTAGTGTTTATATTACTTAGGAACTGGGAAATGTACCGGTGCCTAAACGTTTTGGTCGTCTAATTCTAGCTTTTGCTTGTCACTGCACAAACAACTCATGATTACAGATTTCTTCTCAGTTAAAGCCAGAATTGAATAAATACAAGATGCTTCCAATTTTTCAATTCGCCTATTTTCCAAATTCCTATTCCAAGATATAAAAAAAATTTAACGAATGAAGGGCATATATTCACGTGTATATGAAGTCGAAAATAAAATTTTTGAAGGTCATAAGTCCATCTATCAAAGTTCTAAAAATATATCGATACAATTGGAAAAACATTCTGTCAGTTTATTACTGATTTTCAACAAATTTTTGCAGAGACTCCTTTATAAATACATACTTTAGCGGGAAACAAAATCATTGCCGGTTTTTGTTCCCCTCCTTTTTAACATTTTTATATATTTAAAAAAAAAAAGAAAAAAAAAAGGTATTTGTAGCTTTTTTGTAGTCATCATGGAAAGTTTTACCAGCATTTTATGAATTTTTTAACTTTTATTTTGTATGCAGTGTAAACACATTTCTTAAAATGAATGCATCTTTGTGAATAAAATCACCCGGTATATTAGAAATGTGTGTTAAGAACAAATTTATTTTATTATTCACATTTATAAACAACCGTTTTTCCAAGCATATATCGTGAGCGAATTAGAATTGAGTAGTACCGAGTTTGAGTTTATACAGTAGAGGGAGTCTGTTATACGAATAGAAAGAACATCATTTAATATGATGGACAGTTTTCTGATGATATTTTTAACTAAATTTTTTTATAATAAAAAAAACCAGCTACATACTTACATCCACACTATACGGTTTTTAGCTTTATACAATCACATCGATGGAATAAGAAGGATAAATTCACACGTTAGCGTGATTATAAATTGTCATATTTCATGCGATATGCAAATTACTTTTATAAAATATTCGAAGATATCGATTATATATAGTCATTTATGTACCAATTAGTATAAAGTTGTGGAGTTCTCAGAGAAGGTCTTCGTTTAATGGGCTCATAGAACTCATCAGCTGGTAAGAGATTGAAGAAAATCCTAAGTAAGAAAGTTGTATACTTGCTTGTTTATTCGTGTTTATTTTATGTAAACCATAGTTCGAAAAGGATCAAAAACGTTGTTTGTGTAAAAGAATAATTCTGTTTCTTTATAATATTCTCCTATGCCCTGACTTTTAAATGGCCATAGAAATAAAAAAAAAGATTCTAGATCACGAAGTATCATATTAATATTAATTTATTCTTTTCGCATATAGCTTGAAACATTTCTCTCAGTATTTTTTCATTTTTCGAAAAACTTTTTTCTGCTTAGTTAAATAAAACAGCATATAATAAATTAAAAACTACCACCTTAAGATGTTTCACGCGTGGATCTGTTTTAAACCTCAAAATATAATTGATTAAAAATACGTAAAACATTATTTCCACAAAAAAATACACTTCCTTAAATCATAATTAATGATATAAGAAAAAATCATTTTTCACAAATCCAACAGCAAGCAGATTGAAGATGTTTTATTAACGATATGCTTAATATTATTGATGTCATTTCTATATCATGTTATCGATGTGCTGTATTCGATAAGTAATATTTCTTTCAAATATTTTGATCATTATTTTAAATTGTTGACAAAAAATAAATTACATCCATCCTACCATGACAATCAATCACATATTTGTATATAATATAAATTTTACATAAAATTAATAAGGAATAAAAAATTTATGTTTTAAAATAAATGATCTTCGATGATAATAACTCTAATGGTAATGATCAGTGTGATTTACTTTTCTTTCTTATATTACCAATGTGGTTTGTTATTTGCTGGCTTTTTTGTGTCTATCTTACATTCCTAAACTTATTGGTCCTCATTACTTTTATTAAAAATTTATTGTTTATTGTTTACCAAACTTTTAAAACTTTTAAAAGTTATAAAAATCGTGAGCGTCCTCAGGAGACTTACCAAAGTTTCATCACAATCTAATCAATGGTTTAAGTATATATGCGAGATTTGGATTTTTTTGATTAACTGTTTCCAAAAATTACAAAAAATTCCTAGGTAACCGGGCTTTTTATTATAATTCTATCGTTCAAAGTTGGCTGAAAAAATGATGAATCATATAGGTTATCCTTTTCAATTTGATATTTTTATATCTAAAAATCTAGAGTGTGATAAAAAACTATCTAAAATATTTAGACTACTTGTAGTTTATAATAATAGCATAAAAATATAAGGTTGTCGTTGATTGACCAAATTTTAATTTATTTATGAGTTCATCGAAGATCCATCATTTGATGAACAGAGACGACTATAGTTAGAGTATTGATGATTGAAGAGCGATATCTATATTATCGGATTTATAAGCATCACTTTCACACAATATATTATATATTTTTGTAGTTGCGTGGTAATGCGAAGCCAAAAATAACTCATTACTTGACTGCAAAGCATGCATTTAGTTCATATGTATGTACCGTGCAATAAACCAAAACTTTTGACAATACTGTAGGTTTACAACTACCTAAAGGACGCACAGCGAAGACAATCATACAAGAAGTGTTTTTTTATTTATATAGATTTGAAAAATAATTTTAGTATAAAACGAAATCACAAAATTAAATTTAATCTTATGTTGTTTAGTATAAGTATAATATTTTACATCTATTTTACAATGAATAATAGTATTTATAATGAAAATACATACCAGTCAGACGTAATAAGTGACAAGCATAGAAACATATAGAATGATAATTTGTCTTGCAGTTAATAACTTGGGTTTATAGTTTGGTGAACGCCAAGCAATGCTATTATATTTATGTATAATAAATATACAGAGTGGCTCATTTTATTCTATAAGAAAAAATGAACACTTATCCTCATATAGGTTAAAAAAACAAGACTCAAATTTTCCAAATCACATACACCAAATACATTAACTTCGAAATCTTACATATCACTGAAAAAGGACAAAAACTCAATTTGCTGGAGTCACTGGAAATGTTTAGACACAAAGAAGGTCCTTACATATTGTTAAGCGACCAAACTGACCAAATCTCATCTTCTTTGTTTCAGCTATTGAAATAAAGAAGAAATTAACATGTCAACATCAAGATCAATGGAAGTTATACAAGTTTAAATCTTCACCTTCTAATGTTTTTAGCTTTCCACATGCGATTTACATATTACATGTATTTTTCTGACAATATTTACTTATAATAGATATTTATAGAAATTAAACCTGATATATTTACAAATTTTTGAAAAACAAAAAATAAATTTATTAAATAATTAGAATAATTTTCATCCACTTGACCTTCAATGTAAAAAGAAATAATTTTAGAAAAATAATATGTATTTTCAACAAAATATTGAACAAGTTGTTAACTTGTTTTTTATTACATAATAAGCAAACAGCTGTTTCAACTACAACAAAATGTTTCAAAAAGCAAACATATTTTGATTTTATGAAGAACAATTTCCTAAATTAAAGTATTACTGAAGTGTAGACTAAATTTAAATTCATAATTTTGATCAAATTAAGGCTAAATGATTTACCTCTTTACACAGCGAGTAAAATGACCACCCTGTATAAGTAAGTACTTTATACCAAGTAGATAGCTTTTAGAGTATACCTAAGTTTAATGTCTCTAGTTGTTACATTCATCAGAAAAGTTATTTATTAGATAAACGAAGAGTAACAGTCACATGGTAAACAGAGATAAAATATTAATTATAATTTTTTCTAATTAAATAGTTTATTTGAACTTTTATTGTTATAAGGTGTATTGGAATTACCAATTAGAAGCCGGTGAAAAGTTTCAATTTTTAGTGATATTTTTTCCAAAATATAGACATTCAAGGACAACGGGGAGGGATTGGGTGTGTTTTATATCAGTGTGTTTTATATCCTTCTGACTACCATTTATTGGTTTTTGTATATACGGTGTGGCTGACTTTTAGTTTAACTACCCTCGATGTAAATAATTTGTGTCGAAATATTTATTAGAGGAAACGTATCAGATATTAAGATTAGAGGTTGAGCTATCACTTCATCTATTTGTTCATGGCTCAAATACTCAAGTATGACGTTTCATGTAAAAATTTTAAACCAGATTTTACATAAATTTTTTCTTAGTATGAGCATGTCATGAAGAAAATATTATTATTATCATTATTATTTTACTTATTGAAGAAAACTGACGTTAATTTGGCATAGATACAATTGTTAACATTTTTTCAAGAAATATACAAGAGCTTACAGAGAATGATCGAACTAAAGTTAATTTATTGATTGGATGCAGAGTTTCTGAGATATCGCAATATTTGGATCGATTTTAGTCCGTATCTCAAAAACGATTCTGCCAGTCGTCATTGAAAATCAAAAAAAATTTTTTTGTTTCTAATTTTGATAAAACTCAGTTTATAAGGTAAATTTGACCCAAAAAGTTCAAAAATCGGGTTCATTTAACAATTGGATGAGTAGTTTCTGAGAAAAATGATATTTTGGATCGATTTTTGACGTTATCTCGAAAACTACTATTCCAATCGCTAAATGCACCCGATTTTTGAATTATTTGGGTCAAAATGACCTTATATACTGAGTTTTATCGAAATTGAAAACCTCTAAATTTTCCTCGATTTTTTGAATTTTTTTGAAGGGGTACCCCTTAAAAAAAATCGAAAAATCAAAAATTTTAATTTTGTTTCTGATTTTGATAAAACTCAGTTTATAAGGTAAATTTGACCCAAAAAGTTCAAAAATCGGGTTCATTTAACAATTGGATGAGTAGTTTCTGAGAAAAATGATATTTTGGATCGATTTTTGACGTTATCTCGAAAACTACTATTCCAATCGCTAAATGCACCCGATTTTTGAATTATTTGGGTCAAAATGACCTTATATACTGAGTTTTATCGAAATTGAAAACCTCTAAATTTTCCTCGATTTTTTGAATTTTTTTGAAGGGGTACCCCTTAAAAAAATCGAAAAATCAAAAATTTTTATTTTGTTTCTGATTTTGATAAAACTCAGTTTATAAGGTAAATTTGACCCAAAAAGTTCAAAAATCGGGTTCATTTAACGATTGGATGAGTAGTTTCTGAGAAAAATGATATTTTGGATCGATTTTTGACGTTATCTCAAAAACTACTATTCCAATCGCTAAATGCACCCGATTTTTTAATTATTTGGGTCAAAATGACCTTATATACTGAGTTTTATCGAAATTGAAAACTTCTAAATTTTCCTCGCTTTTTGGAATTTTTTTGAAGGAAAAGTATGCAAATTTAATGATTGGACAATGTACAATGTCAGCGACTTTCATGTGCAAAACTTTATTTTCAAAAAAGATAAAATCACCACCAAAAAATTCAAATCCATAAAATTTTGTAGCAAACAAAAGGGAGGAGAAGTGAGGGCTAAAAATAATACTTTTGTAGCTAAACCAACATGTAGCAAATGTAGATAAAAAAATAACAAGCTTTTGTAACTAAATGAACTAAAAAGTAGAAAATAAGATATTTTATAATGAGTTTTATAATGAATTTTACCAATATCTATCAATTAAATATTTACAATAATTTTAATCTAGCATCCCACAATTTTTATCGATAGAATAACTTTTTTCTTAATGACTCTATTTATTTTTTAAACATTTAGAAATTATTTTTTTGATCACACTATTATATATTTAAGGTAAGACCTTTCTAATGGAATCAGGATTTTTGGTCTAACTATAGGCTTGTTTTCAGCTTCTGCGTGGTCGATTTCTAGTAACTTTAATTTTTATTTTTATTATAATAAAATATACATGTTTTTTCCCATGTATTTTACAAAAGAAAATTATATATCTAATTAAATTATTGTCAAGTCTTTTATCTAGTACAATGGAGACAGACAAACATCAAACTATATGGTTGTCATCTAATTATATTACCAACTTCATATATATTTGTTTGTATTATAAAATATTTCTTAGTACTTTTTTTATGACATAATAATAATAATAATAATAATCATCATCATCATCATAATAATCATTTAAACTTTTAATTTAAATTATTTATATAATTTTATTTTATTCTTTATGATGTTGTGGAAAAATAGAATATAAATTGAATAGAATATAAATTTTTCTAATTATAAAATTTTTATTTTTTTAAATGTGAATCGCGTCCTGTGTGTAGATAAAAATTCCAGGAAAATGTTTTTTTTAAAAAGTTATTCTCGATTTATCTTGCTTTAACTCACAATTACATATCTAGCAACAGCAATTTGAAATGTAATTGTTCAGAACAAAATTAAACCGCGGAAAAATTTATAAATGTTTTCGTTCAATTGTTATTATCAGTTTTCATTCAAAGATTTCATCATTTATGGAATATTAATGTCTCTATTTTTAAATAATAACAATGTTTTAAAAATATAGATATTATTATTGTGTCAACAATAAACGTTGGTTTAATCATTGATATCGAATTTGTCACATTACTTACCCATACAAAGAGTAGACTCGATCTCATTACCACTGTTTCCCGTCTCTTTCTTTCAAACCAGATTTTTATATGTAATCCCTATGGCGATACTCACAATGACATCATTTTAAGTATATTCTTCTTTGTTTAATTAGGTGTAAACTTTCATATTTAAGTACCTATATACGTCTAAAGATTTTCAAAAAGTGGAAATTCTTCACCTTAAGTAAAAAAGAATATCCCGATTGATATAAAAAATTATATTCATAGTTCAGATATTCAAAGCTAGATCTTAAGTACATGAATACCTTTTATAG
The DNA here is from genome assembly GCF_905475395.1 of Chrysoperla carnea. Taxonomy (NCBI): domain Eukaryota; kingdom Metazoa; phylum Arthropoda; class Insecta; order Neuroptera; family Chrysopidae; genus Chrysoperla; species Chrysoperla carnea. The sequence goes on from NC_058341.1 coordinate 24,048,065, forward strand.
ACTTAGTTTTGTAAGGTTAAAAATGCACTGGAGATGGCTAACTGTGGTTAAATTCTTTAACCAATGCTGTCATCGGCAATCTTATATTTTTATGGTGCTATTATAAAATACAAGATTGTCAAAATATTTTAGATAGTTTTTTTTATCATACTTTACATTTTTTGATACAGAAATAGCCAATTGAATAGGATAACCCATACGATTCATCATTTTTTCAGCCAACTTTGAACAATAAAATAATAACAAAAAGTCCGAGGACATAGGAATTTTTTGTGATTGTTGGAAACTTTATTAATAACAAGTGAAAACAAACAATTGACTGAGTTAATTGTTGAAATACCATGCATAGTCAGTGTTGATTTCTTTATCACATTACACATACAAACAAGTGACACATACATAACTGATAATCAAGTATAGTATACAAATTATAAAATTTCCGCCTAATTGGGTTTAACCCTCACGGGTTAACAGTGACGTTTACGAAAAAATGTTTCAAACAAAAGTTGTTTAATTTTTGATAAGAAACATTTTTTACATTTAAACTTTTGTTCTATCTCTAACGGTTTACAAGATGGGTTCTAAGGACCCAAGACCCAATTGACACCTATGATGCTCATTTACGAACTTGACCTCACTTTTTATGTCCTGAGTACGCTGTAAAAATTTTAGCCCGATATCTTTTTTCGTTTTTGAGTTATCGTGTCCACAGACGGACGGACGGACGGACGGACGGACAACTGGAAATGGACTAATTAGGTGATTTTATGAACACCTATGGCAAAATTTTTTTCCTAGCATCATTATTTTTAAGCGTTACAAACTGGGGACTAAACTTAATACACTATGTATATTTCATATATAAATGGTATAATAAAAATGTATTTTTAAAGTTTTATTGAAATCTCTAATATTATCCAATCCTTTCATATTTCCTTAACGAAGCAGTCAACAACCTAAATCTAAACTACGATTGTCCTACAATAATAGCAAACACTGTGTTCCTGTGTTCGTGTATTGTCTCTGATACTATAAAAGGTAAATGCTCGAAGGTATGTAAAGCCACTCGTATCACTGCATCACCACCAAAACATACCCATATAACATATTATACATATATAACGTAGGTATACGTAGGTACGTAGTACTACATCGTATACCTTGAGGGATAAACTCGTAGACTTTATATATATTATATTGTACGTAATAATTATTATAGTCTACATTATTTGTGGTAACTATAGAGCATGCCATAGGCTAAATGATAATTGAAATTATAACTCCTAATTTAATGATTTAAATTATTGTCTTATGTTCTATATGCCTGCCTCTGCCTATAGGTATATGTATTGTGTATTCATTAATACACGATGTGTATCTTTTAAAATTGTAAATATTATTTCAGTAGATATGCAAGGATTGAATAATACTAGGGAATTCAATAAAACTTTATAAATACATTTTTTTATTAACAAAGTTACCAAAAATCTCTAAAAAAATCCTAGGTCATCGGGCTTTTTATTATTATTTTATCGTTCAAAGCTGGCTGAAAAAATGATGAATATGAGCTTATCCTTTTCAATTGGATATTTCTATATCAAAAAATTTAGAGAATGTGATAAAAAACTACTTAAAGTATTTAGACAATCTTTTAGTTCATAATCATACCATAAAAATATAAGGTTGCCGATGCTATAAACGCCGAATTCATCAAAGATCCATCATTTGATGAACAGAGACGACCATTTTTACTTTTTCAGGGGTTTGCCGCTTACCTATAATATTTCTTGTGTACTTTTTATCTCATGCACAAATGTTTGAATTTTAAATTTAAAGTTTAATCATCCTATAACTTTTCGTAGAAGAAATCCACTTTTTTTCTCAATATGCAATGCAACAACATACAACCTGTATAAAGTCAGTTAGACAATAGAACATATATGATGTAGTATAGGTGTGTTATACATACCTTACAACTTTTGGAAATATCTCCATTCATAATTAAGGTCAACAATTTAATTAGGTCATCATAATTATTACATTCAACTTTGGGATACTATTTTTAATTTTCCAAAAAAAAATTTTCGATCAATGGAGCTATTGCTATCACATCCAAATTTGATCTTATATATATATATATTAAATTTGTGAACAAAATTAACCTATCTATAAAAGGTTTCAAGAACGTGGAGTCCTGGTCCCGGAATTAAGCATACAGTGACAACTGGTGAAAAACTGGCTTCACAGCTGAAAAGAATGACGAAAAATTAGTTAGTTTCAAAAAAATTCCAATAAGATTGGATCAAATTTGCCTCTCATATCAAAAAAATCGAATTTTTTAACTTTATGACGTCATCAAAATCCAAAATTATTAATTTTGCTCTATCACATCCAAATTTAATCCAATTTGGATAAACCAAGTATGTAATCCGGGTAAATTTGGCTCATACTTTTCAAATTTGTGGTCAAAATTAACCTAGCTCTAATAGGTTTCGTGAACGTGGAGTCCTGGTCCCGGAATTAAGCATACAGTGATAGCTGGTGAAAAACTGACATCACAGCTGAAAAGAGTGACCTAACATTAGTGGGTTTCAAAAAAAATTCCAATAAGATCGCATCAAATTTGCCTGTGTTATCAAAAAAATCCAATTTTTAACTTTATGACGTCATCAGAATCCATAAAAATTAATTATGCTCCATCATATGCAAATTTTATCCAATTTGGATAAACCAAGTATGTAATCCGAGTAAATTTTAGTCATACTTTTCAAATTTTTAATCAAAATTAAACTATCCCTAATATTAAATTCATTCAGTTTCCAAGTATCCAGAAAATCATTAGAATATGATTGATTATGTTATACCAAGAAGTCAGCTCTCTTGGGCACGTTTTGCCAGGTGTATATTTTTCCATTCATTATATGTGTCCTTCACTTTTCGAAAATTATGTATATAACAACAATATAACTTTGGAAAAACTTGATAAATATTCAAACATAAAAAACAAATTCCTACACTAATGAAAAACAAAATTCAAAAACTTGAATGACGAATTTACAAGAATGAATGAATACACACACATGTCTCTCATTTTATTATTATTATTAACGTAAATGATAATAATAAACTTTCAAACTATATAATTATTATAATTATATTTAATATAAGTTTTCTAATATAAAATATTTCCCATTTAAATGTAAAATCATAGTAGGGTAAAATTGTCATTATCTTACTTCCGAGTTCACTGAATAATATGTACGTATGCATGTACGTAAATACAGATATACTAACATGCTCCCCGTTTAAATCTTGAACGATTCTTGATAAAACTTTACATATCTTTTCATATCTTATAAAATATATCGTATATAAGATATTTCCTTATTTTAAAAGATATGTGAAGGGTTGTTCAAAAGCTGTGATTTCCATATAATCAATCTGCCTTAATTTAGTGTTAATTAAGAAAATTAGTTATTAAAAAAAATTTTGTTTGATATAAATATTAAAAAAACTTTTATTACTTGAATATTATTAATTTAACGTTTTCAAATCTCAACGATAGTTTAAAAAAACGCTTGTTTATAAGGAAGGTTGTAAAACCGAAAAAAGAAACTGTTTTTAGTCTGGCAACTAGAGTACTTGAAGAGGTTAAGAATGTAGTGTTCGGGACATATTAACAATTGTAGAAATACGCATTTTTCTAAAAAAAATATGCATTTTAAAAAATCAATAGCTAGTGAAGTTGTTAAGCGGAAATGTCTGTCATCAGAATAATGTTTTTATTTTTTTAATGATTGCTGTCCTTACTTTTTTCAGTATAATGGAAAAGTACTTCTGTTAACATGTATATCACAAAAGCAGCAAATCTCTCTGAATTTACTCCTCCCCTTCCTCTACATTTAACCAGGTTTGATCGATTCGTTTGTGGCATCATAGCTCCTAAACAAATGTATCGATATTGATTTTTTGTGTGTATAGGAGGTTATTAGATCGAAAATGTTCTTAGCTATATTTCAAGAGAATCTACACAGCCATTTGAAAGTCAACATCTCTTTTCTATTTATTTTGGTTACGGAACTCTAAATTCGAATTTTGAATATAACTTAGACCACTTTCGTTCAAATTATCGTAACAAGCAAAAAATCAAAATATTTATCAGCTTAGGTGCTACGATGACACAGGTAGACACTCAGATACACAGATAAACAAAGACAAAGATACATTCTTTTTAGTCGGAGGTTAAAATTTCGAATATAAATATTTATAATAAGTGGACATGATTATATAAACACCAGAAATGTTAGTAGATGCTATTTTTGTGGTGCAATTTGATTGTTTATGGCTAAAATGGCCCAATTTCCCCTTCAACAACGTTTGTTTCTTATCCAAGATAAGATTCCTGCTTGTGTGGTCTCAGTGTAGCTTTCGATTTTCACTTTGGTCTCCATGTAGTTGTGATTTAACATCATTTGATTACTCCTTATCGGATTGTAATAGAGCATTAGTAAATTTTTACTCATCGAATTAATTCATGCAATTAGTTTCCGTGGCATAAATGCCATAAATGGTACTTAAAGAGAAAAAAAGTTTTGCTTATATCTCCATTATTTCTGGTTTATTTTTAAGTTTAAACGACAATCGATCTTATTATAGTAAACCCAATGATTAAATAGAGATTACAAAAAAATAAGAAGTTTCAATTTTCATGTAGATTTGCATTGATTACATTGAAGTGAAGGCATGAGGTCAAAATTTTACGAATTGCATATAAAACAAATATTACTATATTTAAAATTGGGTACAAAAAATATTTAAATTAATAATTTGTTGTATTCAGTTAAAAAATTTAAATTATTACTGCAATTATTTCATTAAAAAACCAACCATATTTACCCATTTTTTCATTTATTTAGATATGATTTTGTACTAACAATAAAATGTATGATGTCCGAGAGGGATAACGTTATTATATACCAGATGCATGATTTTAATTTTTGAACCTCAAAATTTCGACAGAAATATTTTGAATAGAAGAAGAACGTACTTTCTGGAAATGGCTAAACGAGCCATCTCATAATAAAGGAATAATAAAATTAAAATATTTTTTGTTCATTGTGCACGAATTGATATTGATAACGAATTGACACGAATTGGTATTTAAAATTAAGTTTAATACAGTTTTATGGGTAGAAATTATTCTTAAGTTATTCGTTAGCATTTGTCTATGATGACATGCAACTCGCTAACAATAAAATCAAATTTTTCGGAAGCAAGAAATACAAAATTTTTGTTTTCAAGATATAAGTATTTGAATGATCGCAAAAAAAACGCAATTTTTATTATAAAGAATTTCACCTTCTTTAAATTGATGACACAGCTATTCTTATAAATACTTATAGATATATTTTCAATCAAATTCTGTGGAGAAAACACCGAAAATTTGTATGTTAGGCTCACTTTACATATTCGAACTTTTTTATGGGATTTTTCTTATCAAACTCTGTATGTCGCCAAAAGTTAGCTCGTTTGCAAAAAATGAGAGATAAAAACTTAATATAAGTTTACTAACACGTAAAATTAATTTTCAAATAGTAAAATAACGAGCACTTATTCGCCCTCTTCGCCGGGCAGTTTCAACTTTACAACACATGAGACAATAAAGACTTTAGATATAATCCACCATATGCTGTCCTTCAACCCGCATATCCCCAATATGTATTGTAAAATAATGTGGTATTTTTGTTATATCTCCGGGAACCGTTATTGTAGCAAGATCCATAAGCACATTTGCTGATGTATAAGCTATAATAATTTGAAGCCTCTTTAAAATCCATTAGATGCTTTTTGTCTGAAAGCGTAACAAACAAATTCACTTTCGCATTTTTAATATTAGTTAGGATTTGTTCATAAAATATGGTACACATGTTTTTTTTGATTTTTGTTCAATTCTTTTTTAAAGCGAATAACTCTGAACACTCCATACTCTTCTATATTAAAAGTAGTTGTTTTATTAATAATGAAATTTAATATATTTATGTACATATAAATATATTTTGTGTGCAATTTATCTAATAATAAATTTATGCAAAAACATATTTATGTATATAATATACATTTTATTTATTATATTGTATATTGTATACCAACAATGCACATATTATTACAACAACAATCTCATATAATTCTATCTTCTAGTTCTCTCATTTATTGTCAAAAAATTAGCTGACGTCTATGACGTCATCATTTATACCTAATCTAATTTGATTATAAGTATAATTATTTATAACAAGTGAAACAAACAATTGATTGAGTAAATTGTTGAAATACCATGTACAGAAAATGTAGATTATGCAATCGTTAATTTTTTTTAATGTCAAGTAAATAAAAAAAGATAGTCCCTCTTAGAAAGCCAGGCATACATACATGTCACACATATATTATCATACTACACGTACTATATAAATAGCGTCTAATTTGCGCCCTCACGGATAAACAGTGATGTATTCGAAAAAAATGTTTCAAAACAAAGTTGTTTATTTTTTTATAAAGAACATTTTATACGTTTAAACTTTTGTTCTATCTCTAACGGTTTACAAGATGGGTCCTAAGGACTCAAGACCCAGTTTACCTATGTTGCTCATTTACGAACACGATCTCACTTTTTACGTTCTAAGCACGATATAAAATTTCAGCTTGATAATATTTCGTTTTTTAGTTCTCGTGGTGACAGGCGGACAAACGGAAATGGACTAGTTAGGTGATTTTATGAACACCTATTTCAAAATTTTGTTCATAGCATCAATATTTTTAAGCGTTACAAACTTGGGACTAAACTTAGTATCCCTTGATATATTTCATATAAAAATGAAGATATTTTATTAGCAAATCAATTTAAGAAAAAAATATAATAAAGTATACAAATAACTATAAAAGAGAAATTTAGCACTGAGTAGTTTATGTCACTTTCGAGGAACTGTCTGTAAAAACAAAAAATAATAATATTATAATAATGATTATTCCTTAGTAGAAATCCGCATTTAATTTCTAGAATAATTATTAACCTTAGGCTAAAGACAAAATTTAATTGGTTATGCACCAGATATGTTATTTTAATTTTTCGTTTATCACTGTTTTCCCTAACAAAATTCCATACAAACCGTAATGTAATCCAAAACGTTCATATAGAAGTCTTACGTCAAAAGCTCATTAAAAATAATTTCGTGTAAGTATTAAATTATTACATTAAATAATGTGTAAAGTATCCTTTCAAAATAAATCTAACTAAAATAAAACAAAGCAACACAACATTTAGAGTCGAGTTGAGTTGAACTGAGTTGAGTATAAATGCATTTAGTTATTAAAATAATCAAGAAGGAATGAAATTATAACATTGTTGTATACAATATTATTATATATCTTAAAGATTACATAAATAATATTAGTTATATGAATTATTATTATATATATATAATGAGGAAAGTTGCCAAGGGTTTTTAGTTTTGGTTCGCCCAACTGTAGTGATTTAGCTTTTTATTTTTATACCATGTATATGAAATATATCAAGTTTAGCCCCAAGTTTGTAGCGCTTAAAAATATTAACGCTACGAAAAAAATTTTGGTATAAGTGATATAAAATTACCTAATTAGTCCATTTTAGGTTGTCTGTCAACACGATAGCATTGTCAATATGATAGCTCAAAAACGAAAAAAGATATCAAGCTGAAATTTTTATAGCGTGCCCAGAACATAAGAAGTGAGATCGGGTTCATAAATGAGCCACATAGGTCAATTGAGTCTTGATTCCGTAGGACCGATTTTGTAAACCGTTAAAGATAGAACAAAAGTTTAATGTAAAAACTGTTACATATAAAAAAATTAACAACTTTATATAAAGTATGTATTATATGGGAATATCAGATAAGTGTTTGTGACATTTATGTTATCGATACTATCTTTGCATGGTATTTCAACAATTAATTCAGCCAATTGTTTGTTTTGACTTGTTTCTAGAAGAAATTTCGTACAAATAAAAGTTTTTGCCTTAAAAATACGTGTTTTTCTTTTGGCTATTTGATAGTTTATAAAATATTGTCATAATAATTAATATCTACAAAAATTATTGGTTTTAAAATCAAATTCAAAGGTCAATCCGGATATAAGGATCATTCTTAATCAGTTTTTATTTTAATATTATTTTTATTATTGCTTTAAATCTAACTTTTTTTTGGACTCAGTCAAAAGTATAGGCTCTCTTAACAACCTTCCAATTTCACACTTAAAAGCAGAAAAATTCATCAATTAAAAACATTCTAAGTGTTACCAAATATGATCCTGTATACATTTGAGTTTTATCTTACACTTAGAATGTGATCTATTCTGTCAAATATATTACATTCGTACAATAATGTATGAATTCGTTTATTTGCATTTAATAATGTACTTCATTAAACAAACTTCTTGTTTTCAATGTAATACTATACATATAAGTAATGTTTTATTTTTAAAATTATTACAATGAAGTTCGGAGAACTATGGGGGTAATGAGATATTTCTTAGAGTGAGATAAGAAAATTATGCTACACTAGACTATAATTTCTTCTATTAAGTACATAGAAAACTGAAAAGAAATAGTAAACATATTTTAAATACATTTATTGTTTATTTTGTTTATCTTTCTTCTGTTTTTTTAGTGTTGCGTATATTTAAGGAGATATGCAAGGACTGAATAATACCACGGATTTCACTAAAACTTTATAAATATACTTTCTGATAAAAAAAGTTTCAAAAAACCAGAAAAAATTCCTAGAACATTGGGCTTTTTATAATTTTTTTATCGATCAAAGTTGGCTGAAAAAATGATGAATCTAATTGGTTATCCTTTTCAATTGGATATTTCTATATCAAAAAATCTAGAGAGTGTGATAAAAAACTATCACACTCTCTCTTGTCTAAAATATTTAGACAATCTTGTAGTTTGTAATAATACTACAAAAATATAAGAATTTATAAACAAAATTTTAATTAAATTATGAGTTTATCGAAGCTTGACATGTTTGAGCAACTTTTTTTAACCGATCGAAAAGTTTGTATACATAATCTTTGTTTTTCAAATTAAAAGTTTTCTCTAGCAAAAAAACACCAATGTTTAATAAGATTCGTTAACTCGAAAATTTGATTATAAGGAATGAAGGTATTCAAATATTATTGAACATTCTTTACAAATTCAACGCTTCAAAACAAACGATTCTTTTGGGGAATTTTCTAAAATTTGTCGTTGAATACTTGAAGTTTTGGTTTGATCAAAGTGTATACCTCTTTAGCCATTTCACAGACATGGAAAGACTTAAAAAGCATAGACTTTGTTGAAAAGTATTAAAATAGTAGTATTAGGAGATATTGGAAAATTTTACACCGTCATTAGCAATAAACTTAATCGCCTAGGACGATTAAAAACTTGAAACCCGACGACCAAATCACGCTGTAAATAGTATGAAAACAAAAAAATAATTTTGTTCTGAAATTTTATGATAAGTAAAATAGTCATTACAGTTGGTGGACCTCTAAGATTAAAAAGTTGTCCAGTTGTCCACAAAAGAGAGTGTCCTACTTAAATGAATGATTTTACTACACGTCTTTCCATGTCACATACTGATTAAACACTTCTGTTGTTGGGGTAAATATTCCAAGGTTTATAAAACCTTATGAATAGTAAGAAATATTAAGTGCGTTGAGTAAAGTTTTGCTAATTGATAAAATATAGCGGCTATACTTATGACGTATTAATACTTAAAGAGATTTTTCATAGCATTTCGAGCAATTGGATATATTATTTCTTAGGAAGACCACTCCCAGTCTAAATGTAGCAGCATAAATACTATGGACTAGAACCGTAGAAGATGATGTACATGTTCAATCCATCACTAGACTAGACACAATAATGAAAAACACATATTTATTATAACATAATAACAATATTGATATATACGAAATGTTTATACACATTTTACATCAGTTAACAAGTGAACCAACTCAACCCAATTGTATATTACCATCATACAGACTAACTAAAACCACCAGTTTATTTAAGTAACGTGTTTGAGAAAATGTTTCATGAAAATCTCTCAATGGTGTGTCTCCATTTTTGTACACAGTCGTGAAAATAACACGCAGATGAGGCCAGTTTTTCAGTACACTTTCTGCAACTTTAAATTTCTATATATAGCTATTTATTTTGTAACTATTAACTGGTTTAAAAGCTGTTATTGTTTGTCGATTCACGTATGAGCATTAACGCAAATATACTCCATCATATTAATCGACTAATATCATCTCGAAGTAAATCCCGAATAAAGATTTCGATTATGGATGCGTTTGGAAACGAGTTCCTTAAATCAGTCATCTTATTTAAAATTCTCTTAAATATTTTCTTCAGGACGTCCTGTAGATTTCTAATGTGTAGCTGCAAGATCGGTTTGAAACTTAAAGTGATCTTTTACCTGACCTGTGCCCCTATGTAATATTCATAAGTCATATGCCCATCAATAATATTTTCTGAAGGACATGTAAGGTCTAAAACAGGATTTTTTATAAATGAGGTTGATAATGCAATACCAGAGTTTTTGACCTAGCTGCATTGATAATTGCAAATCTTATTTAATGTTGCGTCTTAAAGCGTCGTAAATATGAAAAACCGCTAAACAACCCTTAACTGTTTTACATAACAAAGCCATTGTGCAAATCAGATACTTATTTCGCGGAATAATTTGTACGTTCTTTTGAAAACTACTAGTCTCAATGCTAAATAAATCCGAACGAGTTTTATCCAAAATATTCGAATATTTGTAAAAGGCCCTTTTAAACAATCGAGAAAATCGAGAAAATTTAATACAACTCAGTTTAGAAAGTAGGTAATTTGATCCAAAAATTTAAAAAAAAAAAAATTATTTGGTGATGGAGCTAGCAGTTCTGAGAAAAACGATATCTTCGTTGGATTTTTGAAGCTTGAAAACTACTCGTCCAATGATCAATGCACCCAATTTTTTAATTTTGGGTCGTGATTACCTTAAACACCTTAAACAATGAGTTTTAGCCAAATCAGAAACGACAAATTTATCTACATTTTTTGCAATTTTTTAAGAAGTGATCTTTTTGAAAAAAACGAAAAACTCACCAAATATTTTTAGTTTCAGAATTTGATTAAACTTTATAAAAGTTTTAACCCAAAAAATAAAATAATCAGGTTCATTTGGGAAGTGATTGTGTGCGTGATTAAGAAACATTTAGCCATATTCTTACATATTCAAACCAACCAAAATTCCAGTCTGTCATTCTTCATGTTAACTTCTTAACAAAAACGGATATAACTGACAGATAAGAGTGTAGGAGGAAGACGTAGAAAATAATATAATGATAGAATGAATCTTCTAACCTCTCTCTCTTTTTTTAGTAGGTATATACAAGTATATCTTCATGTATATATTATATGATTCTGGTTGTGATAATAATAGATAATAATGGTTTGGTAGTGAATAAGGATAGAGATCGGTTTATGATACCTCCTTACCTGTGTGAATTGTGTGCACATACAAACTATATAGTGTACCTACTTCACCAAAATGTAAATATTTACTAAAAGCAAACAACTTACCTATATTGTAAATATAAATGTTGATCACTCACTATAGTATACAATATACCATACTAAGGTATGCTATTGTTGTTATAAAGTAAAAAGTACAATGCAGTTCAAATATATACATCTTACATATATAAATGAAGTTCAAATCATAGACAGATTATTCAAGAGGAAAAGTAGGCACTAGTCCACAGACGCTATGTTACAAAAGGGCGAGCACGTTTTAAACAAAAATAAACTAATAGGGGATAATCCTGATGTCTAACTGGCCATATCATTCATAAAAATGCAAAAAATTTGAATGTGAAATTAAAATGGATTAAAAAACGAAGAAGTTTGAAGCAAACAAAGATTGCATTCTAAGGGTAGCCATCCCCTTTTAGCAAACCAAAGTTTATCTGTGATTTCTATCGCGATACCCACGTATGACGTACCTAGTGAGTATCTTCTTCTATGTTTAAGCAGGAATATTAAACGTTCATATTTTACATACTGGTAAACGTTTTTAAAAACTAACTTCACTTTTCTGCATGTCCAGTGAGAATTCTTCACCTGAAGTGATAAAAAAAATTTAGTCCGATCCACTATTGTGTAATTAAGTATGCAAAAAATTACATTCCGTTGATATTGACATTTTTGTTTAGTTATTCAACAATTCATATAATTTCTGCAGAATGGGGATTGCAACACAGTATTTATATGGAAAGTTTTGTTGAAGGTATTGTTCAAAGTATTGTTAGAAATCTAATAAATTGTTAAAAATATCTAAAAATATATATGCTAAAAATCTTAAAATTCAACATTCAGGTTGCCTGAAAATTTTTCAAATGGGTGCCAAATGGGTGCCAATCTAAGCCGAAAAAAATTGAATAAAAATTTATCCGATTGATGTCTTCATCCATACTTCGACACAATTTTACGGTTGATCAATGCAATTTATGATTCAACATTTGTTTTTTAGATAAAATGATTTTAAGTTTGATTGATTCTATTCAATTTATTAAACAGAAAACCTTTAAATATATGAATTATTATGTATGATATGTTCGAATTTTCCATTACTTATCATTAGTATATTTATGTAAGAAATTTTTTTAACATTAATTTAAAAATAACACAATAACTCGTGGACATAGCTTGTTGACTTTAAAATTAGTACTTAAATAAATTATAACCAGGTGTATAATTATATAAACCTTGATTTATGATTAGCAAAATATTTATTGTCTTCTTAAGATATTTGTATTGAATTATAAAGAATACCGCTGAACTGTCCGTGGCAGAAATAAACTTAGGGTTTTTTTATATTATAAATCAAATATTATTTTTTTTAAATGCAGAAACAAATATTCTACCCCTTAAATTATCAATATATCCACAATTCTTTACACACACTCCTTCTTAACTCGCCTCATCTCTCATGTAAAACGAATTTTGCATGCCTTGCATTAGTCTGATATATTCCTATTTTCTGAAATGTTGCAATTTTACAAGGGCCTTTTTCTGTGACTAATAAAGATCGCTTTCATCTAAAAAACATTTTAATTTCGTAACAGTGAATAATTTTTTGTCTTTTGTTTTATTACATCTCCATTTCATTTTCACTTTTATTTCATTCATCTCATAGTTTCCGTAAATTTTCCTTAAACGGTGAATGAATTTTTCGAAATTTAATGTTGGCAATTTGAACAATATTTAGGCTATATAAATCATTTTAGTTGAGGACTGCAAGAAATTAAAACGTTTGTGGATGTAATTTCTCTGGTTTTTTATACTTGTTACTCTTTTGTAATGAGATTCCGCTCATTTAAATTGTAAAGTTTGGAATGAATCCACTTTTCTCAAGAAAGACATGACTAAATGAAAAAGCTCTCTTAAGAATTCTTCCTTTGCTGTTACATAGCTACTACAATCAACTATTACACTTTAGTATTTGATATATGTACTTTATTTAAGCTTTGCCCCTGGATATGCCAGAGTTTTTGTCGTTAAATAATTGACGAAAATCATTAAAAAGTAAATAAAATAATATGAAACAACATGTGTCTTATCTCCACAATGATTTCAGCCTTACAGTAATTTTTTAAGCCGCGCGAACCTTTAATATCTTCTCTAAACTTCACTTTACTATTTTATTTATCCAAACAACATACTTGTAAAATGTTCAGTGAATTACAAAATCAGACATACATACATATCAATGCACTTTTTAATAATATAATCTCTAACAATATTTACTACATATTTTTATCAATAAATCTAATATTATTGTAATAAATATTTCTATTAATAATATTTTTAAGAAAAAAAGTGTAAGGGGTTCTGTTTCTATGTGTGTATATGTTTTATTGAAACTCATACATATCAAATAGTTTGAATATATATTATGTGTCCCCTTTATTTAATTTTAGCTAAATCATTGATATCCGACACTTGCCTAGATAATTGCTATAATCCTTCATACTTTATCGTATGTGTACAATTTATATATCAAGGTGTGCGTACCTATAGTGAAAATAATCGAATCAATTTTCGTAGTAGACTATTCGAAATCAGAAAAATATTACCATAATTAGTGATATGTGCATATATAATGGGTTTTAAAACCTATTTGCCGTAATCTGGTAAAACAAGATCGAATTAACTCATTTAAACAGACGAAAAAAAAAAAAAAGTCTTTTTAGCTGCCATCACCTGATTAAAAATGGTTTGGTGCAAAAAATTATATAAGTAATATTGGAATTATTCAAGGAAAAGTTAGTCTAATACAATTTAATTTTTGGTTTATATGCAGCCTGTACATAAACCTACGGTTGGCTATCGTTTTTATACTACCATAGATACCAAACTCTTTTGGCTGAAAATAGCGGCTAAACTCTCCTTTGACCCAACCAAAGATCTTATTTCACTTAGTCATTGAAAATTAAAGCTAGCCTAGTATATTTATCAAACTTAATATTTTCAAGAGACCCTGCACAATTAGAGAGAAAAATTGCTTTCAGAGAAATTTTTTCAATCCGCTGCCAAAACTTTCTTTGGATCATTCTGAACATAGACAAATTACTAGACTAGAAATAAATATCTTCTCAACTTTGACGATTTTAGTTGGTTTTTTAAGTTTTTGTTTATTTATTATTTTTGAGACGGAATACTTTTTGCAAAGGAACCCCTATGTTAAGAAGAAAGTTGTTTCTAGTCTAGTTTTTTGTCTTTGTAAACAATTATTAGACTAAGAACAGAGACCCAACACCTACTTCTAGTCCTATTGTATATTTGGACGTAAGTAATTCGAGTAATTGAAACCAAATATATATAGCAGGTGACTTCGCAGATCATCGAAGAAAGTCAATAGAAAATTCTAAGAGCAGAAATGATTGGACACGTTGGATGGTTCAGATACTACGGAACCACAAAAAATGAATAGTACTGTCCGTGGAACATTTCCATACTTTTATCGTCAAATTCTTCACTTTTTTCGTGGATTTCGACTCAGGTGTGTGCCTTCCATGTCGAAAAATAAGACTTTTGCAGCTATTTGTTAACAGCTCAATATATTCATGACCACTATAGAAATTTTCTAAAATATAAAACATATAAACTAAAATACGTTTTCTGGGGCACCACCCTGCTGTAAGTGCTTTTTCCAATCATTATATTATACGCATCCATGGTTCAATGCAAATGCACAATATTTTATTATTGCACCCAGCCAGCACACATATAGTGAGTATTAATGCCATACGGTAAGATTCTCATGTGTGTTAAAAGTTTTATTTTTATGTGATGACGGAGTTTGTTGTTACATTAGGTCAGTAATGTTATTAGTTCGACGTTTATATTTTATTTATTTCTGGAATTAACGTATATTGTAATGAATTTTTCGAAAATAATTATATTTTTGTTAGCTTCGTACAAAAGATAAGGGGGAACGATCAACATATATGGGATCAAACATCTGAAATATTTTTAAAAGTTGATGTATATTAGACGAGAAACAGATCAGCCATACGCAGTAGGTCTCTATATTCTCTGATAATCCCAGATTCCATAGCTTTAAAGTCTTCTCCACTCTCTCGCGAAACGGGAGTGAGGAACGAGAATGTGGAGGTGGTAATACTTGTTGTGTGAATAAGAGATACGATTTTTTCCCGTACAGAGAACTTATGAATTAATAAGTAAATTTCTTTTAAGAAATAAACATGTGCTGTTTAATTTGAATTTTTGTCAAAATTATTGAATCTTGCTTCGAGTATGTTCAATAAACAAAAATTATCGAATTCATTTCTGTCGTTTATTGGTTGAAGGTATAAGTACTCTAATTCTTACTATTTTTGTTGAAGATCAATCTCATGTTCATCTGTTAATATAGTAAAAGGTTTTTATAAGCACTCAGGATAATTTCATTTTTTTTAAATTTTGCTAGTCAAATCTAAAACATATATTTGGGACGCACAAAACAAACTGCTTCCGGAAGTTTTCTCGAAAACGTTCCTTTCAAGAGATATTGTAGAATCTCGAATGTATCAGATATAATGACATATCGGCTACAACGACCAACGCATGTTTATACAAATATACTTTTGTTAAAAGTGCATACTTTTTCAGGTTTAATAATAAATTTTATTTTTAGTCTTGTAAACTTTGGACTTCATGAACTCATAAACCAGTTATAACGTTTCACTTTGTGCAAAGAAGTAAAAAAAAATGGTATTTCTACTTACTTAATATTTACAAGTCACTTTAATTACTAAGCTTTTCATTCATATTTACAGCTTTATAAAACTAATACAGATATTTAAATAAGTTATGTAGAACGAGGCGTGTCAACTGTCTGTTTACAATTTATTAACATAAGCTGGTCGACATTGGTTTATACCTAAGCGAGTGTCAGTCAACCGGTCGAACGACATAGAACAACGTTCCGTCGAACTATTTTTATTATTATTTTTCTTTATTAAAATGGTTACCACCAGTGTAATATCTATATTATTATTGGCATTAGCATCAATATTATTTCTTCCTGGGGAACTGAACCGACCTATGCATGATGGACGTGTTGTTCCTTCCTAAATCTTTGATAATATGATGACAAGTCTGTTATCGTTAGGGAAAACTGTACATTAGCATTAACAATGTTACAAATTATTTTATTATTCATTTCATTTGGGTGGTATTGCATGTGTATTATTTAATTTTATTCTTGTACAGATTTTGAAATTATTGTAGGTAGATATAGGTAATAGAAATAAAAAAAGTTTTAATATATACATTACGGTAGTCGCCTGATGTCAAATTTGGCATATTACTCATAAAAATGTAAAACAAGACTTGATATCATGACAAAATTTGAAAGTAAAAAAAAAAATTGATTAGAAAACGAAGATGTTTTTTATATGTGCATGCCTATCTCTATGGTGATATCGGACAATGCCGTCACTAGTTTTGCAGTTACTGTAGCCTCTGTTGCTGCCAATAGAGGCTTTTCATTAAATTTTATCTCCCTTTTGTCTTTATTTTAGAAATTATTTAATTATTTTAATACCCAGTTGTACTTAAATTGTAATGGTCTTGAATATAACTGATTTTTTTTTTAAGAAGCAAGTAAATCTCGAAAATAATTAGTTTTTTTTAATAAAAATTCGTACGTTGTGTAGCTTCAATCGACTATGTACTACCCGTAAAAAAAAATCAAAAAATTTAGAAAAAAGTCGACTTTACAACTTTTGATTCATGCACACTACTTTTAATATTCCTCTACTAAATGTCCAACAAAATCATATTTCAAATTATTATTATATTCTTGAGAACTATATTGCAATGGCACCTTCTAAGTTTTTAGTTTTTCCTAGTTTTCGAAAAATTGTAATATTGGTAGAAGCGCGAGTCAAAACATGCAACCTGAATATACTAAATACTCACTGAATCAATCGAGATAGTTTCTAAAACTGTGAATATTCTTAAACAAACATTAATGAAAGTTAGTACTCGCTTTATAAAAATCTGCGGTTGAGAATACGTCAAGGATTTAAAAGTTTTAATCAATATAACTAAACAATTTTACTTGTCGAAACAATTTATAGATAGCTACAAACATTGTGTATGTTTATTGTTTACACATATGAAGTGCTTCGGTAGACAATTCTGTTCGAGAATATTCAATAACCAACCCATCAGCAAAGAACGTGGTGAAGAGGACCATACTCATTATAGAGGGTGTCCGTTAATTTGATGTCCTCCTTGAAGAAAATTATGCTAAGGTTTATTTGCAACAAATTTGACCAATAAACAAAATCTATTACTTATTGCAAACAAGTAGTTAACAATTGAAATTTACAAAATTTAAAAAACCCCCGACAAAGGCGATTTATTCCTTGTAAACCGATTTTTGGAAACTAAGCTATAAAATATTCTCAATCAAATCGGTTCGACCGTTTAGGCGCTACGATGCCACAGACAGACAAACACACAGACACACTATGTCATTGGTCAAACTTATAACACCCCTTTTTTTAGTTCGGGGATTAAAAAGGAGTTAATCAACGAACTTTTTTGAATTCGATTAATATCCATTAAATTTTACTTTTTATAATTAACAAATATCTTCTTAATAGCATAGTTTCAACCATTTAAATTTATGATTTTCGACCGAAACTATAAATTTAATTTATTTCGGTACATATCGATATGAAACCAGTAATGTTGAAACATTTTTGAAAAGCTTATGTGTGGATGAGTTTATTCTATAAAGGACATGACTTCTATTTAACAGTTTTTTGAGTAATTTCCCTGAAAAAAGCATCATGCAAATATCTCTTTGGTAACTTGGCTTTGGTAATTTTCACGGTGAGATGGTTTCAAGCATCTCTTATATTGTAAAAGAGTCACTAACTCATAAACAAAAATAATTTAATTTCCCTAAACACCATACTTTTTGCATGACGCGACATTGTTAATAATTTTTTTATTCACGTTTTGAAAAAATTAAGAAATGCTACAACGACCTCCTCCAAAGAGACCATCGAATAAATGAACACTCTGTATATACAATACTTCTAGTACTTACTAAACCCAGACTAATAATATCTGCATTGAGTACTTGCAGCATAGACGTGGTCAGCATCCCAATTTCTGATTATTGGATGAGAAAGTGATGAGTATTTATATAGACTTCAAATAAAATCATTTTGAATTTTATCTTAAAACCAATGAAACAAAAAGTATTAAATATGAAAAAAAAAATGAATGTAACAGGTCGGGTTACCATTTTTTTGACTGTATTGTTCCGTTTTTCATTTGAATAAAGCATAAAAAATATTTCAAATATTTAATTAAAAAATATATAGAATGTAAATCCTTACAAATCTTTTATTGTTCCTTTCCTACATTACATATAGTAAAACAAAGAAACGTTTTTATTTTGTGTACAAGGTGTTTCATAGAGAAAACAAGCGTGATGATCTTTATCTTCTCTATTTTTAGGTGTTTGGACAAGAAATTCCTGATTTATTTAACTAAACATCAAAATTTATACATAAAAATGGCAATTGTTGGGGTATAATCGTAGCGCTGAAATTTTGAAACTCATTGTAGATTTTTTAGGAACGTGTTTTATTATGGCAATTCAATCGGTGTTGCCTGAAAATCAAAGGTAATATGCTTTAAACAAGGTAACTGAGTTACACGCGATACATACCTGTATTTACCTAAACCAAAATGATAGGATCGTCCATTCGCATGGTAATGATCTCCCCAGAGTATATTGTCAATTCCAAGAAGTAAGAATAATTTCTCAAACCCTCAGCTCAGGTGTTCATCTACCAACTTTCGGTTTAAGCCAATGGGAAGTGCTCAAAATCTAATTTTTGATGTATTCTGACAAGGCTTTTTTCTGATAAAGAAATAAAGGACCAAACCTCTGTGTTCAAAAATTCACCCTCCTGAATCTGTTTCAGGTGACAACTAACAACAGGTCCATCAGAAGTACTAATTACTCCCGTAACTTGATTAAGGTAACACTCACATATGTTGTCACTTCTGTTTTTTTTAAGACTTACATTTATTGAACTTCTTCAATTTAATTGGTTGGCACTCCTTTTTATTTTTGTAAGAAATAATTAACACATGAACTCTAGTTACTATAGAAATTAAGTGTGATAAATTTTCGCCACACTGAAAGGAATGTTTGTGTATTTCGACTAAGTGAAACACTGTGTATTTAAAAACAAAATATTCTCATTGCAGTAATTTTTCTAAATTAATTTTTTTTTTTCGTATTATTTACTACATTCAACAACAAAAAAATACAGCATTAATAAATATTATCACAGATCAAAAGCTGTTTAATCACAAATAATAATCATAATCATAATATGAAATAAACAGAAAACAAAAATATACTGTAAGAAATATAATATAAATATAAACATAACAACAAATTTATACACACAAAAATAATTATCGGACTAAATTAAGCTTTCATATATATATTTTTTTCTCTCCAGTTTCTTTCTTCTGTGAGTGAAAAGAAACATATTTTCTCTATGAATGAATAATAATAATAATAATCTTTCGTTACTTTTTTGTTGGGTTTTTTTTTTACCCGACTGCCAAGGAGTGGTTATGTTATGTTTTTCGTTATGTATATTTGTTTGTAAATTTGTTTATTAACATTTAAGGTATCGTTATATTTGTATCAAAAAGCCAAGTGTTCTTAGATAGGTGTTTGCAAAAAGAATACAAAATGGCGTGTAAATGGGGTGTAAAAATAAAGGAAATTGAAAGGTGAAAATAATAGTTTAGTTTGTGCTGGGATACTAAAAAGTCTAAATTGAAACGAATAATTTAAAAAATAGAAAACACAACTGCGATAAATAAAATCTGAAAAGAAAGAAACAAGTCCAGTAGTTTACAAAGAAACTTTTACAGTCGGTTACCATTAAAATCTAGACCGGCTCAAATCTTCCCAATAATGGGCCCCGACTGTTTAACTTGTTATATAAACTATTGCACTTGTATCATTCTCTTCAGATTTTATTTAAAGCAGTCGAGTTTTTTATTTTTTAAATTATTTATTTCATTTATCAATATTACTTTCGAATAACTTATACAGAATGTTTTCCATTGCTTTTGGGATACAAGCTGTTAAAATTTGTAATAAATTATAGTTTGAAAAGACAAAAAATCACGTTTTAATCCACAAAAAAGTTGGTAATATTTTAAAGTTATTCAGTGTAGATGCATTTTGGGTAGCGGTTGTCACATGGTATAATAAAGTATTAACGATATTGTAATTTATTTATTTACTTGTGTTTTCGCCATAAAAATAAAATAATTTTCACCATTCGACAGAAAACTAAACATTGTGCTTTCTCATGTTACTGCTTCTCTAGTTTTCTAGCATGATGCCATACTCAGTATACTCATGGTATTTAAATATTTAACTTTCATTTATGTTATTTGATATTTATCTCCTGTTATATGCCACAATAATGACATCAGCTAATTTGTTGGTGATCGTTGATACATTTTGCTTAATCAGCGATAAAAGTGAGTACTAGTGTACTTTATACACGCACCCATATGGTTGGGAGAGGAGATACAAGCTCTTATGATGGACTAACTTGTCTATAGTGCATTATGATGGTACGTTGTTAAGAATAAACTGCCTAAAGGATGACAAATAAACTAATATTATCATTTATTACAACTCGATGTACCCAAAATATGTAATCCTATTACAAGCTTTCTATCAGACAGTTCTTAGCCTGTAAATAAAGGTCGGAACTAGAATTTGACGTCGTTTTTACTATCGATGAAAAACTCAAAACTGAAACGACACTGATAATTGGCATCAGAATTTGTACAACTTTTAGTACGAGTTAAGTTAATGTAATGGGTCCGATTTTGAAAATCTAAAGTTTTACATATTTCCGCGGTTTCAAGGCCAAACGCGGTTTCGAATCAAACCTTCAATGTGATGTCTGTGTGTGTGTGTGTGTGTGTGTGTGTGTGTGTGTGTACGTATGTGCCTATATTCGTTTGGATTCTTTCGCCTCGATTATCTCGCGAACCAGTTATAACATTAACACTGACTGGGCTTATTCGCGTATTAAAGAACTGAAAGAGTTTTCAGCAGAATTAGTTGAGCCGTTTTTAAATGGTAATAAAGAAACTGGAAAAAACTGATTAAAAAGAATCTGAAAAGTGGATAAAACAAATCATTTATCTATGGAGATAATGATCGTTCCAGCATAAGCTGCATTACATGTACGAAGAATAATCTATGAAGGTTAACAAGACCTTGTTTTAATGTTTTATCCCCCTCTGGGAAGTTAGTCGTGTGGACTACAGAGGTCGCACTCACACGACTTCAGTACCACACCAACTATGTATTGCCAATTTATTTTCATTTTCTTCGTTCAGCCGCTTGTCATCTACTTTTAAAGTCACTTTATTATTTATGTAATACAACCCACTTGGCCTCAAATTTTCAAAACATTGAAACATGAACTACATATAAAAAAAACTTAAGCCTTTTACTGAAAGTTGCTACCCTGCTCGTACTTCCTTAAACTAAATGAATATTAAATATTTACAAGGACCTAGCTTGATGTATGCATAATAAACTAAATACACACTGTATACTAATTTCATGGTTTTCAAACTAAAATTAATATTCAATAAGTGTGTCCGATCGTTATATCTGTATATATATTTGTGTGCAGCTCTTATTTAATAATTTAATACACAGGATACGAACGACAATGAATTTGTTTAGTGGTGGTGACATGTTCTAAACTAAACTAAACGAAACTCAAACTAGACCATACTATAATATTAAACATACAGAAACGGATAGTATATATAATTGTGTCACATAATTTTCACAAAGCGTGTACGATAGTTAAAATTACAATGTGATACAAAATTTATCTTAATTTTGTCAACGCTATAATAGGCCTTTGTCCTGATGTCGATTTCAATGTATCTTTCGTTAAAATTTTAAAATGTGTGAGAATATATGACACGATCTGAAATCAAAATTAATATCGAGTGATAAACATAAAATATATTACCAGTTTAATAATTTTTCCTTCTTACTCTTGCAAAACAATTTTTGATATGTAGTCTCTATGGCAATTTTAGGCTATGACGTCACCCAGTGTTATTTTTCTTTCTTTTTATTTGTAAACAAATTTAATCCTTCATATTTTAGTAGTTATTTATCCAAACATTGATTTCACAGCTACAAGTTACAGAAAAATATATAAAATAACGTTCATAACGAACTAATGTATATTTAATTGATACTTTAGGACATTCCACCCTCAAAATTCGGAGAAAAGAGTCAAAATAATATGAAAATTTCACTAGAAGTCAAATTTATATCTACGGATTCCTTTTTTATCTTTAGTATATTATGTCAAATGTTGAAATGTATCGTAAAAGCTAAAAAAAAAAAAAAAACACTAATAATAATTTTAATTTATCTTAATAGGATTATTATTTTTGTATCACCTTGTGAAATGTGCGAGACAGGATCTAACCTATAGACGGTATTTGAGTACACAAATTCGTCGGTTTAGAGTTAGATATGCGTTGGATAATAATATACCTTACAGCTATTGGGGTCAAATCTAATTCAAATATCGTTTCATTATATGTATAGGATGAATTTCCATCAAACAGAAAATTTTTAGTTGATATCCCGAAAACCATAGCTTGAGTTCAAAACTTTCAGTTCATGCCTAATACATGCATAATAAGAGGGTTTTCCGAATTTTTAGAGTTTTAATTTTTAAAGGATACATCTCTGCGAAACTCGAAAAAATTGTTATTTGGGACAGTTTTTGTCTCACGTTCAGCCGTTTAAAACTGGTAGGTTTTTCTCTTGATAAACATAAGGATTTGCATGTGGGCACAAATCAACGGATTTGTACTATGCGTACTATAGTAAGCTGGTATTTAGTCAGAAAAATGGATCCGGAATGTGACCTAGAAATCACTCATTTACATATTTTCGATTTTTAAATAGTTCTTGTCTCGTAAATTAGAATTTTAGTTCAAGATTTTTTTAGAGATGGAAATATGATAACGATAAAAATGCATAAGTGAAACAAGTAAATAGATAAATAGCAAGCAAATTTTTAGATATTTTCAGGGAGTAAAAGCCATTGCATTTAAAAATGATCCAGAGTAGGGTAAAATTGTTCACAGAAATATCAGCAATCTACCTAAATGATGTCAGGATGAGAATAGAGATTCAATTTCTTGATCATTACTGGTTGATAGCTGTCTTAGATACAAGTTGAAACCTAAATGTGAGGTTTTATAAATTTGTATATATCGCCATTCGTTTAAAAAAAGCTGGCTCATATATTAAATATCACATAGATCATTCCGTATATGTTATGTTAAACTACGCACGCAATGATATTTGTGTGTGCACCTGAGTATATTTGTGTATGTGTGCTGAAACTACAAACCATATAGAAATACACAGCATGTATGGAGATATCAACCGTTTGATTGTAATGAGTGAATAGTGTATATAGTGTATAGATAATAAAGCTCCCATCGTTTATATCCCTGAGCTTAACTAAACCAAAATCAAATCAACCAAATATGTGATGTGGTCAAAATAGTATATATATGTCACCGGATTATTATAAGAATCATTAATTTATAATAATTCTAGTCAGATTTTAAACTGTCGATTGATTGTTAAGAAACAATAAGATTTACAATATAATGTTTTTATTTTCGTAGGATTGTAAACTAACTATGACTAATTATTAGTTTACAATTTTAAATGAATATGTACGCTACTCTAACCATATTGCGAGGTGATACGGGTTTGAGTCTAGAGAGTAAAAAATACGAAATGAATTGCTGATATACTTTATCATACGATTCATTTTACGAAATATATCTCAAAATTTCTTGAAATACAAAATTAATAATAGCTCGCATATAGCTCTGACAAATACCTATTCACAATCCCGAATAGTAATAAGTAATACCTCAATACTATTCAAATAGCTGTTCATAATTCTAGATAAATATGGTGGGAGCGCAAATAAATACATTTAAATAGTAAGATGCAATATATTATATAATTTATATGCGTTTCCACCATTTATTTCGGGTTTTAAGTTTTTAATGCGGAACCTTCTAAAATAGTTTGTAGTGAACAGATTCATTAACAGCCTTTTTTTTTTAAATTAAATTAAATGAATTTAATAAATTTAATAAATATTTACAAATTTAAAATATTTTATTTAAACACTAAAACTAAAATAAAATTAAGTGCACTAGAATAATATAATTGAACGATTCTTACAATAATCTGGTGACATATACACAGATATATCATTTATGTTTATATGGAGTGCACACTAATAAATACCCAAATTTGTTGAGCGTATGCCGAATGTGCCTATCGAAGCTAATTTTATAAAGAGCAGCAAATTTGATTTTTTCACTCACCCAACTTAGCTTAGGTAACCGTAATTAATTCGATTAAAACAAACTTAAAAGTGATACGTTGCACACGAGGTTGCCAGCAGAGAGAACAGTAAAGTTTGTGCCCTACATAAGAAATTTTTCAAAATCGATTTAAATTTTTCTTTATATAAAAACTACATATTTTCGCTGGAAACATATGTGCAAAAGCCTTATTCCATTCTCAAAAAAATCGAATGTAGTCAGTTTAATTGATCGCTTAATGTCGAACGGCATCGAAATTCTTCTTAATTTTCTAAGAGAAGGAAATAAAAGATTATTTTAAAATATACGTGCCACGTTTGAACAATAATTTTATGTTTGAAGAGACATCAAGTTCTAATTAAGCTCAGTTTTAATGATTATAAATATTTCTTGATTTCAAGGAAGTGAAGTCTGTTTCAAGCAAGAATTTGTTGTATTCCTGTTTCTCTTTTAGATTGTTTATTATAGACACTCTTTATCTATATCTACATATTGTTCACTATTAATTCATCCTGATAATTCATTCGCAGATATAATTGTAGTAGTAATAGTAGTAGTAACTGATGCGGTTTACACTTAGAGCTTTGAATATCCTCTCTAATAGTAAATAGATTTTCGAGACTATTATAACGCTTTATTTAAATGCTTTTTTAATTGTTAATTCAATTTTTAAATTATTCAATTACATTTTATTTTACGAATTGAAATGGAATTATCAAATAGTTTAGTTTACGTTTTTCGGGCTTTATACCGAATGATTAACTGATCAATTTGCACTTTATTTTATACAAATGAGTTATGTCTGGCTTAAAAAAATACTAATGCACGTTGAAAAAATACATCCAGACATTTTTGTTTCAAATTATTATGTTTGTAATCTAACGCAAAATGGCTACGATATTCTATTCAACTCGAACTAGGCTAAGAGCCGACGAATTTTCGAATTTTATGTAAGTGTTTATAAGTGATAGCAGGTGGTTTTTCGTCATAGTAACAACTACATTAACAAGTTGCGCAACGAAATATTCTTATAAAAATATCAACAATTATATTCGTGTCAATTTAAAAATTATCTGGCCTACCTCACACAAAATTCTTAGCTTTGACAATAGAACTGTTGTTAAATGTTATTTGGGCATTTCAACTCACGACTACTGGACCTAATCATTTACTTGAAAAGGCTATAATGGCTATAAAAATTAAGTTTATACTCAAACACAGACACCAATGATACATTTTTAGCTAAAGGTGGACAAATTTTTAATATACTTACAAACAATTTTCAATTTGAAAACTACCTACCTGCCAGGAAAAACCTTTATTAGGATAATAGAAAATTTAAGAATATATAATTTGATTAATATGCTCCAATAAAATTATGAAGGAGTATCTAATAGGTATCATCTAATCAATAACTTTTATGAAAATGAATATCGTTTCAATAAGTACCTACATCCCTTTTTTTATATTTACCGTCGTAAATATATAAGAATTATCACCAACAAGCAACGTCTAACATATAGAGAGACTTCTTTTCAAATATAATATTGAATAAACGAGATATATATTCATACTTATATTTCATCTAACGTCTATGAAAGGCTACCTTCCATCGCTAAATATACATACAAACACGATGCTACCGTATGAAACAGGCTTCTAAATGTTGAAAGTTAAATTAAATGTAGAAAAATGTGGCCAAAGTAGGTTCGTTATCTGCACTGACCCACTGAAATACGGTTAAACGACCCTATAGGCCCACTGCAATAAGGTTATTAGAGCCAAAACATTGAAAACTACCAAGGATTTAAATGTGCAAATAGAAAGAGAGGATAATAGCACGTGGTGAGCTAATAAACCGCGAATACCATAGAGACTACACATCAAAGGTTATCATTATTTTTTCGGCAGACTTATTTGCTCATGCATAACAATTATGAGAATTTTTCCTCCAATAAACTACATTAATTTCTCTCAAGCCAGTACCAAAAACATTTCATGTTTATACAATGATCAGAAAGAAGGTCCCCAGCCTTTTAATTATTTTTAAACGGCTCAAAATCAATCTCCCCCCAAATGATGAGCAAGAGTGCGTAATACATTTTTTTTCATTGAAACACGGTGTGAGGGAAGGCTTATTTGAATGGCACAATTTGTTTAGACTTTTTTCGCGGTTTTATAATGATTAAAATTAGTCGGTTATGATATTTTGTTATTTCATTAAATACAAGCTTATATGCCAGCGGTTTGATGTCCATAAATACCGTGTAAATGACACCTATCACCAATCCTTTCCATGGTGCTCATTGACTTTAAACCTTTTCTTGCATTCGATTTGAAAATCGTTTCAAATGAATTATTACTCGAATCAGGGGCCAGTTAAAAACAAAACGTACTTTGTCATCCTCAGTAAAGAACAAGAAGCAATTTCCATCTTCTTGGTAAGTCAACGGCATTATTCGGCCTCGCACATTATAAAACTAGCAGAAAAAAAAGATACAATTGGGCAGTTTCAATATTTGAATAGCTAATCTTAATGTTAACATCTTGTATATTGTGGCACACTCCATTTACTATTTTTCAATATATAATACAATGTGGCATGTGCTTGTAACATTGTAGTAAGCAGGTTAAAATTGGGTAGAAAGAAGAGAACTGTCGTCAACGTTTGGTTTTATATATACATATAATAATATAGACGGGTTTGTGTTGGTTTGTTAAGCTGTTTGGCTCTGATGTTATATAGAAAGCAATATTACCTACTTCTACTCGTTAAATCTCCTCTGTCGCTACTACCCCGTTTACTATCAATTCGCTTTTGCACATAGTATAATAAAATCCACCCGCACACACACACACACTCTTTTCGTCAATGGATAATAAAACGTGCCTGGTGCTGTTGTATGCACTTCAGTCTTCTAGTATTGGTTTATATAGCAACACCAATGTCAGAATGTGTTTGTAAGGATTGTGTTTGGTATGTAACCAACAAGCAGACATACTCAACTGGAGCTTTTTTTATTCAATACCTCAACTCAAAGGATATAATATATTTACAAAAAGATGCAAAAGAACCCTTTCGAAGCCTTTGAGATAAACTTTGGCTTCGACTAACTTATGTTGGAAGTTCTAGTCAGAATTGAAAGGTTTACCAGTTTCGGAAGTTGATTTTTCCCTTCTATTTCAAACAACCATTTTTCAAGCACTCTGTTTTGAAATGATTATTAATAACTATCAATGATTCAGTTCTCCTAGGCATTGACTCAGTACATAATGTATAATCTATTCTATTTCATTACATGAAGTTTTTTTTCCGCATTGCTTAACAAAATATGGAAATACTCGTTAGGGTATGACAAAAAGAGAAATTAAACTTAAAATCGACCAATAAATATGGATTGTACTATATCCATATACTACCAGCTACTCTCTATTATGTTAGTTACTAAGATTTAAGATTTGATAGTTTTTTCGTGCTGCTGCGGACAGTCCTTGGGCAAAGACAGCAATCATGATGCTCATGGTATGGTACAGGCCTAAATTTCATTATTAATTTTTTTCTATTCATTAACATTTTTAATAAACAGAAAGAATTGATTTTATTTTCATACACAATTATTGCTTTTAAAAATATAGGTTAATTACTTTTACACCACTGTGTACATAAACTTCTTTCTATAACACAACTGAGGTGGTATTATTTAAAGAAAGAAAACTGATGTTGATTGATCCATGTGGCTGCATTGATATCGTCATTTAAGATAAAGCTAGTTAAGAAATTAAAGAATAATTAAATTCCACTATTGAAGCTCTCACTATAATGATAAATATTAATAAAAATAAATAAATGACAATAGAAAATTAGGTTACTTTTTTACTATGGTGCACTAAACATTAACTGGCTCTTGTATGCGTACTTTAATGATAAATCAGATAGCATAGCGCATTCCTACGCAACGTTAAAAAGTTATGTCAAAGTTGCAAAATATATCAGCATAGCATATCATCTTGAAATTACTTGATTATCGATTTGTCACTATATGCTGCATTTAAATTTACTTACTAAAAAAAAAAGAAGCTTTATTACGTACAATTTAACGTCAATATTTGTACTTAATATTATCTATCGTCTTGTCTTTTCTTAATTTTTAGTAGAAATTGATGTAAATCAACAAATCAGTGATCTGTAGTGACATACTTGAACTCGTACCAGGTGTAATGAAAGACCAAAGCCTTACAAATTAAAAAATTACTCTGTTAATATACAATAATGTGCTCATTTTCTTGAAGAATAGAGACTGAAGGGCTAAGACTTAATATTAATCGATTTTAGAAAGCCACAATCAAGTTTATAAAACTTTCCATGCCTGTGACTTTGTAAATGTGATTTCAACAAGAAAAATACAAGTTTTTTTGTTGGAAATTTTATTCATTTTAATTTTGTATATATTTAAAGTTCCCGTAGGATTGATTGATAGTTACAAAGATATTAGCCTATATTATAATACGGTTTGTATTATACTTATAGACTAGGCAAATACTAGACCATACAGCACTCAACTTGTCATCATTTTGTGTTTTTTGATTTGGCCATAAGTCTTGTAAATTATTCGCGTGTTTTAGAAAAGTTTATTTTTATTTTATGAAATTAATCTTTTATTCAGTTTCTTCTATGTATTTATTTTCAAACTTATCTATAGCTACTCAGTGGTTCACAATGCAAATATTACACAGATAGATTTATTTTGACACAAGTCTTTAATTGCCAAGTTTTTAATCGAGTTTAGTGATGTAATAAGCTCTATAAGGGTTATGTAAATGACTGAAGGTAGTTAAAAGTCTAAAGATTGGAATCATTGTGTTTTATTTGAAAGTAGAATAACCGAAACACATTGTTTCAAACATGTCGATATTGTTATCTTTTGTGGACATATAAATCCACTCTCTATCAATATTAAATAGACATTGTAAGACGTCGAATACAGTGTTGTATGTGCTCAAGAAACAACCATTACGACACACTTTTATATACACAAGTCCCAAAATGTCGCTTATAAAGTATAACTATATATCTGAACGTTTCTATCACATACGTATTTAGAAAATAGTACGTTTTTCTGCACAATATACACATTCTATGTCACGTCTATAAGCCAATGTGGCACTTCATCGTGTCTTGTCACATAAAACGATCTATGCAAGACGTTAACAGTACCTACCTAGCTACGATGACTTGGAAGCAAGCACAAGCGACATCAAACCAGCCATGATGAATACAGCCCATATTATTTTACCAATAACTTTCTGTATGGTAAATTTATATAATAATTGCAAATATAAGGTCAGATGATAAATTCTATTAACATTAATTTCCTATAGCTCGATTATTATAAACATTTTCATTTTACTATTTGAAAACATAATGTGTTCTCTTTTTGGGTCTTATAGTTTAACTTTAAAAACAAAGACTGTCAAGTTATAGCCTTCACTTATCATCCTATTGTTCACAATTTTATGGATTATAATTTTTTGAAAATGAAGTTTTGCCCATGATACTCGCTGTACTCGCTTGTAACTTTCTATAGGCTCAATCATTAAACAAACCTGATTTTTATACTATTTTACAAAAAGACCAAAAATCATCGGGTGCATTCGATGACTGATCGAATTGTTTTCGAGATACGGACTAAAATCGATCCAAATATTGTGATATCTCAGAAACTATGCATCCAATCATTAAATTAACCTAATTTTTATACTTTTTCCACCGAATGATATCAAATTCCAAAATTAAATTTTGTTTGCGATTTTTCAAAGGGGTACCCCTTAAAAAAAAAATGAAAAAATCGAGAAATTTTTTAATCACCAATTTCGATAAAACTCAGTATATAAGGTAATTTTGATTCCCTTTTGAGCCCCTTAGGAGATTAATTTCCAAAAATCCCTTCTTAGTGCTCCCTTACGTTACTTAAGGAACGTGTGTGCAAAGTTTCAGGCTTCTAGACGCTAAGCGGTTCAGCTGAGCGTTGATTGATCAGTCAGCTTCCATTTCTATATGTATAGATAAAATGATAATGAAATTGAAATACCATCAAGATTCATCATCATTTATTTAGTTTTTACTAGACACTAAAGCAAGAAATAATTTATATTATATTTTAGAAAAAATCTTTTTATTGATCTTAACAGCGTTTTACTGCCGTTACAATTACACTTGTTGAAAAAGAAATAAGCCTTAAAAAAATAAAAAAATATGTTATAAATGCTATGTAAAAACTAATCAGACTACAAGGATTTAACAAAAATATAAAAAATGTTTCGTGTT
This sequence comes from Chrysoperla carnea, assembly GCF_905475395.1. Lineage (NCBI taxonomy): Eukaryota > Metazoa > Arthropoda > Insecta > Neuroptera > Chrysopidae > Chrysoperla > Chrysoperla carnea. The sequence goes on from NC_058341.1 coordinate 24,079,516, forward strand.
TGTCATATACTTTCTCCTCGTCTTTCATTGCTTTAAAAGAAAAACTTGATTATGATATCGGAAAATTAAGTCTTCATCTCTCGGCCTATACTAATTATATAAAATTTATAATTCGATTATCGGGATGTATACGTCAACTTTCAGTCAGAATGTCAATAATATATAGGTTAGGTATGTGTTATCAATTTTGTTTCGTTATGTCATTAATAATATTTTACTGTTGTTGGTATAACCTACTTCTTCACATACTTTGACTTATCATGTGAATAGATAAAGTAAGTAACATTATTCGTAAAACATGGTTATATCCTTTTAAATTTTATCAAATGTTCATGTTTTACGACTTTTAGGGACTATGTAATATCGTCAAGAAAACTATACTTATATGCTTTTACTCTGTATGTAAAACATCGATTTTAGTTTGTATATACTTTGTACTTATACCAATAAAAATCTTGGAAAAATTTAAATTTAAAAAAAGTTATTATATAAAAAAAACAACGAAATTCTTGTTGACTGTTGCAGAAAATAAATTTTACTTTAATTTATCAGGGTATACAATAATTTACTTAATATAATTTACACAGGGCTATCATCTTTAACTATCAAACGGCTATTATGTATTTCCACAAATTGCTTAAGGTTTTAATGCAAACGTATACATACAAAACACGTACTTAATTCACAAGGCAGAATATTAAACTTGTTATAAACTGCAGGATATAAACAAAAGTTTTGAAAATTGTAATTAAAATATACACGTGTACCAGGTAGTACAAAAGACATCACCTGATTAAAACAAAGCTTTATACTTGCTTGATTAAAATATATTGCTTGATTGTTAAGTTTCAAAAACGATTTGATTGATTTACAATAAAAACCGCTAAAGAAAGAAAATCACAACATCCGCATTCGTGAAAAACTACTCAATATGCGCTTTCGCAAAACAGCCTGTGTTACTTATCGAAGAAGTTCCGCAATTGAAGATATTCATTTAAGTTAGCAATTTTTGTTGATTCAGTCACAAGACCATTTTTTATGAATTATTGAAGGACAATTTATTGTAGTCTTAATTAAATAAATAAACGGTATAGACCTCAGGATAATTGTGAAAACATACTGGATTTAAATTGGCAGGTTATACGTTACCGAAGAAATCGATATAAGTTATGTACTATTGCTAACTCTATTCGATTAATACGTCGAAAACTTTTTGATCGTATAAAGGATGTTCGCAACCTTTTTCAAGCCCTGGATAGAGCATCATGAACTGTCAAAATCTGGAATTGGACATGACACTCGTATGGACATGGTTTACATACAAAATCGTCCGGTTTCATAATTTTTATGTTAATTGTTTATCTTCTTATTAATTATCGGTCTGCCTGAAAATCATCAATAAACAGCCTGAAAATCATCAATGAAACTTTCGTTTTATTAAGTCACGGATCGATTTGTTTTAAGAAACACATTATTTTATTGAGAAGCACATCGATTCAATTATCCCAAATATTTTCAGAAATGGAACAACCTTGGCAAGACATTTATTGTGATCGATATTCTGAGTACACGGAAATTAAAAAAGCAAAAGCCTTTATTAGTGTAATTACTTTTACGTCACCTTGCACAAGCATTGATAATATGGTATTATAAAGTTCAAATAGCACATTGTTTGAAAATCGAATTATAACAGGGGGTGACATTCAATGGATATTTGTTAGTGCAGGGGCCAAGAAACATTCAATTATATATTTTATCATGAAACCACATTTTTACATTTGTTTCAAATTGTACTTTATATAAGTCAAAGACTCTCCTACATGATACTTTCAACAGTTTTTGCCATTAAAGGTATCATGTATGAGGGATACAATTAATGAGAGAATGGATTATCGCTCATTGCGTATTTTCATTTAAACAAATAGAAAGGAAATAAAAAATTATAGAGAAGGTGGAACTCGAACCCGGGTCCTCTATTAATCGGGTATGGTAAGTAGCCAACTTCTGTGTACTTTATATGTTACATCTTCGAATCTTATTCTTTTTGTATGTTTGTATGATTTCGACTAATAATGAAGAAGATATGTAACTATGGTAATTTTTGTATTAACGGGAAGGTTTTACATAATAAAACAAAGTCAATTTGTTCATCGATTAGGCTAATTTCTGAAAATATGATTTAAAATGCAAGGTGCCATGTCCTTTTAATTCATCTAGTATTATTACGAGGTCATCTTTTTATACAAAAACAACACGTAATTTTAAAATTAATACTCCTTCGCGTTTCGACTATATTTTCTGTATGTTCAGCATACATACACCATTAAATTAGAAATTATTATACTATACAAACTATTGATCAAATTTCCTCATGAATAACCAATAATTATTCAAATAGAAAATTTTTACTTTCGCTTACCGTAAATTATACACCTCAATATATTATAGCAACAGAAATACATTTATTGTTTTGAAGTATTTTAAAAGCAAATATTCTAATTCATATCCTATTCGAAGAAGCATAGAAGAACATATCCTATATTTAGACGATATAACCCATTTAATCGTGATTTTATTAACTCAATGCGAGCACATTGCCTATTCATTCATTGTAAATTCTTAAAAATGCTAGAGTAATTGTAAATCAAATGTTAATACAATCTTTGGTCGCAAAAAAATTAAAATTTGGTAGAAGCGGTTTTATCAAAATATGGTGGAAGCGATGAGAAGAAAAACCAATACGGTTTTACAAATTTTTTTGCCATATTTCTTCTACTTTTTTGAATGAGAATTGTAAATCTGTAAATCGGCTTTAAATTTTGATTTTATTACATCTTTGTATCTCGTGAACTACCATAATTTACAAACAAATAATTTATATCCAAATGACCAACAGGGAGACACGATCAATTGAAGAACAGTCGAAGAATCTTGATAATGATTTTTCGAGTTTTTTATGGGAATTGACCCTGAAAGTGGGGTGAAAATTGACAGTAAGTTTTGTGAAAAATACTAATTATGAAAAATTGTAACGCATTTCTTCACAGAATAATCCTAAACTGCGCAAGATAAAACACAATTTGTCCCTCAGTTTGCATGGATGCATCGTTGAATAGAGAAAATTATCTTCAATTCCGCTACTTACTAAAATATTTTCATCACATTTGTTTTCTAAATACAAGCTGTTATTCTCTATGCTGCTGTTATTCTCTAATAATCTATAAAACACATTAATACCAAAAATCGTATAATATTTAGGCTCAGTATAGATTTAAGCACAATGATTTTATTACCAGTAATAAATCTATAAGGCGAATAAAAAGTACGTTTCCATTTAAAGCAGATAAGTATAATATTGATTAACAATAAAAGAAACATAATCATGAAAATGAATTGGCATAATATTGTTGGAATACGTATTATCTGTATGATACCAAAATTACAGCTCATGCCTATATAATACATATACATTTATACGCACTTTATGAGACAGATATCTCCCCCAAACGTGTCACAAATCTTTCCAAATGAGGCACATACCTTCACTAAAACATTATTACTAAATGCGGTGCACAAATATCTAGTAATAAAATAAATTCATTTTATAAAAAAAAAACTTTTTAAAACATATTAAATGGAGTAGTTCTCCAGGACGGTATAAATCATATTTTTTTTTGTTAAAAATTCTTCTACGAATTTTTGCGTTATTAAAGTAGTAAAAAAATAACAATAACAAACTCTTAACAATCTGTAGTGGGTATGACTTCGAGATGTCAGACCAATAGGACTCTGATACGGCGAAATTTGAGAATCGACCCAATTTGTCAATTTGTAGTAGGCAGAGTTGAAAAGTCGGGTTTTCTTATAAGTATCTTAAAAAATATGCCCGCTGTATGCCTGTGCAAAATTTCAAATCGTCATTCCTATAAATTACAAAAATATAAGGGTGTCTTCATCATAAATGCAACACACTGTGTACAAAAGAAGAGACTGATTTACCTGATGTATCAACGTGCAGCTAAAACCTTTGAGTCTAGCAGCGTGAAATAACTCAGAAGTAAGAAGGATATTCACACCCTAAGCGGTAAAATGAGAGTTAGAAATGTAAAAAATGATACATAATGGTTTAAAACAAATGTTTACTTCACAACTATTTTCAAAAAAATTCTTGAAAGGGGTAAATAGAGTCAATTCTTTTAACTTATAAATGTCTTTATCGCATTGGATATAAATATTTAATTGATATTCATACAATTTGCATTTATGAGTAGAAAACAACAATTTTCTATCAAGAAATCTGTAGCAAACTCTTAAATATGTGAAGTCGAAAATTGTCGAAAATCTAATATAAATATTTATATACAAAGCCTTAAGCAACAAATATAGGTTAAAAAAAATAGCACACACACCCACTCACTTTCATAAATTTTATAAAACGGAATTTGCTTTCATATAATATAAAATACCGTATATTTTATAACCCATTTTGTTTTTTTTCTTATTTTTTCGGCGAAAAAAATATAAAAATCAGTTTTCTCTAGAGTCACAACAATAAAACAAAATATGTGTGGTGGTTGGTGGGCTCTTTAAAAGCAACAATTGAATTATTTATGAACGAGTCAAATAACAACGTGATCAAAATAATAGCTGTATATTTACACATAGGAATTTTTGTTCACAAAACCTATAAGAGCATAATTTAAAACATATTTTTTGAATGAAGACAGTGAATATCCGATTTCCGACTTTTGCTGGACAAAAAAAGTTTTCTAAAAGTTATACAACATGGAAAGTTGTGGCCAAATTTGAAAGGAATGGATGAAATATTTTCTACTCAATATAATTTATTCGAATAGAGTTATACGTTTTTAAAGGTCAAAAAATCAATCCTTTTGTACGGCAAACAATGATGTAATATGTATTTTGAAAAAAAATTCAACACTTTGAATTTATCGTGTCTTTGAGATTTAGCGCGCTACGCGGACTTACGGAATTTTATTTTTTCTGCAAATCTTGAAAGGAATTAAATTTAACCAATATTTCATACTAATAATATTCCAAACCAACTGCTTAAAAAATATTATTGTCCTTAAATTAATTTTGAACAAAATATTTTTACTTTTTACACCTACATTTTTCTCGAAAAGCTGCAGCTTTAAACTAATATAAATTTATGCAAAAGCATTTGGAATGCTTTCATATTTTTATGCTCTTCAGTTATATGACGGCAGGAAGATATTTCCTTTTGCCACGTATCTAAAATTTATCAATGAGCACGATTTTATGAAAAAATAAAATATTTCTCATTTTGGGGAAAATAAAAAAGTTTTGTTTGTTCATAAATATGTGTAACCAAATTATCGAAGCCGTTCTGAAAAACCAATATGAACTTTATATTTTGTCATATCTCACGATTTTACTTTAAATTTTTTAACTAGCTTCATATATAAATACACAGTGTATACAAGATTTATTTATTTGTCTTTTATTTTATAGAAAAACTGTTTTCTTAATTTTGAAAATACTTTTTTGAAGAACAAAAAGTTTATCGAGAAGTAAATATATCACTACCATTGAATTTATAAACTGAAACATTTATAAACTGAAACATTTATAAACTGAAACATTTATAAACTGGAATGCTATTCAAAAAATATGGGTAACTTGAACAATATAGGAGTACCACTTGGTAATATTCTAGGTCCAAAAATATTTCCGTATTATTTGTCCTTAATTTCTCCATTTGTTTAAATATAATATCATGATTTTTTAATTTTTAATATTGTTCTCTGAAAATTGTACTTTTAATTTTAAAAATCTATCGTGGAATGCACCTTTAACCAAATTTTTCGATATAAAATACAAAAAGCGTAAAGATAGTATATATTTGAATTAGGAATCAGTATAAGTAACCCCCAAGCTCTAAGAATATATTTTAAGGACAAAATCCTTAAAGGATAAAAATTTAACTTATATTGTAATACTTTACTTCCTATAAGAAATATAAATTATGTTGTCATTATATTAAATTACTTGAACATTTTAAACAATTTTCATACATTCAAAGTAAAGTTTTGCACATTTTTCTTACATGTCTAAACATCCTTCACTTGTTATTCTTAAAGATATTTTTATTTTTCACTGACAGAAGAGAAAAAACTTCATAGCAAATATTAAAGTCAACTAATTTTAAACCGTTTATATATTATGGTAAATATTAAAAAAGTGAAGCAGAATAAAAGCTAGACAAATAATTGAATTGCATTTTATAATTATAGTATACAGTTTAACCATCCAGCGTTACCACTGATGTATTCAATTAAATATTTTAGTAAACAATAATAATAATACGATTTTTCTAACTTATTCAACAAACTTCATTCGTTTTAATATAAAAATAAACGACTATTAAAATGTTGCTAAAAATTTTAAATTGAATCAATAGTGAAGAAAAAATCCCTAATTGGTGCAATAAATCGGTTTCTGAACTCATATAAGATTATTTTATTCCAATAACAGCATATTTTTTTTATCAGCGCGGTAAAAATAGGAGAAAAACAGAAGTTACGAAAAAAGCAGGGAGTAAGCACTAATATCTTGCGAGCATTTTTTATGGGTGTAAAAACAAGTGATTGCAAACATTTACATTTAATTTTACTCAACTAACTTTTTTCTTTCATTTAATTTTACTCAAGTACTTTCTGCATTTTTTTCCATACTAACCAAATAAACAGACTTTCGAATTTATAATATTAGTCAGAATATTTAGATAATAAATCTGTATTTATGTAAACGAAATAAAGTTTAATTTAAGAAATATTTTCATTTTTATGAAAACTAAGAAGTAAAAATAGTTATATTCATTTTAATGTGTCGTCTAGAGATTACGACGATTTTCTCTATGAAACTTAAGTTAAAAAAACTCTACATGCATATAAAAATTTTCCACAAATATATTTATTAGTGAAAATCATAAAATATGAAAAATAAGTAATAATAATGTTGTTATCATTATTTATGTTCAATATGAGACAACAAATTCATAAATATTTTAAGTAATGCTATATATTCATTTTTATTTTATTTCCGCATTTCTTAATATCATTTTTAACGTTTCTAATAATAATAAGTTTTGTGCTTTTATTTTTCTGCCTTTTCGCATTTATTAACTTCCGTTGCAACATTTTCGAATGATTTTACTTAATCTAAAAGAGAAGTCAATGCCTCTTTAGCTACAAATTATTTTGAAATATGTAATTATTATGCAAATACCACAGCAAAATGTCTTTTTCTTCTCTTTTTGTGTAAAATATATTTTAAACGACCTAATATGTTGAATTTTGTAAGATATAGCATTGAATACCTCTGATTTTGTCGCATTTGATTGAAGTAACTAATAATCCTTCAAATTGAGAAAAAAAAACTATTTCCATGCTTTTCTTTCTCTACTAAGGTAGGTTAGATTATATTGGCTGTCCACCTTATATGGGTTTCACCACCTTTCTGCTGATGGTTTCATTTATCAGCTCCTCAATTATTTTCAGAGGCTGAGTGCTCCTCATTCATGCATATACTATGCACTTCACCAGCCCATCAAAACTATTAATTTAATTAATTTGTGTTGTGACGGTGGAAATCGAGCCCCCTACCCCCTACGCCTTAACCAACTAAGCTACAAGGGTTGACTATGAGCAATTATAGGAACAGAACAAGCATGTTAAAGGAACATACACTTGCGTCGCGATTTAGGATTTACACTTATAGGAATCAAATAACCAAGAATAGATTTCCCAATACAACAATGGAAGTCTTGTTTGATGTATATAAAAATATTTTATCTTCTGTGTATTATGATAATATGATCCCATAATAAAACAATCATTATAAATGATTGAACAATTTTTAAAAAAAATTTTCTTTTTATATTATGACGAACACAAAGATTATACCTGAAAATGGTATCAATTAAATAAATTATTTGTCATCAGGTAATATAGAATTTTTGTATCACAATGATTGTTCATTTTTTACTTAAATAATATTTATGTGTTCCTGTTTCTAAAGATATAGCATATAAACTTCGTTTTTGCTTCCTTTTTCTTTCTCATTTTATACTCCGAGAAAAGTCCTTTTAACTGAAATAAAAGTCAAGGAGATCGATGATCCATAGAATACATAATTAAATAATTAGACAAACGTTTGTATTAATTCATAAAATTTATTAAAATCTTATCTCTTCAGGAGGTGTACGGAAAATAGGTACTAGATGTCGAGATCATGATTGAAATATCAGTCCAAGGTAATATTTTATTTGCAGTTTTGTATCTGCTACTTTTCACAAATTTTTTTCACCTATATCTTTAATCAGAGGGAAGATACACGCACTCTAAGCTTTTCCAAAAAATCATGAGCTAAATTCATGTTAAATCATGGAAGTTATTAGGGAAAATTGAGTGCAAAGTGGTTGATAGGACTATTGCTGCCAACTTGACCTTGTTTCACGATATAGCGATGCCAAAAAGACTCCCGGAGTTATTGTAAATTCTTGGGGGTTTATATCTCTCCCCTGATCGGAGGTAAAATTTCAAATTTTGGAGCAAAATGGTAATTACACGATATCCATAACTGATAACCGGGTTGCAAGCACTATCATATAGTGCCTTGATAAGTATCGCAAGTTATCTGAGTTCTAAAATGTTGAACTTTGTATAGGAGGCTCTTAAATAATCTTAAATTTTCTTAAAAAACCAGAATTTTCTCTCAGTTAGTTGTGTTCTAATATTAATTCTGCCACAGTTCTATTTAAATTTTATATTGTTAACGGTCTAAAAACTATTATTACCAGAAAAGATTTAACGAATTTTTCCTTTTTTACAATCTTTATCATTTAACGCCATAGTAAAACTTTCTTCATAAAATATTTTTATTATTATTCTTTTCGGAAGAAAAAAACAACATTGTACATATGTGTACCTCCTATGTGACATAATGAAACATCATTACATAAATATTTTCCAAGAAGAAACTTGACATCAAACGAGAAGTACACTTTTATCACAAGCTCTTGTCTACATGTTTTTAGTGTTTTTACACATCTTAGTTAACACAAATAATAACACACTTTATGTTTCTAAAAACTGTTTTAATTAAAAAATAAAGGGACTAAATATTAAAAGCTTTTTATGCGAAAGGTGATTCTTTACCAAGAAATTTTGGTACGGGTGAATATTCTGAAAACACTTACACAATGTTATAGTCAAATACTATGAAGAATTCCTGAAGTATAATACCATGTATAGCAGAGAAAGATAATTATATAGGAGGAAGAATAAAATAGAAGAGAAAGTAAGAAAATTAAATGAGGTCTCCCTCTGGAATCCCACATAAGCCGCGTCCATCCTAGATACAACCAAACTGCTTTTAAGGCCCGACATCAACCTCATGTTTTGAGGACATTATGCTGTTTTCTGAACCTACATCTACATTTTCTTTTTCAATAAATAAATTTCATTTTAAGTTTCACTTATTCCCTTTATTTATGGAATTATTTTTTGGAACTATGTCATAAAAATCAATATCATGAAAATATATATAAACACAATACCCTAGTAAAATATTTTCGCCTATATTATATAAAAAGATACCATAACCAGTATCAAGATATACAAATAGTAAATAAAAAATATATAAAATATTTGATCGTATTTTTAATAAATGCTTTTACGAACAAAAAAAAAATGTATAAAATCACCGATAAGAAAACTATGTCTACAAGATGGGACAAAAGTTTTACTAAAAAGACACTTAATTTATAAGAAAAACCAACGATTGTCGTTTCAATTATTGCACTTTATAAAGAAATTTGTACACCATACTAAAAAAATTGTTAAGACGATTTCTCGTTTCTAATTATGCAATTCTTCTGATTAAGAGTTTTTTAGGCGTTTGCTGTTACAACAGCAATTATTTTCCATCAAAACAGTAATTCGAAGATGATTAATTCGATACTGCCTCGTTATGATACTCCTCGTGGAAACAAAGTATACTTTCGGTGGCCAAAAAAGCCGCGGTATACCATTCCAAGTGTTATATACGTAACTATAACGTTATTTGTAAATCACACGTAATGTTATATTACTAACACTAAGAATGGTGGTTAAAGAGTTTGCGTTTATTTTCTTAAGTGTATCTTCTGAAATTGAATAATTGAATAATTTCATAAAAATATTATTCCAGATTTTACAGAAGTGTCATGTTGTACAGTTTACACGATTACTCTAGATATTCCTGGTTAGTTTTTAGCTATTCGTAAATGTTATCTTAGATTTGTCAGACATTCTAATATAGATTTACAACGATAAATAAATAAATAATTATAAGCTATTTGCCAAAATGATAGTATATGATACTTTTTTTTAGGGTGATAATTTTTTAACCATCTTGTAACGATATTGCCTAGGTATATTTTGCTTATAATATGGTATAGGAGTTGTCATTCGTTCTAAGTACAACGTTTCCCGTTTATGATTGCCTACTAAGATTTCGATACAAAATTTATATCCATATACTCAAAATAAACGAAATACAGACAGAACAAAGGGATATAAATATTTTTTATTACTCGTCATTGTTTCCTTTTTAAGGTCCTTAGGTATTTTATTTTTCTTTGGCTATATTAATTTTTTCGTCCCCATAATTTTCTGCTAAATCCTGAAGATTTCCTCCGAAATTGTTATTTCTATTATAAGTTAAATAAAATGGAAGCAAAAATGAGGAAAAGTGTTTCTAGTTACAAAATTGTATCAAAAAGAACAGTTAGATATTTTGCAACATATGGTACGCATGATTCGTGGCCATTTAGAAATAAAAAATTGCTTATAAGCATGGATAAAGAAGAGCAAGAGAGTAAAATGAACTACACATTTACCTAAAAAATACCTAGTTTATTTTGAAATACTTAATCTGTGGCAATAAATTTATTATGATACAACAATCGTACCTTTTGAATTAAATTCTGGTTTTGAACAATCTTAATTCGTTTACTCAGTTATTTCACAAGGTAGACTCAGGCTTGGGCTCTAGGTTTTAGTTCTTAGTTGAAAAATCGTTTCATAGATTGCTTAAAATAACAAGTTTGGGTAGTCGCCGGGAAGTAGTTCCTATAGCTTAGGATTTGCATGAACATAACCGTCGACTCTTATCTGAACCGGTTATCCAGAAAGATACTATATTGAACAGAAGTTTAAAGAAATTATAAAAGAAAAAAACATTCTTCAGATTGGTTAAAATCCAACCTATGGAACCTGAAGAGAGTACATTTATCAGTGCTTGTTGAATAAGATTTTATTTTACCCTTTTCCATTCATCAGTTTTACGTTTATGTTCCTCTAATTTAGGATACATGAAATTATTGTTAGTACTTGATAGAATATGATAGGTACACAATTTCACATTTTACGACTTGATTTGTATTGATAATCGACAGAAAAAACAGCCAACGTAATGAAATTTGATCAAACATTTCGCTATAATTCAAACATAAAAAAAAATACCATGTTAATATTTCCGAAAAAAACGTCACCCAAATTTGTCATGGTTACAAGTTTGTGATCGTTATTAATACGCTCACTCGGACGTTAAATTAGTTTTTGAAATGTTGTCACAAGTAAAGTACTGATACCTTATTTGAAAACACTAGCATAATAAGAGAGTCTTTAAGATTCTAAATGAGTAAAATGTTCCATACTATTTGTAGGAAGAAAAGGTTAGTGTTTTTGAAGTGTTATAAAACTATCCTTTATTATCTAACTTAAGTGTAGTTCCCGTAATAGCCTTTTTCTTGTCGGGGCTTGAATTAAACGTCAGCCGTTTTGAACTGTTCTCATTTTTTTTCTTTTTCACGATTCACTTACTTTAAGCATGGGTAGATAGATCACTTGTAACATAAAAACTTCTTCCTTTTCAAAGCACAAAGTGCTTCATCATTTCTGATATATTTTTTAAAAAATTACGAATGTATCTTAAAGAGCTTCCAATTGACAAAAGGCTTCTTGCATGTGTAGAGGTCGAGTTTTCGCTCTGGTAAGCAATATTTTCTCAGCTTTCAACAATATATTACCAGAATGTTCACTGGCATTTATATCTTTGAAGTAAAATTTTTGCTAAAATTGTGTCTAACTAACTAACTCATTAATACGTTTTAAATTTACACTAAATTATCAATAAAATAATTAGAATTTTTAATTAAATAAAAATTATTTTAATAACTGTTCAATGAATTATTAAAATGAAATGAAAAATTTATTAAATATACCAACTCAAACCAGTGTATGCAATATACAGACTGTACTTTTTGAATAGTTGAAAATGTTAATAATAATTCTAACCAAGATAATAATATCAATAACATTTTCTTCCCAACCGCTTGAACCTGCAGTAGAGTATTGAGCAGGTTTCTGGAAACCATTTCAAGGCCCATCAAAAGTGTGTTATTTTAATTATTTTACGTATTTATTTCCAAAAAATAACTATTTTTAGCGAATGAAAATAGCAGAAATGGAAATTCAGAAGTATTTTATTAATCTTTGTTTTCAATGCCAAACAATACCATCTGATTATTAGCAAAACAGACATAAATCCATTTTTAAGACACCACACCACAACATAATTTGTTTTATATAAAAGAGGTTTTACCGAGGGATTCCATTATGAAGGGTTTCCGTTATGGAGAGTATCTTTGCTTGAGTATCTAATCATTGATAATTCAAAATGGCATTTCTAGAAGTTGAATCGAAAAACTTTTCCACACATTACTACGGTATCATTTTCGAAATCACTTTTTATTCCAAATATGGTCGTTACTGTTATGGAAGGGTTGTTATAAGTTTGACTGCTTTGTTTTACTGTCTGTCTGTCTGTGGCATCGTTGCTCCAAAACGAATGAACCGTCTTCGATTTTTTCGTTTTGTTTGAAAGGTAATTAAATGGAAAGTGCTAAAAAATTGTGTTCGATACTCGAAATAGCTAAAAAGAGGCGATGGTCTTCAAAATCGGTTTGGAGAAGGCTGTAAGGAAAAAGGTGTTTTAATGGAGAGTGTTCTTAGCTATGTTTCAAGTGCACTTTAACACTCAATAAAAAAAACACCCTATATATACATATATTTCAAATTAAATATACATATATGAAGGTAAATACGTATTTCGGTATCGTTTATAAATTATTTTATTGAGAAAAGAAAATTATAATAAATTTCCAAAACCATTGGATTATTAAAAAAAAAGACTGAAATACAAAAAATTTATTTATTAATTTAATTCGAAAAAAAAAGCATTTAAATAAATAAATATAGAAATATAGAAAATTTCTAATTAAATTAAAACAAAAAAAAATTATGAAAAATATTTTATAGTGATAAACAGTTTTAGACATAAATTTATCCCAATGGAGTCGCAGAGAATAATGATATATAAAATATCCAAGCAATTTACATTAAAATTATATTTCGCATGTATTATGGTAATAATATGTGTATTAATTAAAACCAGAACTTGTCGCGGGACTCATTAGTCGTAATGCTCTCATACTACACTTAGTGTTTCGTGTTCTCCACTCCACCACTTGTAGTAATAAGACGAAGAAACGAAGGAATAAAGTTCGAAAAATTTGAGCAGTAAGTCGGACTTGAATTCGGTTTTCCGCATTTCAATTCGTTAGAGCGTTAGGAAATTTTGTGACCTGATCTGATTTATAAGATATTAAAAAGATGCAATTAGCATAATTAATATACATTTTATAATTGCATTTTAAATTGACCGTTAATATTAAATTCACAATTCGGTGATGCAATTATTTCAAACTTCTTACACGGAGGTTTTTGAAATCGCTGAACACGAATGTCGTGACAACATTAGTCTCAGAGGTACCTGGTGCTCAGAGTAAACGGTTCCTCGTCGTCTAGTGGCGTTTTCGGGAAATTTGTGATATAATCGGCCTAAACTCGTTACCCGAAGGTTTTTGGGGTCACGAACACGATTACTGTGACAGAATGAGTCTCAGAGGTATCTGATGCAACAATATCTTCGTCGTCTTCTGGAGTTTTCCAGAAAATCGATGGATATACCGTTGCAACAGGTACATCGTAAACCAATTCCGTCTCGATAATTAAGTTCAGTGACCCCAAAAACCCCCTTCAACAAATTTGAAATCATTGTCATCACTATTGGCCGAATTGTGAATTTAATATTAACTTATAAATCAAACTAGATCACAAAATTTCCTGACGCTTTAACGAATCGAATCGACTTACTGCTCAAATTTTTCGAACATTGGTCATTTTTTTGTGCTTTGTTTCTTCGTCTAAATATTCTGGTTCATTCATTTACTCCCTATGGGTCGTATAAAATTATAAATAGTAGTTATACACAGACATAATATAATGAAGAAGGCCTTTTTAACACACTCATACTTTAATAATATTATATATACACAAAATGAACATATAAAACAAAAGCTTACCACTTGAGTCTCGTACTCTCGTATTTGCTCTCTATATATTTAGAGTATTATACCATTACTATTCAATTTCTACCAATGTTCGGGCGGAGCCATTAATAACACAACAGCAACCAACAATAATAAATTAAATACCGTCCAAAATATATGTATTCAAATTTTAGAGGATACATATTATTTATTATGGCTGGATTATTTTTGTTTCTTTTTTTTTATTTTTGATATTTCATGTTTTTATTTTTTATTTTTTTTGAACTAATAAACTAATAATATAATAATTAACAGAACCAATTATTAAAATATTCTATCAGACCTAATTTGAACGTGGTATGGAATATTGTGCGTTTCTTCTAGATTGCATAAATATAATGTCTCTGATTATATAACGTTGTTCTATATTATATATCGTTGTACTGCATGGTCCATTTTAATCGATTACTGGAAACATTTATGACAATCACTGTTTACCCGTGAGGGCGCAACTTTTTCCAAATCTATAAAAAAGGTATGTTGAAAATTTTCAGGTTAACTTCAACTAGTGGTTATGTGAAACATTCTGTAATTGAAACACTGTGAAGCTGATATCTTAAAATCTGTTATTCTGAACAGGTTTTGGCATATGGCATCGTTTTTGCCACGTTAAAATAAGCTTAAAACGATATTTTCGAGAAATATGTATCATATTTTTTTATTCGAGTTTTTACGATTTTCTTAAGGGGTACCCTTTAGAAAAAATGCACAAAAAATAAAAAATATTTGTGTTTCCAATTTCATTGAAAATCATTTTTCAAGGTAATTTCGACCCAAAATTTGCGAAAATCGCATTTATTTAAACGTATTGTTTGTGTATTTCAAGATATGACCATTTCCCAGAGTTGGATTTTAAGTTTAAACACTGTAAAGCTAACATGTCGAAATCTGTAATGCTGGATTTTGGCTTGTGGCATTATTTTTGCCACATTTACTTCCCTATCTGATAAACCATAGAGGTAGGAACGAGGAAATGGACCTTACTTATTCAAGAATACAAATTTCAGAATGGCCAGTATTCTTTGTGGTTATTATATATAACCTTCTATTGTGTCCTTTCCTAAACCTAATTAAATGTCCATCAACCTAGAGTTAACATTTTTAACTCAGTAGCATGGCGGTTAATTTGAGAACGTTTAACTGGTATAAAATTATTCTTTATAAATTGTTTAAAAAAATTACGCACTATAAAATTAATATATTTTTCGATAAGCTGCCAGCTCCATTCTGCACGCAGTAGCTTCTTTTCCATCACCAATCCTAAAAGTTTCAAAACCCTCTTAGCCTATAACAAACATTGCTCTAGTAACCGTATAACCTTAATATATAACACTCAATATGTATTTATTATACATGGTATAACACTCTTATATTTACAATACTCTAACTGTAATGTTCGTATATCGTATGTATATCATTTACATAAAATACCAGAAACGATTTGTATATTTATTTTAATAATTTAGCACCGAACGTAACGCACATATTATAATGTGTCTCATCCATCATGTAAAACCATTGTAAACACACTGTGTGTCTGGGATCTTCCTCCTTATGTAGTTCCGGCTTAATATGTGTTGTGTATATATTTGCAAGTACGGTATTACACTCCGTTGGATACCTTATATATTAATATATGCACCATTCTACACCACCAACAAATAATAACGCCTCTCTGATGATGATATAACACAAACATTACGTTAAATACATACAAACATGCATACGTACATTTATACATACATGTTGGAGGAGTAAACAGGTAATGAATGCTGTTAAGCAAACTACCGGTTGTATTCCTAGGAATTATAAGGTTTTCTTAATTTTAATACTTCAGAATATGGAAAATTTATTGGTTCCTTCACATCACCAGATATTAAGGTCAAGCTTATACCGCTTGTAAAGATTTTGATCATACGAAACACAGTTTGTGGTATATTTGTGGAACTGTTTACTAAAATCCACTGACGTCTTTACAATTTGAAAAAATCAGTAGATAACGTTATGGGAAGCATATTATGTTAGTTCCTTATGGTTGCTGTACTCAGCAGCCTACTTTTTATTAATATTGTAATTATTGTAAGTCGCAGTCCAAGCCTTGCGGCCAAAAATTGCAAAAAGTAAGGCCAAGCTAAGCCCGTAAGGCGTACTCTCAAGCATTGCTTTCAGAAAACGCGTCGAGATTCAAAAGAATCTTATATCAAAAACACGCGGTGAATTTACACGTTCTTCAGTCAAATTAATATCGATGATTTGTGTGTCAGGCGGAAACTTGTATTAGTTCCACGTGAAACCCTTAATTTACACGAAACTATTAGTAGACAACTACAGAAGTGTAATGTGGTATTTTTATATAAGGTTTTGTTAAATGAACTGAAACAAATAGACAACAGAAAAATACAAGGCTTTTTTAAAAACTTACAATGTTTCAAAGTCAAAGTATAATAGATGGCCAGCCTCTGAGTGATGGTTAAAACTACTGAAAAGGCTAGTTAACATAATCTTAAGAAATGCTTAAATACTTGCTGTCTGATAAATCCTAATAAGTTTGAATTGTCCAGTTAAGTGATCGATTATTATATTCCAACCACAACTAATTTTAAACCATTCAAATAGGTACTATACCTATTATATACAACTATTGTAACATATACCTAAAACGATACAATATGAGACGAGTATTATATTGTAGACGCAAGTAAGTATTACCGTATTACACGAACCGTGAATAATGTAGATTTGAAGCAAAGTTATCAAGCATTAGTGGTGCTAGCTAGCTCCTGATGATGATGCTGTATGTATGTGTATGCCTCTTTTAATCATATATCAACATTACTTAATAATGGTAACAGAAGAAAGGCAGGATGTATCATCCATAATAATTTAATATAATAGTTATTAATTGAATATTGCTATTTGAAGTTAAATATTGCTTTAGAAGTGTTCTTATCAAAGGCGAATATGCAGGAAAGAGACTTTTCCTTTTTGTTCAGGCAGTTTATGTTCTCGTTTTGAATAACAATCATTTTCTTTAGTTATTCTGATCCCAAAATTATGGTCCGATTCATTGCAACATACTTTGAACGTATTTTACATATGTAATACGATTATCGTATTCTATGGATGGAGAAAAGTTATTACGTGTTACTGGAACATTACGGGCTGTGATCCCGACAGCAGCTACTCATGAATTGAAATACAAAGTCAGCGGCATCAACTTTAAACTAGACAACACAAAACTTCGTGTTTATCAAAAAATTCTAAAATTTTTCCAAATAATATACCTCTGATGCCAGAAACAGATACATGTTAGGTACATTTAAAATAATTAAGGTAGAGGGCTGGATAAATTCCATTTCTTCACAAATAGAGATGTTTAATGAATTCTGCGCTTCCGCTAATGCTAATCCGCTAATACACAGTTTCTCTGTGCAATTCTACATCGGATTTTCATTCAAGTTCGTTAATTTTTTTTTAATTCGATGTACCATTAATGAAATACGGCTTTCATTAACGAGATACGGCTAAAAATACATTGTGAATATTTACATTCAACTGCAACGTCCCAAAATACAAGTGAGTTTGTGTCTAATAATTTCAATTTTCGTATTTTAGAAATTTTATTGCTAATATCTTCGATAATTTTAAAGTAAAAATTCTGGAGGTATTACATTGTTATTACAGTCAAATTTTATTTTCTATAACTTTGCTTATTACAAACGCTAATTTACGAAGCCGTATCTCGGTAATGATGATAAAATCGATAACTCTGCTGGGAAACTACTACCATAGGAATATATAGAAACCGGAAATTTCGCCAAAACAATTTTTTGTCTTTCTCTTTCATTAGGAAACAAACGTAGAAGATTGATTTCACAATTGGATAAATACGATTTTTTTTATGCTCCTTATGATATATTTACAAAATAAATAACAAAAGGAAGAAATTTTTCGATTCAAACTATAATAAATTGTTCAACTATAATGGAGTCATAAAATTTTTTTATGGTAATTGTTAACATATATGAAATTTTTTGTGTTTGTTACGAATGATAAATCTAAACAAATGCAAGAAAAACTCATGTTTCATACGGTGGCAAGAAGTAGTAAGTTTTATCTGTAATAACAACGATGTAAAAATGCCCATTTCATACATAAACCAACCGTTATGAGTATGACTTGATTATAACAAATCAACAAATTCATAAATTCGTAGATAGAATTTTGTTTGGCCCGTTTGGATTCGTAGATAAACTTTTTTTCTCTTTTGCTTCTTGAAGCAAAAACGAATTGAAAGTAACGGTTTTTACTTACGTCTAGAATAATAACTGTATGAAAAATAAATGTTTTGTATTAGTTATTTAGTTATAAATGTTTCAAATTAACAAATAAACATTTTAAATACGATGACTGGTTAATTTAGATAACAGATAACGTGTTTTATAAATAGAATTTCCTAAATTTAATTTAAAATTTAAGTGGTCAAAACATTTCATTTCTAAACAGTTATTTTCAGTTCGTTTTTGCTTCAACGTATCCCCCACGATATACTCAATGAATTGAAGAGAGGCGAAAACTATAATGCGGTAGTCTTTACCAGTCTTTACTTTTAAACCCAACAAATTCACAATTTCGTGGCGAATACAAGAACTCTGTATCAGAAAGTAAATATATAAAAATATTTTTACTATATTTTGTTGCAGATATATCATACATGAGACTAGACTCATGCACACGCTTGTTAAAGCTAAAATACTATAAAACTAAAGCAAGCACAAAATCTGCTAAACAACATTCATATTTGTATAATAACAATCTGTATAATATTAATAACGTTACTTTCAAGTTATTGCATTACAACAATGTATTTGGTAGTAACATTTGTACGTTATACGTATTTGTTTACATATTATGGTGATTTGTAAGCCATATTTATAACCAAATTTATCTGTTTCTATTACTGTATTTTCATTTATAAATCAGTCGAATTTAATGTGTTTTTTTTTTTTTTCATTCTGCTTTTTTTATCCTCTGTATATAAGAAATGTATCGGAGTTTATTAAGATAAGTCCCAAGTTTGTAATGCTTAGAAACATTCATACTACAAATAGAATAGTCTATTTGTAAGCACGATATCTGGAAAACGAAAAAATATCTCAAACTAAAATTTTTATGGTGTAATGAAGACTATGGTTGCCTCATAGGTAAGTTGGGCCTATCCCTTTAACCTTTAAATACGAAGAGTTGAAACACAAAAATTATTCCTTATGGAAAAATAAACAAATTAAAACAATTGTTTAAAACATTTTTTAAACAATGAAGGTTCCACAAGTGGTTCAAATTTTGAAGGTGTCTTCAAAGAACATAATAAACCCGTCAGATAATGTTAAAAGGGTCAAAAGTTTTGTTGAAAAATTGATGTCAAAGCATTTAGATTCCAATGACACATTCTTTTAAAGCCTTCATCATTTAACAAAAATAATAAGTTTGATCGAAAATATCCCGCAGAGAGAAAAGCAACAGAAGGGCTAAAAAAAAAGTAGTCGTGTAGTCCAACAGGGTAGTCGTGTAGTCCTGATGTCGAATTTTCCACATTACCCATAAAATTGCAAACGTTGACTTGATACCAAAACAAAATTTGAATGTTAAATTAAAATTGATGAAAAAATGAAAAAGTAATTCAATGAAGGTTGTCCGTCTCTTTTTTGAAAAAGAAAGTTTTATATGTTATCTTTATAGCGATACCGTGCAATGATGTCACTAGTTGATATTTTCTTTTTTTATTGAATTAAGAGTTTTAATCGTTCATATTTTGAGTATTTCCAAAGATTTTCAAAAACTTACTCCACTTTTCTATTCGTAGGAATTCTTCATCTGAAGTGATACAAAAATTAAGTCAGCATCCCCATTCTTTTAATATCTAATTAAAAACATTTTATTGAAACTTAGAATAAATCCATTACATTGCCTAACTGCAATAGTGATAAATTTCGATACTAAATTTCTATAAAAGTATCGTTACTTTCTATTGCAAATAAAAGACACCAATGCAGCAAAGTAAAATAAAAAATAAAGCATTCATAATGTTATCTTTCAATTGTAAATATAAATAACATGTCTATACATTTCTTTTTCTGTTTAAAGTTATACGCGCACTGTTCAAATTCATTAAAATTAAACTTGGGTTTATATAAGGTAGGGCATAGGTAACTAAAGGGTAACTAAAGTTACCCTTAAGGTTAGTTAGGGTAACTAAATTAGAAATGTTTGAAAGTAATAAATGTATTGGAATATGCCACAACTCTCCCTTTTATGTCTTTTCTTATGTCAGAATACTTTCTAATCAAGTAACACTTATGTATTACTAGCTTGATACCCGCTTACTTCACTGGGCTTAAAAGTAAAAATAAACGCTATATAGCCTCCACCTCTCTCGGTCCACTTATCCCCCTTTCATAAAATTTGAAGGGATTATAAACGGGAAATCTGTGGTTATACTAATAAACTATATTAATTATTATCATTACTATTAAGCGTCTCACAAAATGCATCATTCTTAAAAGGACTATAAGTAAAATATTTTTCATTTTCTCTAAAATTTCTTTTTTTTAAACATTTTGTTATACATTATATACGACTCTTGTAAGGCTCGCATACTTTTTTTCATACGTTCAGTATGTGATAGGCCTTAATATACTATTCTTTTAATAAATAATGTAATACGAGTATGTTATGGTACTTCAATCAAAGAGAAAATCGTACCAACCTACTATTCTATCAATTGGGGATGATTTTACTTTGTGTTGTGAAAAGAAAATCATTGATAATGATAAAGAAAGCAGTTGTTGTTGGATAGAAGATGAATGGTTACTATGTTTGATAGTCAATGGTCAAAATATTTTCAATTGACACCAAAGAACACGATTTAATGTACTCACTAAGAGAAGAAATAGTAGTAATTCGTTTGACACAAAACTTTAACTCATTTGATATCAAAGGATATATTGAAAACCACACTAAAATAAATTCTAAAATATTTTCAACTTAAAAGAGGAATGTCGTTCATACGTTGGAAGTAATTTAATACCTAATATATTCCAGTAGCAGTTTTACTCGACTACAGACAATATACACTATGATATAAAAGTAATCGCATTATCCAATATCATTGCCCCACCCATCTTTCTTTAAACTACTTTGCAACGATAATCGCAGAGCTGATATATTTGGAGCAAAAGGTTTTTTTTTTCTTGCGACATCAAAAACATAGAAAAGTATTATATAAATCATGATTAAAATATTAATCGTAATCGGGATTAATAAGATCGAGTAAATTTTTAGAGAATCAAGTCACTTAATTTACATTTTTACTTTTAAATTTTTGTTCTATCTCTAACTGTTTATTAGATGGGTCCTACTCTTACGAACTCGATCTCACTTTTTACGTCTTAAACACGCTATAAAAATTTCAGCTTGATATCTCTGTTCGTTTTTGAGTGTTCGCGATGGCAGACGGACAGACAACAGACGACAGACGACCGACAGACGACAGCGAGACAGACAACCGGAAATGGACTAATTAGATGATTTTATTAACATCTATGCCAAAATTTTGTTCATAGCATCAATATTTTTAAGCGTTACAAACTTGGGACGTTTGAAACGCTTTAGTATACCTTGGTATATTTCAAACACATGGTATAAAAACTATTAGTCTTTCAAAAAGAGAGATTTAATTTTGTGTTACCTGGTATATGGGATGCATATTATAATATGCAAGCAGAATACAGAAAGAGAGGTATTTGACTGTTGTTGAAAGTCAATAATAGTGTTTCATATTAATTGATTATTGAAGGATATGTTTTTAATTAAAGAGTCTATGTACGTAATTAGATGTTGGTTTGGTTCACTGAGGGCGTTAATGTACCATAAATGACTTTGTTATCATACAATTTCCCTTTGTTAAGCTAAACAACTTTGTGTAAGATGATTCTTCTTACTTCAAATACTTCTATAGTTACCTATATATTACCTACCGCCATCCATATGGGTAGAGTATGTCGAAAATGAATTTAAAAAAAATTAGCACCGGCATCAACTTTAATTAGTTTTTACGTCAATTTGTAATAAAGTTTAAATTGAATATGTGTAGGCTTTTACTATTACAGCAAGAATTAATAAGCTTCAAACGAGATTAGAATCTATATTAGTCAGTGTGTTGATTTTAAAATGAGACTGTTCGTGCAATTTTATATTTATACTGTACATTATGGAACATAATAGCATAATTGCAACATTAAAAACAAAGACTAGCGCGTGCATCCCTTAGGTCCTTTTTTCCTTACTAATTCCACCTCCATAGCACTCGTAATAAAGACAATGTCAGCCTAAAACACTTGCTCCCGCTTGGCTCGCCCTCTAAACACCAACTTCCATCCCTTGGATAATAGGACAATCTTCTGGCCAGACTTCGACATTCGACTTCAGAGCGCTGAGGCTATGTAAAAAAAGATGAAATGAAATTTCAAATAAAAATCACCAATAATCGTAATTATAAAAAAATTAAAATTTAATCAAAGTATTAATAAAATAGTACTCAGTTTAAAAGTTCACACATAGGAACCAAAAGATATAATGTTTCGGGTTCGCCTCGGGTGTCAATGAACATGATATCTGAGACTGAGAATCTGAGAATCTTTACTTGATCCCTTGGTGTGTATACTATTTTTGTTAGTTGTAAAGTTAAGAGTTAATTTCTGTAATTTTGATAAATGTTATATAATTTTTGTTGCTATCTAAAATTCCAAAATATTCACGTTTTTCATTTAAACTAACGTAAAAACAATCGATTTCCTGAACAATTTTTAACAAAAATAAAAGAGAAAATGTTCTTAAATTTTGCACAGATGTTTAAAAACATATTAGCTTCAGTGTTTCAAAATTTTATTATATTACTTTGAGTGCATCTCTCATAGAAGAGCTCCCTTAAACTAAAACTGTAAAGATCGTATGATATTGTTTAATCCAAGCGTACTATCTTTCTTGGCAACGTATAGTCAAGTAATAAACTGTAATTACAGTACAATTAGAAAATTGGGGGTTGCTTAACTCATATAATACAATACTGAATTCAATAAACATAATTTTACAAAAATAATTCAATTATGTGATCTATTATATACAGATGATAATATTGATGAAAGCATTGAAATCAATTTTAGGTAATAATATCATATAACTCTAATTTTGATATTATTTATTATTAAATTATCAAATTATGTGGCAGCTAAAACTATCAATTATAATTATTATTTATATAGGAGACATGGGACTTGTTCTGTCTGAATATAATTATGTGTAATATTTTATAGTTGAATTAGAAAAATCGGTTATTTTGTTAAATGACGACAGTTATTCAGTATTTCACTATTCAAAATTTATTTAAAGAACTGAATCAAAATTGTCGTTACCATAGACGCAGAAAGACCTCAAATTTCCTCAATTGAATTATACAAAATTTAAAAAAAACCCGGCAAATGTTTCGGGTACGGAACCCTAAAATCGCACTTGAATCATAGTTAAAAACAAATACCAAATTTCTTGTAAGTAACAATATGAGTAAATATTAAAAATGGCAAAGTGAAAACATATAACACTTTTGAGAGTAGTAAATGCTACAGGGATTCTTCGCAATTACGAATCCAACACGTTTAGCAAAGTCCCCAAAAATAAAATTAATAATAGCGAAATACTCTTTGATTAAAAAAAAGGTAAATGATGATCAGACTCACGGTTACTAGAAAGAAAATGCCGTTGATAGAAACAATATGAAAAAAACGAAATTTCTATTAATTGTCTTTCAATATAATTTGCCACGGATCCTGCGTAAAAGGACAGTATCTATCATGATTTCTGGTCAGTTAAGCCTATGACCAGGTATTCTAACTTCGTCACTCTTTACAGATACACTTTCGATATCATATGTAGTAGCTATAATCTAAAACAATTTTCAATATAGGCCCAGTTTATTAAATTGTTACAATTCAATATTTTGTATATTATTTCAAGTTTTCATTATAATCAAGTGATTAGTAATTATCAATTAAACTAAATAACATAGTTCAATTACAACAAAACCTTTTAAGGTGATTGTAAACCTACAGTATTGTAAAAAAGTTTTGGTTTATTGCACGGTACATACATATAAACCAAATACATGTTTTGTAGTCAAGTAATGAGATATTAATCTTCACGATATTAATCTATAGCCCTATTAAAAAAACGTGCAAAGCAAAAGAAGCAGCACTCTAAAAAAATATACAACTTCAAAAAATTGCGTAAAAGGTAAATAAACTGTCCTCGACACACGCCGTGTTTTTACTATGGTATATCCGACCGCTAGGTTAGGTTAGGTTATATTGTATAGAGCCCATTGTGATACCATATATATGTTTTACCACCTTTCCGCTGATAATTTCATTTATCAGCTCCTCAATTTCAGAGGCTGAGTGAACCTCCTTCATACATATACCATGCACTACACCAGCCCATCACAACTATTAATTAATTTAATTTCGTTGCGACGGCGGGAATCGAACCCGCTACCCTAAGCATACCGCTGACGGATTCGGTTAAGCCTTAACCAACTTAGCTTATAGGGCGACATCTGACCGCTAAATAACACTTTTTATTTCGTTATCGTAAACCTTTTAACCAGTATTATAATTAAATAAACATTTAACATTTCTGTATAATAGTGATGATGAATTGAAGTTGACTTTAAAATATCAATCCAATAGATTATAATGTCATTGTTTACTGATATACAACGGTAATATTAATACAACGCTCATCCAGTCATATATGACAGATTCTATATGATACTATTCAAATATTATAAAGAAGGCAAACTGTTTTCCAAGATGAAATATAATACGCATGGTAAAACAAACTTGTCTTCTGTATTTTACGGTCCAGGTCGATATCTTTTCCTTTTCGAGTAATCGTTATGGCCAACGGACAGACGGTGTGTTTGAACTACATAGTTTTTTCTTTCTTTGGGATCTTATACGAGGTAAGAAATTTGTGTCATTCTTGTGGACATCACTATGTTAGTATCGTTGTGAACGCCATGCCGATTTGACCAGCAATACACCAGCAAACAAACAAATATTCTAATTTTCACCAAAAACACGGCGAGGTAACTAACTAGTATTCTTTGTAGGTATAATATACAGAATGTTCGATTGACATCTAGGCATATAAATATCACGAGTATGACAGAATACATGCGTTAAGCAATGCATCTAAATTATATACATGTGTTGAAGCTTTGATATGCGTTGAGATAGTTGTAAAACGCTTGGAGAGTGGGAGTTTCTTAGTTGAATAGATCAACTACAGCAGATAAGCCACGATACAAGTCACTTTTGCTATTTCATATAACAACTATAATACCTCTTACTTAGATGCATTGCTTTACGTATTTACTCTGTCCTACCCGTGATATTTATATGCCTAAATGTAAATCGAACATTCTGTATATATGTTCATTTATTTCTAAAAAAATTAATATAATCGAACTGAATATTTCTGGAGTTTGGTAAGTCATAAATATGTATAAGTAAATAAATAAATAAATAAATAAGGTATAAGAGTAATCAATACCTTCTATTCATTATTTTAATTAAAATAAACTCTTTAAAACTAGCTTTATCTTGTATATAGAATTTGTGAAACATGATACTTGACGAAATAATCAACTTTTTACTTTATGCGCATAATAATTGTATCAAAAAATTATATGACGTGGAATAATATTGAAGTATTTTATCATATTTCAAATCTAAGAGCTTTATTTTCTGTCTGGTGAAAATAAACTATTTTTTCCTTATTAAGAGCTGGTACCGTCAGAGAAAAATAGATTTTAAGATATTTCTTTTCAAACTGCGTGCGTGCACAAATACACATTCTCGGAAAAGCTAAGAATATTGTTGATTGTTTACAAGTACACATTTTCGAAAAAGCTTCGAAAATTGTTGACTTAAAAATCATTTTAAGACATTTTTTTAAATGGATTTTAATGCCCTTTAATCAATATAAATTATTATTTCCAGACAGTTATGCCGTTGCAATCACCGCAATTGAAGAATGTAATTTTAATTAGTCAAGCAGAAATTCGTTTGCTGTGCTAGCGCTCATTCAACGTCAACAAACGATAAGAAAGATACCCGAAATTCATATGTTTTAAAAGGAATTCTGGAAAACATTGCCAGCTCTCTAACCATGTTTGAACGCACATTAATAGCCACCATAATTATACAGCATGTTTAATAAATCATAAAATATATATGAGAGAAAATATGCATTAAGCAATGTGTATAAGAGAGATATTATTATATATTTGCTTGTAAAATGATGAAATATTATCAAGTAATAATTAATGCAACACAAAATTGCCGCTCTTCAAAGACTTCAACTACATTAGTCAGTCATACAGCAGCCAATGAGCAAACACTATCTTTGTGGTAGCAGGTTCACAAAGAAAAGTTTAATTACTAGAAACTTTTACTGTAGGACAAGCAACTGAGAGAATGATTATCCATGTGCATTTGTTTTCAAGTAAAATTAAATTACAGATTTTAGTATTTTAAAATGAATCATTTGTGTCTCTCACTAAACACTCTCACTAAATATAATTCAGGTTATTTTTTAGACGACCAAGCTATTCATCAAATCCGACAGATTTTGAATCATCTATTGTCGGCTACGTTCTTTCAGCGATTTAACTGTTGGTGGCCAATTATCCTGATACAGTTCTGACGAAGTTTTAAGATGTGACTTATTTCTAACTCAGAACTAACATATCATAAATGCTTTTATGTATTTTACGATGGCAAGAACATAATTTGTCTTTATCCTAGCAACGTTGTAATTTCACCAACGCTAAAATATTATAACTATCAATACATGTAAGTATATAAAATATAATACAGATATCACAAAATATTATTTATCCAACAAGAACTAATGAAAATTATAGTGACTGGTTTGATATTTTGGTAAACATTTCGCAACAAATATGTGAAAATACTACTACAATAATGAGAGAAACAGACAAATAAATGTTATAAATGAAAGGGATGTTATGTGTATGATATTATTAGTAATGAATGCCAAGCTATATAGTGCCCCTATGATCATCAACAAGCCACCCAGCAACGTCCCACCTGAGTATATATGATGCATACGTCATACAAATAATGTATTCATTTTAAAACAAAAGTGAATATAATTATACAAATAATTCCATTTATTAGTATAGGTCTTTTGATTATATCAACGAGATTATTTGAAAGGTACGGGGAAAAAACTAGCTATGCAATATGGGCATAGTAAAAAGGCTAGCTAGATCAAAATCACGAAAAAGTTCATCTGGACGATGGAATTCAAAAGGAAGATGGATTTTGGATATTTCTATCTAATAAAAATTATGTACGCCTAGAGTGCATTATTTGCAAAAATTGCAGATTTAAAAATCATTTTAAACCATTTTTTCTTTAGCCCTTCATAACTGAATTAATAAAAACAGTCCAAACCAATACACGGTAATTAAAAGGTTTTAGAAAGTCGATTCTGTTTTTTAAAAAAAAAGGGCTACAGTAGATTCAAATTTTGATTGTATTAAATGATTGTATTTTTTATTGAACCATAGGTTTAGTATATTTTCAAAACATTATCTAATATGCTCGTGTATTGTATATATAGATACCACTGTTCTATAATACAAACCAATATAATAGTAAACAGTCAACATTTATTAATAATATTGTAATATACCTTAGCCATCCATACATACTATTATAATAAGGTATAGTGAGGTACCAAAGGTCAAAATTTACATTTATGTTGATATGTGTGTTTCCAAATCCTAATGCACCAAGAATCCACACCGCTTGGTCCTGCAGTTTTCTTCAACACAAAATATTTACAATTTGCTCTATGTAACAATGTTTTTTTTTTAAATTATATCATTTATTGAATCATTAAAAGTTTCTTTTACAAGCTTTATTGTGCTTATTAACAGTTTCAACAGTAATTTTAATTGGCTCGGGATGCATGAGACTTTTTTATTCATATAGTACAAAATCCCATACATTGCAATGTGTAACAAAGGAGGCAATGTTTGTAAAATTTAGTGCGTATTAATTATGATGTATTCATGGTACAACAAGTTATTTAATCCATGGAACATAACGATATATTACTACTTAACGATATATTAACTACTCAACATTTTACGTTACGATCAAATCTTTAGTATGACATAACAAAATTCAATTAGTAGTAATTTAGGTTGAATTTGATTTCGACCACAGAATACAATAGTCAATTTATAAATAAATGGATAGTTAATATTAATACTTGTAAATAAATCTTCTTTACTTGTAAATAAAGCCCTTTAAAAAACTTATATTTTTACGCAAATGGCATAAAATTAGTTTTCCAATATACCCTGCATCGTGGCATTTGATATTATTTGTATGTGTTTAATTTCGATTTAAAATTTATTAAAAAAGCCCTTTAGTATTTAAATTCTTCATATTCGTTGGGTTTGTAGGCGGTGGAGGGTACAACTGAATCAATGCCTTGTCATCTTATATAATTTGCAATAAATCATTCGTTTTATTGGAAATAGAACTAATTTTCACTTGCTTACATGAAAATGGAATAAGTAAATATGAAATTGAAATTATTTAAAAATGTAAATTAAGATAATTTTTCAATGTAAATTAAGATAACTACCTAAATTTTTAGAAAATAGTGTTGAATTTTCAATGTTAACCAGATATAGAACCCCTGGAATTATATACCCATCCGTGTATCGTTACCATGAAAGCGCCTGAAATAAAACTCATTCACGGTGCGAATAAGGTAGTAGCTTGCTCGTAGACAGCAATGAAACTAGAAAAATTAGCGAACGAATTAAGGTATATTATATCCTTGGTAACACATCTAACCCTAATATCAAATTTGTACATATGTTTGTTATGTTTTGTTTGTTGATCAAAATCTGATATTATTACATTCATTCATTACGCTGCTATGTCCTATGAAGCTGGTGGTTGGTAATAAAACAGCTGCTTATTATTATGTCAATTGTGGGTGTCTATGTATGTTGTCTACTCGTGTTTGTTTATTTGTTTGCTTTTTTTTTTGATACTTTTTTTAGTTGTATTTAAAACTGTTATTAATTAACTTTTTTTATAAACTGGTGGCTGGTTTAGCTTTGATTGGTATAGATATAAAATAATTTCAGAAAAAAAGTTTAGGGGAGTGCATAAGTAGGCATACAATATTAGGCTTGCATAATAAGTTACAATCATTATTATAATTATTTGCATTAGATACAAAAAATAATGAGTTTAAAATGTATCAGTAAAAGCCGAATGCAGTAGGGTTGAAATTTAAAGGGCGCAATATATAAGTACGAATTTCCAAAAAATGGTAAAAACTGCCTCGGATGACGAATGAAGCGTACTTTTACCATGGCAAATACATTCTCTACTCAGCCATTACACAGGACTCAGTTTTGCCTGGATGCCTCATTATACCAAAAACAGAACAGGGCGAAATTCCAAGGCTCCCAGGGTAAAATATGCCTCGAGTCAAGTTGGGGACGGTTTTATTCCACTTTTCATCACCGAAATATGCAAGACTTATAACCTTCATGTCGAATTCCGGATTAATTCAATTCTGTAAAATAAAATCAATATTCCGAAAAATGAGACCTGCAGACCAAATACTCGTTTTTACCAAAAAAATTTGATATCCTCGGTTGAAAAATATTTTAATTTTCTAAGAAACTGTGATCAAATGTGCAGCGGCAACGTCGTATGTCGATATCAATAAAAGTTATGGCTCTTATATTATGAACATCCTCTCTTTATATGTTGTGATTACGCTGTCTGTTTCATTCAAGATAAACTGCGGAAACTTTGAACTGATACGGATTATTGTTTATGACCAATGAATTTGAGAATGAAAATTTTCCAAAATTCACCCATATTCAACAACGTGGATCTAAACCCACTTTGACTTAAAATGGACCGTCTCTTTAAAAAATTATTCAAGGCACAAAGACCCGCTTTTTTCTAAGGAACAAAAACTAATACCGATTTTGATCGTGCGCCACACGATCACTCTATACACATAATTTGCTCTACTCAGATATTTAAACACAAAACAAACAAAAAATTTATTAAATTAAAAACAAGGCTCAACTTGTTTTGCCTTGACAGATTGTCCAAAAAATAGTTTTTAAGTTTTTTACCCACACACAAAATTAAAAGCGGAACTAAAGAATTCAGTTTCTTTAAAACGGAATGGAAATGGAATGCAATTTTTCCCATCTTTTATGCAATTTTAAGCTTAAAATTTAATATCTGTGGAGGTAAAATCTCGAATTCTCTTCTAAAAAAATAATATAGATTGTCAATAAATTTTGCTTTGTATTGGGAAATATGCCTATATTTTGTTGAATGTAATTAAGAATTATAAACCCTCAAAATCTTATTACAAATATTTCAAATCGAATTTAACAAAATATAGCATTTATTAAAATTGACAAATATGGTTTTACAATAATTTTTTTTTGTTGTTGTTGAAATTTCTTTGAAGTTTACAGAAAAAATAAATAAATTTTTATATCGTATTACAAAGGATATTTGTATTTATATACTATACGTAAATATTATTTATACATCTATACACAATCATAGAAAATATACAAATTTCTTAGCGAGCTGACCATAAAGAAAATTGGATATTGAAAAATATTCTTATATTGTCAATAAATAAACAAGAAAAGAAGTCTGAGCCATACTCTTTCATCGAAGATTACGTACAATTTTTACAACTTCTTCTATTTAATCTCAGTAACTCAAAAAATGGAGAAATTGATACAAGAAAGGCGTGCTTCTCTGTAAGGACCATATTTCTAAGAAAATGTTCCGGAATCTTTTCTCAACAGTTATGAGATATAAAGCTGAATTGTATATGACCCTGAAGGCCTACGTTAAAATGAAAGCCACCCTAAGAATTGTCACCTCTCTGTAAAACCATAAGTTTTTTTTCTTTCTCTTCTCTAAAATCCGGAGATTAAAGAAGGGTCCGATAATTTTTGTACAATCTGTGTATTTTATGTTGAACACACTTAAACAATGTATTTATTCCTTGATATGTATATTAAGATAATCAGTTTGTGATCCGAATTGATGAGGAAGCTAACATAATGTACATATATTTCAAATAGTAAAGAAGAAAAGAAAAGAGAGTTGCTTTCAATCGAAAGATTTTGGTACTTTTTTTCGCGTTTTTCACATTTTTATGATTGGCAGCTGCCCCAATATCTTTTTTTGCAAAGCTAAGTGATCCTAATCGTAATAATTGTTTTACTTACTACTAATAAAATTTTTTTTAAGCCAGATACGTAAATGTATTTTTCTCATTTTCCATTTTTAACTTTTTTATAAACGTAATATAAAGAGCACATCCGTTTACAAGGAAATCTGTTTTGTAGAATAATTAAACTGATTAAATCTAATGAAAAATAAAACAAATTAAATTTTAATATTTAAGGTTATGCTTTGAAATGATGTAGGTAACGAAAAAAGTAAGTAACGTTATTCTTGAAAGTTTCTGTTTACATTTCTCCTGCCTGAAATGAGTAAAAATATATTTACCAAATATATAAGGCATAGGGGATTGAAATCTGGGAAGTATTTCGAAAGGGTATCGAGAAAAGCACTACGTCCAGTGCGATTGGAAATTAATTCATCCCCACCCCTAAACTACACATTTGATCGAGTTGTCACGACGATACATAAAACTTATTTGAAGTTGTAAAAAATAAACTTCGTCTCTAAAAGTCCACGCTTCTATGCTTTTTTTTTGTCATCTTTTTTTCAAAAATGGGGATAGATGCAAAATTCCCGTCACCTTATATTAAATGTGTGTTACTGCCAATCGATGCATAAGTGTTTAAAAAATTTAAAAATAGTAGGTAAAGCCAATCAACATGAATATCGTAACCGTTATTTTGTTATTTTCGAATTATTTCTATTCATTTTGATACGCTACCCTAAAAATAAATGAAATGTATAACAACGAATTCATATTTTTATATTCTTTTATGATCTGGCACACTGCAGATAATCAGAAATAAACACAAAAATATATTTATGAAAAAGGATGCAAAATATACACAAAGCTTTGATGTTCACAGAAACTTTTTCTCTCTTTCCTTTGGCTATGGGTATGCCCATACATCATCAAACGCATATCATGTAAAAATATTATTTATCAATCAAATGCAGAATATGATTTTTTTTAAATGTAAATTCATTTCTTTAAAAATAAATTTTAAATGCAATCCTAAAAAATATACTGAGTTGATATACGATATGTATATTTTCCTAGAAAAAAAAATTTTGTTGTTATGAAATCGAATTTTTTCTTGAGATTTTGTCAAGGAAAATGTAAAATCGACGATAAATGATTTGAAACTAAATTTATAAATCCTTATAGCTTTCGATCTGTTCGGAATGATGTTGCGGCTACTACAGGACACTGGTTGGGCGGCAGGCATGCTGAACGCCTGGGCCTGGCAGTGTATCACGACTACTGCAGGAGCTGCCACAGTGGTGAGGACGAGGAGACAATGTCTCATCTTCTGCTCATCTGAGCTGGACAATGTCACTGCCCAGCTCGTTTCGTGAGGTGATGGACTTACTTGAGCCAGCCTCTCTTTGACGACCTCTCAGACCTGGAGTCCGTCGACGTCAAAGCTCTCCTGCTGTTCTTAAACAGCTTCAAATGGTTTATGGAGTACTGGCCGGGGATGGGCCAATCCTTTTTCGATATCACAACGGACCCTATGGCCTAAGTGTATCCCAGACCAGGACAGCCACTTTAACCTAACCTAACCTATACCTTTCGATTGAGTTTGGTTAAATAATCTACATGAGTGAGTACTCTGACGTTACACCGAAATTAGCGCGGAGAACATTTGTCCATGGGGTCATCCTGCATGCATTAACACTTCGTGCACCAAGATGTTAGTACTTGTATTCGAATGATTCTTATAATTCTTATAAGTGTTCTACCAAATTACTTTACTGTTACAAGACAATTGGCAGCCATACTTTTTAAAATTCTTGTGTTAATGTAACAAGACGTATTGCTTACTAAAAAAGAGTTATTTTTAGAATTTTATATAAAAAATAAACTAAAAAAAATTTGTTCTAGAGAGTACAGCAAAAGAGAATATGCTTCAGGCATTTCAAAATAATATTAAAATATTGACTATAACGTATTATATAAGTTTTACAACAACGTCTGTTAACAAAATATTTAAATGCATCTTGTTGCAAGGAAGAAAAAAAAGCTCATAATTCATAGAGTGTTTATTTAATGTGTAGAAAACACTATAATATTTGTTTACAATACTGATGAAAGGATGTGAGAGCACGGAAGTTTTCAATAAATGAAGGATTCATTGCTTAGATCAAGTGTATACTCTATATCATTAAAATCGTACTAGATAAAACACTCTAAGTGTACTGGATTTTACAGATACAGAGTATACATAGAAGGTATAATTCGAAAGTTTTAGAGGGATTTTTTTAGGGGCTTACATATATCATTAATAAAAGTTTATTCAACAAAACCTTGAGATTCAGGATTTGATATTTAATATTTGTCATATTTTAAACGCTTTTAGCTACAAATAAACCTGTCACATCAAATCTACGATTTCTACAATTGGATCTAGTCATATAAAGCATTTGCAAAGAAGGTGCTTTAATAAGTTTTTTAAAAGAAACAATTTTTTTCTGCCTCTTTGTACCATTGCCTGTTTAAACTTGCACTATCTGTAAAATTCTTTCAAGCAGATCCATTAAAGTCTGCTTTAATTCCCCGCCTGCCCTTTTACGGGGTATGGGCTCTCACTACGTTAGGTTAGCTGTCCACGAAGGACACATTTAGGCTATAGAGCCCATTGGAATACCATACATGTGTTTTACCACCTTTCCGCTGATAATTTCATTTATCAGCTCCTCAATTTCAGAGGCTGAGTGCAGCTCCTTCATGCATATACCATGACCAGCCCATCACAAATCTTAATTAAATTAATTTTTTTGCGACGACCGGAATCGAACCCGCTACGTTAAAAAGTTGAAAAATATATATACGATCAGGCAGGTGAGGATCGCAGATTAAAGCCTCTTTTAAGTGAGACAAGGTTATATAGGTCTTTTTTTTAATGTAGACCCCTTGATGAAATATTACCGGCTATAAATGAAATGAAAATCTCCTCAGAATTCATGCTTTCTATATACTGCACAAAGTCTAGGAAGAATCTATTCCCACCTTAGAACCGAGCTCTTACATTCTCAATAAAAATGTTGTCTTGTTTCTATTTTTTATTAAATAAAAAAAGTTAAATTTAATTGTATTTCCTAATTTTTGTATAACATCAATCTTCTCTTTACCTTATTTTTTTCGAAGTACTGAACAACAAACATATATTGTATTTGATTTAATAAATGAATATTTTGTTTAATAAAAATGTTAGGCGTGAGCTTTTTGTAATGGAACGTCAATCAAACTAAGCAAAATAAAATAAAAAATATTGAAAAAAAAAACTTCTCGTATGTTTTGCAATATCGTGGGAATATATACAACAGTTTTTTAAACGATGAACTTAAGAACTTTTTAAAAAGAATACAATGTGAAATTATGACTTGCATAAATCTGCACTTTATTTCATTTTACAATCCTGATATAAATAAAAGTATAATTTCATGTTTATATTTCCAGATATATTTGTTACATTTTATTGGTTTGTTTTTGTTGTGGCAATATGAAATAAGTATACTCAAACTGTCTTATATATACAGGGGTTTTCAGCATAGCTAATCTAAAGCGTTTTTTAAGAAGGAACCATAAGATAGCATAAAACTATATTTTTAATAATATATTTACTTTGAAATGTTAAAAAAAACGAATTTCATGTTTACCAAAAAGCTAATTATTTTATGATCAAAAAAATCATTGTATAAATTAAGAAGTGATCAAAAACATTAGAGAAGGGGTAGATAAAATTTTTGTGGATATAATATCAATTTAATAAATAGACACCCACAAAAAATATTATCTCTACCCACTCTAATGTTTTTGACACCAAAATAAGTAACTTGTATAAACATGAAATTTGGTTTTTTTTTTTAAATTTCCTTAAAAAATGCCTTAGGCTAGCTATGCTAAAAACCCTGTTAACCCTGCTAATCATTAAATGTTAATGAGGTTAAAGTTAGATCAGAAATACCAATGTGATACCTAGATCGAGTTGAGAAGTTGGAACGTCGAAATGGCAAAGTCTATAAATATTTAAATACCCAGCGCTTCCAATCTCACTTAGAAACTAAGAATGAATCATTAAATGCGTTGTCCGTAAGGATAAATTCGAACAAACATTGCATTTGTTCAGAAGTTTACACAATATAATTAATTGCATTCAACCATAAACTTTTGCATTTATCGTATTTTACACTTTTACAGCATGCTTATTATACGTTCGTTTTAAGTGTAAAAACTCCGATACAATTATAATTTTTACCTGACTTTATTATTTGTAATTACATTAAATTTTTTAGTACAACGGTTTTTATTTATATCCCATAATAACAACATAATCATGAAAAATAATATAAAACTAAAGTAATAAAAATCAAAATTAATAGGAAAAGAACCAAATATTTTTAGAATGCCTTCAAGCACACACAATCGCACATACATGTATACCACTAGTTCGATTTACATCCAGGCATATAACTATCACGAGTATGACAGAGTACATGCGTTAACCAATGCATCTAAGTAAGAAGTATTATAGGTGTTATATGAAATTGCAAAAGTGACTTGTATAGTGGCTTATCTGTTGTAGTTTATCTATTCAACTGAGAAACTTTCACTCTCCAAACGTCTTACAACTGTATCAATGCATATCGAAGCTCCAACGCATGTATATATAATAACTATCACTTAGATGCATTGCTTAACGCATGTATTCTGTCATACTTGTGATATTCATATGCCTAGATGTAAATCGAACATTCTGTATACACAATAATAAAACCTTAACTTGGTTGGTTGTGCAAAGGTAAATAAAATGGATAGTAGTACTTCTGGACAAGTTAATCACTGTGTGGTTTTTTGTTTCTTCTTTTTTTATTGTCATAACATTTTATTATGATTGGTTTTTCGTTCAGAGAACAATTAAATATCTTACTTAAGGATATAATACACTAAGGATATTTATCGCTAACCGGTAGACATTTTATTGTTAATAAAACATAATGTTACCGAGTTTTTTTCCGTATTAAAATCATTTATGCGGCATTTCTTCATGAGCAAGTAAAATTAATGTTGTAAAAATTATGACAATACCTACCTATATAGTTATATGACAATAACCTCTGCAACCTCCGTTTTTTTTTTATATAAATTTGTTTTTGTGAAAAACTACACTAAGCAAAAATGCATTATTATATGGTATATATGAAATATCATAGTATAAAGTTTAGTCCCAAGTTTGTAACGCTTAAAAATATTGATGCTACGACCAAAATTTTGATATAGGTGGCCATAAAATCACCTAAGAAGTCCATTTTCTGTCTGCGTGTCCGCCTGTCCGTCTGTCTACGTGCTCAGGACATAAAAAATGAGGTCGAGTTCGTAAATGGGCGACATAGGTCAATTGGGTTTAGAGATAGAACAAAAGTTTGAAATATTTTTTCGTAAACATCAGTGTTTACCCGTGAGAGCGCAAATTAGGTGCAAATTATATACTATGTATTATATGGCAATATCAGTTATGTATATGTGATATGTATGTATGTGTCATGTGACAGTGTAATCAACACAGTTTATACATGGTATTTCAACAAAAAACTCAGTCAATTGTTTGTTTTCAATTGTTTCTAAACTAATTTTAATTTGCTAGCAATAACCACAAAAGTAATACGACCAATTTTTCTGACAATACCTCTTATCGTCTTTGGTGTTATGATCTAGAGTATTATCTGAATATCTCAGGAAATAAAAATAAAGTATCAGAGACAATATGCAGAATGTAGATTCTTAAGTTTCCCCTTTCTATTTGACAATTCTATTTTCAAAATGGTCACATAACCACACACATTTTAGTCAATGTTTACATAAAATATTACTTTAAAATTTATTAATATCCATATTAAATCAGAATATTTGCAATTAGTATTTTATAGCACATCTGGTGTTATTACTTAAACCCCAATTTTCTAAGCATGTAATAAGAAGTCATTCAAAGTAATCATACTTTTCCATTTTACTATATATTATATTCATGGTATACAAAGAGTGGCGAGTCACTGGGTAGCGATTCAGAAATCTGAGATCTTAGATAGTTTCTTCTTGCTTGCTGTATTCTTAACAATTTTGTCATTTCAGAAGTGTTTATTATCTTTACCTCTATTTGCTCACATCTGTATCATCGGTATCAATCTATAATCTTTCATACGAGCTTTTTCTTCGCTTGTCCTTGTCAGTCGATTCCCTCTGTATTTCTTCACAAGATTTTTTTAACCTGAAACTCAGCTAACATCACTGCTTTAATCTTGCAATATTAACGACTCTGCTACACTAAATAAATCTTGACTACCCCAATAATTAAGGCATTCCAAAAGGTTTTTTTTTTAATAATAAAATACCAAAAATATTGTTACAGCTCGAGTTCAGCCAAAATTCATGATTCCTCATGATTTTATTTTACTTTTTAGAGCCTAAGTGGTCGAACGGTGTAAAGCGATATACTTTGACCGTTTTCTACTTAGACTTAGGTTGCGGGTCTGAATCCAGGCGCCCGCAGTGTGGAAAATTATAATTAATGGGGGTGGTATAATTGATCACATTGTTGCCGCTTGGGTAAGAACGAAGTAACCGACTCCACCCACATCATAAATAATAATAATAATAATGGGGGATTAACCTCCGTATTTGTGACATACGCCTTATCACAGAGGCCACCCACACCATTATTTGTTAATCTTTATTTTATTTAACTAAATACATATTTACAATTACATTTTTGAAAAATTATATTTTTAATATAAAAAGGCAACAGCACACAATGTTCCCAAGCGGTCACCCATCCAAGTACTGACTGTGCCCAATGTTGCTTAACTTCGGTGATCGGACGAGAACCTGTGTTTTCAACGTGGTATGGCTGTTGCATCATAAATGTAATTTTCAATATCCATGTAGTTAAATAAATAAAGAATAACCAATAATGATGCGGGTGGCCTCTATTATAGGCGTATATGTTAGAGAAACAGCAGTTAAACTCTATAATTGTATTATTTTACTTTTTATAGTAAAACTGTATACATCAAATGTTTTTCATTTTATGAAAATGTCTTGTTTGTTCAGTATAGGCATACATTAACAATATTTGTTACAAAATTTTTTTTGTTTGATTGATATAATTTTTGTGTTGTCCAATAACGTTCTACCGCGTCAGTATGTGTTGCATTATCTTCAGTTAGCTCCGTTGTCTCACGTCTTAAGTCTCACGTAAGAATACATCGCTAGCCTAACACTAGACAGATAAACCATCATATATACATAGTTTTAATATCACCCTTCCAAGTTAAAACAACTGATATGGTATTGTTTTATAATCAAACAGGCGACACCCTTAAATACAGTAGTCCTACGTATCTGATTTTGTATATTTTATACAAACCCTTATATTAAATATTAGGTACATATTAGGTACACTGTATAGACTAATTTATTAGAAATGCAAATCTTCTAAATGTATATATCACAGTTCGTTTAAATTCAAGAGAAGGGGGCTAGGAGTAGTTCTCATATAGAATTGAGATGGTGTATAAACGGGTTAATAATTTAACAATATATATGAAAATATTAATGTAATGATCTTCATTATTCGTATCAACCTAATTAATATTTATTACTTGTTTTAACATATTATGAAAATTAATGATATTGAATAAAATTGACCGTCATTTAAATATGTAAATTAATCACCTCAAATCATTGGACATTTGTGAATGATATTTTTTAGTATCAGGTGGTAAATTATTTTATTGGACGGTGTAAAAGCGAGGAACATCACGAAAAAGTTGGTTTCAAGACGGCTGAAATTTGAATTTCTCTTTTCTGCTTGAAATAAAGTAGGGATGAAGTACTCTAGCATCTGAGAGCGTTCATTGCGTTTACTAGTGTGTATTTCCCAAAAAAGTTGCGAAAATTGATGATTTTCAAATCGTATTTAGATAATTATTTTAGAAATCATTTTCATGTACTTTGCTACACAGTTGCTTACATGGGACTTGATATTATTTTATAATGACCCTTCCTATTCTTTGAGCCTGTTATCGTTATAGATTTTTCAATGTAGTTGAAAATTTTCTTATTCGATTTTAACGCAAAGATGTCAGCGCAAAGATTAAAAAAAATTCAAACCATACCTGCTATACTCAGCTGATATTTTAATAAAATGAAAAGGCAAAAGATACCCACTTCATTATACAATTTCAGGACCTTCAATTTTATAATTTTTTGTTTTTGATTTACTTTTTGAACATGAACTTTTAATTTTTTGGTTGTTTTTGAACTTTTTTGGGTAGCAGATTTGATTCCCGTCACCACATCAAAAATTAATTTAATTAATAGTTGTGTGGGTTCGTGTAGTGCATGGTATATGAATGTAAGAGGTGAACTAAGTCTCTCTGGAAATATTTGAAGAGCTGATATGTGAGATTATCAACGGTAAAAGTGGTAAAACATGCAATGGTATCACAATGGGATCTATGATCTATTCGTGTCCTTCGTGGATAGCCAATATAACCTAACCTAACCAAACACGTGATTTACTTTTTTGAAGAATTGCACATTGGCATAAAACATTTTAATGTATTATATAATTCTCTAATAAACTTTTTGTTACAAAATTATTATAGTATGCATTTTCATAAATATGTATATATATTTCCGTGAAATATTATCTATCTACGAAAGCTGCCAGTTCTAGTTCTTTTTTATATCGCTAGGTAGAGTCTTTCTTAGTATAAAATCCAATTATAAATTTTATAAGGTGGTAGATCCCAGAAACAAATACTATCAAAATGAATTTTCGATACGTAAAAAATATTTCTATTTGCCTCCTATTTGCATTCTATTTTCGAATAGTTCGATTTAAAATAGTAAGTTAAATATTATAAATAATAATAATGTAATATAGTCAATATGAATGTGCATCACTCTCCTCTAATATACCGATATTTTCATTTTGAAACATCGATATGTATAATTTTTTTTTTTTTTTTAAATTAAATGAAAACATTTTAGAATGAATACTCAACATATTTCTTCTATCAATAAATTTAAAGAGAAATACACTTATTATTATTTATATATTCTTTAGTATATGTAAGTCAAAATAAAAAGTATACACAATATATGCAATATATAGAGTGTTCTAAAAGTATCGCTTTAAAAGAGAACAGAATGCATAGAAGACATAGAAGATAAAGTTAAAAGCAGTAGTTTTCATCCAAGATACCATTAACAAGTCAGGGCTTTGTTAATTCTGTAATTCAAGGTAGGGCTTTATGTAATTTTGATACATTTCCAAAAAACCTTTATTTAAATTATATATTAAGCGTTATCTCCAACGAAGCCTTATCACGTTGATGTTTTACCATATATATATGAAATTTATCAAGATATACTTAATATAAGTTTAGTCCCAAGTTTGTAACGCCTAAAAATATTAATGCCACGAACAAAATCCATCTATCTATCAACACAATAAGCAATTGGGTCTTGATTTTTTACAATTTTCTTAAGGGGTAATCGGAAATAAATTTTTGTTTCTGATTTCAATAAAACTCTGTATATAAGGTAATTTTGACCCAAAAAATAAAAAAATCGGATTTATATATCGATTGGATGCATAGTTTCTGAGAATATCGCTCTTTGTGTCCAATTTTGGGTTATATCTCAAAAGCCATGCATCTAATCATTGAATAAACCCTTTTTTTGGATTTTTTGGGTCAAAATTATCTTATATAATAAATTTTTTCCATATCGAAGGCAAAAAAAATTTTTCGATTTTTTGAAATTTTCTTAAGGGGTACCCCTTAGAAAAAATCGAAAAAATCGAGAAACAATTTTTGTTTCTGATTTCGATAAAACTCTGTATATAAGGTAATTTTGACCCAAAATATACAAAAATCGGATTTATATATCGATTGGATGCATAGTTTCTGAGAAAATAGCTCTTTGTGTCCAATTTTGGGTTATATCTCAAAAGCCATGCATCTAATCATTGAATAAATCCTATTTTTGGATTTTTTGGGTCAAAATTATCTTATATAATGAATTTTATCGATATCGAAGGCAAATAAAATTTTTCGATTTTTTGAAATTTTCTTAAGGGGTACCCCTTAGAAAAAATCGAAAAAATCGGGAAACAATTTTTGTTTCTGATTTCGATAAAACTCTGTATATAAGGTTATTTTGACCCAAAAATTACAAAAATCGGATTTATATATCGATTGGATGCATAGTTTCTGAGAAAATAGCTCTTTGTGTCCAATTTTGTATTATATCTCAAAAGCCATACATCTAATCATTGAATAAACCCTATTTTTGGATTTTTTGGGTCAACATTATCTTATATAATTAATTTTATCGATATCGAAGGCAAATAAAAATTTTCGATTTTTTGAAATTTTCTTAGGGGTACCCCTTAGAAAAAATCGAAAAAATCGGGGAAAATTTTTTGTTTCTGATTTCGATAAAACTCTGTATATATGGTAATTTTGACCCAAAAAATACAAAAATCGGATTTATATATCGATTGGATGCATAGTTTCTGAGAAAATCGCTCTTTGTGTCCAATTTTGTATTATATCTCAAAAGCCACGCATCTAATAATTTAATAAACCCGATTTTTTCAATTCTTTGGGACAAAATTATCTTATATTCCGCAGGATCCAATTTGTATACCATTAGAGATTGAACAAAATGTTAAAAATGTTCCTTATTTATAACAGAAACATCTTTTGTTTGAAACATTTTTTCGTAAGCATCATTGTTTATCCTTGAGTGCGTAAATCAGGTGCAAATTTATATGTATTTTATGGGAATATGTATTATGCTTTCTTGGTGAGTATTCTCGATTAATGAAAAAAATACTCTAGAAAATATTTTCGAAAACCAATAACTCAGTCAATTGTTTGTTTTCAATTAAAATATCCTTGTCCAATATATAAAATGATAAAACTCATATTGATATCTCATATGGTTTTGTTTTTTTGTTTTGTTTCAAATTAAAAAGTTTTTACCCCAATTTAACCACCCTTTACATAGCTGCTACATCTATCTATCAATTGAAAATAAACAGTATTGAAATAAAATGTATGTAGGTACATTTAATATTTAAAAAAAAAAAAAAAAAATCACTTCAATTTCAAATACTCTGTACACACGTTGTATTTTGATTGCTGTTCTTACCATATGTATTTACAATTTTATTTTCATGTCATCAACTATCATGTTGTACATAGGTTAATACAAGGTGCAAGGGAAATAATAGTCTGGGTACACATTTGGCGCGAATAAACGGTCCGAAACTTCGAACAAGAGTTTATCACTACATAGTATAAAACAAAGTCGCTTTCTCTGTCCCTATGTCCCTTTGTATGCTTAAATCTTTGAAACTACGTAACGGATTTTGATGCGGTTTTTTTTAATAGATAGAGTGATTCAAGAGGAAGGTTTATATGTATAATAACATCCATTAAATAGTGGAGAAGTACTGCTATTTTTGAGGTTTCTAATGTGATGTCGTAAATAATTACATTTTTTCCGCATACATTTAGATATTCCAAAGATAGCAGGAGATCTTCATGGTATAGGGAAAGGGGGATTGTTTTACCCAAAATTTAACGCGTGCGGGCCACGGGCAGTAATGAATAAATCAAAACTACTGGATCGATTTTAATCACATAGGCTATATATTTTATACCCGTGCG
The DNA here is from genome assembly GCF_905475395.1 of Chrysoperla carnea. Lineage (NCBI taxonomy): Eukaryota > Metazoa > Arthropoda > Insecta > Neuroptera > Chrysopidae > Chrysoperla > Chrysoperla carnea. The sequence continues at coordinate 24,123,229 of NC_058341.1, forward strand.
CAGCCAGAGCGGGCCGCTATGTTTTTATATACAACGTTCACAGTTTTTCTGTAGTGTATTTAGTATCAGCATTGCACCCGTGCGAAGCCGGGGTGGGTCGCTAGTTATATTATAAACTTGATAGAGGGGAGTTGTATCAAACCTAGGACCTTGTTGATATAAACCTTGATACGAAGTTTCACTGCTGTCCCCTCCCTAGAAAATCCCATTTTCCTGTATTTGTAAAGGTTTTCCCTTGGGTTAAACCAATCCTAGGAACACCTTACGGTCTAGCCTTGTGCCTAGTTTAATCGAAATCGTTATAGTTGTTTTTGAGAAAACTCCAAAAATCCTGTTTTGGCCTAAAGATTTTGAATATAATTTTGATTCCCTTCAAAACGTCGGATTAACTCGAAATTGGACATACTTACAAAGGACCGATGACAATAAAATAATTTAATAAATTTATTTAATTATCCTTATCAAGATTTTCAGGTATACCGATTTTCATATCTGAAAATATATACATTTATTTGCGCTCCCACCATATTTATACTGAATTTTTGATAAATAAATAACTGTCTTAAAAATCATAAGATGTGTAATATCGACATCTGAGTGGCTACAGCAATTGACTCTGTAAAAATAATAATTTAAAAACTAAAAAACAGGCTTTTGTAAATAGCTGAACTAAAAGGTAGAAAATAATTTCTTAAATTCAAAAAAAATCATTTTATCGTAAAAAAGCATGGGTGATTTTAAAATATTTTTGAATGACTGTGATCTTCAAAACCGAACTTATTGACTTGTATGATATTCAGAAACTAAGTTCTGCTAATCTATCTTCAATCCACATGCAGCTCTGTTATATTTGTGGTATTATTTCGCTTCCACACTGTATATAAGTAAACGAGGAGGAGTTTTCTGCATTACATGTAAATTGTATCCTGTTGATGTCAGTGGTAAATGATTCAGTTCAAGTAAACTATACAATATTTCTAACTTGTAAAATGCTTGTGATGTTTGTTATACGTCGGTATATATGTCTAGATATAAAGCAACCAGGTATACACTTACACTTATCTGCAAAGTAAAAGATTGGTCTTGGTGATGCAGGTCACGATATGACCTTTTTATATGCATCTTAAAGCAAAAACTAAAAAAAAGATGAATGAGCAAATACATCAAGCTTGTTATTATGAAAAAAAACGTGGGCTAATCTAAGTGATGACATATCATGGCTCTTACAAAAAACAATTTTATTCTGATGTGAAACAACCAAAATATTGTAACTTTTTTTCATGTTTAATAAATTAGATCCAAAATTCTGCGAGTACCATAAACAGCACTCTGATATCTCTGCCAAATCAGAATAGTGTATATATGCTGTGTTTCATTTAATGTAGTTATATAAAGAAGAATATAAAAACAGGTTTGATTAAGGCCAAATTTCTTTGTTAGAAAAACGTCCATTACGTGAGATATCCGGTAGAAACTATGTCCTTTTCGCTATAATTTATGTATTTTTCACAACATTCTGCATAAAGAGCGGGCGCCGTACCTAAAAGACAATGGCCACATTGAGAATACTATTAATATTTCAAGATTATACTTCGGAGCTCACCCTCAAGATTGCAGTATAAGAAAACATTTGTAGTGCCACTGGTTGTACGCGCTAAGTCCACGATTTCAGAGTAGTAATTCAAATTACCGCCATTCTCCTGGCAGCACCATCCGCCCGTTCTTTTGTTTGCCCACAACCGCCAAACAAACTGGCCATGTTTGTTAAAAGTAAAAACATTTTTTCAAATTTTTTCTGCGAGTGTAGTGAATGTAAATAGAGTTTTCAAAAATTAATTTTTATTGCGGATGAGACCAGAAGTTATTCTGTCTTTATTATCTTTATTTATTTTTATACAGAAGAGAACTTTTTGCGAAATCGAAAACTATAATTTAAAAAAAGATTATGCTCACGATTTGGGCCTATGAGTTTTGATTGAATAGTGAAATAGTGCAGAAAAGGAAGGCTTAGAAACAACTCGTATAACCGAGAGCTAGGGCCGAGAATATTTTGATTCTCTACATTTAACGAATGAAAAAAATTAACGAAAATGAAATTACGAAAACATTTATTCCAAACTTATATGTTCTCGTAAACTTTTCTGTGATAAAAAGTGAGGCTTAATGTTGAGCTCTTATCATTTTATGAAACTGTGTTAGCCTTACAACTCTTTCCTCTACAAATATTCTCACAAGTGCGCATTCTTTCACATGGTCCAGAAAATTATGAATACACCGGCAAGGACATCGACAGATATTCTCTTTTGTTGTTCCCATAGGAAGACCACTGACTAGCAAAAGTAAATATTATTTTGCATGACTCAGATAAAATCCATTGTTAGACACCCAGAAAATTACAGAAAATTGTTTAACCACGCAAGAGAAATTTTCTGATTTCTATGAAAAAAAACGCCCTTCTTTTGAGAATTTTCATAGAAGAAATAGAAGAGTTTTTGGGGTAAAGATTTAATTAAGTTACATAAAATGTATATTTAGCAATAACTAAAAGTAATATCATCCACTGACGGACACCTTGTCTATTATAAGAATCTTAGAACTGTAAAACCAGAACTGTCAACTGTATATTTTATGAGTTATGGTGGAGTTATTAAATTTAAGTAAATTTGTAGTAACAATGTGTTAAACTAACATGCATGTCATTATTATATTAAATGGATGTATTTGTAATCTATTGTCCACACATTTAAGGATACATATTATTACATGGGACTTGCTGCAGAGTGAGACCAGCCAGGCCAGTGATGATGTTGTCCATTTATATACCTAGTATACACTCAACAAACTGGTGTGTATGTATAACATGACAAGGGTTCTTAAGGATTACATATAAATCTGATAATGGTTATCTCAATCTTCTTATATAAATAATGTATATAATATCTCTTTATGTCAAATCATTTTTTTCATCTTCTCGTTTTGTACTTTTATAATATTTCTAAGTTGTCATTATTTGTCATATTTTTCTATTGAAACACTTGAATTCGATTTTATTTTATTGAATTAACACAGTTTTTAGTATAAACAGGTATTTGTTCTTCGTATGTTTTAATCTAGAATTCGTAAGTATTTTATAAATATCATAGACAAAACCTTTCTACAAAAAGTTTCAATTATGTTTTGAGCTTTGGACGGCTATTTGGTTGAGCTTTGTAGGGCTAGTTTGGTCTTTTTTTCACCTTAAGCATTATAATTTTAAAATTAAAATTAATTATACAAAAGTCACTTTTGACGGGCTAAAAATTATGACTATAACATATACAATCCTAGAAATACATTAAGATAAATTCACGTAATTCGTGATTCAATGTTTTCGTAGAATGCATATTTATTTACTGATGTCTCTTTTTATCAAGATAAATCCAATTGGTATCGTAATCGTGAATTTTTATAACATGTCTATATGAAATATATCATAGGATATAAAGTTTAGTCCCAAGTTTGTAACGCTTAAAAATATTGGTGTTACGAGCAAAATTTTGGTATAGGTGCTCGTAAAATCACCTAATCAGTCCATTTTCGGTTGTCTGTCCATCTGCCCGTATGTCTGTCAACACGATAACTCAAAAAAGAAAAATGATATCATTTGAAATTTGGGAAACAAAAATGGTTTAAATTGAAGCCCAATTAGCCGGAAGATTTCCTACTACAACTATTTTTAATCAAAAACGATGAAAATAAAATGAAAGTTTAAAATCAAAGCTCAACAACGCAAAAGATGGAAACAAGCATGAAATATAAAGCAATGTCAAAATCCTGATTCTATTTGATTATTTGAGTTTTTGGAATAAAAATGGCTTTAATCGAAGCTCAATTAGCACGAAGATCTCCGACTACAACTATTTTTAATGAAAAATGTTTCAAATGAAATCGGTCATGTTAGTTTCACTTTTTTACTTTTATTTTCGTGTTTTTTTGTAGACGATTTGAGATTTTTTACCTTTTAAAATAGTATAAATGTTAGACGTATTAGAAAATATACTTTTTGTAAGTATGATCTAACTTGTGGTTCGGAAAATATAATACAATTAGGTTGGTTCGTTCACACTACGTTCATGAATTTATTTTTTATAAAATTAATTGTATTATTATTTATTTCAAACAAATTTTATTTAATATGACATTGTAATATTAAACGTAAATATTTTTTTTAAATATGACAAAGATTCTTGACATATTTTGAACAGTTTATGTATTATTTCTCTGTGAAAGAACATTCTCAAGATAATTCAATACAATCCTTATTTTCAAGGGAATCGATATCTTAGAATAACAAAAGAATACACTTATCCGTAAAAAAATTCTATAGTGAAAAAGATCGGACTGCCTTTCTGTAGGTATTAATTCCTAAATTAATAAATTCAAACATTCATGATTTTCATGGATGCAACTTTCAATTATGCGACTTGGTTAAATGAATGATTAAAATAAACAAATTTTATAAGTGGATGAAATTTTGATATCGAATACTGGAATTTTGTAATAACTTAGAATTACCACTTAGGAGGGCCCCTTAGAATACGACTTTTGTAAAATTGGAACGTTTTTAAAAAAACACATTTTTCAATTATTTTAATCCCAATAATTTCCTGATTTCCGAAGATATTTGTATTCAATTTTTTTTTTCAGATATGAAAAAGCGTGAAGCCTTCGACTGTAGCTAAAGGCTTCGATTGGAGCCTGTTTCTAATTTTATATAATATACAAAACGAAGCGTTAAAAAATTTTTTAACAATATAAAAAGTATTATTAGTGGAAATTAAAAGGTTTACAGTGTTTATTTTCATTCTTCACTAATTGAACCTTAGTATTAATGATCTTAAAAATATTAATAAGGATATTGTATTTAAAACCAAACTTTGTCTAATATCTCGTTCTAAAACCTAATATATGTTCTATGTGCAGTATATTACTCTACTTGTCTGGCCAATGAATCATCAAGTCTAAGTACTTATATAATTCTGATTGCTGCTTATGCAATTGTTAATTATGATATATTGTAACAAAAAAAAAAGAAGAAAAAATAATTATAAATAATTTGGCATGGTGGTTTTTTTACACCAGATGTGAAAGTAGATTCCATATATCAGTCTACTAATATTTATACAGGGTGTCACCGAGAAATTACACACAAAATCACAACAAAAATCACTAACAGTATGGGTGTTGTACCTTGGATCATCATTTATATTTGTACGCTTTTAAATTATTTTACTAAATAATTCTTATAGCCCAGATAATTCAGTCAATTTAAAGACCAGACCCATTCAGATAAAAAATCCCTTAAACAAATTTTTAGAAAATGTCAGATATATCTAGAAAATCGTGTATGTTTTAAATTTCCTTAGATTTTTTTATGCTTTCTACGGTTCTAAAATCTATCCTCACGGTTATTCCTATATAGCAGTAATTTTAACAAAAGATAATTTATATATACTTGGGGTTTTAAAATCGATTTGTCCTAATCTGAAAAGGAGATATTTCAAAAAACCCCGTGCTACCACACGATCAAACACGGTTTGAATTGGCTATCTTTGTGACAAGGCAATAAAATTTAAGCAAAACCTAGAGTTGATCAATTCCAACGCGGACGGAATTGGCTACGCCTTAACCAACTGATCTAATATTGCGACTGAGCGTCTAGTTACAGCATTTGCTTCTTTGTACTCTGTGAAGTAAGTATTTAAATAAGTAAAAAATTTAAAACCGAGTCTTCAAGGAAAATATCTATTTCGATCATCCCATTTAATTTGATTTTAGATATGCCATTTGGAAGTCAATCTATTCCTATGTATCACGCCTAACTAAAAAACCGTGCGACTTTATACGCGATATCAGTATAAAGATTCTTTTTTTACTATTCTTAATACAATTTAATCTAATTTATTGTAGCTTAACGAACGAAGTATGGTATCTTCATTGATAGATTGTTTAGTGATTTCAAGTTTCTGCTGAATGTATTCAGTTCTCGAAACTGATATACCCTGATATAGATAATATTTTTGGTGACATCCAGTATGTTTATAATGTCCTTAACACATGTTGGATAAAGGGAGAGGCGCACATACATTTCATTCATATGAATGTTAGCGTCATCATAACCACCCGAGACTCTAATTACAATAAACTCAACATACTAAGCCGTACCAGAGAATAGTAGTGGTAGTAGTTTACTACTACAAGCTCTGACTTTAATGAATAAAAGTCTCATTGCGGGGTTGCGCCATAATTAACACAATCCCCTATATATCCATGTGTACGTCGTATCGTATATGTATAGACGTTAAAATATATAAAAGAACTGAACGAGAGAAAACATGTTCGTTTCGTATTGCTTACTAGTTATACTTTCTATATGAAGAAAATTTATTTGTATGTTGTTATTAAAGATGTGCGAGTATGGCAACTAAAAAAAATTAAAGACTGAAAGTGAAATTTCCTTGCAATCGATGGGATTAAAACTGCAAAGTGTCATAAAAATCATAGAAGCTCCATGGATTTCAGCAAAAAAGACAGAGTAAGTTGTTGGTCACTGATTATAGTCAGTAAAAGAAAGAAAGTTTCCTGACCTCTTAGTTGAGACAGTTGCAAAGGAAGCCAGATGGCTCGTGGTATTTGTATAGCTTGCATTGACCCAAAATGAAAAGGAATGGAAATATGGGTTCGGGACAAAAAAAACTTGAGCACGTGACAAACAAATAAAGTTGCGATTTCCCAGTTAGTATCCAGTTTTTGTTCTTACACCCGCAGTTTTAAACAACACAAAAAAGTCGTCACTGGACCGTTAGAAAAATTTAGAGCTTCATTGTCTATACCACCACTTATTTCTATCCGTGTTTACCGGGCTATTTCCCAGAACTAACGGTTCTATAAAGAGTTTCTGATTATAGGTTACCTGTGAGCTATCGAGGAATTTTTATTTTTATTTTATATAGAAATATGAAGCTAAGAAACTGCTTTAAAAATTTAAATGTAAAACAGTTTTTTTGTTAGGTATATCAAAAAATTGTTTGCCTGAAATTAAAACGTAAAATTAGTTCTTATAAAGCAAGCAATAAAAAAATCATGCTCGAAAAATAAAAAGCCATGCTCATCCACCCTTAATTTACTGGTATAGTAACTCAGCCTTCTTACTCATCATATCGTCAATTCGCGTCAGCAGTGTACTATCTGAGGACAACAAGAATTCCAACAACAGCTTCAACTATAACATAGAATAGAATGAACGATTCATTTGAAAAGTTACTCGTCGTATAAGCAAACACCTCTCTTCTATACTAGACATTTAATTTTAGTAATGAGTTAAAACTGCACAAGCACACACCATATCATTAAATATCTCTTTGGCTTTTGTTTGTACATTTTTTTTTTTTTAAATTTTTACTCGATGAAATGTTTTATAAAATTTTCTACTTCAGTTTTTAGTTTTTTTACTTTACTACGTGTGTAATATTGCAATAACTTTTAACACATTTCTAAACTGAATGTAGATTGGTTGAAGGGCATGTTCGGGCCGCGCTAACACTCACTCGGAGACTTTCCACTGTTTATTTCGCTGCTCTATTATCTTTCAAGTGCGAGATTAAGGTTTTGTCAACTAAAAAAGAAGCAGTAATCTTCAAACAGCAAGATAAAAATAAAATTTTGACAAAAACTACAAATTGCCAGTTATAAAAGGATTTTGCATTTTCTCAAAATGCATGGCAACTTAAATCGATTCCATAAGTTTTAGTTTCCTAGGTAACCTAGATGCCGTATTTTGGTGTCTTTTGCAGTTTTTTTTGGTTTTAACTCCCAACCAGCAAACAAATACAGTGCGATAAGGAACATATTTGCAAAAAAAATCTAATAAGTTCATTCGTTAAGAATTTGCTATGACACAAACAAATCGATGAGACCAAGTTTTATGTGGGTAGTTTCAAATTATTTTATGAAAGTTTTACATCAAATTTTCTAACCCACCAGATGCGGGTAAAATATGCTTCAGTTACTCTTAAATTATTATTTTAGTGTGAGCGCATGAACTGATTTCGTTAGTGTGAGTAAGCACACTTATAACCCTTTAATATTTTCAACCCCTTTACCTTGTTACACATTTATGCTACACAAGGGGTAAAAATGTATACATAGCCGACGTATGTGTACCATAATATTTTGGTGAATATTCCTATGCAATGAGAGTAAAGTGATTTATTATTTTTGTGTGTTAATTACAATCTTTTAAGTGTACTCTCAAATTAAAACAATATACTCTGGCGTCATTATTTTAGACATTTGTTAAGTACAACAACCGCCTTCCCTTGAATTTTAAAAATTGAATATTAAACAACAAATTATAATAAAATCGGATTTTTTAGTTTATGAATGAATAAATTTGTTGATTATTTACTTTTGTTGATTATTTTTGAAAATAATAAAAGTATGCTCAATTCTTCTTCTTTAGGTAGCTAATTTCAAATTCGAAGGCAGGCATACAAACAAGTTCTTAGTCAAACCAAGCCAAAACTAAGTCAATCTTCCGTGAGTTAAAAATGCTTTGTACCGCCAAAACCTTTATTATAGATCAAGTTGTACTTTTGGCAAAAACAGATCGTCATCTCAGTTTCATTTCTCAAAAATTTAAGTTGTGCAAGTATGGAAACCTTTACGGTTTATTTGATCTTTAAATGCATATAAACGCTTCGATTATGGTGTTAGTTGAACTGGTGTAATTTTTTTCATTTTAAACTAGTCAAGATGGATCCGCGCACAGTTAAGGGAAATTAAAATGTGAAAAATTTTGATGTCCCAAGCTTCAAATAAAACGTTACTCAACAAAATTGTCGCGGTACATCAGTTCTTCTGACAAAGATGTTCACTGGAAAATACAATAAAGAAATTACCTTAGAAATTCTCAATCCACTTGACTTTTAGGATTACGATTTAAACAGTTTTACATTATCTATAAAATTTTGCAGAAATCCAAAAGGAAATTCTACTTTCGATAACTAATAGTTTAAGGCCATTTCTTATTGAAAGATCGGAAAAAAGTTCACTTCAAATTACCCTTTTAAAATAATTAAATAACTCGTTAAACAAAATATTTTAAATTGTTACGAATTATTTTAAATGTACTTTAATTTGTGAGGCATTATTTACAATCGAGACATTTTAAAAAGCAATTAATGTCATTTTTCTACATATTCGCTTAGTGCAGAACCTAATTAAGCGCCAACTCGCAGAAAATTTAAAAATTCACTTAAAGTCAATTTCATGACACATTTTAATATTTTCTACACAAAACTTTTACCGTACATGTTATGATATTGCCTGTATTTTAGAATAAATAGAAATCTTTTTGCAAGTATATAAATTTGTTACCCCAAATCTGATTATTTATTTATATATTTAAAAAAATGTTTGATAAGAATTTTATTATTATTATAAAAAATTTAAACATATAGTTATCTGGTTGATCCTGCTAGTAGTCATATACTTGTCTCAAAGATTAAGCCATGCATGTCTCAGTACAAGCCAAATTAAGGTGAAAGGCTTATTATATCAGTTATGGTTCCTTAGATCGTACCCACATTTGCTTGGATAACTGTGGTAATTCAAGAGCTAATACATGCAAACAGAGTTCCGACCAGAGATGGAAGAAATGCTTTTATTAGATGAAAACCAATAGGTGTAAATTAAAATTTGGTGACTCTGAATAACTTTAAGCTGATCGTACGGTCTCGTACCGACGACGCATCTTTCAAATATCTGCTATCAACTGTCTATGGTAAGTTCTGCACCTACCATGTTTGTAAAGGGTAATGGGGAATCAGGGTTCGATTCCGGAGAGGGAGCCTGAGAAACGGCTACCACACAAAATCTTTTCTGCACACAACCAATATATTATACACATATAAATATTTCATTATCGTATATGTAGAGTAATAAAAATCAATCGACACAATATTTAAAAGTTAATTTTCCAAATCAATATAAATGTTTTCAATTCAATATTTGACAGCAATAATACAATAATAGAATAAATTTAATATTGCAGTTACAATTGTGTTATATGTAGTATTGTAGCAAACATATTTGATGCTAGACACGTGTATGTTTATAGATCATTATGCGTTACGCACAATATGTTTGCAACATACAACATACGTGAATAACTTTTTACTAGCATGAACTATAATAATAATAATACAATAATATGTTATTGCGTTGCTCATATTGATAGATTTATTATATTGTTAACAATTACAGGATGTATTAACAAGTGAAATCTAAATTGCATCAGTTCATCCGCTTAAGTGCTACGATGCCACAGACAGACAGACGCACACACATAGCGGTCAAACTGATAGAACCCTTTCTCTTAGTTTGGGGGTTAAAAACACAGTACTTGAAAAATATACAGCGGTGGCAATGAGAAATATTATACATCATCCAGCTAGTAGCCCAAGATAACTTTATCTTCAAGTCCGTGGACGAACTCTGTCGGTTTTTTGTTCCTAGTCGAAAAAATACTGAGCGTACACAAAAGAGCAGTTGTGAAATAATTTATCAATCACACAGTATATAAATTAGTATATACAAACTGTAACCGATAAAATTAGCTACTGATATCACTCAACTGGCAACGTGTTTTAAAGCTGTGAGTATAATAACAATAACATCATGTAAGAGAATTCCAAGAAAATTAATGAAAATTTTATATAAATATAACCGTTTGATATCCTGCGGGTTTTATGTTCATCGGTTTCTGACTTAGTATTTTACCAGATAATATTTACACAAGACAGCACAGACAAATTCATTGAAATTCGAATTTTTTCAATTAGAAATCAAATCTTGAGAATTTTCCGCAAATTATAATTTTAGTACTGAAAGTGAAAAATCTCTAAGTATAAAATTAACGGCGTTTTTATACTATATGAAATATAAATCAAGATATACTAATTTAAGTGCAAAGATTTGAATGCTTAGAAATATTGATGAAACGAACAAAATTTTGGTATAGGTGTTCATAAATTCACCTAATTCTATCAGTCTGTCCATGATCACGATAGCATCCAAAACGAAAAGAGATATCAAGCTCAGAAATTTTTACAGCGTGCTCAGGACGTAAAAAGAGAGTTTGAGTACGTAAATGAGTATCATAGGTCAATTGAGTTTTGGTTCGTATGACAAATGTGTTGTAAGCCGTAAGTGATAGAATAAAAGTTTAAATGTATAAAATGTTACTTATCAAAAAATTAACAACTTTTGTATGAAACATTTTTTTCATCACTGTTTACCCGCGAGGACACATATACCTGTTTAGTGATCCTGTGAAAAATTCTCAAAAAACAAAAAATTATAGAAAATACTTTGAAAATTTTCGAAAACCAAATAAATGGCGGCCGAGAGGCCGTCGTAATTATATTGGTTTCTTAAACTCTAATTTACTAAAAATAATGGGAGCACTGTCATTCAAAAATTTCAATACAGGATATTTCAACAACTAACTCACTTTGTTTTCACTTGTTTTTATCTTATTTACTATTGTTATATAGAAAATATTGTAATAGATGAATTACTAAATTTAATAGTAACAGCCTGTAAACATTACAAAGGTTACAAAGCGACGAACCTATATAAAAGGTATGTTATTGGTTGCATACACTACTCGTATATACAAACCCAAACCAAAATGTTTATTCGATTATAGATTATGTTCATTTATTTAATAATATTGGTAACGATAAAATCTCGAAATGTGACCACATTTATTATTATAATTAAATTTTCTAATGTAATATATTGATTGAAAATATATATATGACCAATTTGGAAAATATTAAATTAAATTTATATTATTTGAAAATAATATTTATTATGAGTATGTAAATAAATCAACATTTTATGATTATGATACAGGGTATGGCGTTTTTGGCAAGGAGCAATATTCTAATTTGGGGTCTATAAATTATTCTTTATAATTGTTAGTTAATGTCTACTTTAAATTATATAATTTTGAAATTTTCCAAATTTTCATTCAAGATTCTAATAAATAACAAATTGTATACTTTAGGCCATTATATGCTTATCGAAATGGATCGTTCCTTTTTGGTTATAGACAAGTGCACGGTAATTGACACCAACAATCACAAAAATATTTATTGTGTGTCATACATCAGAGGAACAATATTTATATTGTGTCTTATATAAAAAAGCAGAAGGCAGACGGCACGTAGAGAAGCCAAGCCATTCTATTTATTAATTCTTTTCGATCACATTTTAAGTTGTAGTTAATGACAATATGTCACATGCTAGAGAGCTTATCTATGTAAACTTTAGGTGGATGAAGTACCATTCTCCTACAGAATGCTGGAGCAGAATGTAGAGCTTAAAGGTTAAGAGCGTAAGAATATCAAGAAGTGATAATTAAATAAGTAAAAAAAAAACTCTAAAACTACTGCACCAAAAAGATTATCTTTGCTTTAAAGTACAAAGAAACAAGTGAAAGTTTTCGGCTACAGAACCCTAAACTCGCATTTGAAACATATCTAAGAACACTCTCCATCAAATTGCCTATTTCCTTAAAACCTTTTCCAAACTGGTCCGATTTGGAAGATCATCAATAATTTTTAGTTTTTTTGGGTACGAAAACCCAAAATTTGCACCAAAAACATAGCTAAAAACACTCTCCATTAAATTACTTTTCAAACAAAACCAAAAAATTAAAATCGGTTCACCCGTTTAGACGCTACGATGCCACAGACAGACACACAGACACAGACACACACACACACATAGCGATCAAACATAAAATACGCCTCTGGGATTAAAAATATTCAACAAGCTCGGGGGTTAAAAATATTAAACAATAAGATTGTGTTAGTTATTTATTTATTAATATTCTAGTCTAATTTATTGTCCGTTTTTTTAACCAAATACTTACACTTTAGTGGTAAAGCATAAATTTTGAGATTGGATGGTAATCTGTTGTCAATGGCCAATAGTTTAATCATTCATTCTAGAATTAAAATTAGAAAACATATTCATATTATTAGAGCCTGTTCTTCACCTTTTGCATGGTTTTTCTTATACAATTCTTACAACATAATTTTAAATATAAAGTATTTGCTCACAGATTGGGCCCTTCAACTTCACGTCAATGCAATCTTAATATATTCAAATAAATTATTAATAAATCATCTTATAAAATACAGCTAATATTCATCATGAATTGTTAATTAAAATAAAATATTTTAATTTTAATTGATTTACCTGTATATTTATAGGTACTCCTTTCCCTGTTGGAAATATAAAATAAATACATTTTAAAATATTGTGTATCCCCGACCATTATACTAAACACGGTGAGCCATTTTAATCTATCCACCTAAATATCTTCCCCGTAAATCTGACAATAAAAAAAGTCTCAACAATACATCTAGCCTGCTCAGAACGTTGCAAGTGAGTTTTAGTTCATAAATGAGCAACAAAGATCAATATAATCTTGGGTCTATGGGACCCATCTAAAACCGTAAAATCGTAAAAATACAAAAGTGTAAATGTAGAAAAGTTTCTTATCAAAAAAGAAACAACTTATGTTTGAAACATTTTTTCATGAAAACCATTGACTGTCCGTGAAGACGCTAATTAAGTGAGAACATAAATGAGCCATTATTATCTATTTGCCTTGAACTTTAAAGTCAAATTCAAGGCAAATTAAAGGTAATCGTTAGATAACCTCCTCCATGGTCTATAACTTGTGTTGGGACTTTTTTTTATTGAGAGCTTTCCTAGGTAGATTTTAGGTGGATAGATTAAAATAGCCCACCGTGTACATACAGACTCAAATAAAGCTTAATCATCAAACAACCGAAATCAATTATACATACCCGACAGAGGTAAATATATACTTATACATTTATGTTCGATAGAGGATGCTGCACTCGATATTCTGGTTGTTATATGATTCAGACTTGTATGAACACATAAAGCATTCCTATTCAATTAATAATTATTGGAACTTTTAATTGAAAATAATATTACAAACAAAATTATGAATATATATATACATTTTAATATATTAAATTTACATGTACTTAAGGGAATTCCATTATAATCACTAGGAATAAAATATTTATTTAACTTTTTTTTTTATATTAATTATAAAATATGAATTATATTATTAAATTATTATTATGATTATTGTTATTTATAAATACATGTATTAAAATTTAATTTATTTATTAATATATGAAAAGCATTTAATAACATTTAATTTTAGTGAAAATTTTTTAATAATTTTGTAAATAAAGTAAATACACTGTGTCTCACGTTTTTTAGTTACATAATTGGATATTTTTTCAACGAAGTGTTTCTGAAAGAAATGAACTGAATAAAACTTATTTTCACTTCATTTTTTCTGAATATATACGATTGACCAAAGGTGAAAAATACAAAAGACGAAACTGACGGTTTTTATTAATACATCATTCAGGACACGATTGAAAGTCGAATTTTCTTTATGGATAAACTTGCATTTATGAATTCTTCTACTATGTAATACCATAAAAATATAAGGTTTTCAATGATATAAAAACAAAATTTTAATTTAATTATGAGTTCATCGAAGTTCCATCCCTTTGTGAACAAAATGGAATATAGCAAGAGTATTGACGATTGAAGAGGGATATCTAAATTATCAAATTTATAAGCCGCACTTGCAAACAATATATTATATATTTTTGTAGTGGCATGGCGTGGTGTTGTAAAGCTTAAAATAACACATTATTTGACTACAAAGCATATATTTGGTTTATATATATGAACCGTGGAATAAACCAAAACTTTTTTACAATACTGTAGGTTTACAATCACCTTAAATTAAAAGTTTCTTCTTGGTTTTTAAAAAAAAAGCTACATTCAATTTAAACAACCCATATAAACAGTTTCAATAAATAATTTCTATACCTTATAAAATTTATTTATTATTAATAATTTATTTATTATTAAATATAGATACATATTTATTCAAGTATATTGTGGGGCTATATTGATTCTATAATAAGTAAATAATTTTTATTTCGATTAAACTTTCTTCCACAAAATTCAACTTTTTGTTTTGTTTATTTATTTATTTACCATTATGAAAATGAAAGTGTTTGTATTGATAAAATAAAAATAAACTAATTTAACGATATGTATTCAAATATCTCTCTAATACATATTACCTCGTTCTCTCTTTACCTCCTACCTTGAATGTTTTATTTACTTATATATTTATCATTTATCAATACGTTCTATATTATATATTATGTATAAATAATACTTCAGATTAATTTAGGTTAACGAGTTCTCATACAAAATAAGTTCATGAAACCAGAGAGGGTATATGAGGATTTAACAAATTTATGGCATTTTGAAATTTGATGCATAATTTTTAATTCATCAAAATTCCTGCCTATTATACTTTCTACTTTTTTCTCTATAATAAAATTGCTTTGTATACTATAGAAAGTTATTTACGATAAATTCCAAAAGAAGCAACCTTATTAAGCTTCTCTCCAATTCGTGTAAGGATTACTTAAGTATGCGGTATAAAACCATAAATGGCCAAGCTCGCCACAGTGGTTCCTCATTCATTTTTTTAAATAGAAAACAAATATAATAAGGATTTTTTAGATAGAAGATAATTGAGATTTTTTGGTTATCACGAGACCAATATTCACTTCCTATAAATAAGCTGCTATAAGTAGCTGCTTATTTTGTTAGGGGTAACATACAAGTTCACGAACTTACGTTTTCAAGAAATTTGAACTTTCTAAATGTTAGAATGTAAAAAAAATTTACTATCGATTTTTGTCCCATGATCAAATCGCTGTCCACAGTTTCAATAGACAATCGATAATTATACAAAAAAAAATTCCATTATTCAGGTTCGATGTCGTCCATGTTTTTCAGGTTTTGTCTGATTAATTGTATGTTATATTGTCAATTTTATATAGAATTCGCCACTGGGTGTGGTTGTTTTCTATATTGTATATTGTTGTTGATTATATTATTTTAAGTGTATAAATATTTGTGTTTGATAACTCATGATCATAGTATTAGTTACCTGGTAATATGTTACCATCATACCTACTTACTGTGTATGTTGTTCAAGGTATATATTTATATATTTACTTAGTGTTTATTTTTAATTAAGATAAAAACATTTTATTTACGTTTTTATTATTTTATTCAATTTACAATAATTAAAATTGAAAAACTCATAACTATTAGATTACGTAGTAATAGTCACATGTTTTTAATGACACTGAAGTCTGTTTTGTTTGAAGATGCGATTAACATTTTGAATAGTGATAAGTCATAGCAAAATCAAACCTGTGTTAGATTGAGTTAAAGTAGCTGTCCTGAGCTGGGACATACATAGTCCATAATCATTTTTCAAGGTGATTATTAAAACTTTTTACGAACCAAAGAATCTTTAAATTAATTAGAAGAATTTACCTATTTCAACATATGACTTTAACAATCCTTTGTGAAGAATAGGCCACCGTTTTAAGTCTTATTGACCAATGTCTGCAGTGATTAGACGTTACGAGTATTACTTATACTGACTAGTTTTGTAGAATATGAAGCAACTACAAAACTTATAAAAACAATAAAAAAAGAATACTTAGTGGTTAACAGAAAAGTTGAATAACATACAAATCCTTTTTCGGTAGGATGAATTATAACACAGCACAAAATTCTGTGTTCGTTAATCCATTAATGTTACATTAAAGGAATTTATATCTATGTTTTATTGTTGTTGCTTAATGGTTTATGGATATCTCTATTTTCCCACTATAACATACATTTTCTCTACAATAATATTATGAAAAGAAGTAGGAAAATTTATAGATAAAATTTATGTATCATTTCCACTATATGTATATATGTTTATATACAATGATGATAATAGAACATTGCCAACAAACGAATTATACATTATAAATCACAATACATATATACATAAAATTTTATTTTACATGTATAGTAGCTAGCTGATTCTATTGCAATTATAAGGACAATATTAATATGTACACAAGCTCGTTCATTCTTGTGAAATTGTGAAGTAAAATTTACAAAATTTAAAAAAAAAAGGGAAATTTTTCGGATACGGAACCCTAAACTCACACTTGAAATATATCTAAAGACACACTTTCTATTAAATTATCCTTTTCCTTTGAGCTTTCTCCTAACTGAACCGATGTTGAAGATCATCGCCTATTTTTTAGTTGTTCCTGGAACCATTACCTTGCGCTTGAAACATAGGTAAGAACACTCGTCATTAAATTACCTTTCAATCAAAACAAACAAATCCAAATCGGTTCATCCTTTTAAGCGCTACGACACCCCACAGGTAGACATAGCGATAAAACTTACACCTTTTTTTTGGTTCGGGAGTTAAAAATTCTTAACATTCTTTTAAATAACTGACTAAGTGACCGAGCGAGTAAAGATGCAGTTTCTTTAAACCATTTGACCACTTAGACTGGCAGGTTGTTGGTTCGAATCGAGGCAGCGAGAGTCTGATCGATTGCAATTAATGGGGCGGCAAATTGATCACACTGCCGTCGCTGGGATAAGAACGATTTAAACTTAATTGTAAGTATGTATTCGGGTGTAGTCAAAGAATTTTCAAGGCAAAGAATTTTCCATTAATTCATCCATGTCTTCTTAGTGAAACTGTCCATAATTATGGGATACTATGCGATTTTATTTACCATGATTCTCACCAGAATCGATTTGTTCAGTCCAATGTTGTGGTTACATGAAATGACACCGATAAAGAACTGCAGGAGTGATGCTAAGCCTCTTTTAGTTTGTCTTAAAAACATACGCATTATTTTTTGTCATAGTCTTTTCAGTTCATTCGATGTGCCTTTCAAAACCAATATTTGATATACAGTAACCAACAGTTTTTTTCAAAATATTTTCGGTAAAACTCACTATGTTTCACTAAAAAGCAACTAGGAAATCATTTAGTAACTGAAATCTTTTTTTTTCTAGTATCTCATCGAATGACCCATTATCTTATCCCATCGAAGAAGTTATCGAATAAAAGTGTTGAAAATAAAAATATGTAGATAAAACTTGGATTGATTTTTGATAAAGTATTGACAGACAACGATTTAATATAAAGAAAAAAAATTGGAAAAATATATACAATAGGAATTACTGCAGCTACACCAGATATAATCCATGAGGTTTAATTGAAATCGAGGGTGATATAAATTCTATACGAATAGGTAAAATTTGAAATGAAACAAAAATATGTTCACAAAGATTGATGTGTCAACCGTTATGTTATAAAGAGGAAAAAAAATGACCACTTATAAATTTATAGAAATGCACTTTTGTTATTCGTCATGGTAGTGAATTTCCAACACACAAACCTAACATGCACGTGTTAAAAAATGGTATGTGTTTGTGGTTCCAGTCTACAGCACTTAATTTGCTTTGCTATCCCATGTATGATATATATCTGTAGAACAAGTAAGTGAACATAGAGGAAGAAAGTGAGGTTTATATTATGTATAGTCAGTCAGTTTTGTCCCCTTAGGGACACTAATATTGTACTGTGGTTCATCCTGTATTAGTCAATGTCAGTGTCATTCTACCTTCGAGGGGTTCTTTTATACTATGTTATGTGTATCAAAACCGAATTGTGGTGGTCAAATAATTATTATTATAGACTTACATATAGATACTGCCGAACAATTCTCTTAGTTATAAAACAATATTGTACTTAATTTCAAAAATTTTGTATGTTTCAAAATTCAATATGATACAGGAATTTTGACCAAATATGCGATGGAAACATCATTTTGTTCACTTATTCAAAACCTATGTCCCTGAGGATCCACAATAACTGTTTCGAGTCCTCAATGTGCTATATAAAGTGTCTGATTTTAATTCCCTCAAATAACTTTCTCTTCAACAAATCGTTTAAGGAAAAAGGATCCTGGTAAAAGTTGTTTTCTTTTTCTTTGAGTTTCAGGATCATTGAATATATTCAATTCACAATCGAAAATAATAGTAGATGTAAGAAACTTTAAAATTAGAAAAACATTTCTTATAAAATAACATGCAACGGATCAACAAATTAAGCCAGAGATAAGTAAAATTTTAAAAGAGCAATGGAAAAAATGGGCTGCTCTCAAATTTATTTCAAACTGTTCAAGGTAGAAATCTGATTTTATGAATTCAAGAAACATCGTTCGCGAAGCCGTCTTAAGGGATGCAGAGTAAGTTTTTTTAACAAACCTGAGTGTAAGAACGTCTTGGCTCGTTTGAAAGGGTTTTGTAAGACGAATATAACGGATGTGAGAAAAAAATCAGCCTAGGTTTTTTTTGTGGTCTAACGATGTTTTAAAATTTGTCTGTTGTAATAGTTTTTTGTTACAATAAGCGCAACAAAAACACACGCACGAATACGAGAAGAGATTTGGAACTCGTTTTAATGCTCTTGAATCAAAATTTCAGCTCCTTGTCTTGAATTGTTCGAAACTTATTTAAGGATTATTTCCGAAATATTTCCCATCACTTTCAAAATGAATGTAAAAAACTGTGATTGAATTATAATAATGAATCAAAAATGCACAGATTGTGCCTCGATTAAAAAGGCAATAGTGAAATACTAAGCAAATAAACTATTGAGAGCAAAAAACTTTTAGTTTCATATAAAGAGATTTTGAAGTTTGAGAGATTTTTTAGTTCTCTTTAGCTTCTTATTTGAAATTGGTTCCACCAATAAATATTCGCTGAATTTATGCATTCCAGAAATTTACTTTTTGATTTCAACTTAATTTTTAAAGCAACCCACTGAGGCTCAGTAGTGCATAGCATACCTTGTTTTTTATATGTTGCTACCTAAGTATCTTATTTCCACAATACTTTATTAATATTTCCACAAAATAAAAAAGGATATATGAATTTATTCTCATTATTTCTTCACTCACTCCCTTCTTCGATAAAATATAAAAAAAATAAAGAATAAAGTAATATGTTACATGTAATATCACATCATAACGGTATAGGTTAAAACTACAATATCATTAGTATTATGTTACAAATGATATCAATAATAAATCGAAAAATAAATTTATGTCATATACCACACAAACACCAAAATACAAACAAATAAAAATGTTTCACAAGCTAGGAAATTTTCATTTCTTAGAAAAACTAACTCAATACTCTGAGTGAAATAAATAATCCGGGAAAAAATGAAAAGTCCAAAGAACTAGTAGTTTCAATTAGTCCAATATTCTTTTGAACATCGTTTGTTCGTTGTTGTCTGTTGAAAATAAAATTAAAAATAATCGTTAATTCGACATTTAGAGCAAGTAAGGTGAAGGATAAAAAATTTATTCGGTGTTGACTAAAATCAAGAAAAAAAAAAATTGGTAAATAAACACTGTAGATAACTCTTCTTTGTTACTTCTTGTAAATTTGTATTCTATTTCTGGATATATTCACTTTCAATTTTTGCGATAAACCGAAACTTTAGCGTCCCTTATTCAATTTGTAACCACCAAACTTTAAAAGGGGTGTTATAAGTTTGACCACTATGTGTGTGTGTGTGTCTGTCTCTCTGTCTATGGCAACGTAGCGCCTAAACGGATAAACCGATTTTGATTTGTTTTGTTTCGTTTGAAAGGAAATTATGAGTATTCTTAGTGTTTCAAGTACGAGTTTATTGTTCGATACTCGAAAAAACTAAAAACTTGGAGATGATCTTCAAAACTGGTTCAGTTTGGAACAAGCTTTAAGGAAAAAGGAAATTTAATGGAGAGTGTAAATTTCACTTTTGTTGACGTTTCCTTTGGCGGCAAAGTTCCCAAAATCATAGGTGCTATGAAAATGTTAATGTGACTCATTCGAAAGTTTTCCATCACTTTCATCAATAGTGAAGCACTTTTCGGTCTCTTCCAAAACAAAAGAGAAAAAATAAAGCACCCTAATCTGTTTTTTTGAAGCTGCATCTTTTGTCGTTTAGAAACACTATTTTTCCCGTAGTAAAAAGACAAAGACAATAAATACTGTATTTGTAAAAGTGAGAAAACAAATAATATGTTAAAATAGATATCAAATCATATATACCACGATCTCGACATTCACTCTGACATATTTTTGGGTAAAGAGAAATTTGGATAGATATAGATGATTCATTAATAAGAAGAAGATACCAAGAACGAACGAGAGAAAGTCCTTTTTCCACCATATCCAGGTGCCTTATATTCATAAGGTAGACATGCACAAACATGAGATGGTTTTGTTCTGACAACGACGATTGTTTTTGTAAGAATTATGAATGTTCTGATATTTATCACACCCATGAAGAGGATATACGTCTAGTATTATTAATTTGAGAAAGATCCATCATATCTTTTTCATACCCAACACACAATTCATCTACTTACATAGCTTGTGGTGGTGAAGCATCAAACCCATCACGTCTTTTACGCCTTCTATAGTTACCTT
Organism: Chrysoperla carnea; assembly: GCF_905475395.1. NCBI lineage: Eukaryota > Metazoa > Arthropoda > Insecta > Neuroptera > Chrysopidae > Chrysoperla > Chrysoperla carnea. The sequence goes on from NC_058341.1 coordinate 24,144,802, forward strand.
CTTCTCCTTGACTCCACCATATTATCCATACTCTTCGTATTCATCATGTTCATCATTTATTTTATTTGATATGATGAACATGAGACGTGGCTAGATAATAGTTTATGGTGGTAGCACTCAGAGGATGCGGTGCAGTTTAACGACTTATCCTATCATCTTAAACATTTTCACAGGAGTATTTTAAATGTCTGTATAATTTTCTATAGACATTCTTAAAGCCACATTCTATAACTAACTGCCTAAATGATTTAAAATTTTATATTATAATGTAATAAAATTATTTGGGTATTTCTCACAATAAAATATATTATTTTCTATTCGAATTCAAAGTGAATATTCAGCATATAAACAAGTGAAAACAAACAATTGACTGAGTTAATTGTTGAAATATCATGTATAGACAGTTTTGATGAAGCAATCGTTTGTTTTTTGACGTCACGTAAATAAAAAAACATTTCCACTCTTAAATAGCCACACACACATAACTGATATTCCCATATTAATACATACTACAAAATTTTCTACATAATATATTAAATTACGTTTTTCCTTTAAAGCCTTTTCCAAACTGAGACGTTTTTCATGAACATCGCCAATTTTTTAGTTTTTTTGAGACAGACATACTCTCATAGCGGTAAAACTTATAACACCTCTCTGTAGTTCACTAGATTGGTCACTTTTTCCGCAATTTTTCGTTAACATTAATAAAGTATACATGCATTTAATCCCCTTTTAATCAAATTTGACCTCGAAAACAAATCTGATTTCATTCTTACGCCAAATATAGTATGTAGTTATGGTAGTGAATTATCAGTGAACATTCAGCCAAAATGACAACTTTCATTCTTTTAGAGTATTGCTTATCGTATTGGACTAAATATGTTATATTCAATCTTTTTCTCGCACATTTAAGATATAATAACATGTAAAAGTACATACATTTTAATATCTAATAAATTTATATTAAATGAAAAGCTTCGCATAGAAACAGGACAGGAAGACACTTGCTTGCATTAGAAAAACAACACCTATATAATATTTTTTGATAATAAAAATGAATTTCATAAATTATAATTCGTTTAAAACTTTCATAATATAATAATAAGAATTTATTAGTAAATTGTTTTAAAGGTGCTTTTTCATATTATTATGTCGTAGAGTAATTTTAAAACATAAATGTTACAATAACTATACAAATTTACTAGGTGTAGCAAAAGTACGTCACCAATGCTAAAAATCGATTATTTTATTTGAAAAAATTGTCTTCTTAACCTATTTTTCAATAATAATACCGCGCAAGCGGCAAGTTTGTTTACGTTTATGTAGACGTAAGTTAACTATGAAGACTTTACTGTTGTGATAATCCTTACGAAAATTAGCAAGTCATTTACTTTCAAGTCATTTACTTTTACAAAACTTCTTTGTGCTTGAAGCTTAACTTGATGAACAAGCGGTGATAAACAGCGTAACTTCAGATTGACAGGCATGTTTATGTGACACACGCAAACGCACTCTATACTCAACTAGACATGGTTACAAAAACTTTAATATTATAAAAGAAAATCCTGAACTTTGTAAATGTAAGAAAGAATATGGCTCTTGTAAAAATCAAGGTTGGCTAATTTGTGCAAAAACGGTATCAACCATTCATTCATAAGTGATGTACTGATTTTCGAAAAATGTGCCTGAGGGAAACGTATTCTGCGGATTTTATTTCTAAAACAGCTTACAATTTTTACAAGAAATGCCGGTGTAGACCGTCTACAGAAAGGATGTAGTGGATGTGGAAATTTCGACATCCGCAGATAAGGGTATCTTCAAGCTCACGTTAAATTATTTTGAAAGTCATACTGAAAATAGAAACACCTGATTCATGTTTTTTTATTGTTTTTATCGTTTGTTGAGCTAAAATCCGGTTGAGTGGTTACTCAAATGCGTGGTTATACGGCCCTAGCATGTGCATTTCGTCTTGGATCTTATAGATTAAAACAAAACCAAATCATACTTTGCGGCAACAAGATACTAGCGGCAAAAGAAATTGTGTCATAAATAATGAATGCATATTATAACATGTTCTGATCCATTTAATACCAAACAAAATAAATGTCATTAATGTTCGCGAATAAATAAATAAAAATTTCGCGGCTCTGGATGCAAAAATCTGCTATATTCCTGGTCTATAGATGCTAAGCTATGTGTACTAATGTTCATCGATCTTTTGATGTGTATGGCCATATTAATGCCATTCTTGACTAAACAGCTGCACCCACGCCTTCTTTTGCCATTCAGAGCTTAGTATTATCGTTTTTTCAAGATAAACAAGTGTTTTGTTAGTTAACTTTTGACTTGAGCATGAAATTCTCAAGTTAGAGTCACCGATCAATCAATCCCATATAGTAAATATACCAAATGTGATAAATCGAATACTTTTTCACCACTTTGTATTACCCAATACCCAACCTAAAACCATGCAACCAATATCACAATATTTTGTTACAACCATGAGCCGCCATACTGGTGCCAACCGATAACGACTTTTCTCCTTTTACCTTTTAATTTGTTTTCTTAATTAATGGTTCATAATTTAATATGTATACGTATAGTCTCGTCTCTCTAGTGTTTTAGTTTAGTATACATACAGAAGCAATTCATTCATTCATTTATTATGATATAAAAATAAAAATATGGTTCGTTTTGTTCATAATCATAATAACATTGTTAGTTTTATGAGATTTTAAGGTTTGTTTTTTCTGAAAAGAGGGTTGGTAGTAATCAAAGAAGGTTAAGTGACTTTTTTTTTCGAAATGTCAATGTGTTATTTACATTGTGGTATTTTAATGGTTATTTAGTAATAAAAATATGAAAAAAATAACGATTTATGTGTCTTAAAATATTAAATCATAATTTAATACAAAAAAATCGTTTCGCAGGAGCTGCGTTAGCTAGATGAATTCCCTCAGATATTTAAAAAACTAAAAAAAATTTTGCTTTTTTAAATTTTTCAAGAATTTTTATTTCGAAAACTAAGCGCCTGGAGATAAAGTCACGATAGTACTTTTCTGCTTAAAACTGATCAAAAAATACAAAAATATTTTACTTTGCGTGAAATATAGGTATATACATAATTGCTTAAAAGATAGAGAAAGAAAAATATACGAAAATTGGGCATTTATTTTGGCTTTATTTGCCAAAATACTAGGCCCAAAACATTGGAACACATTTAAAATTGAAGCAGATTTCTTACCTTACAGTTATTTATTATGATTTATTATTTGATATTCAATCAAGAATTCGATGATGATAACAGAAAAAGTTCACAAACATTAATTTTCGAATGATTACATATAAAGGACGTTCACTCCAAAAAAATTCGAATAAAGTGTTTGCTTCTTTCTTATAATGAGCCATACTTTTTTGTTTATGACATTATATCTTTCGATCCATTTCTAAATATATTTCAAACAAAGTTTTCGTCAAACTTTAAATTGCAGAACCATTGGGGAAGAATGTAAAAAATGGCATAATTAATGAGCAAAGGCATTATAAGGTGATTTTATTTTCATTCTCATGAGTATTATCACTAAAAGTAATCAAAAGTTTAAGGCAACGCCGCGCCGATACCTTTTAACCAATATTTCCAGAAGTGAAATTTACAAAATTTTAAAGAACCTCGGCAATTTTTTCGGGATACGAACCCTAACTCGGGATACGAACTCGCATACCTAACAACACTCTACATAAAATTACCTTTCAAACAAAACCATAATCATAATCGGTTCATTCGGTTAGGCGCTACGATGCCACAGAGAGACACATACACATACATAGTGTTCAAGCTTATAACACCCCTTTTTTCAGTTCTAGGGGCTAAAAAAGCAAAGCATAACTTTTTTGGTTTACATAATTTTTCACAAAAATTGGGTTCTTCTAATTCTCAATGTATATCGTACGAAAATAAGAAAACTGAAATTATTTAACGATCCATGTTACTAATAATATTTTAAAAATTTAATATGTTACTGTCATTTTTTCTACTACTTATCAATGTATTTTCCTTAAAGCAATATCCATCTTTCTTTTAAAAAATGAAGAAAACTTTCCTTGTAATTTAAAAAAAAAAATTATGTCATGTCATATTTATTTAATGTCTCAAAGATGCCATCAAATATTATATCTTAGATTCGTCATTCATATCCAAATCCCTCCACTTTTCCAAAGGAAACAAAAGACTTTTAGTATTTGTCGTTGATATTAAAAAAATATACATACAATATCTGTAAACTTACCTTGACATAAGCTATTAATATTAAAAAATATTTTGTTAACGCCACATAATCTCTATATTTAATAAATACTTCGTACGTAATATTTGAAAGGCTAAAATATCCAAAAAATTTCCAAGGTGGGGCCTAATGACCAAGTGATTTTAATCGTGCAGTAACTGGCTATTAGAAAAAGGAGGGATTTAGAGTTAGTTGAAACACATTTCTTTAATGAATTTTTGTTTTTACCTACAAAAAGCTACTTCAGATTGGACCAAATTTTTAAACTTGTCCAATGATGACTGGCTTAGACCGCTGCCACTAAGAAAAGTTACTCTCACCCTAATACGAACAGAAAAAAGTTACCAAATTGTTTGATTGCTTTATGTATCCATCTATTAATACTGCAACCTCCCTAACACATCTTGGATTCTATTTTTCTTCCCTTTCTCGCTCTTTCAAGATGAAACGAAAATGCCACCATTTCGGGGCCAAAGGTCTAATATTTCATTGAGGGACCAAACTTGTGGCAAATAAACTGTTGTACTAGGAAATTAATTGTCTGCTTGTAGTATGGAAAAGGGAAAGAAAGGATTTGTTCACGGGACAAAATCAATAGAATCGTATCGTTCATTATGCCGAAAAATTTAGCTTTCACAGAAATGATACATATCTCTACATCGGCTTGGGCAAACGTGGCTTAGAGAAGACACTCATACTTCTGTATCTAAAATACGAGTAAGATAGTGAAAACCTAACCAGTGACAACCAAAAAGGCGAGTAAGACAGAGACACAACTTTTTTTTCTACCTATCTCAATACAATATAAGAGAAACTGAGATAGGTAGACTAGTCGTATACCCGTCTCGCTTCTTCCTCTATGAGCAACGCGGTCTTGGATAAAGGGACATACAATAAAGTTTATGGCACCAAATAAAGTTATAACAATGGTGGCTTCGACTTAAAATAACTCGTCCATGCTTGCTCTACATAGAGGTACAAAATAAAATATGTTATAAACACAATACACTCACTTTGCAATAAAAAAAATTTAGTTAAAAAAAAAATCAATAATTAAATCAAATACCTACCGATTTTCGCCGTTATTGTGATAACGAAATTAACAATTACAAAAAAAATATATTTGAATTTATATTATTACTTCAGTTATTTGTTATAAATGAAAAACTAATATGTTATAAAAACATTTATTATGATTTTGAATGAGAACGTAAATTTTCAATTTATGTTCGAGAGATTTCATTATAATACCCTTACTAACACTCTCATTCATATTTATAAAATAACTGTATATAATAAATATTATGTTGGGATGTTTTAAATGCTCTACTTGTAACAGTACTATAATTTATAGAGGTGATTTTTTTAAAAAAGTTTCCACCTAAATTTTTCAAAAACGGATTAGAATATCAAAACATACAATCGAATATAAAAAATTCGTGTTTAAATGAATCTAATTTTATTTTCCAATGACACCTAGTGGGTCGAACAAGAATCAACCGTGTGCTGAAACTTGTGTCATGTCTTCTCTCTACATGTATCTTTGCTTCCGTTTAGCATCACTTTTTTTCACTTCCGTGTTGAAAATAAACGAAGTATTGTAATCGTGGAAAAAAGAAATTTCAGTGTACAGATTTCAACGGAAGTAACCATTTGAGCATCTCTGATACCATCTTCTGTTGTTCACATCTCTTTTACAATTACGGAGTCCATTGGGCCTAATTTATGAACATACAGGAAGTCACGAAGCTCGGATTAAACATCAAATTTTTCGTCACATTTCCCCTGAAAAAATTGACTGATATACTATATCGAAAGTCAACAGAGAGGGATGAAGATGTGTTTCAAATTAACCGTAGTTCAGTATCCTCTAATTGCATACAAGGCGGAATGATGTTATTAACAAGCGAATTTTACAAAATTTAAATAAGGAACCCTAAACTAACACTTGAAACATATCTGAGCACACTCTCCTTTAAATTTCCCTTTTCCTTAAAGCCTTTTCCAAACTGAATTGATTTTGAGATAATTGCCAATTTCTTAATTTTTTCGGGTACAGAATCCGATCTTTCACTTCAGTATACTATCCATTAAATTGTCTTTCAAACGAAACTAAAAAAAATAAAAGAGGTTCATCTGTTAAGGCACTACAATGCCACAGACAGGTTCCACCCCTTTTTTGGTTCGGGGGCTAAAAATGAATCTTATTTTAGGAATTGGAAGAGTTTTCTCAAGGGAAAAGCCACTTTTTCGAGATTTTTATGATTTTGCACCTTTATTGCCCTCCAAACCAAGCTTAAGGGTTGAAAATTGGTATGTAAGTTGGTATATAAGATATGACTCCTAAGGATGTAAACATACCAGCCATCTTTTTCTCTTATTATGTCTTTTTTATTTGTTGAAAAATATTATGTTTTTTTGCCCTTGTTATTTCTGGTTCTAACTTCAATATTTTTTATTCCACTTCCCTAGTATATATACACCCTTAAAACTATTCTTATAGTTGTGTTACTACAAAGCATTTAGAATATCTCAACTCACCAATTTTATACATAGTACTATGTACATATTAAACGTTATTGTAGCAGCTTTTGTATTTATTTATTTTCTGTATTCGACATTTAAAATATACACAAAATAACAATTTATTTATAACATCATCATATACATACATACATACATAAATATAATATAGAGATAGTTATATAATATGATAGTATGTATAAAATAAAGATAGTAATAGAATAAAATTATATGGATGTATAGGAGCTAGAAACAAATGAATATGTGATTAAATTTAAACAGATGGTGTTCAATTCGACACCATTTCAATAATAAATGTATGCTAGTAGATAGATGGATTTGATGTGGGTGATATTTTATGAAAAGAACCGCGGGAACTAGTGCATGTGTTGCGCACTACTATTGGTTTTGAGAACTAACTCTATACTAGACTAACGATAGTTTAGTTCTTACTATGGTAATGTATTGTTTAAACAGATTGTATGAACTTGAACTGTACATAGAAAATTGTTAGTAAAACTAAGTTTACATATAGAATTAGGTTAAGCTATTCGAAGGCTTATTACTACAGTAAAAGATGTTACAAAACTCGACTAATAAAGGAAAATGAAAGAAACCGCTCGCATTTTGCTAAAACCTCATGGAATGTGTTTCTTAGGTGTCAAATGTCATTAGTAAGGCATAAGTTGGTTTAAGTTGGTGGTGCAAATGTTTCTATTTGTTAATCAACAATAAATTTTTAATTCAACGAAACGATCAATGTTAAAGTTCACTTAAAAAACTAGTAAATAGGCAACTTGTACGACATAAATGTTAAGTGTTTGTCAAATAATCGAAAACTCTTATACATGTATAACGTGTACGCTATACAAGTTGCCTATTTACTAAGGTTTTAAGAGATGTCCTAGCTGGTCAAATTGATTACATGGTGGTTGCTAAATTTTTGGATACTCTTTCTTAATTAGAAAGCCTTTTTAGGAAAGCCTTATACTCCGCTTTACTATTAAGGGTGTTAAAAACAATTGAACTGAAACTGAACAACAAGTTCAGTTATCGCGTTTATATTAATCAACTATATTTTGATCACATATTCCCAGCACATGTATTTTTTTAGTTTTTTCACAACTCTAAAACATACATACCGTATATAAACTGACGCATGGGCTAAGTATGTTCTTGTAGTAAAAATAAAGAACTGATAATGGATAATGGAAACTTTATTTTGATTGATTGAAATACTACATACATTGGGAATTTAGAGATTTTATAGGTCAAGTTTCTTACTGACAAGTTTATAGCATGTATCATTCATATTTGACATAAAATTTTCATATAGCGACCGTGAAAAGTTTTTACTCCATTTTATATAAAAAATGTTGGTTTTTTTTATGAGGATCAACTTTCTAATTTAAAGTGGTAAAGATTTTCAATTTTAATAAAAACCACAATTTTCGAGATATCAAGTTTCACGGATCTGAAGTTGAAAATCGAGAGAGCTATTGAAGCATTATCATGAAACTTGTAAGTTTTACATCCAAATAAATATCATTTTTGTAATTTCTGGTTCAAAACTACCTTAGATAATGATTTTCAATAACATCGGGAGCAAAAAACCTTTTTCGGATTTTTCGAATTTTTCAAAGGGGTACCCCTTAAAAAAGTTGAAAAAAATCGATAAATTTATTTTGTCTCGGATTTGAACAAAAACGTTGATCTAGACTATTTTGACCCCGGCGAAAACAATGCCGTAGAAGAAAAATCCACCAGACAAACAATTTTCGAGATATCAAGTTTCACGGATCTGAAGTTGAAACTCAAGAGAGCTATCGGAGCAGTATCATAAAACTCGTAATTTTTACGTTCAATAAAATGTGATTTTCGTAATTTCTGAACCAAATTTACCTAAGAAAATGATTTTCAATGTAATCGAGAGAAAAAAAGTTTTTCAAAGCTTTAGTATCTAACCGGAACTATCCATTTATTTGGAAACCAGAAATCAATGCGCAATAGGATAAACTTTAAAAAAATGATAAACCGTCATTGTAAAAGAACAAACTTGAATTTCAATATTATCTATTCATCAATAATACACAGCACCACCCTAAAATACAAATTAATTATTATTTATAAATGTAAAGAATTAATTGAATTTTTATTACAAAATTTACTCATAAATTTGTAAATTGAATATTTTATTCTTGTATTTATTAAATTAAAATGATATTCATATATTCAATTTTTTGCCAAATTTTCGAAAAACTTACGGCCTTTGAAAGTAACTAACACTACAAGTTTCCAAAAATATCTTTAATTACAGACAAACGATGTCTTACATTTGTTGACATGAATGTTTAACCCTGCGTAACCTGCGGTTTGCAACAAATTTGAACTTGGTTCCAACAACAAATTACGAAGTTTCTAAAATTTCAAATCACAATATTATATAAATCGAAGTATTTAGTTTGTAATATATACGTTCTATCTCAAAAAGGGTTGCTGTATTAATTAAGTATTTCCATCTTGACTATACATTCTAAGATGAAATTCGTTTCTTATTTTTCGTTATTATTCGTAGACCTTATAAGTGGCCAATATTTTTTATGAACTTTACTTTCATACTGTCGTTTGAACACAAAAATATTTGACTGAAAACCAGATCTTTATATCAGCCCTTTGGTATTTTGCAACTTTTATATCTATCGTTTTGCGATGCTAGAACAATAGACTTAATTCAGAAAATAAGTGACAAAATTCTAGTTAGATAGAAACATTGGAAATTTTTACTCTCTCTTGCAAAATGTACTAAGGCAAAAGCGAGAAAACAAAGTACCTGTCATCATCTTACGGTCAATAAATTTATGTTGATAATTAGGAGAATATTGTAAGAAATAATGACCAAACATCACTCGAAATACACAGAAAATTAGCACGCATAAGCAAAATGCGATTTCCTAATTATCTCCATTATAGGAAAAAAACAATAATAAACACTTTTTTAACATTTAAACATAAACTAAAAGAAATTTTTGTTTCAGGTAAAAACAATTTCAATTTTCACATAAACAATTCTTTTGTGTATACGATAAAGTTTTAATCCAAAAAAAAAACATGTTTATTGGTAAGTTATAGAAAAAAAGTTTTTTTTATTTTTTCTTTTCTTTAATCTAACAATTTCTAGCACATCTAACTATGTGTTTCAGATAATATAATTCACACCTTCATGAAAATATTGTTCTGTGAATGTGTATTCCCGTTTAAGAATTTTTTTTTATGCGAATAACAATTTTCCTAAATTACTTCTACTAAATTATGTTCAATTTTTTGCTATTTTATTTTATTATAAATGTGCTATTTTAGTATAATTTTCTTTTTTGAAATGTATTATTGCATGCCAAAGATTAAATCATCAACCTGTTTGTATAATGTTTTGCACGTTACATATATACCTACTTCTTACTTGTTGAAAACAGTGTTAACTTTATTATATAGGCAATTTTCATGGCAGTGTTTATATTTTACAGCATGCTACATTTATAAAATGTTTTTATACCATGTATGTATGAAATATACATAGTATATTAAGTTTAGTCCCAAGTTTGTAACGCTTAAAAATAATGATGCTAGGAAAAAAATTTTGTCATAGGTGTTCATAAAATCACCTAAATAGTCCATTTCCGGTTATCCGTCCGTCTGTGGACACGATAATTCAAAAACGAAAAAAGATTAATTATTCCAAAATTACAAGTATTGGTTTTTTCGATTTTTTGGAATTTTTTTAAGGGGTACCCCTTTATACAAAATCGAAAAAATCGAGAAAATTTTTTTGTCTCTGATTTTGATAAAACTCTGTTTATAAGATAATTTTGACCCAAAAAATTCAAAAATAGTATTAATATAACGGTTAGGCAACTAGTTTCGGAGATATCGAGCCAAAATATGGGATAATGGGTGATATTTCAAAAACTATGCTTCCAATCATCAAATGAATACGATTTTTGAATTTTTTGGGTCAAAATTACCTTATATACTAAGTTTTATCCAAATCAGAAACCATAAATTTTTTTCGATTTTTTCGAATTTTTTTAAGGGTACCCCTTTACAAAAATCGAAAAAATCGAAAAAAAAAATATTGGCTCCGATTTCGATAAAACTCTGTTTATAAGGTAATTTTGACCCAAAAAATTCAAAAATAGTATTAATATAACGGTTAGGCAACTAGTTTCGGAGATATCGAGCCAAAATATGGGATAATGGGTGATATTTCAAAAACTATGCTTCCAATCATCAAATGAATACGATTTTTGAATTTTTTGGGTCAAAATTACCTTATATACTAAGTTTTATCCAAATCAGAAACCATAAATTTTTTTCGATTTTTTCGAATTTTTTTAAGGGTACCCCTTTACAAAAATCGAAAAAATCGAAAAAAAAATGTTGGCTCCGATTTCGATAAAACTCTGTTTATAAGGTAATTTTGACCCATAATTTACAAAAATCGTATTTATATAACGATTAGGAAACTAGTTTCGGAGATATCGAGCCAAAATATGGGATAATGGGTGATATTTCAAAAACTATGCTTCCAATCATCAAATGAATACGATTTTTGAATTTTTTGGGTCAAAATTACCTTATATACTAAGTTTTATCCAAATCAGAAACCATAAATTTTTTCGAATTTTTTTAAGGGGTACCCCTTTACAAAAATCGAAAAAATCGAAAAAAAAATGTTGGCTCCGATTTCGATAAAACTCTGTTTATAAGGTAATTTTGACCCATAATTTACAAAAATCGTATTTATATAACGATCAGGAAACTAGTTTCGGACATATCGAGCCAAAATATGGGATAATGGGTGATATTTCAAAAACTATGCTTCCAATCATCAAATGAATACGATTTTTGAATTTTTTGGGTCAAAATTACCTTATATACTAAGTTTTATCCAAATCAGAAACCATAAATTTTTTTCGATTTTTTCGAATTTTTTTAAGGGTACCCCTTTACAAAAATCGAAAAAATCGAAAAAAAAAATATTGGCTCCGATTTCGATAAAACTCTGTTTATAAGGTAATTTTGACCCAAAAAATTCAAAAATAGTATTAATATAACGGTTAGGCAACTAGTTTCGGAGATATCGAGCCAAAATATGGGATAATGGGTGATATTTCAAAAACTATGCTTCCAATCATCAAATGAATACGATTTTTGAATTTTTTGGGTCAAAATTACCTTATATACTAAGTTTTATCCAAATCAGAAACCATAAATTTTTTTCGATTTTTTCGAATTTTTTTAAGGGTACCCCTTTACAAAAATCGAAAAAATCGAAAAAAAAATGTTGGCTCCGATTTCGATAAAACTCTGTTTATAAGGTAATTTTGACCCATAATTTACAAAAATCGTATTTATATAACGATTAGGAAACTAGTTTCGGAGATATCGAGCCAAAATATGGGATAATGGGTGATATTTCAAAAACTATGCTTCCAATCATCAAATGAATACGATTTTTGAATTTTTTGGGTCAAAATTACCTTATATACTAAGTTTTATCCAAATCAGAAACCATAAATTTTTTCGAATTTTTTTAAGGGGTACCCCTTTACAAAAATCGAAAAAATCGAAAAAAAAATGTTGGCTCCGATTTCGATAAAACTCTGTTTATAAGGTAATTTTGACCCATAATTTACAAAAATCGTATTTATATAACGATCAGGAAACTAGTTTCGGACATATCGAGCCAAAATATGGGATAATGGGTGATATTTCAAAAACTATGCTTCCAATCATCAAATGAATACGATTTTTGAATTTTTTGGGTCAAAATTACCTTATATACTAAGTTTTATCCAAATCAGAAACCATAAATTTTTTTCGATTTTTTGGAATTTTTTTAAGGGGTACCCCTTTAAAAAAATCGAAAAAATCGAGGAAATTTTTTTCTCTCCAATTTAGGTAAAAGTCAGTTTATAAGATAATTATGACCCATAAATTACAAAAATGGTATTAATATAACGGTTAGGCAACTAGTTTCGGAGATATCGAGCCAAAATATGAGAAACTGAATGATATTTCTAAAACTATGCTTTCAATCAACAAATGAATACGATTTTTGAATTTTTTGGGTCAAAATTACCTTATATACTAAGTTTCATTCAAATCAGAAACCATAAATTTTTTTCGATTTTTTGTTTATGTACTTTAGTTTATGTATATGAAATATACCAAGGTATACTAAGTTTTGTCCCAAGTTTGTAACGCTTAAAAATATTGATGCTATGAACAAAATTTAGGTATAGGTGTTCATGAAATCATTAAATTAGTCCATTTTCGGTCTGTCTGTCTGTCGTCTGTCCATCTGTCATCACGATAACTAAAAAGCGAAAAAACATATCAAGCTGAAATTTTTATATAATGCATCTAAGTGAGCAGTATTATACATATACATGTGTTCTCTCCCACTCTATGCAGGCACACAACAGAAGAACTGTTGTATAGCTGAAAAGACATCGAAGCCACGATACAAGTCTTTTTTTGCAATTTCATATAACATCTATAATATCTCTTACTTTGATGCATTGCTTAACGCATGTACTTTGTCATACTCGCGATATTTATATGCCTAGATGTAAATCGAACTAGTGGTATATGTGTGACATGTATGTTTGTGTAATGTGAAAGAGTAATCAACACTGCCTATACATGGTATTTCAACAATTAACTCAGTCAATTGTTTGTTTTCTTTTGTAACATTCTAGCTTTTATCATACTAAAGAGTAAAAAATAATTTTTTACCTTTTTTTTAGGTTGCCTATACCACGGCTTGAAGCCCCTAGTATTTTAATGTGATGGAAATGCAATTCTGCCTTAAAATGGCTGTTCATTATTTCTACTTTTATTTATGTCATAATATTACATTTTCACCCGATACAGGCACATGTCTTCTCATACTTATCATTATTATTGATATTTCATCAGGAGTTGTATTTGTACTATATATACATAAGTTTTCAAATATTAAAAATAATTTCCACAGGCCTGATATACTGACAATAATTTTGTAGTCACAAAACTTGTTGCAAAATGAATTAATTACTTACAAAAATAATTTTATCTTTATTCTTTTGAAAATCATGGAAAATCAGCAAAAATGAGTTTAATTGGCTCAAAATATGAATACTTAAAACAGTTACGATTATCTGGAAACTTCAATTTCTTATTTCACAACAATAAATGTACTCTTATTAATTTTAAATGGATGCCAATAATAATCAGTTTGTCCAGATGCAAACTGATTATTGATTTTTAACTCCTCAATAATTTTTGTTTTTGTAGTTTGTAGGCAACTTGTTATACGTGCTTGTAATTTTCAAATATAAAAATTCCAAATAATGAATCAAATAATTTCAACTCAACTTAAAATTTCAAGCTATTTCAATTCCATGAAAATAATCACTTCATCTTCTTTTAATAGAATGAGACACTGAGAATGGACTAACTATTTTCGTTTATATTATGAACATATAACAGAAATAAAAAAAAAGAAGGAATTTTTATTTGTTCAGTTAATAATTTGTCTGAAATTACTTATAGAGAACCGATCGGGTGACGGAAACAAAGTATAGAGAACCAATCGGGTGAAGGGAACGGATTTGGAATGGAGATAGATAGATATACGAGAGCGTCAGTGTTATTATTTCTGTCACAAAAGTGTAAATTTGATCAGAAATCCATTACATGAAATTGGGAACAGATAGAACAACAACAATACTATAAAACAAAAATATATATTGAGATATTATTTAAGAAAGTGAGATAACATTATATGAAAATAACTTTCGAAATTGTTTCTATATAGATAAATTTTGGTATATACTTGACAATGTGTTTGTCCCTATATTTTCGTCGAAAATGATATAAGTATGTACAGGAATATCCATGAAATACCGTACACTTTTTATAAATAACGTTTTTTGAAAATTGTATTTTTTTACTTTTTTTTTGTTGAGATATGTGGCTTTTAATTTTTCTTCTTTTACCTCAACTAACCACTGCACGGTAAGAAATTTTTTGTGGATATCACTATGTCGGTGTCGGTGTGAACGCTATTTACCATTGAGCGAATAGTAACATTAGCAATAGTTATGACGGACGAATCAATGCAGTATGGTTGACGGCTCATACTAATTTTCAAAACCCACAATACTTCTGGCGAATAGCCCTATTCAATACTGTAATATTACTATAGCTAATGTACATACTATAGTATCTCTCTCTCTATGTCATACCGGCATTGTAGTAAATGCCATACATTTTTATACCATGCATATATGTAATATCCAAGGTATACTAAGTTTAGTCCCAAGTTTGTAACGCTTAAAAATATTGATGCTACGGAAAAAAATTTGGTATAGGTGTTGTTAAAATCACCTAATTAGTCTATTTTCGGTTGTCTTTCTGTCTGTCCGTCTGTCTGCCAACACGATAACTCAAAAACGAAAAACGATATAAAGCTGAAATTTTTAAAGCGTACTCAGGACGTAAAAAGTGAGGTCAAGTTCGCAAATTAGCAAAATAGGTCAATTGGGTTCTGGGTAAGTAGGAACCATCTTGTAAACCGTTAGAGATAGAACAAAAGTTTAAATGTTAAAAATGTTTCTTATAAAAAACAAAGCAACTTTTGTTTGATACATTTTTTCGTAAAAATTACTGTTTACCCGTGAGGGCGTAAATTAGGCGTAAATTTTATAGTTTGTATTATATGGAAATATCAGTTATGGATGTGTGACAAAATTATGTTGCTGAAATAAAATGTCAAGTAACTTATCTGTTGCTCTTTTGTGTTCAAAATGTACTTTCAATATTTTCATAAAAACGAGTATTGGAAGAATATTGCATAAATGATAGCGAATAATCCTGTACACAAAAGTAGAAATAAAATAATAGATCTAGAAAAGTTGACACATAAAGTTCGAGATGACAATATTTCTGTCGAATAAACTCATTTTTACACATATAATAATTTTTTTTTTCGTCCTATTGTGAAAATCATTTTCTACAAATATGATTGACTTTACTGTTGTTGTACAAATAAATATATAATAATTGTCATTATTAACGGTGAAACGAGTTCTGTAATAAAAATATGTCAGCTATTTTACTTACTTCTGTTCCATAATATAAAAAAATTATTATTATTATTATTATTATTCACGTAAGATAACTTGTTTATAGAAATATTACCTAGAATACAATCAAATACCTATTTTATCATTTAAATATTGAAAAATAAAATCTGATGTACTACCAAATAGGATAAAGTAGTCAAAGTGCATTAAGAAGATTCAAATTTTTACTGGAATCGGAAAATTGAAAATTATCATTATTTTTTACACACAAGAAAGTATAGAAAGGGTTTGGATTTATGCGAGATGCCAAATCAATAAGATTTCATTTATGTTTCCTTTTTGGTAAGAATGCCTGGGCCTGACAGTGTATCACGATTACTGCAGGAGCTGTCACAGTGGTGACGAGGAGGAGGCAATGTCTCATCTTCTCTGTCACTGCACAGCTCTTGCCATGAGGAAATGTACTTACTTCAGCCAGCCTCTCTTTGACGACCTCTCCGAAATCCGTCGACGTCAAAGCTATCCTACTGTTTTTAAACAACTCCAAATGGTATCATGGAGTAGTGGTCGGAGATGGGCCAACCCTTTTTCGGGATCACAACAGATCCTATGTTCTAAGTGTGTCCCACCTCAAGACAGCCACAGGATTGGTAAATTCGAATTTCCTCAGTTTTTCGAAAAAAGTTAATTTACCTTTCTCATTTGGAAACTTATTATCATCCCTTGCCACTTTGTACGAAAAGGGTTGCAAGGGTGTGAATTGTTATCTCTAAATTGTATATAAAGTTAAGAAGCGTACCAAAATTTCAACAAATATGTTAAGACCCCTGGTAAGTTTGTTTCTAAATTATAAAAATCCCTTTCTGTGTCTTTTGGATCAAAATATATTCACTTTTCAAGCAAAATAGACACTTCTGGATTTAAAATCCTGTTGCTTCTGAAATAATGATCGTTCTGAAATTTGTATCATATCAGTCAAAAACTTAAACTGTCTTATATTAGGCCCTTGCATATTGTTTTTAAAAAAATTCTTAGCACTCTCTCACTTATCATTTTTAAAACACGTCACTTTCCATATTTTTGTATTTTTTTTAGGGAAGTTTCTTTTAGTGAACATTTGAAAAATGTCATCATTAGTGTAAAACTCAGAATTCTTCAACAAATGAGCATTAACACATAGTGATAAACAAATGTTGTGTGAAAATGATTTCTAAGTTAGATATTTCTAAAACCGAATGCAGGTTTTTATTATGTTTCGTTACCTATCTATGTGGTTATATACTTTTAAATATATACAAAACATTCAAAAAACAAGAAAAGAGAAGTAAACTTATATCTTAAGAACAAGAAGAAATTCAAATAGTTAACCAACAAAATGACAATATATTCGTGTATTTATCATTTAAGTTTGAGGTAAAAAAACTTTTTGTTTATATTTTTTTCTTCTTTTTTACATTTTTTATTATTTCCACTTTTAGTTTCAACCCTATATTTGTTACAAGATGTTACAGACGGATAAAATAATATCTTTATAGATTAGATAACATTTTAGAAATTTAAGCATCACTTTTAAATGGGGGCATAAAAAAGAAATGAAACAAAAGCCATACATGAGCTTAGAATCTTCGGAGGAACTGAGAGGTTGCAAAATACGAATGTTCTCAAAAATGCCATTAAATCATATGCTTAGAGGTTACAATCCAAAGAGTGTTGAAGGATTGCGCATCTTTATCGTTAAATCAGTTTCAATTTGAAGTTTTATATGGCGATTCATTGTAAAAAAATAAGGCAACAAAAGTCAGATAAGTTTCTTATAATGAAAAACGATGTCTATGTCCTTGGAAGTTGATAACATTTTTATTTTCTTGGGAGTGTTGGACTCAAACAAACTGTATTTTGGGTTTAATTTTTTATTTGCCGATTTTTCGACCTCATTCAATCCATTTGCCGATTTTGCGTCTTTTTCAAGGATCTACAATAATTGAACAATCGATTCGAGTCCTTTATTAGAGTCCTACACTTCCAAGAGAAAAAAAATTGCTTCTAATAATTTGACAGTTTCATTTAGCTGTTAGAAAATGTTTCTTCAGTCATAATACAACGATCATTTTACTATTTTTATTAAATAAGCAATTCCATGTATGATTAAAAATTTAAGTTTTTCTTTAAACACCATGGTACACTTGAGGAGATTGCTGAGTATGATTTATGAAACTGGTTCTCTGAAAGATCCTTTTAGTGCATTGAAAATATAGATAATAAAAATTTACCTATAACCTCTTTATTATAATTAGCAACGACCCCTGGACTTTGTATTATAACAGTTCCAGGCATATAACTTTTACGTTTTAGGCGATGATTGAAACATACTGTAGGGAAAAAGCAAGAAAAACAAGTTGCCACTACATTTCACTTACCATCAAATTTACAATATTATTATGTGGATATAGTCGTTCGTCGTATAGATAGTAAGCAAAAGAGGTGAAAAAAAGTATAAAAAAGAAACTTTTTCATTTTATTTTCTCCACAACGAACACATTTTTGAAATAACATTATTAACGCATTCATTCGTCTATTTCATAAGTGTTGTTATGGCACTTTTGAAACGAAGATAGACATAGGAATACTGTAATCATATTACTACAATTTTACCTAGAGAGTATCTACCACCACCTTCCTACATGTATTAAAAAAAACCCAACATTAAAAACTTTTCAAACTTACTTTCCTCTCTCAGTGTGATAAAGTTAAAAAATGTAAATATATTGTGTTATACTTATTTTCATGAAATAGTACCGTATCACAAATCTTGAGATTAAAGTATCGTGTTTGTTTCGTTCATTATTTTATGTCTTGTAAGTATCAAGCTCTTTCGAGATAAGCTTAGAAATATTCTGAGATAATGTAATAAGTAGCTTTTCGTCGAGTTTCAGAAAATACGTAAGAAAACTGAATTAAGGATCCAACAAGGAAAGGGTATTAACTCTTCATACTTCGAAGATGAAAGCAAGCAAATATTTCCCAAAACAGTTCGATTTATCTACTCAAAGCTCAGTAGTTAACATATTGCTACTGTTGATTTTTATCTCTAGGAAGTTTAAACTGAAGTATTCAACTCTTGAACCCGATTAGAAAGTGATTCTTGATACAGATTCTAAGAATACAAAATACTAATATGAAAACTATGCAAAATTCGAAAATCCTACACTTGAATATGGAAAAATCCACAGATCATATGGTAAAAAAAGATTATCTTAATTTGCTACAGGGGCGAAGTCTTCTGTGAAGATATTAAAATCTGAAGGTCAGTAAATAAAAATAAGCTAGGATAACTTTCCACTAGAAGTTTCTTTCATGCAACCCAAAGATATCCTCAAAAATTAACATTAACACACGCACAAACTTCAAGGAAGAATAAAACAATTACCTTAAGATTGATCGTACATTACACCCCATGTCATAATAAAATGACACATTTACGGTTCAAAGAACAGAAATTAATAGTTTTAATCTGTCATTTAATTATTTTTTAAGTATCATCTAACATCACTGTTAATCGAATCTATGTATTCACTACGATTAAAAGAGATTTTTAGAGTTTTAATCGTTACTGTGTAAATTAATCAAACCTTCTTTAGAACAAGTGAAAACAAACAATTGACTGAGTTAATTGTTGAAATACCATGTATAGGCATCGTTGATTACTCTTTCACATTACACATACATACATGTCACACATATACCACTAGTTCGATATACATCTAGGCATATAAATATCGCGAGTATGACAAAGTACATGCGTTAAGCAATGCATCTAAGTAAGAGATATTATAGATGTTATATGTAATTGCAAAAAAAGACTTGTATCGTGGCTTCGATGTCTTTTCAGCTATACAACAGTTTTTCTGTTGTGTGCCTGCATAGAGTGGGAGAGAACACATGTATATAATACTGCTCACTTAGATGCATTATATAAAAATTTCAGCTTGATATGTTTTTTCGTTTTTGAGTTATCGTGATGACAGATGGACAGACGACAGACAGACAGACCGAAAATGGACTAATTTAATGATTTTATGAACACCTATACCTAAATTTTGTTCATAGCATCAATATTTTTAAGCGTTACAAACTTGGGACAAAACTTAGTATACCTTGGTATATTTCATATACATAAACTAAAGTACATAAACAAAAAATCGAAAAAAATTTATGGTTTCTGATTTGAATGAAACTTAGTATATAAGGTAATTTTGACCCAAAAAATTCAAAAATCGTATTCATTTGTTGATTGAAAGCATAGTTTTAGAAATATCACCCATTTTCTCATATTTTGGCTCGATATCTACGAAACTAGTTGCCTAACCGTTATATTAATACCATTTTTGTAATTTATGGGTCATAATTACCTTATAAACTGACTATTACCGAAATTGGAGAGACAAAAATTTCCTCGATTTTTTCGATTTTTTTAAAGGGGTACCCCTTAAAAAAATTCCAAAAAATCGAAAAAAATTTATGGTTTCTGATTTGGATAAAACTTAGTATATAAGGTAATTTTGACCCAAAAAATTCAAAAATCGTATTCATTTGATGATTGGAAGCATAGTTTTTGAAATATCACCCATTATCCCATATTTTGGCTCGATATCTCCGAAACTAGTTTCCTGATCGTTATATAAATACGATTTTTGTAAATTATGGGTCAAAATTACCTTATAAACAGAGTTTTATCGAAATCGGAGCCAACATTTTTTTTTCGATTTTTTCGATTTTTGTAAAGGGGTACCCCTTAAAAAAATTCCAAAAAATCGAAAAAAATTTATGGTTTCTGATTTGGATAGAACTTAGTATATAAGGTAATTTTGACCCAAAAAATTCAAAAATAGTATTCATTTGATGATTGGAAGCATAGTTTTTGAAATATCACCCATTATCCCATATTTTGGCTCGATATCTCCGAAACTAGTTTCCTAATCGTTATATAAATACGATTTTTGTAAATTACGGGTCAAAATTACCTTATAAACAGAGTTTTATCGAAATCGGAGCCAACATTTTTTTTTCGATTTTTTCGATTTTGTATAAAGGGGTACCCCTTAAAAAAATTCCAAAAAATCGAAAAAACCAATACTTGTAATTTTGGAATAATTAATAATTTTGAATGGAATACGCAAAGTTGATTTTTGATAAGGAACATTTTTTACATTTAAACTTTTGATCTATCTCTATCGGTTTACAAGATGGGTCTACGGACCCAAGACCCAATTGACCTATGATGCTCATTTACGAACTTGACCTCACTTTTTACGTCCTGAGTACGCTGTAAAAATTTCAGCTTGATATCTTTTTTCGTTTTTGAGTTATCGTGTCCACAGACGGACGGACGGACGGACAACCGGAAATGGACTAATTAGGTGATTTTATGCACACCTATAACAAAATTTTTTTCCTAGCATCATTATTTTTAAGCGTTACAAACTTGGGACTAAACTTAATATACTATGTATATTTCATATATACATGGTATAAAAATGCGCTAAACATCGATTTCACGAACTTTTACAAAACCCTTTAAAAAACACGGTTCCTGTAGGTATGCTATCCCGTAGAGACCGTGCAACTTATGTCAAAAAATCTTATCGATCCTTTGCTCTGTGGAAATAAAAACAAATCTATTCCAGGGAACCATACATTTTACCGGGATAAAATGTGCTATTCCAGACTAAAATCTATCTCTATGTCTAATTTCATCCAAATCCGTTCTCTAGTTTCTACATGAAAGAGTAGCAAACATACATCCATCCATCCAAACTTTCACGATTATAATATATATCAGATTTAATCGAGGAGTTTTAAATTCGATAAGCAACCTGCACAGAAAGAAATTGGAAACTTGAAAGATTCGTAGCACTTGACAGCTTAAAATATATTAGTCACAGTAGACATGTCTTGATAACTCAGGTTCTCATGGTTAGATCACTAGAATGGTTATCGTTTCTTAATTAGGCTTAAGTTAGGTTAAAATCGTTCATAAATTCGCTCAAAGAAGGGGTGACTTCTCAAAGTAGATTCACTCCGTGCTACATTAAAAATGAAAACATAATAATAATCATAAGTCATTGGAAAAACCAAATATCTAATTGATTGGGAAAAACCACTGGCCAAAACCATCGCATTAGTTCACACTTGAAGTTTATTTTACAGTTTAAGATAAAAAAAATTTTATCTACAAAATGTAAATTATTATTTTTTTGATAAATAATAATTATGCAGGAAAATGGAAAAAAAATTGGTGGACGAGAAAATATTTTTATATACTTTTTTATTGACGTTGGATAAAAATAAGGCAGATCCTCTTACCCATAAAGTGAAGATGACTGACTGTATATTATAATGAAGAATGTAAATTAGATTATTAAACTTTTTAATGATCAAATTATTAGCATACATATTATACGTTTACACTTTCTGATGGGAAATAAAAGAAGCAAACAGATGAAAACAGGTGGTGGTTTTATCAGTTTGCATGTTATAATTCAATCAAATTAGAATCGATGTCTAACGAATAAAAACATTTACACTTAATATAGCTTTTGAAAAGTACTATATCTTAGAAGGTGTGATTTTATAATATAAATTATTCATTTCCATTATATGAAGTAGAGCGGTAAAAATAAGTGTCAAAAAACATTTCAAGAAAATTTTGATAGATCGTTTCCAAGAACGATACTTTGATAATTTAAAAGGCCTCAAAACCAACTATTTTCCAAATGATTTTTAAGCGTATCCAAATCTGTTTAAAAAATACACCTTTTTATGATACAAGAAAGCTCATCTAAATGTAATCCGACGAGTTATGAAAGAAGAAAAAATGTTCGATTGTGCTTATTTCAATTTGCAAACCATTTGGATGAGCCCAACTAAATTTTTTCTTAAAAAAGATTAAAAATTAATTATATTAGGTAATATTTACACAAAGTTTTGGACATTCAAACAATTTTTACGCATCAAATGCTTTAGAAAAATTCAAAATTAATACAGATGAAAAAATTTGTTGTTATTTTTTACTTCAAAATTTAGTGCTTTGTTTTTTAAACTTATGAAGGCGGAATAGGTCAAAATGCCTTTGACCATAAGGTTTCCAAGACTTTTAAGAATATTTGAAATTATGGTTTTTGTCTTACGTGAGGTACCTTGAATTAATTGGATACACCCCTACGGTCAGACAGCACCAAGCACCGCCCAGCAACACCCCTCATCGATGAGGCTGGCCACTGGGACACACCCAGTTGGCACGCCAAGACTTCTAGTATGTCTTCCATCTCAGCTGCCAAAGTCCCTAGCAGATCAGCATCGTTACGTTGGTGAGGATCGTTCCCTATCTAACAGCACTTGATGAGTCTGCCAGCTCACCCCCCGAGTTGAATAGCAACTACGCTGTTAAGACAGTGCAAATCAAAGATATTGCGTATTGTTACTAATTATTATTATTCAATATAGCAGAAATAACGGAAACATTCATTATTGTACACCGCATCGATAAACTTTTTATAAAAAGTGGAACATTATAAAATCGTAAAGGCTAGAAGGATAAATGTTCCGACCTAAGTTACAGAAGCATTCGCACATATTGAGGTAGGTACTTGGTATTTCAGTTACTAAGTCTTTATTCGTGCTATAATATTATTTCAATCGATGAATTTCGAACGGTCCACGAATATCCGTATTGTATTAGTATTTGCAAATTTGCATGTTTTAATCTTAGAGAACTATTTTGCTGCTAATCCTTTACTGTACTCTCCAGAATTGCGGCTAGCCCATTTTTTGAAATATGTAGTAAGTACTGAAATCATTTTATTCGAAAAAATTAAATGCGACTGTATTTTTGACAAATCGGTTGCCAAATCTCAAGAACTATTTGAAATATAGAATATGGATAAAGTCATTAATATTAAATCGTATGTACCAACATTATAAGAACGACAATTTTTTTTTTCGTTAAAAAATCTCATTCCACTTAGTTAACTACGAATAAAATGTTAAAGCTATTTATTATTAAAAGAGTATATGTTGTATAACGTAAAAGAGATAAAAACATGAAACATTGAACTGTCAAAGAACTTTTAGTATCAATCTCTTTTACAATCAGAGAACATTTGTTATTTAACGCCATACAAATAAATTTTCTGTAGTATAGTATGAAATTCTTCTTCCACTATTGTAAGCGTTATGGTCTTATTTCTTTCTTACTAAAAAGATATTAAAACATTATAATATGTATAGGATACACATTAGTGCTGTCGTGAAAAAGACAAAAAGCACAATAATTCTGCACTATTTGGTACAAATATGAAATCTTGCAAATAGTTTCTTGGAACTGTAAAAAGAGATTTCACTCGATATGATCAAATTTTTTTCCCGACAGAAATGAGTATTTCAGCCCTTTTTTACACAATAGCCTTCAAACAAACTCAAACAACAAAAATTAAACTTACATTGACGATCAAAATATCATGGCAAGTTGAATAAAAAAACTCTCGGTCCCATATGACCTTTAGTTTGCGCGATAGTTCCCATTTTTTGGTAAATTTTGACTTTTTTGTAAAAAACCACCCGTTTTGGCACTAGTTTGGGACGGGTCTCGTTTCACGGAATATAAAATTTTTATGAGAAAAAATAATCCGATATTTGACATGAGGAGTATACATCCGAATATTTCAAGTATGAAAACTCGATTTAAACTATCCCCTATTCGAGCCAAATTTGGACCTTAGATCTCCATTACTGTGTTTTATTGCAATAAGGATTATAGGCCAAATTATGGCTTTCAGCGAGTAGTGGTGGTAGGGTTTATTCAACTTGACATGGTAGAAATAAGGAGTTCATGCTTCGCAGATATGTTGTACTAATAAAATATATTTCGCTAATACCAAAAGAAAAACTAAGATATTAGCAATAATAATAAATACATTATTATTGTTAAGAAATTATTCATTTCTGTTTCTGTAGCCAAAAATTTATTCTATTTACACTATCAAAAGTTTTAAGAACCCAAGAAGTTTAGGATGTAGCAATCATATATATATCCCCCAAAATCACTTAGTCGCGCTTTTTACTTGCATTAGCAGGGAAAAATGATTTTGGACTTCTTGCATAAGTAGAGGGAAGGAAAGCACTATTTCAATTTTGGCGTACTATGTATCTGTCATGAAATCTGTATATTTATTTATTTTTCCTATTATAAAAGTTTTTTCAAATTTATAGATAATTTTTATTAATGGAAAACAAAACGTTTTTAATACGTGTATATAATGCCCAAAACGACTTCGGCCGTTAAAATTTTATAAGTGAAATAGAAACAACGAGTACTTGAATCCCATAACGTGTTTGGTTATGAGACAATTCCAATTTTCGCCCAATTTGGCCTTTTGTGTAACCAAGTTCAGTTTTCTATGTAAAACATGTATGTTGCCTTTTATTCAGCTTTACAAAACATAATATTAACTACTTAATAATCCCACAAATTTCGTGAGATTGATGTCATTGGGACATTGACACGAAAAGGACATTGACACGAAAAACTATTTTCCATCCATCCTGTATTTCAATGATTTATCTAAGTTTTTACTTTAATCAAAGTAATATGATGTCATACATTTTTCAAAGATATTTTTCACCTATTGAGGAGGATACATGTATATATATGTTTATTATACATTTTTATTTTGCAATGTTTTTCTCAGAAAAGTTGACATTTGATAAACAAGTTTATCATTTCTGTTTTCACGTAAGTTTTTTTTAAATCATAATATATTATGAGCATTTCTAGCAAGATCCTCTTCAATTTATTTTTAATTTCAAAACAAGTTTTAAGTATCACTATATGTACCAGAACAGTGTAAGTCATGTATCAGTACATCCCAAATTTTTTCGCTTTTATTATTAAGATTTAATAAGAAATTTCATTTAAGAAATTTCAATTCACTTACTTAAAATCGAAACGACATTTCAAATAGTTTTGAGCATTGGAGTATTTTCGCAAAGATGGCGAAGATGAAAAACAATTTTTAAAACCATGGATGAAAGTTTTTTTTCTCGATACTTCCAGTCATTTTTCATTCGAATATTCAGTGGAGAAAGGACTTTTGAAGTAATTTCATTAACGATATCATTTAGTCAAAATTAGCCATAAAATTCAGCCATTTAAATATCGCTCCTATTTAAATAAAATCATGAATACCTAAACTTAAATAGAAAAAAAAGCATTAAAAATTGAACCTTATTACCAACGGGAAGTTGGATTCAGCAGATATTTAAGACATTCCTGCATGTACCACTTGGAAAATAATTATCTGAGATGTCCATTTTTGTTATCGGTAAAAACTCGCGGGGTCAATGTTAAATTTTCAAAAAAGCACTAATTAATTTTAATGAAATGTTTACAAAACTTCTTTTCGTTAGTGAAGTAAGATTAAAAATCAATTTATGAATAAAAAACAAATGTCAACAATTTTTTTAATCCTATATATATATAGCATATATTGATAACATTGCGAAGGTTATTATGATGATTAATATTCATAATATAGCTGAAATCTGTTGACAAATTCATGGTACCTTAGCAGTTAAGGTACCCTTAGAAAAAATGAAAAATTTTTTTATTTATTTTGCTTCTATCTGCAAAATCATTTTTACCAAATCAAAATATCCTTAAATCGAAAATTTTAGTCAATATGAAGGAAATTTTTTTGTTTCAAATTTTTAAATTTTTTTAAGGTGTAGGAGTAGGAGTTTTGTTTCGAATTTTTAAAAGTTTTCCTAAGGTGTTACCCCTTAAGAGAAAAACGAAAAATGCGCAAATTTTTTTCCTTCAATCTTGAATGAAATTTATTTTCTCGGGGAATTTTGATCTAAAACTAACAAAAATCAAGCTCATTTCTTCATCAGACAAATAGATATCAAGATTTTCGCCCCGCTCTTCTCACGAATTCGAATTCAACTCTGTGGAGTGTTGATATCTTCAAAACTATAAATTATATCGAATTTTAAATAGCAAAGTTACTAAAAACGGAATACCTTGCCTTTTAATTGCGAATAATTCCTTTTTCTTCTATTTAAAATATCATTTCTTAAAATTATTAACATTAATTCGAAATGCTTACTTCTCACGCTTTGAACATGGGACAAAGGACATTTCATTATATTTATTTTGAATTGAATTTTTTCATTTTGAATAAATAAATAATAAATAACATAACATTTCAAGGTTTCACTTTTCATGCAAATTGAAATAAATTGTAGATATTATTCTAAATAACCAAGTATTGTTAACAATATTAGAAATTGTTCATTTCTATTGAATTTGGGGAAAATGTTTTTCTATTGAACCACGATAATACGAATACGAGAGGACAACGTTAACGGTAATAAGAAGGTTTATTGGATATAACAAGTGAAATTTAAAAACCCCCGACAAATTTTTCGGGTACGAAACCCTACACTCGCACTTGAAACATAGCTAAGAACACTCCCCGTTAAATTTCCTTTCAAACGGAACCATAAAAATTAAAATCGGTTCTTCCGTTTTGGCACTACGATGCCACAGACAGACACACACACATAACGATCAAACTTATAACACCCCTATTTTTTAGTTCGGGGTTAAAAAAGATAAAGTTTATGACAACAAAAATAAATTGAACACATCAACAGCTTATCTGGTGGTGCTACTTATGCAGTTTTGTTCCTTCTCGAAAATTTTAGTGCATATCCAGAATTAAAATAAAATGAACGAACATGACAGATTCTAAGCATAATTCGATTTGTTTATTTAATACCTATTCAATGAATCTCCACCTAACTTAGTTCGTCGACTTTCATATTTTTCTTTTTTCACAATATGGCGCCTGGTTAGCGCTATAATGAATTTTCATTACTAGCATATCTTTAGTGATACTCGATAGGTTAAGACAAATCTTTTGACGTAAAAATCATTAAAAACGGCTACAACATTTTATCTCTAAAGTGTCGCAAAGGTGAAAGGAGCAATTTTACATACATGCATACATACATAGACTGACAAACACATTAACATCTCCTTTGAGTCGCTCGGGTAAAAAAGCAAACAAATTGTTTTCAAAATATTTTAAATACTTTATCAACAAATTATTGATTATTTAATATTGAATAAGTCTTTTTAGTTTTAAAATTTTTAATACACAGGGTGTCTGAGACCGCAAATACACCACCTCTAAAATACGGGGGGAAAATGGAACGTGAAATTTCCAATGAATAAATCGGCCATGCCAAATCGATTGAGTATACTTTCAACTTCCGCTTCTAACCGAAGAGAGAGGGACGCTTTTACTAGGTAAATGCATCTTGTCAAATTATTAAAAACTTTTGTAGGTAACATTTGTACGGAAAACGATTCCATTTGGCAGAAATTGATTATACAAAATTGTATAGGACTTTTTTATTACATTTGAATTCTGGCGAATGTATTCATTTTTCGAAAATTCATGGTGTTTCTCTGGTCTGAATAGAAGTGGTATGCGGTTGGTTTAAGCACCCGGTATTATTTTTAAATAAATCAAATATGATTATAATATTCAGTACATTTGTACCAGTTCGTACAAATTAGACTAGTTGTCTCCAGTAATGCTAGAATAAAGGTCAGGTCATAAAAATATACTTACATTTCACTAACATGAATCTTTTAGCTTCCACTGTCTTCCTACCTAATCTAGGGCATTGATATTTTTATCAACCTTTGCTGTATATAAACAAGCTACATTTTTTTATGCGCACATTTCATATTAAC
This sequence comes from Chrysoperla carnea, assembly GCF_905475395.1. Lineage (NCBI taxonomy): Eukaryota > Metazoa > Arthropoda > Insecta > Neuroptera > Chrysopidae > Chrysoperla > Chrysoperla carnea. The sequence goes on from NC_058341.1 coordinate 24,173,565, forward strand.
CAGCGCCATTACGTTTCGCCGTATTAGTTTACATATACAGCCCGAATCCTCCCCGTATCCTCCTTTCTCTCCATTTATCACTTTATCTTTTTATATAATCATCACTGAACTACTAAAACGAAATTAAAACAAACCAGATTCCAATAGACACGAAGCGAATACATGGGTTTAAAAGTAATTAAGTAACTGATTTTTTTGCTTGCTGATGATTTAAAACACTTTCTATATATTTTATAGTTGTTAAAGCTCTCTTCAACTGAGGATTGCTTAACATAGTTATAAAATAGAAATATTTATAAAAAACAACTTTTCTCGGACATATTTGAAAGTTTTCCTTGAAGATAAAGTACAAGCACGGAGCCTTTTAGATTTAGTGACTGTTGGCAAGTTGGTTTAAACATTCTTATAAACAGAATTTCCAAATATCCTTTCTCAATGTTCGCTTACGCCTTGAATCGCTTCAGGATAAATGAGTCAGTCATCCAACGTTGATCAACAAGCAGGTCCAAGCACGTTTTTCATTTCAAATAAATAGATTACTGAACAGCTTAGTTTTATTCCAGTGTACAATAAAGAGTAGAGCCAGCCTGAAGGGGATAAAAATATAAAACAATTTTTTTTTTGTATCGTGTAGCATTTTATTTGCCATTAATAGATTAATTGAATTTTTTTCAACAACAAAATTATATTATATAATTATGTAAATTTTTTATATATATAATTAATATATATTATATATATTTTAATATATAAAATGAAGTAAATTTTTTGTATCTTTTATTATCTTGTCTACACTGTTTACTTTTTTTTTGTTATAATGAATTAATTATAAATAAAAAATTGCACAAAAATCAATTAAACAAAACAAAAGAAAAATATAAGCAAATTACGGTAACAATTATATACTTTTCACTAATGAAAGAGATAGTAGTAGTGACTTTTTTTTTACTAATTAAATATATTCGAAAGCTTTTACTTCTAAGCTGTTTTAAAGCAACTGTTTTTTTGATAATAATAGCATTCATCATCTTCTATGGAGATTTGTTTTAAAGCATTTGCCATTAAAAAAAACAACTTCACTAATAAAAACTAAAATCGTTTTGGGGAAAACCCCTTTTTAATACTTAAAATAATACTATATCACAATAATTAAAAATAAATTAACAACTAAACTCAAGTAACAAAGGCCTACCTTCAAACAAACAACGTGTTCAGCGGAATAGAGAGGGTGAATATAATGTCATCCTACTTTTTGGAAACATATCTTTATACGATTTGATGTTATATCGCACTGTAGTTGTTAAAAAATCAAATATGAAAAATAAAATTCCAAATATTTTTTATACAGCTTTGATAATGAACACGCGATAACATTTTTTTTTTTTCAAAATAAACCTTTGTCGATTGAGTTTAGTAAAGAATTGGAAAAATAAATTACAAAAAAATTTGTGAGAACTAAGCCATCATCGTTTGGTTCAATAAATATTTTTATATAAAATTCGTTTTGTGTGAAATATAAAAATTAATTTACAAATATTGGTTGTCTGCTTTCTCATTTTTTTTTTAGTGGAATAGCAATAAAATTTTACTCATTGCTATACGCCATGTTCTTGATATATACAAAAATGTGTGGTGAAGGGGGGTTCCAGTGGAGGATGAAATTTGTTTCGACAAAATGAACACAATGTTTTATTAGAGAAAACAGAAATGTACCCCACAATAATATAGCAGTGTGAAAAAAGTGAACAAATGAATATATTATTCATATTTTAATATCAGCGTTCCTCAACCTTTTTAACGCACAACGCAACATTTCCGAAATTTTTATCTTTTTCAAATCATTTTCCGTTATTTTTTCTTTCGATGATGAACGTTATCCAATGATAGAGAAACGCTGTTTTATACAATGAACTTAGTTTTAAGTTCATACATTGTTTTGCACGTAATGAAATATGAAGTTCGTTAGAAATGATTTTTTTTTTTCAAATAAAAATTTGTTAAAATGACAGAGATAACAGAGATATGTATATATTGTAACATTTTTAAAAATATCTTTTTTTCGGTGAGGAAATTTGTTATCACAATAGGCGTAAAATTATCGTTGCTTTATTTTTTAAAATATTTTTTTCACGATTTAACACTACAAAAATATAGAATTACTTTCATTTTGTTTTCTTTAGATAGCTGTTGGTTTATTGTTTTCTATTGATTTGTTTAGAAGCTTTGCAAGTGCTTGTTAGAAAGTAAATATCGTTTATTAGCACCGTTTATTTATATCAGGAGAAAACAGCTATCAGGTTAAAATAATTTTTTAAAATTTTTGAATATCACAAATATTTAACTTCTGTGTCAAAAAAACATAAAAAACAATTGTTTTTAAAAGTCCTTAAAATGTCCAATTTTTATGATCTTATCAATCTTCAAAAGATGTTGTGGTCAAGATGAAAATTGAGAGGATTTTCGTTTAGGTTTAACAAACACTACTAATCGGACTCCATATTTGCACCATTAACAAATTATTTAACAATTAAAAAATATTACAAAAATTAATAATTATGTTTGCCACTACGACATTACTGCGTCAAATAGTACAATTATTGTTTAAAATCCCATCGAGCAGTGCAGAACAACAGAGCGCGTCAAATCACATTGATCATATGACGTAGGCTTTTACTTAATTTACAGACATTTATTCAGAATCTGGTGTACGTTTAACAGAATAGCCTTCGCCTTGTAAAAATAATCGAAATGCTTCACTAACTTTACCCGGTTGTTCTTCTAACACCATACCACATTCAGATATTTTCATCCATGAACATTTCGTTGGATCTAAGCGTCCATTCAGCGTTACAGTTTCATCTACGTGTGGACTGAGTGCACCGGTTATATTCAGCGTAGCCATGTGTAAGGTACGACCATTATCACAATCGCGTGCAATATTTAAATCAGTGCGTTTAATGTAACTATCAATTAATAATGCCAAATTCGTTGGATTAACATGACGCTCAAAATAGTTTTTGTATACTTGAACTAAGTCGTGGTTACGTTCTTCAGTGTCACGACCAAAATGGTGCCACATTAAATAATCTAGAACACCCTGAGTCATGCCTTTAGATCTCAAATGTCTAGCATTTAATTTTTGGTAACCCCATTCAATCCAACCAGCTTGAGTACTAACACAATTTATTAAACATAATGCAGCAACTTTTGATGGTTCTGCAAGAGCAAATCTAGCTAAAATATTCGCACCAAGACCAACCCCAAATCCAATAACTGATTTCAATCCAAAATGAGATAGAACAAAATTTAATTGTTGTGCTAACTCATCCATTGTTGGATAAATATAATCTTCAGGGAATGTCGCGGAATCTTCTTCTTGTCCCGGTGCATTAACATGATAAACACAAAAATTTTCAAGTAAACCACGCATTTCAATGTAGTTAAAAAAAGCTTGAAAACTTGATATATAATTCAGTCCAAGGTCATGATATGTTAAAATCGCTGGTTTCGATCGATTACCTTGTACGGCAACAAGTAGGCTACCTCTATCAGTTTCAACACGCTCTTCATGCCCACCGTTTGTAGATAATGATCGTGCTAATGGTAATAATAATTGTATGTTTTCCAGTTTAATATCATCCATACTTTCAGATGTCATTGCTGTACGAATAACTTCTGCTGCTGGGATAACCTACGCAAAAAGAATAAAACAAAATACATTAATATTTACATTACAACGTTAAAAGAATTAAGTCCAAGGTCAGTTTATTGTAAATATGCCAATTCCGGTGTACTAATTATAAAATAACTCCTATAATTGGTTCAATATTTTCCTATAATAAACTAACTTATTCTATTATTCAATTTAAAACAATTACCTTCCTTTTAAATAAATTTAACATATTTAAAAACACAAAAAAACTTAGGTATTGTATAAAACCGAAATCAATAAGAAAGAAGCATACTAAGCACTAATTATTTTGTTATTTAATAATGCATAACAAATAAAATCAACATTGTTTCTATAACCACAGTTGCACTTCAAATGAAAATAAAGTAAGTGGAAGGAGTAAAAATACAAAAGTTCAGCGGACGAATAAGAAATAGAAGGGAGACTTATAATATTAATACCTAAGTCGTTACATTAGATATTTATCTTTTAAAACAAACTCGTTATAAAGGTACATTATAAATATGACCACTACAAGAGTACGTAGTATATATTTTTATTCTCTCAACCTATTTAAATAAAAACGACAAAATCAATAACTTCAAGTCAACACGAAATACAATTATTTAATGAATAGTTTTTTGTTTGCAACTCTCATAAATATGATTCATTTCAATAATTAATCTGACTCAAATTATTTAAATAAATAAAAAATATTTACAATATTCTAATCAATTTACTATAATCTTAATAAATTGCAATAATGATATCAAATTGTGTGTAGATAACATTGCATAACACCAAAATCGATTGTACTGTCTAAAAAAACTATTAGGTTAAACTAATCAATGTCTATATTTCGTCTTTTATTAATTAAATACATTCTCTTTTATTATGAAAATAAAAACTTACCATGAATGCGTTTATAGTTGTGGTTATTGAATGAAATTTATGTGAAAATTTCACAAAATTTTAATGGAAAATATTCGTTTATAACACTGACTGAACACTTTAAAAAATATCAGTATAACAGGCTGGTTCTGACCTCGATGTGAAGTTAGTAACAATTCTTATAAACGACAATTAGAAAGTGAAATCACACTATACCAATTTGTTGAGAATAAACAGAAATAAATATATCACTATGAACGACTAGCTGTTCTAATACTGTGTGCGCATATCACTAGAAAGAAGTAAGGATATGTGATAAATAAAAGGTGTAAAAGAGAAACGATTATTGCTATTTACATGGGAATATGTTTTATAAGGCGTATTGATATTTTAAAACCCGGCTCTATCGATTTGTTGAGTACGTCACATTAAGTTTATAACCATAGTATACAGGAATAGGAACGAACATTCATTGTAGAACGTGTATTTTATTGTGGAACAGGAAGCTTTGTGGCATATATTAGATTTACAATATTTATATTGTATGATTAGAAAATTAGTTTACGAGTATAAACAAACAATTTTTTAAATAAACAAAATGTTTAGTTATTTTTAGAATTATAACTGATAACGTCAAAAAAATTGTGGAACTAAAAAATTTTTATAAAAGATATTTAAAATTCAAAGTGACAGAACCAACTTCATCTTAAGAAGAAAATGTGGTTCGTAATCACCCAAATATAAGTGGTCTAAAATCCATTTGAAATCTACAATCTACAAATTTCAAGAAAAATTTATCTCGAAAATAGCCGGTCTGCCATACATAAACCGATATAAACCGGATCGATTTTAACTTATCAATGGAGGTTCCCATTCTATTTCACTTTTTCCACTGAAACCTACAATCTACAAATTTCAAGCAATAACAGCCTGGAGAGCTATGATTGGAATTTTAAACTTGATATCTAACCAAGCATCATCATGTTTCACGAGTACAAAGTAACCCATTAATCGTATTATTCTCGTAGATTCCGTAGAACCGGATCGATTTTAACTAATCAATGGAGGTTCCCATTCTAGTCCACTATTTTCACTGGAATCTACAATCTACAAATTTCAAGCAAAAACAATCTGGAGAGCTTTAATTGGAATTTTAAACTTGATATCTAACCAAGTGTCATCGTGTTTCACGAGTACAAAGTAACCCATTAATCGTATTATTCTCGTAGATTCCGTAGAATCGGATCGAATTTAACTAATCAATGGAGGTTTCCATTCCAGTCCACTATTTTCACTGAAATCTACAATCTACAAATTTCAAGCAATAACAATCTGGAGAGCTTTGATTGGAATTTTAAACTTGATATATAACCAAGCATCATCATGTTTCATGAGTACAAAGTAGCCCAGTAATCGTATTATTCTCGTAGTTTGCGTAGAACCGGATCGATTTTAACTAATCAATGGAGGTTCCTATTTTAGTTCATTATTTTCACTGAAATCTACAATCTACAAATTCAAGCAATAACAATCTGGAGAGATATAATCGAAATTTTGAACTTAATATCTAACCAAGCATCATCGTGTTTCGCGGGTACAAAGTACCCCGTTAATCGTATTATTCCCGTAGATTGCCTGGACTATTCAACAAATACAAACAACAAGGAATAGTGTTTAAAAAACTTTTCCAAATTTATTTTCATTAAAAAAAAGTGTACTATGAATTAGAGACATCAACACAATTTATGCTTTAAACGGCTTTTAGTATATATCATCCATTTGTCTTCCCTAATTAGTTTTTGACCTAATTAATCCACTTTATATAATTGGGTATTTGTAATAGTAATTTATAAACGTTCTAAGTGATATTTCAATGCAATTAAACAAATATTGATTGTTAGTTTTGGTAAATGATTCATTAGTTAAATAATATTATGGAATCCTTCCTTTGTCTTCACTTTGCTTACGTATGCCATTTAATCCAAATATAATTGATTTAGTTTTTAAATAAAACTGATCTTCTAATATAAATTGTATTCTAGCTGTACCTACCCATGCGAGCTAAAAAAACTTTTTATGCAAGAAAAATATTGTTGTGTAATTAGGGGAAAGTGCTGCATAATAATCGCTCAGAGTAAAATGATTCGTTGTTCTTTTAAGTGAACCATTAAGCCATCTAGTATATTTATCGATAGATGGCTTCCACGTAATCGAAATAACCGTTCAACAAAGATTTATGGTGTAATATTAGCTATGTTGTGTTTCGTATCAAAAATATTAATTTTACTGCTTATGATCTATGGTAAAACAAATTTCAACGGAAAATTTCTTCTTTTTTTGTGTTAGTTTTCGCCGGCTGGTTGTTTTACTCTTGGCTTCTGTTGACTTGTAGGCGTATAGTGAATTTTAAGGCCAGATTTTATGGCGATATTTAAATATGTTGATGATTTTACGGGCAAAATGATCCCCTTTATATACGTTAAAATGGTCCCTATTTTGGGTGTTTGGTTATATATTACATTTTTTCTTAATGGAATCATTATGGGACTCCTTGATCATTGAAGTAGGTATTAGTTGTTTTTGCGTGTCAAATAGGATCATAGAGAACCGTAGCTCCTGGGCGAATTGCTGAAATATCTTCTGTTCTAAACTTTTCTAAATAAACACGCTACTTCTGTTCTAAACTTTTGCCCTAAATTTTTCGACAAAACTATTTATTTTCACCTATAGACTTCTCACATCTTTCAGTTTTGTATTGACATAAAACAACCGGCTCATTTTTGCTGGATTGCTGAAATATCTTCTGTTCTAAACTTTTCTAAATAAACACGCTACTTCTGTTCTAAACTTTTGACCTACATTTTTCGACAAAACTATTTATTTTCTCCTATAGACTTCTCACATCTTTCAGTTTTGTATTGACATAAAACAACCGGCTCATTTTTCGGGTTAAATACCGGCCTATTACAAGATTATTCAGTTTATATGAGTCGTTTAAATAATATAAAACACATGAAATGCATGCAAAAGTAATAAAATATTTATTGTATTTACTTCTTTATACTTTTGGATCGATATTTTCGTTGAAAATGTTTAGAGGGTCACAGTGTACGTTAATTTCGCCGAAAGCATTAAAAATTCTATAGGTTTTGGTAAAAACTGTTTTTATTAAATGAACAATTCTCTAGTAAAAGTTTTAATTAAAAAAAAACACAATATAGGATTGGGTAGAGAAATGTGCGATTTGAAAACGCTGCAAAACAAAAGGTCTTAAAAAATTACATAAATTGAATTTTTAACTAAATGAAGTTAATAAATTAATTGAATCTAAAAACTTGGGACTTTTTTTTGTCAGTTACTTGAAAAGAAGATAGGGATAATGACTAAATTTTATCATTTCGGGTGAATTCAGGAATGAAATTAGGGTTCCATACTTGAAAACAAATAAAAAAGAGGTGATGATTTTCTAACGGATGAGCAGATTTTCTTAAAACACCTTGTATCATATTACTTTTTCAAAAAAAATCAAAATCGATTTTGCTGTTTAGGAGCTACAATGCCACATATGAATCAAACAGACCGAATTTTGTGTCGGGGGTTTCTTTCAATTTTTAATTTAATATTATATGTGTTGAACTTATTTTTATGATTAAAAATTAATCTTTAAAAATTTCCGTATCTTCAAAATCACACTTCCCAGAACCATTCGTTATTTTCAAATCATTCGGTTTTATAATTTGCGTTTTAATGATAATAAATAATATAATGGAAATGTTGCAATAACAAAAATTTTATTATTATTTTAATTAAATTAGAATAAATTTTTCCATAAAGTGCAATTTATTCATTATAAACAGAACAAAATAGGAAAAAAAAACATAACAATATGCACTCAAGTTCTTAGTTAATTGTCAAGAATTTATAATTGAAATACATTTTTGAATGATATTTCATTTTAAACTTTGAAATGTTGCCCGTTTTGTTTCAAATTTGTTCAGTACACTGCGAATCAAAAAATATATACTTTAACTGGGTGTCAGTCAAGATCATCTGTCATGGAAAATATCTATCTTACAAAGCACTTTTTCTTCATTAGATCAAAATAATTTAATTAAAAAAAATTTGGAAACATCACGAGATATCAAGCTGAAATTTTTATAGCGTGCTCAAGCCGTAAAAAGTGATATGGTGTTTGCAAACGAGCAATATAGGTCAATTGAGTTTAGGGTGCGTAGACTCATCTTGTAAACCGTTAAAGATAGCACAACAGTTTAATTGTAAAAAATTGTTCCTTATAAAAAAATAAAAAACTTTTGTTTGAAACATTTTTTCGTAAACATCACTGTTTACCCGTTCGAAACTTTAAAATTTGGTGAAAAACAGTATATAGTGTACATTATATTTTAACAATATCGCGAAAAATTGGTTTATCTATTTTTAATTTGATTGTACAAACAATCACAAGTAGTATAAGCTCAACAATTTTATTCAGTTTAGTTAGCATATTGAAGACAATTTCTCTCGTTAATTAATTAACAAGCTATTTCAACAACATTTACTATGTAGTACGACCCGTAGTACACTCGTACTATACAAGCAAAGCAAGAAGGAAAAGTTTCTTTTCTAATTTACAAAAGTTATTTGTTTTTAATAAGTACTCTGTTCGCTTTTACAGTAATATTCGTATAGTAAGACAAGATCTTTTAATATCTTTTTAATATGTTTTCACACCTAAAAACTGCTTTTTATTATTTATACGCCATTAAATTATTGTGTTCAGATAATCAAAAATTTTTAACAGTCACTCTCCCTGTGTGTGTTTTAGTAAGAAAGTAAGTACACCGTAGTAAACCCTCCCTGATAATACGAATTTCAATTTTAAGGACACATACAGGGGTCTTTTATACTGCAGTAACCATCAAGTCTCCATGTCTGCGTACCCAATGAATTTTGAAAATAAATTAAACCTATTCGTGACTTCAAAATAACCTCTACAGGCTTCTAAAATTTTTCTTCTAATATTAAGAAACTGGAACTTTAGTCATTAACCATTTTTTAGTAAAACTATTATTTAAAGATAGAAAAAAACTTATATTTCCCTCGAAAGAGGCTGGTGGTACATATTGCTCCCACAAAATATTCACAAAACCCACATTCTATGTTTTTATCTCTAAACTTGATCTCTCAATGTCTCTCTTCAAATTCTCAATGTGACTTCTTCAGAGTCGCTTTTCGGGTGCAAAAAACCTTTCTTGTACGTATCCATAACAGACTGTCGCACAATCTTCACGATTGTGACATAGGTACCCTGCGTTTCTCTAAAATAAATCGAATTTAACTGGGCGGAGTTATTTTGTGCACTTTTAGAATTAAGAAACAATTGTGGATGGCGTTAAAGCATTGAATTAAAAAAAATTAAGTTATATGGGAGAGGGATTACTATGTTCAACTCTTGGACCATTTGTTACTCCGTATTATGGAGGTGCCTCTACCCTCCATACTCCGTATATATCCGTTAATCCGTATATAATGTGTTCTCTTAATATTGTATGAATATTTTATTGTGATAATAAAATTATTATTATTTAACATAGTCATAACCTCAATTTTTATTTTTTAATATTCTTTTCGAATTTTCTATTCATAAACTTAATCAAATTTTCATACCAACATTTTATGAATAATATTTTTCTTATAAAGTTTCCATTTGATTCTATATGCGGTTAAAAAATTTGAATCATAACTTTTTTAGTGCATTTTAATGTTATTTTTCAAAATAATGTTTTTTAAAAGTTGGTCTGGAGAGCATACAATATCTATGCATGTTTGAATATCACGAAAATTTTTCAGCATTTTCGACACAAAAACAATTTTCATTTTTTTCTAATTATCCGATAATTTTCACGTTAGAATAACAAAAAACAGGAATGTTAATCAATTTGAAGCTTGGAGGCGTGACAACGCCTCGCTACCCCGAATATATATCTTACCTTAGATTTTGTCTTGCAGATAAAGTATCAACGTTGATATAGAAGTTTTTTCGATGGTCTATTTTTATAAAATTACAATTTAACTACTAGTAGGCAATTGAGAAAAATTTAAGTTGTGGGTATGATTGAAAAACGCCGAAGGACATTGCGCCATAGAATGCGTTAGATGACTGAAATGGAGTTTGCCGAATTACCCATAAAAAATTTAAAGTATACTTGATTTTGAAAGTTTATTAAAATTGATGAAAAATCGAAGTTATAAGCTTTCAAAAATAGGTGCTCGTCTTTTTCTTGCAAAACAAAGTTTTATATGTAATCTCTTCTCTATGGCGATACCGAGCAATGCCATCATTTCTTGGTATTTTTCTTCATGTTTGTTTAATTAGGAGTTTTAAATGTTCATATACTTCTAAAGATTTTCAAAAGCGAACTTCACTTTTCTGTACATCAAGGGAGAATTCTTCTTCTGAAGTGATAAAAAAATTAAGTCAAAATCCTTGTATGCAATGTATACTTATTTTCTGATGTTCAAAACTTTAAAGCATCCTGTACAGTACACTGTTTGGAATTTTGTGAATAGATCAAAACTTTCTGATTTTCAGCGTATTAAGTGTAAGCGAAAAAAGTTAATGATATTACATTGTATAGAATGAGATTTTTAACTTCCCAGGGGAAGTTAATGTATTGGGATCGATTTTGAAAATCTCCAGTTTTACATATTTCCGCGGTTTCAAGGCAGCAACATCCGAATCAAACATTTTCAATGTGATGTCTGTGTATGTGTGCGCGCGTATGTGCATATGTTCGTTCGGCTTCTTTCCCCTCGATTATCTCGCGAACCAGTTATGACAATAACACTGAAAAGTGGATAAAACACATCATTTATCTATGGAGATAATGATCGTTCCAGCATAAGCTGCAGTCCATGTTCGAAGAACCTATGAAGGCTAATAAGACCTTTATATAAATGTTTTTCCTCCTCTGGGAAGTTAGGACTACAGGGACTACAGGAGTCGCAGTCGCACGACTTCAGAACCACACCGACTGAATAACGTACAAAAAATCATAACTAGAACCTCGATATTCGATAAACTTATCATATACGAAATTATAATATTAAAATAATTATTGTATCTATCTACAAATTAAAAATTTCAGTACATTCTTTGTTAATAAATATAATAGGGGCAGCAGGCTATTAACTTTTGTGATAAATTTTTGAAGATAAAATTATAGTTAAAATGGAATTTAAAAAATATTATGTTTTTCTCTTAAATCAAGACGTAACCAGTTATTGAATCATTTTTGTGTTATAACTGGAGTAATCGAGATATTTAAGAAATTGTTGGTAAATACTAGAAAGTGTTTTCAAAACAGTTAATGACTGACTAAACCAAAGTTTTTATTTTGTTATCAATATTATTCTTAATTACAAACAATAGTTAATTATTAATATTTTTAGCGTTCTTAATTATAACAGTGTCACATTTATTCCCAAAACATTATCAAAATATTATCTATTCATTAGACAAACGAATTGCATTTAATGACATTTTTGAGTAATCTGGGTAATATTCGGTAAATTCTAAAAGAAAATCAAGAACAACACATTTTCAATTCTTATGATATTAAATATGCTTTGTATTATAACATATGCAGAAATATATGACAGAAAAAAAAGTCGAATTCGATTTCTATAACTTCGATACTTGAGCCACGGTAAACCAATCCCTTTTGTTTATTACCCAAACTTACTTTATCAATCCTCAAAAGAGATGGACAAAAAGAATACAGTCAATAATAATCTTGTGAAAAATTCCCTCGATCGCCACCAATTAAACTGCAGAGACTTAAAGAATTTCTAGATCACAGTTTCATACTTAATGATATGGAAACAGAAACGAGTGTATTTCATATGAATTCAAAATTTCAAAAACCAACTCCTTGTAGAGAGAAAAGTGAAAGAATTAGTTTATATTTTCTTGTGTTCTGCAATTGATGTTCATTTATTATTTTTAGTCTCTTTAGGGTTAGGGACTTGCACAAATCAGACTTGCTGTAATCAAGAATATTTCCACTCATTTCCCTGAGCTCTCTATGGCATATAATAATAAGTTCCCCGAACTTGCAATTAGAATGTAATTTATAAGGATAGGCACGTTTTTTTAACTGCATCGTTATAAAAATAAAGTTAACTACACCACAATATTAGTTCTTCCTTTGTCTACAGACACATATTTGTTGTTTTTTGTTTATCTCCTTTTCCCCCTATCCCAGTACATATTTACTGAATGTTTTAAAAGTGAACGCCGTTCATCGATGGATTTCTAAGTCAACTCACTGACATGACCATATCAAAATACAGTTTTAGAAATTTAACTTTTGTGATATTCGTAGGTTATATTATATTAGAGTTGATACCTGACTGTTTTTTTTATTTTGTGTTTTTAAATTATTTTTAAGTGTCCCAGCAAATTGTTTTCCCCTTTTAATATCCTTTATTTTGATACCCTTCTCGCTAGGTTTGGTTAATTTTGTTTATTAGGGTATTACTATTTCGAGCATGAAATCCACGATTTTGCTTTTTGTTCAAGCATCTATCTAAGGACACTTTTTTAAGACGAATATAACGATATCTAAGCTGTCGAAATCCGATGAGCTGTTTCAATGATACATAAATAAAGAAATTTACAAACATAAATACATACAAAATACGTGCAAAAACATAGCCACTCCTTGACAGTCGGGTAAAAATATTCTATGGAGTGGAACCAAATTCGATTTGTAGACATGTATGTTGTTCTTTAATCTTCACTTTGAAATACTCACAGATTTTAGAAAAGATAATTATTTTGCCGATGTTTATTTCTGTAACCCTTTTACCAATTAATGGAAATAAGAAAAAAATATAAATAATTTATCGTTCTTTCTTTCTTAATGCATTCCATTAACGCAGTTATTGTTCACCGTTAGTGTATTTTATCGAATTTTTGAGTTCCATCCGAACATTATAGTTCATGTGGTGACTCGTATGTAGATTAGGTTCTTATAATAATTCAGTAGCCGCCTAGTCCTAATATTATACGTCCTTTCCTACGATTGTAGCAATATTTCGTAACCACCCGACGCTGCCATGATTCCTCTTACCGTTTATATATGACTTCAATGAAATTTATGTTTCTTCGTCAGCATTCTCAAGGTTGACTTTGATTTTTAGTACACTTTGTACACATACTTGAATCATTCATTAAAAAATATACCATTCAGACCATGTACCTAGTTATTGTTGATGAGGAGGCTGACAATGATGAGCCTACACGATGTAAAGAAAATATCTGAAAAGCAGTTTTTCAAATATCATATAACAATAGAACCACGTGAGCCTATAGTTAGGTTGTTGATACCAGTGTGCCTGCCTCTGACTTCTGCAGCATTAGGCAGATGATGATTCCTTATACTCTATTTGTTTTATTTTCAAATCATGAATAATGAAGAATTTTTACATGACTTACTTTTTTTTATTTTCCTATTCATTTTAAATGAAAACTAAATGCAGGAAAGGATCAGGAAACAGTTAGATTGTTTTGTTTAGCAAGATTTATTTGCATAGTAGGAAATTTTTTCATTAAGTAGTTTTTATGTTTATTTTATTTTTTTTATTTAGTAAGTAAAAAATGTTTGTTACTGACATGTTAATTATAATTAGTAGCTAGCTGCTGTGAAACAATACGAAAGTGTACACTTAAAGAAAACATATGATGATAAAATATTATTATTTCTTTAATTATTTAGTGTTAAAAGAATTGTCATATAACAGTCTGATAATTATCTTGCGAAACATACGCTTATGCAGCATAAAAGGGAATTTATCTAATGACAATTGTCTTATCAATTCCAGTTTGGTTCAACAAATATACAAAAGAGGAAGCAAGTCAATAACATAAAAAATACGGCATGGAATATAAAATTAAACATCAGATTTTATTCTCAATTTTTACTTGTGAGCTATAAAATGCATTTAAATAGATAACAAAAGGAAAAACTAGCCTATTTTATACGATTTCAAAAGCATCATGCTTGAAATGACTTAAAAATTACATTTTAGGGAACCACCACGCGTTAGTTGATCAGCTAGTTAAGGATTATTGTCCCTTCCAAATAAGATAGTGTATGCCTACCAGGTTTACAGACATTGTGAATGGTTAAATTTTTTGATTACTGTCATTTTGTTTTTGATTTGTAAATTACGGCTCAGATTCAAAATTGGTAAATAACTTTTTCCTTCGTCTTTATGAGCTTATTCTGTAGGCCAACGATTTGCAGTCAATAACATAACACCGTGTATAATGCGTTGTCCTCAACCTAGAATATGAAATTGTTAATACACTGAAAATGACAATTTTTCAACCTAGCTTACTATACAAATTTTATTCACTTTGTGAATAAAATAATTTCCCCCAATTATTGAGTAAAGGTATAATTAATTCAGTTCAAGAAAGCCTATTGGGTTAAATAAGTTCATACATACCCTTTGACACCATTAAAGCTATAACTATACTAAAAGATTAAATGCAAATTATTTACAATCTAAATTTACTAGAATAATAATTAGTTATGATAAATTTGAGTTACAATTGCTCTTAAAACGATGTTCTAGTCATATTAGATACATATGTTACTTTCGAAGTCCGAATTGAGTCTAATTATGAAATTTAAGCATGCGACGTTGATGTTAATAAAAAACGGTATGTCGGAAAACATTCTTATCAAGAAAATATCCGTACACTGAGAAAATCTTCCTTAACTTGTCTTCGGCTCATCAAATACAAATTCAAATATAGTGACTTTCCATCTTTAATTTGCGCCAACATATTTACCTTACATGGTTTCCATCACCGAACTTAAACCAGCAAAATTCGATTCCAGCTACTACCAGGGAATCTTTTAATGTCACAGTAATTATATAATCTAAAACTAAAATCGGACTTTAGATTCGATAGTATTTTGTTCCCGAATTTCGTTTCAAAACAGTCTCTAACTACATTGGCCGAGTTCATTGGATTACCGAAAAATTTTCAGCTTAAGTTGTTATCATTACAAAAAAAATTGTTTTAACGAATGAATCAAATTTTCGTCTAACTTTGAAATAAATTTCGACTTTTGCCTCAAATACCTAGAGACCTCATTTATTATCTTTGTTAATATTTATACTCTAACTTTGACTTTGAACCTTCTCCATCTCAAAACGACAAGCAAAGTCCTGACGCCTATAGTTGTAAAAGTATCATTTCTGACCATATATTCTTCATGCTAAATACAAAGCGTTTATTTCTTCGGCGTTTCTTACCACCTCATTATTGGCTGTGTTTATATGCATCTGGTATGGAGAAAGAATAGCATAAAGAGAAACATGCATGGAAGCATGGAAGTATTTAGACTGGTTGAAAAGGATATGTGCTCAATGATTTGGGCTTACTCTGATACTTCAGATGCTTATTTTAAATGTTAAATTTTTTTTTGGCAACTGATGTCTTTAGTTTGGGTGAGGGAAAATGCTTCTAAAGTAAGTGTGATAACTAGTTTCTGTCGCTAATACTTTTTCTTGTGACTTTGTACAATGACAAATCAGTTTCACGGCCCTGGTTTGTCTCACCGTTTTCTAAAAATTGGCATACCTTTGTTGGGTGTCTATTTCTTTGTTTTTAAAAATAGTGGAATATTGACATTTAGCGATATTCCGATTTTTCTAGTAACATATGCACACGTTTTCTATAAATATAACATACCTTTGGTGGTTGGCTATTTATTTTTTTAGAAACTGCGAAATAGTAACATTTAGCGATATTCCGACTTTTCTAGTAACATATGCACACAATACACAACACACATCGGTAAAGAAGGTACTTGAGAGAAAACAAATTTACTCAATGCGAACGAAACAATGAACAAAAGCAGCCATTTAAAGACATTAATGCCTTTTAAGTATCTATGGACACTCCACTTGTTATATAATTTGATGCAATAATAACGTTTGGTACCGGTCGGTACTTGTGTACTTTGTATGTATGTATGTGTTTGTCGTGATGTCATTGTGTTGTTTGTCAGTTTTGTTTCTAGATCCCCCTTCTATTATATTTTCTTTTCGAGTATTAATAATAGCCTCATTCAATAATATTATAATATTTATTATACCTACTCCTTTATAGCATAGTCTGTCTATGTTGTTCTCAACAATAAACAATGATGTCTGTTGTAAAGATAAGGTTTCCAAAATGATTTTCATCATTTAAACGTTTGAGTGATTAGGTATAAAATATCATTTAACCTTTCGATGACATTATCATGAGATTGTTTTTCAAGATATTTATAAGTGTTTACTTCAAACTGATAGAGCAAATTTAAATTTTTTGAGTTTTGATAACACAAGCAAATTTGATTCATTCTGATTGGAATTTTTTTTGATACCCACCAATTTTGGGTGACTCTCTTCAGCTCTGATGTCAGTTTTTCGCCAGCTATCACTTATGTGCTTGATTCCGGGACCAGCACTCCACATTCTTGAAACCTATTAGAGCTAGGTTAATTTTGATCACAAATTCGAAAAGTATGACCCAATCTTAGTAGAATTACATGCTTATTTTATCAAAATTGGATAAAATTTGGACGTGATAGAGCAAAATAAAATTTTTTTAATTTTGATTGTCACAAAGTTAATTTTTTTCTTTTTTTTTGATAGCACAGGCTAATTTTATTCGATCTTATTGGAACTTTTTTTGTAACGCACTAATTTTGGGTCATTTTTTTCAGCTGCGATGTTAGTTTTTGGCTAGCTATCACTAATGTGCTTAATTCCGGAACCAGGACTCCACTTTCTTGAAATCTATTGGAGCTAGGTTAATTTTGATCACAGATTCGAAAAGTATGACCCAAAATTAGTAGGATTACATACTTGGTTTATCAAATTTGGATAAAATTTGGATGTGATAGAGCAAAATTAAATTTTTTGGATTCTGATGACGTCAGTAAGTTAAAAAATTTGATTTTTTTGATAGCACAGACAAATTTGATCCGATTTTATTCGAATTTTTTTTGAAACCCACTAATTTTGGGCCATTTTTTTCAGTTGTTATGTCAGTTATTTGCTAGCTATCACTAATGTGCTTAATTCCGGGACCAGGACTTCACATTCTTGAAATCTATTGGAGCTAGGTTAATTTTGATTACAGATTTGAAAAGTAAGACCCAAACTTAGTAGGATTACATACTTGGTTTATCAAAATTGGACATAATTTGGACGTGATAGAGCAAAATTAAATTTCTTGGATTCTGATGTCGTCATAAAGTTTAAAAATTCGATTTTTTTGATAACACAGGTAAATTTGATACGATTTTATCGGAATTTTTTTTGAAACCCAATAATTTTGTGTCATTCTTTTCAGCTGTTATGTCAGTTTTTTGCTAGCTATCATTAATGTGCTTAATTCCGGGGCCAGGACTCCACATTCTTGAAACCTTTTAGAGCTAGGTTAATAAATATTGATAAAAGTATGGCCCAAATTTAGTAAGATTACATACTTAATTTATCCAAATTTGATTACAAAACCACAAAACGAGCTATTAGCCATTATAGATTAAAATGACCCACACTGTATTTAAAAAGTATCTTGAGTGAATATTTTATATAAAACTAGCGTTTCTTATTTTTGTTCTACCTTTATATGGATGAGATACCTTTGTGTGATGATGAAATTTTGCAAGTATATTTTTAGAAACTTAATAAATTACTTAATAGTTGTGATAATTTAAAATAATAAAAAATTTAGTGGTTTGAGGCTTAATAATTTTGGATTCATATTATTCTTATGAAAAATTCAATTTGTTAAAAATTTAATTAACATTTTAAACTATTATAAAGTTTTTAATACTTGATGTGTTATAAACGAGTTAAATGAGTGTTGTTGAGCTGTTTAACGGGTATATTTTACCATCAATATAGAACAATAATGTACTTTGTTTACAATTTCATATTCAGTTTCTAAGTATACAAGAACATTATTCGATGTATTCGATTTCTAAAACTATAGGGTTGAATAAATATTTTCAATTTGTAACAATAATAAAAAAAATTAAAAGTTTCATGGTTCTTAGCAGAGAAAAATTTTAAAAATTACTTGAAAATGTCTAAAAACTACATTTTTCTATATTCCCATACAGAAGTTTTGTAATAATAATCGAAAGTCAATTTGAACTTTAATACCATACCATATAGTTTAAGTGTGAATAGAGGGGTACCGGGAAAGCAAAACAATTGAGTGCCGTTAGTATCTTATAAATATTAATGTCAATATTTATCAATATTTATGCTATTGTAACATTACTCAAAAACAAATTGTCTATGGTAAAATGTAAATTGTCTGGGATAAAATGTCAATTGAAATGTTAACGTGTCTTTGCTGTGTTTGCTAGCTGACCCGGTGTCTCGAATAGCAGAATAAGTATTTAAAAAAATAAAATAATCGACTGTTAGGCGGTACGAAGTTTGCCGGGTCAGCTAGTTTCAAATACAATTATTTTTCGAAAGAAACCAAAGCACGAAACATGATAAGTCGATAAAAATTATTTAGTATTCAAAATTAGAATCTTATAAATGAAATATAATATACTTCTTGAATATTTGATAATCTAGAATGAATGAAGAATGTATTCTAGAACGTATACTAAAACTCAATTCTACCTAAAAATACTCAAATTAATTATTATACTAATCTAATTTTTTTAAATCATTTGTTTCAGGTAAATGATCCTTTCTTCACATAACCCAATAACTATACGTACATACCTAAATAGACATAATAATGGAAATAAGAAACCCCTTGGTTTGAACAACACATCGCATATAGAAAACGAGGAACGACTATAACAATTTACTTAAGTAAAGATTTTAGTAAATCTATATTGGGTAAGATGAGAACCTTTCGTATCCAGTTTTATAGAAAAGGTGATATTTATGTATCTTCTATTCGAAAGTAGTATACAGATTCTAATCTTACATTAGCAAACCAACCCCTGTATGATCTTAGATAGTACCATTTTATACAATACTAGATTAGTTACATTGTCATAAGACGATTCGTTGTAGTCGTGTATATGTGTGTGTGTGTGTATGTGGGTTGCGTTCGAGGTATCTTCTTCGTCTTGTGGTAGTAAGTCATTAAAGAGAGTATGTATAATAAAATCTTCTTCGTATAGACTTATATTTACGGTGACGCAAAAGTAAACAATCTATTTTGAAAGACGTTAAATCTGTTACGTTGATAAGTCGCGAAATTATGTCATAAATTATTTGTTTATGTATAAAATGTGGTTTAAACTTGCTAGGTAAAATCAATAAGCTCGTTTCTAGAATTCGCTGAAAATTGACTATTTATGTGGGTATTGATAGCTTGTTTTGTAGTTAACCAATCAAAAAATAGTTTAAACAAAAGTTGCATAATTTGATAGTTCTTCGGTTCTCTTTACTAGCCATTTTAGATCCGAAACAGTAAGAGATAGAATAACACTTTAAATTTGAAAATTTATCCTCATAAAAAAACTAACATTTTTCAGCTAAATCATTATTTCGAAAATAGTCAACGATCCAAACAGACTTAAACACGTCTGGATTTTTGATACTTTTTTTCGTATTGAAGTTAGGTAGGTATGATTTTAATTTTCCAGAAAGAAATTCGACTACTATATTAGATCGTATTCCGCTCTAGTAAAGATACAAGACGTACTTCACCCCACCTAAGTTTAATAAGCAAGTATTGACAGAAAAAAAAGGTCACTAAGAACAAAGATACTATTTTTTGACAATTTCATTTCATTTTTGCATCGCCTGGTAGCCGGATAGGTGCTTAGTGTCTACATATAAGAATCATTCATATATAAGGTAAGTAGTGTATATCTAGAAGATGAACTGTGTTGTTCGTTGTTAAGGAAACATAAATTGACGATGGAGAGTTTAGGCATGTATGTAAATTTCAAACACATACATGCCTACATAAAAACACGACGTGATTTCTGCTATTTTGTACAAATATATTTGTATTTCAAAATCTTCTTTTCTGGTAGTAGTTTATTGAAATATTTCAATTTTTACTTTTCCTTAATTGAGTTTTGCCCATTTAACATTGATTCTTGAAACAATGTATGACTCCTGGATAAAATTTCTTAAGTAAATATCTAACATAATTCCTTTAATATTAAAATGCAGTGTCTCAAATTTTTGAACATCATGGTATTCTGAACAAAGTTATCAAAATAGTTTGTTGTTGAGTTGGACGGCTAACTCTGATCATTAGGGATATGTAAACGTGACATAAACTTCAGAAAGATAACGGATATACATAACGGTTTTGAATAAACAGAGATTCGTATGATTTAATTCTTTTCGATTTAAAAGCATCATGTGAGATATAGGTGTACAAACTTTCAAAAAAGTTAGAATTTTATTTTTTTGATAAAATCATTTCTTACATTATATTCCTAAGGACATTCACCTATAATAAATGTACTAGTTTCAAGGAAATATGTCCTTGAAACATGGTAGCAAGAATGAAATTTGTTTTTAAAATAAAGTATTGACCGTTGAGTCAAGAAATAAGAACATTAACAGCCTAGTTATCGTGCTAACGTTAGTTCAGTTATATTTAACATTATAGTTTCCCTTTATTTCTGAAACTATCCTATTCGTAATAGAATTGAGGACTTTTTCGCTAAAATGCATTACTTCTACATAATATATATTCCAGGAATTCCCGTAACGCGATTAGTATTTCTAAATGTTTTAATACTTGTCTGTTTTTCAGTGTTCGAAATTGAAATATGTAAATGTAATTTATTCTACGAAAAATATTTTACTTTCTTTCAGAAATATTTGGTTTGTCAGTCCCTCTGTTTACAAAATTATCTGCTTTATCCTCAAAAGGAAACCATGATCTTCCTTATATCAACCTTTATTCTTTATACCTATGACCGCAATCTTGGTCTCGCAACGTAAAATGAATTTCCCCAAATTAAATGAGGTTTTATTAGTTCGTTAAAAACGTTAATGAATTAGTAAAGTTAAACAAAATGTGATAGAATCGGGCTTCAGTTGTACACCGTTTAAGTTAATTTTGTATGATATTCATGTATATCTTTTTATGTATGTGGGAAGAGTAACACAAACAGGATACTTACAGTTAAATCTCGATATGTCACAGAAGTATACAAAAATTATGGTAATCAAGTTTTTTCGATTGATCAAGTTTCATATTACTGGAATCTAAAATAACAAACGTATACTGTTAAGTGCATGAATTTCTACGTTATGCAGTTAATTTGAATCAAACCTGTGACTTTGAATTACAGGTGATTCAAAATATAGGTGAACACTCAGAATAAAAATAGATACAATCAAAGAATTTGACTCATTGAGACTTTTACTCTGATTAACTTCCTCTTCGACGATGGTTATTATAGAGACGATTATGTACCAAACATAGGCATAGACTAGATAAAATTCTATTGGCTGTCCAATTGGACTAAAGGGCTTGTAACGGGCGGGTGATTGTTATTTCTTGTTGATCGTATGCAAGATCAATGTGATCCATGGTTACCATCTCTTACATATTATTTTGGTACACAAACAACCAATTATTCTCAGAAAGTGGATTTAAAGACGTCAAATGGTTGTTGCAACTTCTTCTCCATATTTCAGCATCACAATGAATGAGCCAGATCATACAGGCTCATTATGATACCAGCTTTCCGTAGAAAATTCACGGATTATCGCAGAATTATAATTATATTTATCAAACTTAGTGGCTCAGTTGTATGGGAAGTAAAAGTGATAATGAGAGTCGACTGTACTATTAAATTTGAAATTTATGAAAAAACATAGAAACTTAATCATTTAAACATATCACGTATGTTCCTATCAAAATGCCTTCTCTCTTAAATTTTCTACCCTCCCAAAAAAAAACATAAAATCTGCCTTTATATTATATATACGTATATTAAATTATATAGCTTTCTCATATTATAATATAATAGAAGTTAGCAGCGTAAAATAACATATATATAATACAAAAACATAATATTGTTTTGTCAAGCATTTCTGTTCTGTCCGTTTAATTGTTCATGCGTATTTAATATGCATTAAAATTGAATTAGAAAATTAGATCATAAATTTTATGTACAAATGTGTGTTTTATTGTGGCCTTATATCATATAATTGTGAATATTTGGGGGCTATTTAAATAAATACTATTTTATTTACTGGACAATAATAGAAATAGAATCATTTTAAGCTCTCGGCCATTGACCGTTTATTATTATAAATAATAGAACTGAACCTGATTATTTCATTCAAAAATATTTGAATGCACTAAAATGTGTAAAACAATTAAATTTTAATTATCAGTGGTGTAGTGTCTATAATATCCGCAACGCTTGCAGACGGTCGTCAGTTCCAAACCCAGAAACGTAAATAGTCTTTGTTTTATTCTATTTTGTTAACCAAAGAGTAAATGATTATTAATTTTGCGTGGTCAAAAAATTAGAAAATAAATTATAGTAAAAAAAAAACATGCTTTATAGCAATAAAAAGTGAATAAAAATTTTAATAGTAATGAAAAAATAAAGCGTGGGATGGTCTCTTAATTCATTCTTTAAATCAGCTGATTTGACAGATATTTACCACCCTACGCTTTGAATTTTATTTTACAATTTTAAAGTCATAATTCACTTTTAAGTGTTGTAATTTAGGTTTTCTTTGGTTTCCATCTTATTGAGATGTACCGTAATTTAAAAATAAAATAAAAGATGTACCGTAATTTAAAAAACTGTCTTAACTATCAACTTTTCAGGTTATTCTTCATAATGAGAATGTTAGACCTAGAAGGCGGTAGGTAGATGTCAAGAGTTAGAAAAAAAATCATTTATTTCTTTTATTAGTAATAATAATTAATAATGAATTCTTTGTACTGAAGTCTATTGTATTGGAAAATCATATATGAGTTTCAATAACTAAGCGCTTCTAAATCGTTGGTCAGGTCACAAAATGTATACTTAAAGCGGTTATAATAAAGTGTAAATATTAAGGAAATATTTGCGGAAAACACATAATTGAGAAAATCTTATTTATTTGTTTTTCCTCTGGCTAGTTAACAGTATATAATTATATTTATTTGTCACACATAAAGAAGGAAACTTTCCGTGGAAAAACAAAATGATCAAGATAGTAAAAATGAAAATGTTTCCTAATTATTGTTTTTTCTTTTTTTTATTGATAAGCGAAAGTCTACAGTATGTGAAAATTTTGTGGATACAAAACCAATAAATGTAAGTGTAATATTTTGAAAAAAATTTCACGATTTCTTACCAGGAAGCATTCTAAAACTCAAACTTCATTTTAATACAATTTTAACTCAACATATTATTTTTCTAGTCTTTAAAATATTAACTCTTTAACTTTTTATATGTACTACCTTGATAAACACTCAATCACACAAATCCATACATGTACAGTTGCCTACATTCACATACATAATATATTAGACCGGTAGCCCATAATGAAGCGAAATTTTTATGAATCTTTTTGCCTTTTTTGTTTTTTGAAGTTTTCAGATTATCAATGGTTTTTATATCTACCATATCATGTCAAGACATAGTAATTGCAAACAAAGAACATGGAAAAAGTTTATTAAATTTTAAAAAATAGTACCATTTATCGATCCTATCCGCAATTTCAAACTACCTGCTATTTTTTTAAGTATTGTATTTCGTAAAATTTATTTTTAAAAATTCTACATGGAGCCGCGGCTAAAACCTCGATTATCTTTATAACCCAATTTGCCTATGCCTATTCTCGAAAAGTCAGTCATCAGGAGTCAATCCTCGAAAAGAATCCTAGAAATTTCAGTTTATTATGGGCTCTCGTTCTCTATACATATAATGAAATCAAACATTGAAACAAACAATGAACATTAAGTTGAGTTAGTAACTGTTGTAAATTTATTAACAAGTAAGTTGTTTTGTTAAACTTACTTGCATAATAGTACGATATGTATGTGTTTATCTTTAGTTAATTTAATTAAGTATACCGGGTGTCCAGTTTTAAAAGCTCCATCCATTTTTCAACGCTCTACCTTTCTTTTTTTTGAGGTGTAAAATTTCGAAACAATAAAGATATACGTATGTAATCATTTTAAATCGAGTTTATTTTAAGGACGTTCTCAAAAATCACGTTTTCTTAGAATCATATTTGAATCATGTGTATGCATTATCAAGAAGGCCCTTTAAAAACGAAAGGGATATTAAAAAAGGTAAATTTTTTAATATCCTTTACGATGTTAAATTTATAGCTTTGAATATTAAAGTTTGTGTTTTAACATACATAAATCCTATATTGAAGTGTTTTAAAGATATATACTTTATTATGAAACAAGACATATTTTTCCAAGATCAATTTGGAAAACTAATATTCATAAGTTAAAAGTATGACAAATATTTTCCTATAAAGAAAATGATAACAAGCTGCATTAGTTTTTCCATAAAATACCTTTAAATTGATGAAATGGCATTTGTGTTATATAAGTATTTCTTCTATAAGCGATTTGCTATAAATCTTTCAGAAACAACAATTTTTCAGAAACGATGGTGTATATCGAAAAATTTTATTCATTATTTTAAGTCTGATGTTCCCAAGAATTCTTGTTCTAGAATACATCTTCAAAATTTGAAACGTAAGTCTCAAATATTTGCATACAGGAGATAACGAACCAAAGCATTGCATTTTCGACATTGAAATGGACCACCCTCTAAATTTAAAGTACTCGAAACTCCCAAACAAAAATAAAACTTTTTTCAAAATCCCTTACGTTTTTCAAAAGTTATGGCACTTAAATATGAAAACAAATTTTCAAACTCATTTTAAAGTGAAAATTGCTTTATTTTTTAAAGAATCTGTTCAATCTGTCCTTCATTTTCTCAGGATTCTGTAGAAACTACGATAATTTTGATATACATACGAAATACAGCCGTCTTAAAATGAACGCTTTCGTATCGTTGTTAGCTTCTATACTATGTTATTATACGTCTGTTTTCATAAAATTTCACCTTGAGTAGCAATTTTTATTATCTGTAATATGAATATAGTAATTATTTATTTACATATTGATGCCAGCAGGTGACATTACAAATAATTAATCATAATCTACGTCTTACATAAATATGTTTTGTTCATTTAAATTATTTACATTTTCAAGCAAATTGTTTTAAAATAATTTGGAGCGAACGTCACCAAGAAATCTTTAAGGCGGCATGATCTTTAAAAGTTAATTTAGACGTCATATTTGTCAGAAAAAGCTTTTTTTAAGAAGCCATAATGAAGTCGTAAATTGGTTTTGCAGCTGCGCATAAGAAATGCTGAATGGCGACATAATGAATTTCTCTTTGAGAAAATAAAGACCACCAAATTTGAAATATGATGGCTTTATGAGATTAATCGAATGATAACCACTCGCTTCGCTTCGTTGAAAAATTTCACTAAAGTTCATTCGCTAGTTTTGCGTGAAAGCGTAACAAGCAAACATCCTTACTTTCACATTTATAATATATAGGGATATAGGGATGAAGACATCATATTGTTTGAATTAGCCCTGAATTGCCATATAATTTTGAAATAAACGAAACATGCTTCATAAAAATATCTCATTTGTAAACTTGAACGTGTAATATAAGCTCTACCATAATAATGGAATGTATAAAACTAATAAATTCTTCTCACTAGTGCATTCAATTGCATACACCTAAAACCACTAAGAATCAAATGCATTCGTACATATAACAGAGAATATAAAATCACTATAAAAACAAATTCTTTTATTGCATACATTAAGAGAATCGTTTTTCTATTTCGAATATTTAGAAAACAACAAGAATAAAAAATAAAAAAAACAAAACATATAAAGTGGATAACAAAGTAAAAAAAAATTCATTGAGTTGAAAAAATTGCATTCGTGTCTAGAACTCGAATAGCCTAATTGGTAGGGCGCTTGACATGAATCCAAGAAGTCCGGGTTCGAGTCCTGGTTCGAGTGTATTTTTTTCAATTCTCTTTAATTAAGATTACTAGACAAGTATTTGTCAAATTAGTTTACGATTGAATGTAACATATTATATATCAAAATTAGTCAAATAGACCATGATGTAAATATTGTGTGCATAATTAAATGTGAACAACAATAATAAGTAATAATAATAAATAAAGTGGATAACAAAGTAAAAAAAAATTCATTGAGTTGAAAAAATTGCATTCGTGTCTAGAACTCGAATAGCCTAATTGGTAGGGCGCTTGACATGAATCCAAGAAGTCCGGGTTCGAGTCCTGGTTCGAGTGTATTTTTTTCAATTCTCTTTAATTGAAAAAGAAATGTTCTATCTAATACAGTCGAAATACATAAATTTATATGTACGACTACAATAATATTGAACAGTTGATGTAGTTTACTAAACCACAATACTAGTAGTTGTGCTGCTTCTATACCAATACAAAAGTAATAAACACATCATTTGTAGCTGTTACTAACCTTATATAGCAAACAATGTACAGTGAAATTTATATTTTGTGAACAAGAATTTGCACTGTGCAGGCTAGGTCTGACAAAAGTTGAGTCGATATGAAGTAAAGATACATATGCTTGTATTGAGAAAATCATTTTGCGATACGAAAAGCGATGGATTAAAATACAACCGCAAAACCAAGTTTTAGAAGGTCTTGAATAAATATGTGGATATTAACAAACCATTAATTCACAACAGTTAACGTTTGTATAAATGAACTGGCTCCAGAAAAATAACACAATATTTTGTCTATTCATTCAAAGGATCACTTTAAAAAAAGGTCAGCTTACTTATGATCATAATATGGAATACTTATTTACGATACTAATGAGATAAAAGCATTATTAACGTACACATGCGAAAATTTCACAACGAGTGCGTA
The DNA here is from genome assembly GCF_905475395.1 of Chrysoperla carnea. Taxonomy (NCBI): domain Eukaryota; kingdom Metazoa; phylum Arthropoda; class Insecta; order Neuroptera; family Chrysopidae; genus Chrysoperla; species Chrysoperla carnea. The sequence continues at coordinate 24,201,148 of NC_058341.1, forward strand.
GCACGAAATAGTGCGAGAATGAATTCATTATCACACAAGGGCGATAATGAACTTTTCCACGCATACTGAGTGAGAAAAGTAGTTTCCATGCCTACTGTAAGAATCGAGTCCCAATTTCAACCTTTTAGTGAATGACAAATCTAATGTGAATCGTTTTCCGATGATAGGTTCCATCACAGAATTTGTGCTGTTGACATAACAGAAATGATCAAATCGTGGTTATTTCGAAAATTGGAAAATTAACTTTTCCATAGGTTACGCAGAAGCTTATCCTCATTCTAGTCGAAACTACTAAGCTTCTGGGAGGGCTTTTCTAGCCTTCTCCGACACAGAAGTTTGAAAATATGATGAACGGAATTTGTTGACTGATTCGTTTAGCTCAAACCCGCAGAAACCCAAAAGTATTTACCGACATCATTGTTGAATCGTACAAGAAAAACATTGCTGCTTAAGTTGAGTCATTTCCAATATAATTGCATCCCAAAGTTTGGAATCTAACAGAGCAGAATAAACTGTGAAATAGTATAAGTACACTGTGGAATCGAATGAAGTACTTTATTATTCAAATCCTATTATTATATTTGTGTATAAATGATTTTCACTATAATTGTAACTCTCTTTAATTCAGTTGAGAGAAAATATGTATACAGAAATGTAGAGTACATGAGAAAAAAAATTTAATAATAAAGAGGAAAAATATCGAAATCCTACAACCGTATATTGTTTCAATTCGAATCCGAATATATTTGTGTTGTATATACAGATTGAAAAAGTCAAGTGATTTACTTCTAGAAAGTTGTTGTATCATAAAAATAATTGTGTATCTTAGAATTGAAAATATGTCGAATACAAATATTTTCTGTACATAAATCTTATTGTATTTTATACTCATATTGTGTGTTCGTCCATGAAGAATGTAAGACATTCAAAGACTTATTTTTTTACAAAAAAACCATTGTTTGTGGTTAGAAAATTGCGCAAGCGTCCAAAATTTAGCAAGAGTGTGAAAATACAAGCGAATGGGGAGTGTAATTGGGACCATACGCTCATTCCTCATATAAACCCTTTCAGTTAAATTGATGGAAGAACGTAGTTGTGGAGGAAGACAGAACACTGGCTATTTGGCAAACATCTTGAAAGTTTGGAACTTTCGATGGATCATGATTATTCCAACGACATGAAGAGGAAGAGGAAATCTTCTCCGACACTACATAGCTCAGAGATAATAGGCAAAATTCCTGTAAAATAATAAATAATATTTACTTCTCGCCTTAGTAATTTTTGTTTTTTGTTAATTTTCGAAGATGCTAACATGATTTTATATTATTTTTGTTGTGTTTTTAAATTTCGTCTACAGCCTCTGAAATTGATGAGCTGATAAATGAGATGATCAGCGGAAAGGTGATAAAACACATACCTATATGGTATCACAAGGGTCTCTACAGCCTAAGTGTGTCCATCGTGAACAGCCAATATAACCTAACTTAAATTTCGTCTAGTTCAGTACCATGGCCAAAGATACGTATAGCAAACGGTCAAAAAATTTAATTCAAAAATATTATCTACACTTGGTTTAAATATAATCATAAAATTTTATCTAATTCTTAAAAAAAAAAGATTTTGGAGATGATATCTTCTGGGACTGTCTATAAAACCGAATTAGTAAACTACCCTGAATCCACCATTTCCTTTCCATATTGTTGCAATTTGCTATTTAATATGAAAATTTTATAAATATATACTTTTTATATTATATGTAAAATAATAGAGAACTTTATTAGAGAATTTGAAGAAAATAATACAGGTCGAGATGCTGTGATGTTAAGATTGCGTTTAAAAGGAATATATTAGAAAATATTTATGAAAGAGTAACGCTAATATAATATTCGAATATTTGTGTAAATAGGTTTACAAAATCGAGCCGCTTTTCATTAAATGCCAGAAACGATAAATTATTTAACCTATCATTCGACATGCTAATACTTTAAGGCCGCAAGAGTCGTGTCAAGACCGAAAGGTATGATTCGCACACTGCTGTTCCGAATGGAAAAGTTTTGATTGCTGAAAAAAGTTGTAAACGTTTCTCTTTCACTATCCATTACTTGGCTGCAAGGTTATGTAAGCTGCAATTTTTTCAAAAGATTTTCCGCTTAATAGTTATCCGATCCAAAACTATCTTTTTTTCTTATTTTTCCAATAAATGTATAAAGTGCCCCCCTACGCAAAGTTTTTTTCTCCCCTGCGTAAAACAGAATTTCTACAGGGCTGATTCTAACCATAAACTCCTAAACTAATATTTTAAATTCAAGGATAATATTATGTCTTGTGGTAAACGAAAATGGATATGAATATTTTATAATATAAAAGAAAATCTGTAGAAAATTTAACCCATACACTTACAATTTGTATCCTCGATCGTATCTTTTAAGTAAAATTTCATTACATTTTCTTATGAATTTAATTAAGATTGTAATATGGTGTGGTAAACTTTTTAACACCAGATCATCAAATCTGATAATATATAAAACTTTATATTATCAAAATATTTTGAATTCTATTCTATATAGGAAGTAGATTTATAAATTTTAATACTAACTTAATATTAAAGTTATTTGGAAAAGTATGCAGAAAAATTTATTTTTTATAAACATTTTAGGAAGTAAGTTAATGGCGGAATTAAAAAGATAATAAATATTTTTAATGAAAATTTTGAACATTATTATTTCATTCAGTTGATTGTTACCCTAACAAGGGTTAGAGAAGGCTTTGATCTTGCTCGATTTTCTCAAAGAAAGCTGCAGAATCTTGAGGAACTCTTTCGTTACATTATTAAAAGTATGCAAATCTTTTGAAAATGCCTTAAACTTTTCCCACCATAAGAAATTTAAAATATTTTGTACTTATTTTAACCGGCCGAAGAAATCACTGATATACTCAGGTATTTACTGTGAGATCGTTACTCTTAATCAGACGACCAAAGGGTGCAACACAAAAGTGATTAAGAAACAATTTTTAATGTGTTTCAGTAAAAAGTGTTATATTACACCACCATAGCAAGCAAGTTCTCTGTTGATTAAAAAAAAAACGGATATTTAAACACTCCGATTGACTTTCAACACCAGTAGTTAATCTCCAAACGTAGCTATATAAATTTAGATCCGAACGAAGCTACGAGCAACAGCTAGTATAAATAATATAGTAACATTTAACAATATTATTTAAACAGTAATCTCTTATTTTCACAAAAAGGAGAATTTTCTGACCATATTTTCTATAACACACTTGATTCGAGTAAAACAAAGAGTATTACATATGTTTTATAAAAAGATCGAGTATCCGTTTAGACCAATATATGCAGTCCTGGATCTCATGGCAGTAAAAAAATAGGTTCTTAAACATTTAAAAGTGACTTTGTAGGAGATGATTTGGGGAACTACTGTACTTTTATAAATGAGTTGTTATTAAACTGTAACAGGACTGAGATAAAGAATTATGTATCAGAAAAGTATTATGACTATTTTACGTTTAAAAAAAAATTGAAAACTGTAAATATATTTTACCTGTGTAAGTACTTTGAGTTATGGAAGGGTAATAAGTGAGAATAAGGCAGATGAAGACTATTACGCGGTTTTCTTTACTAGTCTTTACTTTTAAACCCAGGAAAGCGGGTATCAAGCTAGTAACATCCAATTTTTTTTTAATTCATCTTAATGTACTTAGTACTGCTTTAGGAGCTTGGACTAAAACTTATTTATACCGTCTGTTCAAATAAAATACGCAAAAAACACCCTTTTATTACGAAAGTACATACGAATATGTGTACGTACATCTATATATATATAGAGTATGATCAATAAATAATTAGAGAACAAACAACAAACAAGTGAAAGGGCAACAAGGGATGTACCATTCCTCTTCTGCACCATTGTTGCCACCATCAATCCCATCATACCATCAACCATCATACCACATTACTAGTTATCCATGCTGTTATGTTACAAATACAAACAAAGTGAGTTAGACAGAGTCTAGTATAAAGTTAGCCGCTAAACCTAAAACCAACCAAAGAGTTAGCTTTGAAAATGCATCAATATATGCGGGTATTTATGTTTGTATGTATGTGTGTGTTTGTGTATGTGTTTGGAGAAAGGAATAAATTTTGAATGGTATGAGTTTCGAATGAAAATATAAGTACAAAGAGATTTTCTGTATGTATTTTCTAATAATACCACTTTATGTAAGGTATGTTGATCCTACGTATATTAAAATGGGACCTATTCTAATCCATTTTGACCTTTAGTACTCTCGAAAATAAAACGAGTTGAATGTATCAATTCATCTTAACGTATGTTGAATTAGAAACAATTTTAATAGTTTTTATACCACATTTTAAAGAATTATCGATTTCTATACCTGATTCCTGAATATGGATGTGCAATAACCTAATGGAATAATTTTGACAGTCAAAAGTTTTTTGCTTTTTTCATAAAAATAAAATTAAAAGTTTTTTTCAAAAATCTTAATGTGAATTAAAAATAAAAGAAATAATTTAATGAATTTTTTGATCCTACTTTGAAAAAATTCTCGCGCCTGGCTGGGAGTTGAAATACTTGAGTTGAAAGTTTTAAAATATCAAAAAAATATTTATCATAAATGTATGTCCATGTCACAGATTATAATTTACACAGATTATAATTTTTTTAAATTAAAAACTTTAATCTGTGATCCATGTATAAACATTTATTTGGTCTAAGATTTCTGACAGTAAATTAAAGTGGTCCGGCTGTTGTGTAGTCAACTGTGTAGGCAACTAGCAATTTGTATGACGTAAATATAATAAAATGCTCTAAAAATATCGTAAAAGCGTCAAAAACGAAAGTTTTTTTATGTTTTCTTTTTGGAAAGCGCTATGAGGTAATGTTTTTGTCCTTACACAGAATCTGTGATAAATTTTCTTCAGGATAAAATCTTTTTTGAAGATTAATTTTTGTAGAATGAACATTATTATGAGTTCTTCCATAAGATACTTTTAATTTTATTTAATTTTAAATTTAAATTTTTCCCCGCAAGAGGACCCAAAACCGTGTTTATTGAAACCACGTGTGTCAGAACGCCCCAATTAAGGTTATTCGAGTAAAGACCATGTTCATGTATGGTTTGGAAATAACTCCATTCAAAAATAATTTCTTAAAATTGTAGCCCAGGAGAAAGGACACAATGTATGCCTCAAAAAAGAAAATTTTCCACTATTTTATCTGCTTTGTCATTGATGCTTTACTATTTCCCCAATATTTCGATCAAAGAACATAAACCCCTAGCTTTAATTATTATGTTCTTTGATCAAAATAAATTTCATGTTTTTTTTGTCCGAACTACAGAAGCATTTTAATATTTTGCAGAGAAACTTTCAAAAAGAATGTTGTTGAAGTTCTTTTCCATTTGTTCATACTGTAAAATTATACATTCCTTTTTAAAACTTACAGAGGCTCAAGCTCTCGACACACGTTCCATCAGTATGAGCTTGATATAATGGGGTATGTTATGTGTTGAATTTTGTGGTCAGTAATTACATATACATACAATATATATAAAATGTTATTTACCCTTTATCATAAATGATTTTCTATTTCTTTTGTTAACATTCAAATTATTTACATAAATTGAAGGATAGAAATATCAATAAACACAATGTTATATTCACTTTGATGGGATAAAATATCTATTTGTATTCAGTGACGGACAACGCACAAGCAAGGGTAACAAAATAACACAGATAGATGGATGGATAGATAGATACGCCTTTGGTGACAGGACAAAGAGTGAGTGATTGTTTGACAGGGAATAAATATATGAACAATTCCTATCAAATGTTCAATTTTTTTTGCGTAAAAAACAATGAATTTATAAAGAAAATATTGTATAAGATTTTGGATGATGTTTATTTAATCTTTTGTAATATATTAGTAATGGAAAATTAACATTTTAATAGGACATGATTTGAAGTTTCGTATTTGCCAAAGCTACTCATTCTATAAGTTATTTTATCTTCAGTTAAAAAATTTCGAATACGGCTCACAATAAGGCACATAGTTAGATGCTTCAAAGTCTGCACGATGCCTTCGAAATGTCACGGTTTATCGTTCACCTAATTCGGTTAAGTTATTTGAACGTCTTGAGAATATGTCAGATATCCGCTTTAACTTGCTTAGGTAAATTTGAGTACAGAAGCTTCAAAATGATCATGACTTTATTTTTGTATCATGCATATTCATTTTACTCCATTTTCAAAAACACAACTGGGGCCGTTCAAGAAAGCGGTTTTGTGAAAAAAAAATTAAAATTTAATACGGAAAATGTAGCTTGTTATGACTTCAACACGGAATTTTACCTTCAAGCTTAATGTGAAGAAAAAGGGAATTAAACACAAATGTACAGAAAGGGTGACTAAATGTACTTAAATGTAGGAAAAAAGATAATCAAAACTAGCAAATCTTAATTATCGGCAATCATAGACTCGCAAACAGTGGATACTCTACAATAATATCAAATGAAATTAATTTGTTGAGAACTTTATTATTCACTATTCGATTATCAACTCCATACTATAATTTTAATTGGAATCGTTTATTTTAAGTTATAAGCTTTGATTGATTTCAGCAAGGTATGAATACAATTGTTTTTAGCGAATTGCCGAAGGAAATGGAGCTATTGCTTTTGTACTAATGATGGAATTGTGGAAAAATTTCTTCAAATGTTAAACACTCTAGAGGTCGCAATTTAAGCCTGATTTGAATAAAATTTGATATCAAGAAGGGTTTTAGTATTTGAAAGGCCAAGTTTTTTAATGAGAAAAATCGACAGATAAACAAGGAGTGGGAGGTGCGCGAAGTACAACATTTTGAAATTTTTCAAAATAAACAATATCTTTGATCAGTTTTAAGCAAAAAAGTACTCTTAGGATTTTTTTTCTAAACGCTTAGTTTTTTTTTTCTTTAATCTCTGAGGGAATTTTCTTAGCTAACGCGACTTCTGCGCTACGAATTTTTTTGATTAGCCTCTAATTATAAAAAATCCTAAATAGCTTTTGTTACATAATTATCCTAACATAATGGTGAATAATAATCCGACTCTGTTAATATTTACTTTATGTTCTAGCCTTTCGATTAACTTTGAATATATTATTTGGTATTAAACTTAAATTTTCAATAATAATAATAATAATAACATAGTAAAGAAACAACAATAACTATTTACCACAATAACGCATCGTTTGGCATCGTAAATAAATTTAATCGATAAATAAATATAAAGTTTTGTAATTATTATTTAAACATTTATTAAGTTGTCTAATCATAATAGTAGGGCCTTTCTTGGAAAAACATTAGAGTTTCTTGAAAAAATTTTTCTGGATATCATTATGTCAGTATCGGTGTGAACGCCATACTGGTTTGACCATTGAGGGTATACTAACATTAGCAATAACTATAACGGACTAGTGAATGGAGTCAAGCTTATACTGATTGGCGAAACCCACAAAAATTCTGGTTGATAGCCATATTCAAGACTGTAATGTAACTTGTGCTAACATGGATACTATAGTATCTGTCTCTATACCATACCAGCATTGTAGTAAATATCATACATTTCTTATCGTGCACCTCTCAACCATTGCTTGCTTTAATCCTTAAGGAATTATTGATAAGTAATCGTGTGCTACTTTTAACTGCGTAACAATAATAAAATTATGACCAACACATTTTAAAAGCACTTTAAATAATGAAAATTTGTTCTTTACATAAGCACATAATGTAATTATAGTTTTCCTATAAAAGAAGAACTTTATCACAAAGTTTTTTTTTTTTATAGTTTATACTACGAAGTAATTAACAAGTAAATAAATCATCATAATAAATTGAAAAAAAAAAAACCTTTGAAATAACATGAAAAAAAAAAATGTTGTTTTGTAAATTTTAAGCCTATTAAAATAAACTTTTTGCCTATACACCATCAATCTTACAAAAAGGATGCTAGTCAATTGTTATAGGGAAACACAGAAAAATATCTACCTATTTGTACAGTATGTAGTTTTTAAAACTGAACATATGTCTTTCAAATATTGGCAAAATATTATTCCTTTGATTGAAGTGGTTTCGTTTTAATTATACTATTTTTTCAACAAAATTTCTGCTCAACAAAAAGTCGTTTGAATACTTTTCGTACAAAATGTATTTTGTTCACAGATTTCAAACTAGGAGAGACAGAAGGATACACAAAAGACACAACTAGAAAAGACACTAGGACTACGACTTCCTTTATCAATCTTTCACAAGGTGAGCAAAACCAGTCATAAAATTTTTACTTTGCCGTAGGCTCACGATCTATAAGTGTGTATTTTATACATATTTGACTTGAGATTTGTGCAACTCGAAGTTGATTATTTCAAAGTTCATTTTAATATTTCGAATCTTGAATTATCGAGAGTTGACTTTATTTGTTTTCAATAGTCCTCAGATTTTCCGCATTTCTATATACAATTCTAAAAAATACAAATTGTTTAAGAATACATACAACAGAGAATTCCTGTAGGATAAATAAGGGTAAAAACATGCTAGAAAGAAGGGGTGGTTGATTTGTAATGCACAAAGCAAGCTGATTTGGTGTGGTGTATATGTAAACGATCGTAGTATCTGTGATACAACAACAGTGATTTAACGTGGCGGCACCAAACTAGACCACCCACTGTGTTCCGCAGGCGACTACATAATTCTTCCAATAGTCGCCGTCGTTAGAATGTCCATCCACATTTCATACAACTTTACTTTTGTGCATGTATTGTAACTATTTTTCTATATATCCATCCACGAAAAAAAAAAAGAAAATCCAAAACGATGAGATGAGTAAAAAAACTAAACATAGCGAGGAAAATATTATTCGTAAAACATTTCTAAAAATACCAAACAACGATTCTCTTCTTCTGTTTTTACCATTTTAAATATTGTTTATATAACGTCCAGAAAAATTTTAATTCGTAAATCCTTTTAGAGTCCAAATAGGTAAAAACGGTTATGCTAAGTAGAAATTATTAGGAAAGATTAGCCGTGTAAGATTATTATTTCAAAAATTTGCATAATCTTCTACAAATGGCTTTTTTTGACACAAATCAAATTAAGAATTCCAAATTATATATAAATAGAACTAAGAAATTGTCTGCTGAAAAATTTATTCTATCAAAATTTTTTTAACAACTACTTTAATGAAGATAATTGTCGTAATCTTATGGGAAACATAAACGGAAAGAATCTTCATCGAACATTGAATTCTCGTTTTGTAAGAACAAATCGGAGATACCCAATTACCCTAATTTATATAAACAAATTTATTGTTTTAATATCTACAATCAACTTTTTCGAAAATAGAGGAACCCTTCAGTTGTAAGTCACTGCTCAGTGCAACTAGGCAAAGTGGGCTTCGTATCCTGACTATCTCAAAAAAAGATCCAAGGAGCTAAGATGACTTTTTGTCCGAAATAGTACTAGGAAGTTACCTATACATACGTAGAAATTTGTGATATTTGAACTACTTGTCAGTGGGATTTGAACTAGGTACGTCCGATTTATCAGTTCTTCAATATTGCTTTGATAAAACGCTTCTACAACCCAAAGGATTTGTTGATGGCGGGTGGTTTATTAGTGAGTCGATATTTAAAAAATGTAGCTTATAACTTCTTGGTGGAAAAGTGGCGGTTAAAATATAAATCCATTTCGATAAAATAAATATTAATATATTACAGACATGTCAATTGATTCAAAATTCAGTAATCACATCAAATATTGTCTAGACATTTACATTATTTTCGGATTTCATCGATTTTTTTTCGATGAAAACTTTTATCATATTTTTCATAAATTTTTGTTGTTTATTTTTGAAGATTTTGTATATGATTCTTTTAAATCATGTTGTATATAATAATTTTAAGATTTCCTATGGTTCCGTGTTGGTAAGGAAAAATGCCAAGACTAAAAAAAGGCTCGTTGAAGAAGCAGCATATCACATATCAATGAAAAATATTTGAAGCAAGGAGTGCAAAGTTTTCGAAAAATCTATAGGAAATAAAAAGTAGTTATTTGTAAAAAATTGGAGTTCTGTTTGATATTTCAAATAAAAATATTTTGCCATTTTGGTCTAAAGAATATTTGGGCGACTGTCTCTTTCTTCGGCCTTTACTTTTTTTAAATGGGACATAGAACACTTAATCAAATTATTACGTAAATAATATTTTAACACTTTACTTGTTTTTATTATGTAACTATTTTTTAATATCTTTCTTCTACGTACATTGAATATTAATAGAATAATCTTAGAAAATTTCATTTACAACTGTGCTAAATTTATTTGAGTATACTTTTACAAAGCAAAACCTTTTAAATGTAAAACCTGTACATTTAATACTGTTGAAACAGCCCCATACCCAGAATTAAGTCAAATGTGATTAATTTTTAAAGGTATAGCAACTGAGACGCCAGTCAGCCAATAAGTGAATCTATTTCTTGAAAATCCCTGAACAGTCCAGCATTCATAAATAAAATGTTAGTGATGAACTTTTCAAATTATGTGCAGAAGAAACCTTACGAACAGTTTAAAACGATTTTGGTCCGGTATTTTACACGTTCTAAGCAGCCAGGTAGGTACACAATTTTTTTTTCTAGCCAAAATTTGAAAATTACTACTTCATTTCTTGCATTTCCTTGCATTTCCCGGTAATCGAACAGCTATAAATTGACCATGCGAAGCTTAATTTGCATTAGATTGTTCAGGGGGTCCTTGGGAAACTATTTCGCCACTTCAAGACGTGCCACGATTTGTGTCCGATTCCTAATTGTGTATATTTAACGAAACAAAAACCATTTCGTTCTTTTATTTATTTTCGACTGTTTTACGTCTATCCACCCATTATTAGTCATAGTTTGAAGTTATACCTCAAAAAGCGTTTTAATAAACGTATATGTTTCAATTATTATTTACAAAAAATCACAATATTTTAAACTGTAAAAATACATGTGGGGTATTTAAATACAAAATATGGTTTACTTGTGAGTTTTATATTTTATATATTTATGCGTCTATTATTTGTGGTTTTCTTTAACAAAATAACTTTTATCAAACAAGAAGAAGAATACCCTGTAAAAGTGTAATGTATATAAAATGTTTATAAAGAACTTAATCAGTGTTTTTGGTTTGAGAGAAAAGATTGTAATAATAATAATAATAATAAAATTTAAAGAAAATGGCGTGTTAATAATAACAAAAATATTTTCTTAAATATTGATAAGTCAGTTCCGTTCATTTGTATTCGATGTTATGAATACAAAAATATTATGTAAAATATAGAGTGTTTAGAAATATGTCTATGAGTGTTCGATGATATTCAGGTCAATTCATCTAAATACTGCACCTAGATACATTTCCAAATATTTATCTGAATGATTTTGTAAATACCGTATATGTTTTAGATACATTTTGCGGTTTTAGATATATGTAGATACATAAATACTTTGAACCCTAAAATCAAAGAAACAAATTCTTCGTAGAAACATGGTTCTCTTCTTTGGGTTTTTTTAATTTTTTAAATTATTATTTATTATGTTTAATTGTCATTTATTAATCAAAAATTCAGCAAAAATATGGTGGGAGCGCAAATAAATGTATATATTTTCAGATTTGGAAATCATTATTCCTGAAAATCCTGGTGAAGATAATCAAATTAACTTATAAAATTTTGATATTTCCATCAGTCCTTGATAATTATGCCAAATTTAGAGTTAATTCGACGTTTGAATTTGGTCAAAATCATCTTCAAAGTTTTCGTTACATACTAACATACTGTGTTAAACTAACATACTGTACTCAAAGCGTGTTAAAAAAAGAAACGTTTAAGGATACAAATTTTTCTTACGAGTTCATATAGCTTATATGCCATGACTTCAAAACTTAAACGTGACAATTTTCTGAATTATTTCTTTATAGGTAAACAATCAAAAAATAACATAGACAAAAGTAGCAGAATTTAATGGTAAAAAGTTCTAGTTTGAAGCCTATTTGACCTGGATCTTCAAATGATCTTGAAAATTTACCTAGGCTTAAATGTTATTAACATGGTGGAATGACTTTCATTGTCCTTGTCAACTTTTGTCTACAACATTTTCCTAAAGCTTTTCCTTCAATTAATTGCAATAATTTAAGTCGCGTGTCCTCCGAAGGTTAAAGATTTTTGAAAAAATGTTTAAGATAAAAGAATTATATGAATCAACTTTTAAAATGTTATTCTATCACTTTTCTTTTAAGATATAGATTGATTATTATAGCAACCCAAAGAACTAGTTTGATATCCTCCATCAAACTCTGAAACTTAAGCTTAAGTTGTTTTTTGATTAATTAACTACAAAACGAGTTATTATCCATATTAGATTAAAATGGTCCAGCCTATATAAAAATGTAATATAATAGATGTTATAAGCATAACGGGGTAAATGAAAAGCGTAACAAATTGAAAAGAATATGTATTTATATATATACGTAGGAAATGAAAAGCTTTTTGTATATTCTTGTATATTTTCTTATTCTATATTTATAAAGAAAAATAGAAAGATATATTCAAAGACGATACAAAAGTGAAAAGAAATGGTGGCAGTAGTACGTACAGTATTACTACAGTGAGTAAACAAGAGCCAGCACATGAAGAAAGAAATAAGCTATCTCGAACTCATCATCATCTTCAAATGCCTTTATCAAATTTTTAACAAAAACATTTTCTTGTTATTATTTATTTATAAATTAAAATTAAAAGTTTTTAATTAAATAAAAATTTTCTATTTTATTCTATTTGTTATTCTGTTCTACAATTCTATATCAATAGCATCGCTAACTAGCTAACAGACCAAGTACAGTGAAAACTATTCAAGATTAAAAAAAATGGGATTTCGAAGCATTATACTTATAAGCGTGATAACAGTTCGTAGATTCATACTATATGCTTTTCAGAGTCATTCAAACAAGAGTCACCCTAGCGAGAGCAAATGAAAATTAAGCATTTTTAGCTTCTAGAAAATATAACTTAAAGTTTGAACAATTTAAACAATTTTCCCAAATTCATTAAAAGAATACCTATTCAAAAACCATGAATATCCTTATCCTTAATTATATTATAAACGTGAAAGTAAGGATGTTTGTTTGTTTATTTGTTTATTACGCTTTCACGCAAAAACTACAGAATGGATTTCATTGATACTGTACAAGAATATAGCTCATACATCAGAATAACACAAGAGCTATAATTTATAAAGATATATTTTAAAAAAAATTAAATTTAATCTGACTTTTAACTGTTCCATCTATGATCATCACTTTGAACCATAAATTAAAGATTTCTGTAAAAATTTTAAATAGTAACTGTCAAACAAACCATGGTCATCTCTTCTGATATACTGTGCATATGTTTTCGCTGTGAAAAACAATCCCTGTGAGTGTTATGGAGGTGGTTTTTACTTTAAGTTCAGTAAAGCGGGCGGGTTTCACGCTAGTATTTTATACATGGAAGACTGTAAATTTGTTCTAATTTTAAGTTTTATAAATCGTTAATTTAAAATTGTATGGGTTCAAATTTTATTTAAATATAATAAGCTTAAGAACTGAAATCAAGAGACCTACATAAATTTTAAGATTTAAATAAACCAGCATAGTCAAAATCAATCCGTGTATATATGCGCATAATTTTAAATAGAACAGTAATACCAACAATCGAATGTTAATATCATAAAATAGAATATTTTCCGAACAAAATAGTTTTATACAAAAAATAAAATAACACAAAGCACTATAACAATAAAAGCTGTTTTAAATATTTAAATATAACATAGCATAGTCTATACTCTCTCTATACAATATATACACATGTGTGATAATAACGTACAAAATAACATTAATACCAACAGAATACGACATCAAATGCATATAGTTTTTATTAACAGAATGTCTCATCAAATTCTATATACGTCCTATATACATTAATAAAGGGGTGTTATAAGTTTAACCGCTATGTGTTTATGAGTGTTTGTCTGCCTGTGGCATCGTAACGCCTAAACGAATGAACCGATTTTAATTTGTTTGGTTTGATTTGAAAGGTAATTTAACGGAGAGTGTTCTTAGCTATGTTTCAAGCAAATTTAGAGTTCCGTACCCGAAAAAATTGGCGATGAACTTCAAAATCGATTCAGTTAGGAAAAGGCATGATTTATAATTTTTACATATAAATAATTACTATGGAAATGAATGGTCAAATAAACCTGGCTTAATTCATTTCGAAAAGTAAAATGGTAAAATAATTAGATAATTCAAAAGAACAAACTCAACTCAAATATTTCAAATTTCAATTAAAATATTTCCAAAAATTTGTTCCAAAAAAAGTATTTTTGTCATCTCATCTGATGTCCATGACCATCACTTTGATATTGATTTATGAAGGAGTATTATAAGTTTAAAGTGTTTATCTGTGCGTCTGTGTGTTTCTCAGTGGCATTGTAGCCTCTAAACGGTTGAACCGACCTCATTGAGAATATTTATAGCTAAGTTTCCGAAAATTGGTTTACAAGGAATAAATCGCCTTTGTCGGGGGTTTTTTAAATTTTGTTAATTTCACTTGTTAAAAAGAATAACCTTTTAAGTAATAATTTGGATTCTAATTAGTATTATTTTCGTAATTTATCGGAACAATCTAGCGACTTCACATATTCCCACAGACAGTATTCCATAGGTATGAGATCAGATAAACAGTGCAATTTTCCACTTTTGTCAAAGGTTCATCTTACGTAGCCTTATTTATGGCTCTATAAGTTTTTCTGGTAGCTATGTTAAGCTTTGACATATGGTGAATGTCTTTACTACGAGTATCTTACAGAACTCTTCTGTGAATTCGAAATCGCTTCAGGTAAAATATCAGAGATATGTATCAAAATTATCTACTGACTTGCGGTGGCTCTTTATGCATGGACATCTTACGACAGCAAGCCATTCTTAAAAGGCTGCAGTATTCTGTATGCCAGTAGATTCTGTATGGTTAAATCAAGATATAACAGGCGTGCCCAGACTTTTCTATTGACAGTGTGAAACTGTGCAAACGTTTTCTCAAAATGAGCACTTTATTTCAGATTTTGTGTATATTTGAGACATCCAATACGAGTATATCTATGGAATTGTATTTTAAACGTATAGGGAATTAAAAAGTTTTTAAACTCAAAAATTCATTTTAAACACAAAATTCATAACTCATTCAATAATACACATAACCTATACAGACATTTTATTTAAATGTATTGTATAGCTATTATCCTTTTCATTCACTTTATATATGGTATACGATGTTCCCTGTTTTGTTGGTGGCGTTTCGTTGCATTTATATGTAAAACTATAATGTAGAACAAAATAGTGATAGAGGATATACGAGTTCTCTAAAAAACAACACAAAACTACACTAATAACGTTGTAAGTATTACGTTCGTTTGTTTCAAAAACTAACAAAATGTTTGTGTAACTACATACATGTATACATGTTTAGGTTTAGTTCAAAACGAATAAAATTACACTTTAACGTATTCGAGGGTGATGTTATTTTACCTTTTTTTAAGTGGTAGTTTTCTTATAAAGTGAATTTTATCTTTAAAAACATGTTGGAAGCAAATCACTACATAGTATAAAACAAAGTCGCTTTTTCTGTCCCTATGTCCCTTTGTACGCTTAAATCTTTGAAACTACGCAACGGATTTTGATGCGGTTTTAGATAGATAGATAGATAGAGTGATTCAAGAGGAAGGTTTTTATGTATAATACATCCATATTATAGTAGAGTAAGCGGTTGAAATAGGAGTTGAAAGAGATATGCTTCAAAAACTAAAAAAGTTGTGCATCGATTAAGCTCAAATATTGACACGATATACAACCAGCTTCAAAGATCTATTGTTTTTATCTACTTTTAACCTTCGGAGGGTAGAAAGGTGTAGCGAGAAAGTGGGAAGGAATTATCGAATATTTACAAATATACCTAAGTGGGGTATCAAATAAAAGAGCATGACGTGTACATTACAAAACTGTTATCCCACGCAAGGAAATGTGGAGGGAGGGTGCAAGTGGGGATGTTGCCCAGCAAAGCGGGTAGTTCACAGCTAGTTTGGTAATATAATAACATTGTGACCTGACAAAATTATTATGGTTTCCGCAGGTCAAGAAGACTTCCATGAAAATTTTCCTTGTAAGCAGTTACGTTTTCTACTTAACGAATATCGTATGATGTTAGAATACGAACTTAATAACTTACTGAAAATGGAAATTGGTATAATTAGAATTTAACATTCCCGAATACTGTCTACAAATTCCAGTTCTTACGACAAGCGATTTCCATCATGTCATTCAACATTTGTTTAGATATCATTATAGCTAAAAGGAAAAGATCTTTTTGTGGTTCGGTCAGTTCATGCGTTGAATTTCAAATTATAATTAGATGAGAGAATCTACCTCATTAAGTAATGTAATAGCACCCATTTTGTTTAAAAGAAATTTCGTAAATTACGCAAGTTTCCTGACAAGAACTGGTCTCACAGGATGTGAACTATTGAAGGTAGTATAATAAATATGATAATTTTATCTTTAAATGCAATTTAAACGAAAAAAACTTTACTATTTTTGACGGTCTGCAATTTTGTTTTTAATTGTCTAAAGGTATGTTATAAACACAAAAGTCTGAAATTATGATAAACCTGACATAATTATTGCCATGAAATTAACATAAAAAACTTTATGAATACACATTTCAGTGTACGTCTACCTACATGCCACAGTTAATAAATTTAATATACGCCAAATTTTCACTATTATTACAATAAAACACTAAATAAGATAAGCGTTAAAAAAATTACTTTAATTTTTTTTCTTCATATCTCCGAAATAAAAGCTATTAAAAATTTATAATTTTGTAAAATGGATTAAATTATTTACAGTAACTTTTTGTAATTTTTGTTTTTCGAGTTCCGTCAAAGTATTCTTAAGGGGTGAGATAATTAATTTGTGTTGGAAAAAGTTTCCTAAGGAATAAAAATCGTGATTGTAGGAAGCACCCTGATTTTTTTCATATCGATATGCTTTTTAAATGTCCATTTAACACATGTACTAATCTTTAAAGGGGCGATTTCAATCTTATTATACCAGGTGGCGTAAAAGTGATCATCCTATTTTAGAAAGTAGTAACACTAATTAACTAATATTTCGAGTGATAAAATACTCATTTCATAACTATTTAACTATAAACGCGAGAAAATGCATTTCGCCTTGACTCACAACTTTAATGAACCTTGTAATAAATGTTTTCCAGTTGTGTGCTACGACTGATGAATGTTTCAAGTGCCACTTAGATATGTATAGCACCAGATGTTATAGGACTGGATGAAGTTAATAATTCTTGACACACAATTCTTGTGTTTGGTTATTCTTATCAGAAAAGTAGTTTAATGCCGTTATGTTTAACTGCGCTGATCAATCATGTCCTGGGAAACGTTATCTTTTCTTTCTTGTTTGAAGCGAAGTTCTTTAACGCGTCTTCCCATGGTGAGGTCACGTAACATTGTTAATATTCTTTGTGTGTGTATGTGTGTACCAAATCCTTGGGAAACCCCTATATGTTCACCTACTTTCTATTATTTTACATTTTTGTACTATTTACATCCAAAACTAGTTATGGATACATACAAATAACTAGTTTTTGATATATATTGTACAAAAATGGTAAAATTCGTGTAAGCACTATAAATATGAGAGTCTGGGATCACTGCCTACTTGACACTGACCAAAAAATCTATTACTATTCTGTTAGCTGTCAAACGAACATCAATTTATAAACGTTAATTATTTATTAAATTTACTAACTAATAAGTCAATAACTTTTAGGTGAGCAATCAAAAACAGATTAGCGATATGTATTTATTTAACGTTTACATTTGTTTTTGTACAGTTTCGCAAGGAACTTCGTTTCTAACGGGAATCCACGACCGCAATATTTTCTTTTTTTTTTTTTGGTTGAGTCAAAATACTATCACTATTTCTTGAAGGATGTTATTTATGAGTTACCTAATTCTAGGTAGTAATAGAGACAATGTGATATACTTTGATGAAAATAGGCGACGAAACATTCTTTAACTACAGTGTCTCTACATATAGAAAGACTTTTGTGTTATTTTGTCTCAATATTATTTCAAAGATAGTAAACGTTTACACCTTGAGTAAAAACATAAATCTGTGTTGTTTCAAAAAAAAAAAAAAAACATCAAAAGATATTATGTGCTTACCTAATTTAATCATTATCAGCAAAGATTGGTACGAAAGTAACACAGTTATCATCAAATGAAAAACTTTGTAAATGTCATAATAAAATTAACACAGCATGGTATAAAATTAATTAACATAATATTATTCAAACATGTACATTCAAACGCATTTTATTACTGATAGTAGATCACATTCTAAGCTTTAGTTTTATACTATTTTACATATAATAGAACTTTAGGATGTTTCAACTCGTTCAGTCTTTTTGTATGTGTCGTTTGAAGATTATATAAAAATATGAAGATAAACCATTTTATTAAAAAAAATAAAAAACATATTCTAAAAAAAAGGTTTTATTTTCAAATAGGTAATTTTTTTTCCTTTGTAAAATCTTTTACGGAGTGATATAGATGACATCTTTTTTTGTGTTGATGTCTTGAATGAGTGAATGTGCTAACTAAGTTAAAAAAAACTAAATTAAATCAACACTTTCGTTATTGGTAAATATTTTTTTTCTTTTTAACTTTGATAATCTTTGCTAGTGTTTGACAGTTACAGAAGGGAAAATATAACAATAACTTTGTATTGTACAGCAAGAGATTTTATAAAAATTTCTTCAATGTTCTTTAATTGTACGTTTTAACTACGAAAATCACCATTCTTAAAATATGTTATGCAAAAACTTTTCGGATGCAAAGTCCTGGCATAATTCTTCTGGTAAATGACTTCTGACTTAAATTTGCAAAGTTAGTTTTTCTACATGCTGATCAGAAATGACAATGACCTCAAAATTTCCAATTAATTGGATATTTGACCTTTTCAATCAACATTCTTATGAAACTTTTTACTTTGTATGCAGAAATTAAATTACTTTCCCCTTATTACAACCAGAACAACTCAGACCGTAGCCTCATAACAGTACTAACGCGCCCATCGACTTTAAATACCAATTTACTACATTCTTTAAATCACACAAATACACCTATATTTTTATAACATGCATATATGTAATATGCAAGGTATACTAAGTTTAGTCCCAAGTTTGTAACGCTTAAAAATATTAATTTTAGGAACAAAATTTTGGTATAGGTGTTTATAAAATCACATAATTAGTCCATTTGCATTTCAACACATAAGAGCATCGTTGGTTCAGTGGTAGAATGCCCGCCTGCCACGCGGGCGGCCCGGGTTCGATTCCCGGACGATATAATTTTGCATAATTTTTTTAAATGGATTAGAAACTTATGGTCAGCGCCGAAGGCGGAATCATTTTATCAATGGGCGGAATTTCCAATAATAATGTGTGGGTTCTTCGATAGAGAAAGGGAGTGGCTTGTTCGACCATGAGACGTACCCAACTCTTAACTATCCAGCCCGGTTTTCTGAATCAGATAGCGTAGTTTATCTTCCTCTGTAAGATTATTTAAGTTGGAATATTCTATTTCCACGTTAACATTATTTGACGAGAGTGCGCAACTTTTTATACCATGCATATATGTAATATGCAAGGTATACTAAGTTTAGTCCCAAGTTTGTAACGCTTAAAATATTGATGCTATGAACAAAATTTTGGTTTAGGTGTTCACAAACCGTCTGTGGGCACGACAACTCAAAAACGAAAAAAGATATCAAGCTGAAATTTTTACAGCGTACTCAGGACGTAAAAATTGAGGTCAAGTTCGTAAATAAGCAACATTAGTCAATTGGGTCTTGACCTATGGGTCCGTAGAATCCATCTTGTAAACCGTTATAGATAGAACACAAGTTTATATGTAAAAAATCTTCCTTATCAAAAAATAAACAAATTTTGCTTGAAACATTTTTCCGTAAACATCGGTGTTTACCCGTGAGGGCGCAAATTAGGCGTAAATTGTATAGTATGTATTATTATATGGGAATATCAGTTAAGTATGTGTGACATGTATGTATGTGTAATGTGATAGAGTAATCAACATTGTCTATGCATGATATTTCAACAATTAACTCAGTCAATGGTTTGTTTTCACTTGTTCAAAGTAATGTTAAATTGTTTTCGAACAGCAAATCTTTATATGGCTTATCAATTTCCCAGCCAAAAAATTGAAAACAAGGAGGTGTATTTGAAATTTTATAGCAAACCGTGATTTTCCTGCAGAAAAGGTGAAAGGAAAATAGAAATTTCCTTCTGAGTGGAATTACCTATTGGGGGAAATTTGATAATCACGTCATTGTTTCATTCTTGTGTCGTGAAACACTAAGGATCTTATTAAAAGAAATACCATGATCATACACTTGAAGAACTGAATAAAGTATACAAAACGGGAATGAATCTCACACATAACAAGGATGTGGTTGTTTACATGCTTCTACAAAAAAGGACCAAATCATATAAATATGTTATGGGTTGAATGTAGATAGGAATATAAACATACAGTGTAATATATTCTCCGAATGTTTTCTTTTCCTAGCTTTTACTTCTATGTACAGTCTTAGTTTGTACAGGAGCTATGTTTAAGGGAACAAGAATCCAGAAAATTCAATTATTATATACGAAGTTGTCGTATGCTCTTGAAAGTCGTATCACTTCGCAAGTCGATATACAATAATAACTTTCTTTTGATTTGAAAACCACAAAAATGCTGCCAGAAAAAACAAGGAATGATTTCTAGTAAACCAGATTTATGGTATTAAAGTTGTAAAGACCAAGGGATTTTTTCTATTAAAGTGTTAATGAAGGAAGTAGCCTTCATTCTCTTTATGCTTGAGTCAAAATGACTTTTTACTGAGTAGAGAAATTGGTGAGTAAAAAAATTGTACATTTTGCGTCACAATTTTTTAAATCCTTAAAAACTGTAAAAATTCAATAAATTTCTTTTTTTCCCCTTAACGATCAAAATATTTTGTTGATGTGGATCTAGCGAAAACAATGCCGTTTCTTAGAATTGAATTATTGTCTTGATTTTTACATAAGTTTTTAGAACATAGAGGTTGTTTGGAACTTTATCCAGATTTTTATTGAAAGTGTTAAATACATAAAATACACATAGAAGATATATACATACAAAAACTAAGAAGTATAAGACTTAGAAGAAGACTTTTCTGAACTGAAAGATAAAAGAAGCGTTTTGTTAGAAATACAAACATATAACATATAAAATATTTGTGAATCGCACTTTGTAGTGCTTTGTCGTTGACTGTTGGCTGGTCTTTGTGTATACTCAGCAATAAACAGGCGTTATATGCTTGCGCCTACATTTCTTCTTCTTCACAAAACAATTCCTTGATTCGTGTACTTATTTTTTATATACTAACAAAAAATAACACCTAACATTTACCAAAATTCTTTATGAGGTGTTAAAAAAGTACCAAAACAGCAGAATAATTTTTAAGTCTTTAAGTACATTTTTCTTTTCATATAGATCAACTTTATAATTTTAAAATTTTCTCTATTTCATTATATTTTGAAAATTTCTAATAAAAACGTACTTTTCAAACAGGAATATATAGAATTTCTACCGAGTCCGTTTATTTGAGAAACAAATTTCTAATTCAGAGCTTAGACATCAGTCTTCAGCCTACCTGCATTCTAAGAAAATATCTTTATTTCAATACAAATACTGCACAGTAAATATCAATATCGGCCGAATCATGATACATTTGACCCTCGGTACTACATTTTACCCAACCATGCTCGTTTTATCATCATTTATTAATATCCTTAAAATATATTTTTGGACTTAAATAGTTATGTTCAGTTATTATTTAATCTAAAAATATTAATAATCCAATTACTCATATTATGATTTCAGTACATGATGTTAGAAATTTGCTTTTCATTTTTAGTATGCAAATTAAACATGAAAATAATGAAAATACAATATAATTATTTACGGTATAGAAAATTGTTGAATATTTTGTGAGTATTGTATGTAATTAAATTAATAAAGGAAAATGTTTTGTATAATTTCATACAAAATAGCTTGGAGAAAAATACCTTATGTCCGATTTTTGAATGTAGGTATTTTATTGGTTACAAGAGACTTATTTAAATGTAGTCAGTTTTGTCCACAGAAAATTTCTTAAAGCTATGTAAAAAAACAAACTACTTTTAATATATCTTAATTCTCAAAATAATTTTAAGTCATTTTATCAAAAGCTTGATTCATTGCTGCACTTACAAAAACGGCAGATACTCTAGTATCGCATATAAACATCTTTCGATCACATTAGATTTTGACTTTTCAGTCATTGGTAAATAATACTGGACAAAACAAAAAATTTTGAAAACTAACATGACTTTATTTCTTTGAAGGTTCTTGCTCTAGCAAATCACGTTTTTATAAGAAAATATTCCAATTTGGCCTATATTCGAAGTCATATTACACAGAGTACCTAGTTATTTTTAAACAAATTTTAATCAGCTATTTTATCAGCTATCTCGGAACAGGCCCCAACGTTATTGGGGCGAAAAATCAATCTAGCTAGGTTTCATTTTTAGAAAACGTTGTTTTTCCGTGTTTTCAGGAAAAACTGAAACATTTACTACAAAATATGACTCTTCCTGACATCTATTGGCGACGAGATAAAGTACATTACCGGGACATTCTAATTAGTATTTGTGTGGAGACATTTTAAATGGTTCTTATATTAGTGATAACATTTGTCCCCTTTTAACTGAAAAAATATCGAGTAACGCTCGGTGATCAAGGTACTGAACATAAAAATATCAAAAGATATTACATGTAGATCAAAAGATTTTGTACAGGCTCGCCATTATTTGATAACTTAAAAAAATTTATAAATATATTTTTTTATGTAAATCTATTAATAAAACAATTAAGGAACAACTTCATGAACGAGGAAAAAACATGAAGGATTAATTTAAATGTGTTTTAAGTTTATAGTAATAAGTTAGTTAAGAAGATTATAAAAAAAAAAACTACTTACCATAAGAGATGAAAATATAACTGAAATTTAGTTTTATAGTAAATATAGAAGGGTCGTTAGGATCACAACTGGTAAGAAGGATCTTATTCACTAATCTGATTATCCTTCTATATGTATGAATACTGTCGGCTTCTTATCAGCAAACACACCACTGTTTAATAACACATGTATTATATACACAAAGTTAGGGAAGGACATTTTTACTTGAGTATTGGATAGTTTGTATTCGCCCTTCAAGTTTAGTTGACAACAAACAAACTTGAAAACCTATTATTATCATAATCTTATCAATAAATTAGATGGTCTCATATGCAGGATATTTTTTAGAAATGAATTTTTTCGCAATTATCAGGGCATAATAGTTTTCTGATCCAATTTAAAATGAAATTATATGAAATCTATAATAAATGCTTTCGATAGATAAATTACAGATAATTATAAGCCAAATTGTAAAAGGGCAGTAACAGAAAAATTTCGGTAGTTGAATAAATAGTGAAAATAGTGAATATTTTCAGTACAAATAGTTGATTATGGAAGAAATAAGATAAGATAAAAGTACAGGTAAGCTATAGCGTATATTTTTGGACTAACTTCCAGTAAATCAAAAATTTTTTGTGGATGTGTAATATTTCGATATCCTACTACTAATATACTGTCCCATCTAAATTTTTAAACAATGAAACCTTATTAATAAAATTCAAAACACATGTTTAATTTCACTAGCTTGATACCCGCCTGCTTAAAAGTAAAAATCACCGCTAAATAGCCTCCATCTCTCTATCTCTCTTGATCTCACTTATACGCCTTCTATAACACTCGAAAGGATTGTTTGGCACAGCTAAAATATATGCAATTTTCAAATTTTTAAGTGTAAAATAATCATAATTCATTGAGTAAATTATAAATGATGGCCAAGAATTGTTTGACATTTGCTATTTTTAATTTTAACAAAAATCTTTAATTTATGGTTCAACATGATGATCATAGATAGAGTAGTAAAATCTCAGATTAATTAAATTAAATTTTTAAAAATTTTTTTAAAATATATATCTTTATAAATCAAAACTCATGCGTTATTCTGATGTATGAGCTATATTGTTGTACAGTTTCATTCAAATCCATTCGGTAGTTTTTCCGTGATAGCGTAAGAAACAACCAAAAAAACATCCTTACTTCCACATTTATAATATATAGGGATTTTAAAAGATTAATTGAATATTTATGCTGAATGCTTGTAGCTAATTGTTTTTTTATATTTTATATTAAAATATTTAATTTCATATATTTTCTAAAATATTTTATTATCGTGTACAAGAATTTTCCTTCTTTATATACAAGATACTCCATATAATAAATCCTAAAAACACTTTTTGCATAAGTACATAAAAGTAGTATCTACTTAGAGTAGAACATCGCCCGCATGCACACATTAAGCTGATTTATGTGTTCTGTTTAGCATGAAATTAATTTATAAATATTATATGAATTAATAATAATCATATATATTTAATATTACTTATAATATTCTTATACAATATAGGTACTTCTTGTAACGATGTAATGATATTTTTAGTTTTGTTTGAAGTTTTCAATGTGATGTAATTCATGTATAATATTAATTATTTACTGTTTTATGTGCAAGGTGTATCAATTAAATGAGTAATCTTGCCTTTTTACTCGACTGTCAAGAAGTGGTTATATTTTTCGCGCGTATCGGTATCGTTATATTTGTCTTAAAAATCCTTATGTACTTAGATAGGTATTTGGAAAGAAATTGACATAATGGCGGATTTTTGGCGCGAAATTCGACTGAATTTACAGTCCGAAACCATTAAAAGATTTTATTTTACACAGTCGAGTTTTTTTATTTTATTTTTTATTTTTCTTATTGAAAGATGATAACCATTTCCGGTTGGACAGAAAACCTCATTTGCTTCTGCTGTCGTGTCTTAAAAAAGGTTGTATCTCTAAAATGGTTCTTCTTCTATTATAAACTATATATCCCTTTATAATTACTCTCTTTTATGGAGACACGGCATTGGCTGAAATGACTACATGCATCTTCGAGAAAAACTATATTTGACGTCTTTTATTTTATTTATCAAAGCCCAACGATAAAAAAATCGAATCAATGTGGGGTTTCAATTTTATGACATGTAAATGTTTCATAGTAAATCGTTGACTTTTTGGTAAATGTTTAACCGGATTCTTAAGGATGTATGAGCATGGTAGTGGGGGCACAAATTTAAAAATAGATATTTTCAATTTTGATGATAAATTTATATTATTACTTGACGATATAAGACGAAAAGTAAGAATAAAATTTTTCGATATCTGGCTTAAGTAAAATATTGAAAATTGAAAATTTTGTTTAATTATTTAGCTTTCGATATTTCGAAAACCAAGACACATATCGAAAAATTTTATTCTTATTTTTCGTCTACATTCATTCAAGTTATAACAAAATTCATCATCAAAGTTGAAAATAAGATAAAAATAATTTCAATCCTTAATTTACCCTGCTCTTACATCCTTTATATGGATAGTGACACTTAGTTTTTTTCTTTTCTAATTCATTGCTAATATGTTTACTTTCTATTAAAAAGTTTTTTTTAAATTTGTTTTCATTCATTCCAAATGAAAATTATCAAAAACTTCCAAAATATGTCGTTTTTTGAGATTCCTCCATAAGAGCCAATGTATTTTATATCGATTTTTAATGACTTTTTTCTTAAAAATTTGCACGGATACCTAAGCTGAAATTTTAACCACATATTCTTTGAGTAAAAGACTACCTACAAACAAATTTTGAGCCTTTAAATCAAACATTGTTGTCATGCTCATACATCCTTAAAGCACAAGTTAGCAACCAATTCTCGTATATGAACATTTTGGGTTTGTGTAGTACGAAAGTGGTAGAACTACCACTTTTTTTTGTTTTGGTGTATGATTTTCCATTCCAATCAATTTATCTTCATGTGACACATCTTGTAGTTATTCTTCACTATAGTAATAAAGATTATTATATTTTAATTTAATCTTTGTCATTTTATTCTTTTTATATTATTGTTAATTCTCTTATTGCGTGTATATAATTTTCTTTATAAATATATAAATGAATATTTAATTCATTATATCTAAAAATATAATTCTATACTTGTAAACAATTATTGAAAATATTATTTTATGCTTAATATAAAATTTTTTATGGATTATTACAAATTAATAAATATAAATATTTATATAAGTAGGTACTTCAGTTACAAAAATTAATCTATTTATAAAATTTTAATAGTTTCGCTATTGTTTGTTAATCAATTGGTTGTTAAATTGATTTCATTATTATATATTTTATAATTTTTTGTGTTTTTGTGGATTTTGATGAATTTCTGCCGGTGATAACAATACGAGACAGAAATTTGAATTGTAAAAGTCTCGAAAAAGTTGTAAATTTAATATATTAAAAAAACTTTGGAAACACGCTTGATTAACATGTGGACTAAAATTTCTAAAACAATTTAACTGAAATATATAATTCAATGTTACTACAAAACTACATATTTCTCATAATTATTGATTATTTTTCAAAATATATCGAATTGACTTTTTTAGGTTTCGGCTATTTTGCAGGTTTAAACTTTTTTGAGAGGCTCTACTGATCGAGCATCATATATTTACATAAGTTTTTATTCTAAACTAAATCGTTTGTAGAACATTCTTCTTAAATGACTGCGGTAAATAAAATTTGATAAATTTTCATACATACAATCTTTATTAAAACAGTTTGATAATTGTTACTAAAGATAAACTTACACAATATTATTACTACCGGTTTTAATAAAACTTTCACTGATAGCGTTTTCCTGTTAGTTTTAGTAAATTTATTGATTCTATTATAATAAACAGGTCATATATTTTACCTGATTAAATAGACAAAGTTGAGCAAACCTAATAGCACCTATTCCGTTTTAAATTGTTTTAAAATGTTGATAATAATGATGAAACGATCCATGAAAATGATGGGGTATATTAGTTTGTGTTCTAAGAAAATGTATACTTTCTTAATTTTCGTTGAGATAAGAAAATACCTGATGCAGGAAATTATATTGTGTTGTACATCTTACATAGTATTAAATGTGTTCTATACTGTTTTATATTTTAACTTTCTAAAAGAAAGTCTTTGTTAACACTCCGAAAATTAAGGTCAGTAATTTGATATTTTTTTTTAAATATTCCTTAAAAAAAAGCTTTATAAAAATAACAGAAGGTAAATTTTTTATTTATTTTATAAATTAATACAGGATTATCAATAAATACAGGACGAAAAACATAGATATGCAAAATTTACTCAATCAGAGACTTATTCGTTCGACTTCTTAAGTTCCTACCCACCATGATATGTTTTGAAATATTATAAGTAAGTTTAATATTATTTTTAAGAAGGGTTAAAATTGTTATTCTTTAGTTTTTTTTTGTTACAAAAGGGCTTTTCTTAAATCTACTTAATTATATTTCTTTTCAAGTTTTCTTTTGTAAAATTTATTAAGACAATCTTATTAACAATTAAAAGTTTCGTTAGATGAAATTTGAACTTAAAATAACCTTTATGCAAATTTTTTCACCATTGGTTCTGAAAGACTGTTTTCGAAAATTAAAAGTTGTAGGTATAGGCCTGGATTTTCATATTAGGCTACATAGACTATGGCCGTAGTCGGCGAATTTCGGGAGGGGCAAATCGATCGTTAATTTAGTTGAAAAAATTTTTTAAATTCTCAATCAAACGTAGAATTTTTAAATCCTGATTCATACGTTTTCTGAAATATTGACGAATTTTTAAGCTATAGATCGATAAAAAATATTTGAGTACTTTTCAATACTAATTTATTACAAATGGTATAGTATTCGCTCCCACAAGATTTTGCATCCGAGTGCCACGCTCCATTACTCCCCCAGGTACAGATAGCCCTGGATACAATTTTAAGAAATCATGTAGTTTAAACAATCAATTCTACTATAGCTTTCATATTTCTTGTTGTTTTACTTAGTTTTAAATTTTTCCCTTGAAATAGTTGAGTAATCCCTTGTTTTAGTTGTGTAAAACATTGCGGTGGGCCCAGATTAATGTTTAATGTTTGTTATTAAATTTATGAATTACATAATATTTTGTTTCATTCAATAATTTTAATTCGTAATATTGTTCATATGTTTAATATATTAAAATTCATATTTTGGAAACACTAAAAAGCACTTTATAATATAAATTATTAATTATTATTTGAGTATATATGCGTAATTTACTATTCACAGAATTCCGTAACTATATTTTTGAAATATTTGTTTGAAATTACACAGGTCTGTAACTAAAAAACTACACTAGGATTTTTTAATTTATATTGCGCTGGATTTCAAAATTGAAAAATCAGCAAGCCATGGTAAGGGTCTGGTGCGACTCTTGAGGTCCACAGGAATAACTTTCCAGCATAATAAACAGTTATAAAAAAAAACTAGTGCTACTCGAAGTGATTTGACCGAATGTTATGAAATTATTTTCGGATCATATTGCCGTTAAGACGCTTTAATCGACACCTCAATGAAGTCGATATCATTTTTTGTTCGCGCGATATCGATAACGAAAGAAATGACCAAGAACATACATACATACGTACACACACACATACTTCCAAATTGGTGTTAATTCTTTGTCCTAACCATGAAACGTAAAGATATGTTGAAAATTTCGAATTCGAAAATCGGACCCATTACAATAACTTCCTACTCTGGAAAGTTAAAATTATGGGGAATTCAGGAGGATGATAATGATTTGGTTGAACTAGTGTTTAGGTAGGATTCCTATCTTAGATTGGCGTCTTACGTGCAATTGAAATCGTACCTGCAGGAATTCAGCTTTCGATAAAATTAATTCCAATGATTTCAATTTTTTATCGTTTTTCTTTGAAAACCTCATCGACAGACCATATTAAACAGAACCCATATTAGATTTATCTGCCCCACTTCTAACCGGTTTGTTTTTTAAATATAATATGTAATGTTTTAAATATTATTAATAAATAAATTAGCATATATACCCAAATAATGTAACTGAATATCTCATGTACAAAACTCTGGATGCATTGTCAAACTAAGTAATCTACAAACTATCCGATCACTTTTAAAATAAGCTTTTATGCTAATTTAATGATAGAAAAATGCGTGAATAAAATATTTTACAAGAACAGATCTACTTGCCTGCTACAGATTCAACGTTGGTTATTCGAATGAGAATGGATTTTTAACTGCAGAAAAACTACGAAATTCTAAGTGATTCGATCGTACCTACAAATAACGTATTTACAGATATGTTGAATTCATTTCTTTGAATTTCAATTTTAAACTCTAAGGTGTTAATATTCTTAGACGGGAACTGTAAATCAATTTTTAGCCAGGACTACCACTGGGTCTACCTTTGCAATAATTTTTTCAATTAATTAAAGTTACTGTCTCAAAATTAAGCGACATTAACAAAATAGAAATCGTTTCTTAGAGAGTTAAAAAGAAAACAATAAGCTTTAGAAACTTTTGAAAGGTTCACAGTACCGAACATTCACTCGAAGGCCAGAGGCTCATTTTGTACGGCTAACATTTCAACTGATTTTCGATGGTACTATAGTAATGTATAACTACAATTTAAAATCCACGAATCAGTTTTAATTTCATAAATAAATATACATCAAAATATTACGAATTATTAGTTATTATCCTAAATTTGACTACTATTTTATGTAAATCATTAATTTAATTTATTTATTTTTTAAATGTATTGATTGTACAATAAATAATAATTTACCACATATTTATTATATTCCTAGATTTAATCACTTTTGTAGCTATTTAAGCTTTAGGGAAATATAACATTTTCTGACTAAAGAAAACTCTAGAAGATTGATTTCCACTCTTTTTTTAGAATAAAACCCCAATAGTCCAAAGAACTATACACAAAACAAACATTATATTATAACATCCTGTAAGCTTAATAAAATTTTCAATATCGAAAATTTTAAAATAAATATTAATGCACATGAATTATATAATAATTATTACGTCATAATATTTCTTAAATCCATAGAGAGTATTTCATTCCTCAACTAATAATAATATGGTCTGTCCTTCTTCTTTATATTATACCAGACATTTTGTAATTGAATATTTAACTATTGTATGTACATATACTGACTGCACTGGCAATAAATGCCTCTAGGCGAATCCATCGTTTCCTGTGAGTGATCAAGTAACTAACTATAAGAGCTATATTTGCATGTAAGAGTATGTTCTATCAGAACTAGAGCTATCTAACTAGACTTAACTTAAATGTGACGTTATAAGCTAACTTAGTGATGTACGAACACGGTAACGTAAAAATTTTTTGTACATTTTTACCTCCAGTATCCTAATTTGTAGGGTGTAGAAAAAGATATGAATTTTTGTGACGAGTTGGTATACAATTATTTTAGTTATTTATCTCTCTTTTTTCATACAAGGTAAACTTTTGGCGAAATATAGAGTTCGATGAGTAGAATCAATTAAAAAGGTTTAATTACATTTCTACCGTAAGCTCAACATGAAGATTTTGCGTCTTTTTTGCTGAGAAAATCAGTAAATATCAAATATAAACTGAATTCTTAGCATCAATTTTTACATGCTACCAAAAGTTTGGAAGTAAACAGGGTGTCTTTTTAAAGTTGACATATGCTTGATAGTTGTAAAAAGTTCAAACGTATATAAGTCCCGAAAACTTGAAGGGGTCACGTAGATAGCGTTTCATTCTTCTATTACAAATGTCCGATATAATTGATAATCAATCTGTACTGAGTATACATCTGTATAAGGTTTATTACCACTGTATTGTTGATTTTTCCTTAACGTTTTGTAGCATCTATCGATTCTCATGCCGAAACCGTACTCGTATGTCTTTAAAACATCGAAGTGGTTTGGTTATATTTATTCACATATAGGGGTGACCACAACATTCACACATTTTCGAACTTTTTGATAAAGTCTTCGAAAGTATACTCTTGTTTACTTATTAAATATTCATAAATGTTGTATATTGTCAGTGATTCCTAAAATATTATCAAATATGTAATATTTTGTTGAATTCACAGTTATTACAATTTCACCATTGTTTTAAAAACTGCTTCAAATATAAATCGTTAATGTATTAAATGAGACTCACCTCTCACACTTTCTTAAGAAAATGTATTTTTTTTTCTTGGAATCATTAAAAAAATACATTTTGTGTACTTTCCCGAAATTTTGTAATGATTTTGATATGATAGTATCTGCCAGTCAAGTAAGGGAACATCATTAATTACGTAACACATTTTAAAAAGGTTTTTCAATTGATTACGAATTGTTGCGTTAAGCGACGGGGTGTTAATACACGCTACATTACGTAATAAAAAATTAATTATTTTGCTGAAATTGAAAAATGAACGTAAATTTCTTTCTTACTTATTTTGAATTAAAAACTTTTTCCAAGACGAAAAAGCTAGGGGAGAGTCTAAAAAATCTTCAAAATGTGTTATCTTATATATAGATATTCCCTATTAGAGTTCTTAACACGCTTTAATTAGTTTAGTTGTTCCTTGTTCAGTTATCCTGATCAGGATCTTCAAGATTATCAATTTCCACATCTTAAAATATGTACATTTATTTGCGCTCCCACCATATTTATACATAATTTTGTATACAATAAATGCATAATAAAAGGTTAAATTAATAAAAGACGGAAAATAAATAATAGTTTTAAAAGCTAAAAAAACACGCTTTAGTAAATAGCTGAACTAAAAAATAGAAAATAATTTCAATTTTCTTCTTACTTACTTGAGTTATTAGCGTATGGGATGCTTTTTAAGATATTTGATTTAGAAATTCAATTAAAATTGCTATTATACCGTTGAAATTATGAGTTGTCAAAATGAAAAATGTTATAGTGGCTACATAATTACCAATTAGTCTTTGTAAATTAATAAAGCATTTGTTTTGGTGATGCGCTGGAGGTTTAGGATTCGCCGCCCGATACGGATATGGATATTTTATTATTATGCTTCAACTCAGGAAGATAAAGCAAAAATAAGGCTCAAATAAAGCAAAAAATTTAGATATTGTTATCTAAAAGCAAATTTGCATCCTGTGGTGACTAGCATTTTTTATAGATGTATTTTAAAATGGTCTAATTTTTGTAAATTGTTTGGGCATTTAATGGCCGGTATAAAATCCAAAAATCCAAAAATTGTACAAAAGATCCTGGTGAGATATTCTTAAAAAGAAATGGTTATATCAAATAATTATTATTAAAGACACTTACTAATCCTTTAAGTGAAGCAAAGGGCTTCTTTGCTAGGGTCGTTATCTATACAAAATCATATGCAACATCTTTCTAGCAGAGAAATTGTTATCTGGATTTTGGGAACAAATTTTTAAGTTCTAATGATCACTTCAATTTGTGAGGTATGTATATACCTAAGTTCAATATGATCCCAGTTGTTTGAAGTTAAGCCGTTAAACTAAGTAAATTGAAAAAAAAATTGTCAGCAGTGTATATTTATTTTAAAATTTCTGATTTCTCAACGATTCCTTAGATTTCTTACGAAAGAGTAATGATTGTTGACAATGAAAACAAACAGTTTTGCGTGTTTATATCACAGGCTTTAAAATTTCTCTAGCTTGGAATCAATATAATGATTATTATCTTTCATTTTGCTTGTTTAGTGTAATCTGCAATGTTTTCAATATTGAATTATTATTATTTTAAGATATAAAGTTACTATAACATTTATTATTATAATCATATACCAGTAATATACGTCTGAATAACATTTAGATATATGAAGGGAGTTATTTGGTAGTAGATGCGGAACAAAGCAAATAGATACAAGAGTGAATAATATCTCAAGAGACATTCTAATATACTATTACTACATTGATATTCATTTTACTTTACGCAATAGATTATTAATAAATTATTTGTAGAATTTATTGGATCATTGTTTTTTGTTTTATTCATACAATGTGTTTCAAAAGTTATGTTTGATAAAAACTACAAGATAATAAACAAAACACAGTTTTGATTTTGCTCAAATAAGTTGAATATCGATATGTAGGGTTTTAAATAATTAGATCGATTATATTAAAGTATTGGTGGGTTATATCAATTTTGGAGGGGATTCTTTTTAAGAATATACAAGCCCACCAAACTGAGGTAGAGGGTTGAACATCGGTATGACGGATACGTTAGTAGTAAGGAATACTAACCATTTATAAGTATTCCTAAGGAAGTGATTTTCCCCATTTTAAATGGCGCATTTTTATAGTTTTTGCTCCACAATCTCCTTTACGGTGTCGAAATTTCATGTTTTTCACAGTTTTTAAGAATTTGTACAGCTCGACAGCTCAACCAAATTCAGTTAAAGGGATGAAATTTGATATGTTGGTCAAGGGATGTGTCAAGCACATCCCTTCTCCCTTTTTAATGACGAAATTGAATGATTTTTCGCGTTTGAATTAAAATAGAGTCCAGAAAAATTTAGTTAAATGGTTGAAAATTTGTCCAAGAATTTAGTTGAAGTTAAGAAAGTCCCTTTTCTTTACTTTAACAACTTTTCACTGATACCCATTTAGGAATCAGACTACCCATGATACTATTTTTTTTAATTTTTTAAAGTCGCTTTCTATCATTTGTTCAAATTTTTCAAAAACTACGTTATATTTCTTTGATTCACATCATATTTTGAGGTTTAATTTACATGATTTCATGATTTTTATATAAGAAAGTTAAAGCGCTGCAATGCATTTTGCTGTATTGTTTTGATGATGTGGAACCTTTGAAAGAGCATGGCAATCTAATTTTAAAATGTTCGAAAATAATCAATTAAAAATCAAATTAGTTGTAACAAATTAAATAAAGCCTATTACAAGTTCGCCATTTCAGTAATTATGTAATTCAATCCATAAAGGGTTGACATCCTTGTAACAAATGCCTTGAAATATTTTTCCAGTGTCTCAAACTCTATAATTAAGCTAAAAGAAAACAATTATGCAAAATATTTTGTCTAAATTTTTTAATATAACTGTATTACTAATCGTATCTAGATCTCCAATATTAAACCAATTACTTTTTTACAGTTACCATAATAATCCATGAATCACACAGTAACTAATACGTATTTCATTTCATTTTTTATACTTTTTTTTCATATCTCATCAATAACTATGTCCTTTGGGATTATAATGAATTGGTAGAGGACTTTATCTATATAGACTATAGGTACCAGTACCTACTTGCTTACTTAGTATTGTTGTTATTGCCATATGGCCAATTATGTAGACATATACAAAAATAATAACACAAAAATATGGCGGAATATAGAAGGGAATGAGTGGAATGGATGAGATGGATGGATCACTTGTATTCGATATTTAATGTTATGAATATATTATTTTAAATGTCTATAGGGACTTAACAACATATGATGGTATATGTTTAAAAAATATTTTTATTTTAGCTGGAATGATGTGATACATTTAAGTAGTATTATACATAATATGTGAGTAATTCCACCCACCTTATTAAATATTACCACCTCTAATCAGGAACGGAGTAGCTATAAAGTAATGAGGAACGATTGAATTATACAAAAACAAGAGCTTAAGGGTTAAGTCAAAGAGAATAAGAAAGAGGGGAAACAGAAATATAATTGTAATTATATATAATCTGAAGTCTGTGGCGATCAACTATTACGTTTGTCGGCCTTTGCGGGGGCCACTATTAAGTTTGATTACTCTGCGACTATTAATTATTAAGTTTGAACTTAATAGGTATAGGCCCTGAAACTAGTATCTTATGATTTTTTTTTTCGTATTTATTAAAATCGCTCTGACAACCCAGGTCCTTGACGACTTATAGTCTGTTTCTCCTCTATCCTATCCTATTCTATTTATTCCTAAAGTGTTTATACAACAATCTTTTAGACAGAAAATAGCTCACAAGAAGTCGGTATAAAAGTTTTGTAATCTAAACTCATCTTAGTTCAAAGTCGCTTCACTAAAGTTTTGCTGAATGTAATATTTACAATATTTTATCAAGGTTCTACACCAATAAAAGGCAACATGCACACAGAATTGTTCGATTTTATGATTATCATTGCTAGAGTATACACTTTTCAAATGATATGAGTTTTCATGATAAACGCAAGGTTTTCCACAAAAGTTTATCTCTTTCACTACCAAATAACTTCCGTTTTCCTGCTCGGAGACTACAAATCCTTTTAATACATACCTGTCGTTAATGTATAGAATGTATATATGGGATGTGCTGTGCAATTTACCATAATTAGAAAAATGAAAAATGGATCATAATAAATTAAGTTGATATACCATAAATATTTACTTGTTGGTAATTTTGAAAAGAGGATGAGCTATAGGGATGGATGTGGATACTGATGGTATTTTGTAATATATTTAAAAAAGAAAACTTGTTGTAAAAAATAGAACCGGAAAAAATTCACAAAAAATTTTTAAAAAAATTTCCATGTGTACAATTACGTTTTGAAGTTGGCGTTGAATTCATACCCTATTTTTTTAAACTTTACATGAGATCAATTTCGAAGAACCTATTCAATGAAAAAATAATTATCGAAATCGGACAACACTGTAAAAGGTTATACGTGATACATACCAAATGAAATTTCACATAGCTAAGAATAGTCTCCATTAAATTACCTTTTTCTTTATTGCCTTCTCCAAACTGAACCGACGTAGAAGAGCATTGCCTCGTTTTTAGTTGTTTCAGGTACGAATCCTCTCACACACATAGACAGGAAGTAAGACAGATACACAATTAGCGATAAAACTTACACTACCCTTCTTTTTAGATTGGAGGTTAAAAAACGAGTTGAATTGAGGACCTTCTTCCATTTTCGTCGGTTAAAATTTAAAAAAATTGATATTAAATTGCGCATTACATAGTAATATTATATAGAGAATGTAATAAGGGGATAACATTTTTTAATTTTTTTGATAACCTATTTATTTTGATTGCCTATTTAGTAATTTTTATTTTTCCAAGAATTTTTGGTATAACGTATACCTTCAAATTTCCTAGAAATTATTTCATATTCTCTATTTATATAAATAAAATCAATATTGTTCAATTATATTATTATACACGAACACATTTCAATAAATTCCCGAAAATTCTTGAAAATCATTCTTGAAGACAAATTCCAGAAAATAGGGTTTGTTAGATTATATAAATGGCTGAAATAATGTTTATTTTAAACACTTATACTGTGGTCACATGAGGTCAATCAACCCTTATCGAGACTAATTTAATTTTTTAATAAATGTCATGCTCTGGGAAGGGTTTGTAAGGTTATTGAACATAAACACAAAATATTGACAAGTGCTTTAACTTGCTGCAAATGTGATATTTGAGATACAAGATAAAACCTATACAAAGTGGTCGGAGAAGTGTATGTTATGAAACAAAAACCCATTAATTTTTCCAAAATGTATTTTTACCATCTTAGAATACATAAAAATGTATTTGAGAAAATTATATAAATTGAATTTTTTTAGTAAATTTTAAATTGTATTTTTAACTAAATAAAGTAAATTAAGTAAATTATAAACTAGTCGGAGTACTCAGAGAAACTGCAGCAGGATAACCGACGCTTGATAGAAACTTTTCCACCTCACTTTTTACGTCCTTAGCACGCCATAAAAATACCAGCTTGATATCTCTTTTCGTTTTTGAGTTATCGTGTTTACAGATGGGCTGACAGACATTCAGAAATGGACTGCTAATTAAGTAAGCAAAGTTTTGTTTGTAAGATCAATATTTTTAAGCGTTAAAAACTTAATATACCTCGATATATTTTATAAATGCATGGTATAAAAATTACACTCTCTCTGACGGTGGTTGTGACAGATCTCTTGACACAAATATAAATATATAGAAGCATACCCAGAGACAACACTACCTACCTATATAATTCACCTTAGTCATCACGATAATCTATATCATACATATATCAATATGTATTTAAATCAATATGAATGACACCGTTATTATACTTACATGATAGGACCTTTATAATAAACAAATAACATTGGTAAATCTACATACACTTAGTTCAAAGATCCAAACATACTAAACTATGTTTGAAAAGGCAAATAACGGGTTCCATACCAAAATGACTTTGTAACAAAAACTTGTAAATTTGAACTTTTGTAATTTAAACCTTGAACAATCAAAACTTTTAGAATTTGAACCTTGAGCAACTAGAAATTTAGAAAATTGAAGGATGACAAGATGCTTCTCAGGTTGAACTCATGACTAACCTATGGATCACAGGGTGGATGTCATCACAGGCTGAACGAAAAGTCCAAAAACCTCGTAGACCCGTGCTTACTTTATTCCATTAGAGGGATGGTCAACTCGAGAATCACAAGAAGAATGCCATCACAGGGTGAACGCCTGCCTGGAAGTTTTTTTCTGTGATCTGAAGGCCGCACATGCTTTGAACGTGGCCGAATTAGCACAGGAATGTGAGTTATTTTATCCTTACGTTCACTCTGAGATACCCACCATGTTGGCACCCACCATGTCTAACGGGGTGAGTTAGCACGGGCATACGGGATTTTTGGCTTTTGCATTTAGGTGAGAATCATTACCCATAAGGTTTGTGCGTGGTACAAGAAAGGAATTTTTTCTACGGTATTTACTTTTGCATCAAACTGCGTGCTTTCAAAATGTAATTTGTTTTTTTAAATGGTGGCTGCGATAAAACGACTCAAGTATAGTATCGAAAACCTAGATGTACTCTTATTGTTTGTATTTAACTACCGCGATCATCTGAGTATTTCTATATCAGTTTTGATTATTATTCTTTATCTTGATAAATACAATACAACATTAATAATAATAATAATATATAGGTATGATGTGTGACATTGATATTTTCAGAAATGAAATATGAAACAACAAAGATATGTCATATTTGATATCAAGTTCAATTAAATTATATTACAAATGACACTATTAATAATAATAATAATAATAACAATAATCAAAATATTAAATAATAGCAGTTTTAATTGTACAAAATGATACAGTTAACTAATTAATTTAAACAATACTTAAAAGTAGTCAATATGGTACTGGAAACCATGCACAGTTATTAAATGGTCTTTATACAACCCATTTCTTATTTTGATAATTTTACAAAAAATAAACAAAAATACTCGATTTAACCCATCAAAATAGTATTTTTAATATCCAGGCAATATAACTTGTGACGTTATGAACATATCATGCAGATTGACCGCCATTTTCAGCTAATTTGTTTGACACCTTTGATAGTATAGAGCCTACAGATAGCATGACTTATGATAAGGCTGTATATGCCATAACAATGATTAATTTGCCTTTTCTGAACTCCCCTTAGATCAACTCCAATTTATTTCTTACCTACAAAATGATGCCAATTAAAATCGTATTCGATCACGTGACAGCAACTAAAAAAACTCAAACTAAAAGGTTGGACTTATAGTGGATATAGTGGACATAATTTCATCAAAAAGCTTAAAACTAATATTCATACATCTTATATAATATACTAATATTTGTCCTTGATCAGAGCTTTATTTTCTTCAGATACAGGACAAATAATGAATATATTCATGGGCAAACCAAGGGCAGTACAGATTACGACAGCTACCTCGCGTTGGTTCTGGATTCATTGATTAAGCTGACAAAATATGAGTATATCTTTATATCAATATACTAATATAGAATTTATGAAATTTTTCATTAAATTTCGGTTTTACCCTTCCTTGTACTATAATCTGAGTATGTCCTTGCATGAATTTAATCTAAACATGCATACTGAAGCATACTGTAAATTATTATATTGATTATATTATACAAAGTTCATGTTTTAGGTGACAGACGGGTGGATTATGTATAAAAAAAATAAATTTTTTTTTAGAATAATGACATATCGAAATTTGATTGAACATCTATTATTTATTTTTTTCCCTTGATTCTACTCCATATATATTGAATGAGAGTTATAGATACATAATTTTGTTACATTAAATCAAAATATGTCAAATATTTTATATCTTTTTAAAATGATGATTTTATATGTTCCTGTAAATATTTTATGTATTCTCTCAACAAACCGATCGATCTGTTTTACTTCAAAAAAAATTTGAATAATACAATTTATCACAATTGCACAATGTAATCTGTAGGCACATCACGGTCTGTATATTGGAGATTCATGAGATCATTCAGGTTCCTAAGCTAGTTCAAGTAGACCAAGAAGGACAGTAAATGTAAACCAAACTGCCTCCTTTACTTTTGAGTGGTAGCAAAACAAAAATGTTCGGGGGAATATTTCTTAATTAAGAATTGTAGCTTAAAAAATGACCTCATGTGTTTTGTGGACTTGAAACACATCTCAAAATTAAGCAAAAAAGGTGTCCTCTCGAGAGGGGGGGAACAGAGACTCAAAAAGTTGAATCAACCGTCCATCAATGTAATATTTGAGCTAAAACTGTAAACCTCCTAATATAAGAGCTAACAACTCCGAGTCTCGTCTTTTCTTACTCCTTTTGTCGACTGACCTTACTTTTTTTTATGGAAAAAAAACCTCAATAGTTAGAGATTAAGCTACTATTGAGCACAGGACACTGTGCCAAAGAGAGTAAGTAATTATCTTACATAAGTTAAAAAAGCGCATTTTATCTTTTCTAAGCAATCACGTCCTTTTTTAATATTTGTTTCTTATTGTTCATATTCTGTTGCTTTCATCTTGTCGTGTCTGGCGCATTTTTCTGGTCCAAAAATTTATAATCGTAGTAAAAATTCCCAGAAAACCAATAAAAATCCATTTGTCCTAAAATGTTATCTCACATATTTGAAGAAAAGAACATTCTGGCGGATATAGACTCCTAAGACTTTGACCTCTTAGACCAGACCTTTAACGAGCTGAGTTATCGAGATTTATAATTATTATTCTATATTCTGATATAATGTATTTATAACTTTAAGTTAATTTAATTTTACATATTTTAAATAATTTTTAAACTATCGTCTATCCAATCATAATAAGTAAATGTATTCTTGAACGATATACCTGTACTAAAAGTATCTAGCGTTCTTTAAATAATTAATCTATAGTTCAACTAGCGTAGAGCTCTGGTTTAGGAACCAGAAGTTGTGTTGTTTTCTTCATACGGATAATTTACGACAAAAAATTTTGAATTGTTTAGTGATATGAAATCATTTAATAATAATGAATGGATAGACGTTATTGTTTATAATAATTTACGCTAAAATAATTTTCAGTTACATACTTAAAAATTGTACATCGGATTGATACTAATTTAGTATAAATCGCGTGCATTTGACTGTGTGTTGATAGAAATTTCCTTTTTGACAGTCCCGAAATCCGTTTTGATTAGCGTATAACAAAAAAGTAATGTATCATTAATATTAGAAATTTTTTCCAGGAAAATGTTGTATCAAACCTAATAGATCGTTTAATGATTTCACCCATATTATATAATGGAAATATGAAAACTAGTATTAATGTAATAACTCGAAAAATAGTAGCGAGTATCATTCCATCAATCTAAAAATGTCAGATATAAATCTATTTTTTTTTTCTTCGCATATATATACGCCTTTTTCATATATGATTTGTATGTTGTTTACAATGAAATGTTGCACGTTCACCAACAAAATAAAATAGTTTAATATATTTTGAGTATGTGAAAAAATGCGTATCAATTTCATCGATAAAAAGAAAATATCAAAATATCCTCATTTAACCTTCATATATTCAATCAATAAAAGGTTTTTATCTCATAGTAGTGCCTGAACGTATGAACCGATTTGGATTTTTTTAAGTTTAATGGAGAGTGTTCTTTACTATGTTTAATCAGTTCAATTTGGACAGTTTTAAAAATCATATTTTTCGGGGTTTTTTACATTTTGTAAATTTCACTTAAATATTAGATTGATAAATGATTTAAAATCAAAAACACTAACATTGTTTTAAGAAAATTTGTGGACATTTTCTTGTCATAAAAGTTTTCAAGAACAAATATTAAATCAAAGTAATTAATAGCTATAAAAACTAAATAGCTTTAAATATTCTTAAGTAATTATAATTATTTTCCCAATTTCTAATGCAACAACTTTTTTCATATTTGATTATTTTTCAATATTTATAATTTGACATTTATTGTACCATTTACATGTAAAAAATTGAAAATAAGATATAACAGCTTTCTTTAAAGCCAAAATTATCCACTAGGAACGCGGGCGTTGATCTGATTCTCCCTTCCATGACTACTACGAGTCGAATTACAGGAGGCTTTGAAATGATAGCATCAGCTCAACTTTTAGACTATCGGATACGTCTCCTTGAGTATATATTGCACCAAGAAATTGTTTATCATGTTACTGAAAGTGAGATATTGTATATTATGTATAAAATTTAGCTAATAACACTACGAACATTTTGGGATAGGATTTGCTTAGTAAAAATCACGATTTGAAGTTTAATATTTGAGTACAGATTAGTAAAAGTAATTTACCATCATGGAGTTCTTTTATACATTATGTATAATAATACAGTGAACACAATTGTATAAAATTGTCTTAACAAAAGTAAGAAAATATAAGGATTTTCACGGCTTTTAATTTCAATAATTGAGAAACAGCGACAACCCTAAGATACAGTTTAAAAAATTGCATAGTTTCCCACACCCCGTCTTTAAATTTATTACAATTAAAATTAAAGTACTAATAAGAAATTCTAAATATTTCAAGATATATTCAAGAGATTCCAAAAGATTTCTAAACATTTCAACAGATTTTTTTAATGTTAAAACAAAAGCAGACCGAGGAGGCATCATACGTTCATTTATACAGAGCCATCGAAAATAAATTATTCAAATTAGATATCAAAGTACTTCTTCAACCATTTATGAAAAGTACTAAATAATACAAGAATCCTTCTTCAAATAACTTGACAGAGATCCAAATCCAAAAATATTCTATAATCTGGTATAAAAGCTTATAACACATTAAGATTAATAAAAAAACATTTTCCATAAATATTTTTAATACATTTCCTGTGACTACTCTGACTGGTAGTTGAATATAAAGGAAGATACATTTTAAATATTTTTAAAAGTTAAAAAATTGACTAAAATGTTAAAAAAGGTATATGGATGGATAAAAAAGTGCAAGCAGTGGTGGATAAGACCTCCAGGAAGGTATATCAATCACTTACTGATTAACTATTTCATTGTTTGCTTTGATAAATTATAGTAAAATTTGTTTTGGGCATATTTCCTTAAATAAATAAATATTACCATTTTATGTCCACCTACAATCGCAAAAATCTCTCTGAAGCTACAACGCAAGGAAATTTAACGAAACCCTAGGCGTTTTTCGGATATAATACAAAAAAGTCAACACGGACAGGGTGATAGACCCACATAGTGGACTTAAACTGTGTTTTTCAAACTTTTTTTTTGAAACTTTTTGGGACCATCTTGCATCTCTCCGCCACTTTTTTTTCTACATCAAATTTTTCGATGCCTTTGACAAAAAATGCCAAGAATAATTCAAAGTTTTACAAGAAAACAGTAAATAGGCCTTCATATTTTGCCAATTTACTTATATGAACTAGTAATTAACAATTAATAATCTCTTCTCTTACTCTCTAAGCACGAGAGCCTCAATTTGACATAAAATATAATGATTTCGAATCAAAATAGAAAGCGACAAGGGCACTTTCGGTTTTTATTTTTAAATACAGTAGAATTGAGTTTGTTTATTAAAAATTAATTTCTGGAAATATCTGCTCTCAAAGCTCATGATAATAAATTCGTAGCCCTCACTGGTTATAGAACTTTGACACTTCAAACAGGGTGGCATAAAATTTTGATTTTGATTCTCATGGTGAATACAGAAACTTTCTTTCAGAAAGTATCCATGATTTTTCCCGTATATATACTTCGTACAAACACACATATCCTGTGCCAATCAACAATGTTATCATACTTTTTCCATTTACCTAAAAATGTCAAAAAGATGAACATTTCAATTGTTTGGTTTTGTGATTATTCAATTAACTTTCATATATATATACAATTTTTGTAACATAAAAAAAAAGATATCTAGTTTTTCAATTTCCTCTTTAAAACATGTAAATATGAACCACGATCATGTTACCTCTAACGTTTTAAATGTATAAACTTTATTAAGTGTAATTTTCTATATGATATTAAACAAGGTAGTTAAAAATTTTTCACGCTGATCCAAAATACTATGAAAATCCTCTCTTAATATTTCACATATTTTTGTGCTCTAAATCAAATATTTTGAAAAGTTCCTCTTTGGAAATATTTTATGTGTAAGTCAAGAAAAACATATAATGGTTAGAAACAATTAGAAACTTCTAAAATTTTTTTTTAATGAATTTTAACTCTTATTAAAATAACCATTTTATCAAAATTTAGATAAAGTCAATAAATGCTGCAAATGCAATCAATAAAATTTTGCAGCATTCACTTTTTTTTTAAATATATTT
Source organism: Chrysoperla carnea (assembly GCF_905475395.1). Classification (NCBI taxonomy): domain Eukaryota; kingdom Metazoa; phylum Arthropoda; class Insecta; order Neuroptera; family Chrysopidae; genus Chrysoperla; species Chrysoperla carnea. Next base: position 24,245,112 of record NC_058341.1, read on the forward strand.
AATGCATTTATTTGCGCTTCCACCATATTTATTAATGTATACTTTAAAGATACAAATCAATGGGTGCGTTTGGCAGAAAAAAGCGCTTGAGAGCGCTTACTAGCGTTGAAAAACAAACTGTACAGTTTTCGGCCAGGACATGTTTGCTAACTTCAGTTGCGCTGACACAATCCGCCATTCACAACATTATTTAATATATTATTCATTATTGGTAATTTTTTAATATGAATAATTTACAAACATTTAGCGTCCTAGAGGAATATAGCTATTTACTATTTGACAGCGCTTACCGCTTAACAATCGTCATTTTGCTTACAAGCGCTTCATAGCGCTTTTTTCTGCTAAACGCACCCAATATTGAATTTTAAAGAACTATATGGAAATTTTTTACTGTTTCTTGGTACGCCATCTTTATGCAATGGGTACATTTTTAACTTCACAAATTGTCTTTGAAAAAATGATTTAATACTTTTTCACCACCTTGTATTACCAAAATCGGGTAAACGTAATCCTGTAAGTAAAATGCATACAACGATTTGGAGAAATACTAAAAGTCCACGAGCATGTATGAGTGATAATTTCATTGATTGCCGCACACTTGAAACTCGAAAAAGGTTATAAACATGCTTTTAAACAAAGAGGAAGATACCCACTAGTGACGTCATACGAGAGTATTGCCATAGAAATTACATAAAAAATATTTTTTTGCTTAATGAAGATGGGCAACTTTTGGATGCAATCTTTGATCGCTTACAACTTCTTCATTTTATAATCAATTTTAATTTCACTTTCAAATTTTGTCATGGTATCAAGTCTAGTTTTACATTTTTATGGGTAATACGGAAAATTAGACATCGGGATTATCCCCTATTATGGTCGTTATAACCGATAATCGTTATAATCGATATTTACACTTTTTATTCGTCATTTATAAGTAAATCTAATGAAAATCGGTTGCTTTAATCGATATATGAGTTGATAAGGTCCAAAATAGAGTAAATCAAAGGTTCAAAATCAAATTTATAAAGTTCAGTATTACAATGATATTTTCTTTAACTGAAAAAGTATATTCATGAAACAAAAGTTAGTGTACATGCGTTGACTGTTATAGCTGATATATCGGCCATTAATCCTAATGTATATTGGTCACTTTACGTCTTTCTTATCGATGTCGTTATAAATGATTTTGTCTATATACAAAAGTGTGTGTCCCATTTAAGTGTTAAAATCCTTTTGTACAAAATGTATCCCATTTACATGGTAACATCTCATTGAACAACTCTGTAGATTCCTATTATTAACTTATAAAGCTAAATTTATTATTTTAAAAGAAGAAAAAATAGTACAAAAGCATCAGGAAAGAATAACTTTAAATATCTATATAAAAAAATGGAAATAATCTTATGTAAATATTAAAAGAATTAAATAAATATTAGAAGAATGGATTTTAAATAGATTTTGATTACATTCATATAATATTTGCATATAGAATTGTGTAGGCAACCAGTCATCATTTAAAACAACCATTATAGAATAAAAGAATAATAAAATATTCTATTAAAAAAAATTATGATTTAAACAGACAGCTACACACGGCCTCTATATACAGAACTCGTTCAACAATAAGTCCATCATCAAGCGAAAATTTTATTTGTCTATCTTTTGGACACTTATCCGAGTTTGGAGATTAAAACGACCCCGCAAGATTAGATAGGAAAATGACTTTCTGGAAATTTTTTCCAACCCTTAAAAGTTCTTTGGATCATTCTGATTAAAAGCTTTCGCGGCCACGATCATTTTTAACGGGTAGTTTTCGAACTACGGGCGACCAAACCTAAGAATAAATTAAAGTTTTAGTATATGTCTAGCAAAATGCATTTCTGTGAAACTTTTTCAAACCGGACCTAAAATGTTCTCCAGATCATTCTGATCAAAAACTCTTAGGGCCACAAAAGCTACACATATATTATATTTATAGTACCTATATGACTAGGACAATGGCTTTCTGTGAAACTTTTTTAAACCGCCCCCAAAATATTCTTCGGATCGTTTTAATCAAAAGCTCTCACGGCCTCATTACCTCCATAATAAATACACCATTTTAGATAGAGGTAATATGTAAACCATAGTAATACTACATTAACCTAATGCAATTCAAATGTCTATATGACAAGTGATTGGTAACTTGATCCTCCAACTACAATGTATAATATGAAGAGGGTGAGTATTGTAACAAATATTACATTTTAAAACATAGTCACCTTAACGTTCTTCAATTTCATCAAAATAGTCTATGAAATAAATAATTGTGACCAAGACACTTCTTTCAAACACCATCGTCGCCCAATATCGACTCTGAAATGAGCTTTCGCCGATTTCAAAACGATTAAATCTTGAAACTAGAGGTTTCCAGCTAAATTTTCTTGTATTTTTTCATATATACACTCGGCTAAACAAACAAATTTTCTGTCCTGAGTTTTTAGTTAATGATTTTAAGTCACTCGTACAATAAAAAAAATTATAGTTTGAAGAATTAAAAAAGAAGTGTTGGATATAGAGTTGGACTGACTTTGGCCTGGGTGTGAATTTTTTGCTTCAAAATAAAAAAGAAAGATATATAATTCATACAATTGTTCTTTACACAAGTTTACGTTTTTTTGAGACAGTTCAATGAATTTTAGCACTGTAGGCTTTAAAGTTTCAAAATAGTGCTCATTAAAAAGTTATTTACATAATACAAGTAGTTATTAGTTGAAAAGAATTTTGGCTAGGTTGTTTATACCACAATTTTAATAATTTGATTAGATAGTAAAATAAATTATACCTCATGGTCTATTCTGATGTATAAGCTACAGGTGTTACTGTTTCATTAAAATGCGCCTAGTAGTTTTTACGCGAAAGCGTAACAAATAAACACACAAAACCTCCTGCTGCTCTTTCGTTGGTCTATATGCGTGTGTTAATGAGAAAAATTACAAGCTGTATTGATTTTCACAATATTTGGATATGTAGTTTAATATTTGTAAACAATTTTCTTGAAGCTTTTTCAGAAATTACGTCTGTTGGTGATGAGGTAGGGTAGTGTACAAAGTTTTATTTTATATTTTGTCGGAATTCAGTGTATAGTTAACGCAATCGAATTTTTAGATTGGCAGTTTTGATATGACAGTCGATCAAGCTTCTTACTATTACATTCTAAGCAAACTTTATTGGTGAAAATAGAAAAGCCACACTAAGCTAATCACTATTCTGAATGTAGCTCATAAAAATATTTACGGAGTGACATCGTTTACATTCATGAACTATAATTTTAATACAATAAATTGTACAATCGACATTCTGTCATTTTTTTTGTTATTTTATTATTTCATTCTTTGTGTTCCCAAACAAACCCCAAGAATACAAATAGAATGAAAAAAAAACGTAGACTAGAGAAGAGAGCTCTTGAATATCGGTCGCATCATTCATTATTTTACTTTTATGTATTATATCCTGGATGTGTATATGTTATCTGCATAAGTACATATACCAGAAAAAAAAAACATGGTATCGTTTGGATTATAGAAAAATATAATCAGTCATCATATACATGGAAAAAATGTATTATTCGATATTTTTTATTTTTATCTTTTCAATTTTTTTTCTTTCTATAAAAAGTTGACATGATAAACAAGAAATCATTTTATGGAAAAAAATTTTTATTGACAGTTTATCGTATATTTATTTTTATTCGAAATATCTAAAAGATCATTATGGTCCAAGCTATTTACGGGTAAAATCCTTACGAGAAGGTTGCTTCGAGGTTTTAATGCCAGCCAAAGATATTTTCCTATCCGACGTTTTCACCAAGACTCAATCTCATAAACCCTTTCAAAGAAGGGAAAAAAATCAAAAATTTGAATACTTCTTAGGAAACTTGAATGAATTTGTTTGTCACTATATGTCAAATTTCTTGGTTTCAGATTCTTCTTATTTCGACTATTATGAAGATTTCAAAAAAATTGCCACATTAATTCTATTACGCGAACACTTTTTCCCTATTTAGAACTGTACTCAACAAAACGTTAAAAACCTTATTTAATTTTTATTTATATGAATTCCTACGTAGGTTAGGCTATGTTAAGTTATATTGGCTGTCCACGAAGGACACACTTAGGCTATAGGGCCCATTGTGATACCATATATGTGTTTTACCACCTTTCCGCTGATAATTTCATTTATCAGCTCCTCAATTTCAGAGGCTGAGTGCACCTCCTTCATGCATATACCCATTCACTACACCAGCCCATCACAGCTATAAATTTAATTTATTTTGTTGCGACGGCGGGAATCAAACGCGCTACCTTTAAGCATACCGCGGACGGAATTGGTTATGTCTTAACCAACTGAGCTAATCGGGTAGCTAAGCATTAAGCCATCGATAACTACCGTCATGGATAACTGAGGAAAACTGCACCTTTTCTCCATTCAAAGTTTTCATTAAAATATAGAATATATCGCATGCTAAATTGATTTAAAAAGGAAGTATATGAAATAGAATTTTCTAAATTCATACTGCTTTAAAGCATAAAACTTTCCTTTTTTTAAAAAAAAAGTGAATCACGTAATCATTTTCTAAAAAGGTTAAATTATTTTAAATCAAACCATCAGTGAATTGATATTTTTACAGAAAAAAATTCAAATATAATCAAACCGTTACCAAAAAAAGGTGACGAAAGTATATTTAAAATTCAAAAAAAAGATTTTCCCTTTGTTGAAAATAAAATAGAAGAAAAGTATTCCTTCAAAATGACTATCTATGTATGTGTGTGATGTGATGTTTTTTTTCTGGATGCTTTGAACGTCTCTTACCTGGAGAAGAAAAGTGATAGTAAATTGTAGGATATTTGAATATAGAATACATTCGATCTCTTAGATGGAAAAATTTCATTACATTACTTTTCATGGGTTGTATTTTTTAGGACTGCATATAGAAAATAGTTACCAATGATAATAGGCTAGCATGTGATAAAATGTACCGAGTGTCATTCTAAAATATATACCACCGATAATATCTGTTTAAAGTCCATTAAAAAATAACCTTCATGAATATGGGAATAAAATTTATTTATTCAGATGTTGACATGTGTGTGTGTGTGTGTGTGTACGTTTTCGTGGTCATTTATTCCTCATCGATATCCCGCTAACAAAAAATGATATTAACTTCGTTGATTATTATACTAGGAGGATATTCGTGTGGACCTCAAGAGTCGCACTAGATCCATCCCACGGTTTGTTTGATACCAATTTGTTTTTTTGTGTAAGTATAGTTGTTTGAATTTTGTGCAAAATTTAAATTTTTAAGAGGACTGATTTTTATGTTGGCCAGTGTATATACAATTCTAAAAAATACACTCTATATACGATGTTGTTTTATGGAGAGGGACGGAAAAAGGATCGAATAATAAATAATATTGAAGAATAAGATTTACATAGAAAAACAAAAGGATCAGGAATATTATTATTAGGAATGTTTTCGTTTTTTTCTTTTTCGTACCTTGACAGATTTTATATTTTCATATTATACACGTACTGAAAATCGCATAGAATAATATTTTTACACGTCTTAAAATGTCCGTTTTTATATAAACAATTTGCTTTATGAAAATTCGTATTATTTTTGTCAAATATAAATTTTAGAGTTTATAATCGCAGAAGTATTTTTCATTGAATATAATAGCAGATACACTTAGTCGAGATGATCGCCCATATAGCCACAGACACTCTACAATGCGAGTTCCCACATCTTTAAAAAACATTCGAAACTACTTCTTCGTACCTCATTTCCCTTTGACTTGCATACATGTCAAAGTTATAGTACAAGAGACCGTATAAGGTCGATCTTCACTCACCAGATAACCAAATGAGACTTTTTATGAAATTCTATTGATTTTTAAACACTCCTATCATATTTTTTCTATCGAAAAGAATTCATGGCTATTTTTAATTACATTAATTTTAATCAATTTTTTCCATAAAAGGTTTTTTCAGGCAAGCATATACCATATTATTTTGGAAATTTAATTATCTTTCTTCTAATATCAATTTCGATTGGCTAACAGATCAGTGTAGTTTGAGCATAGAGGATAAGAAATAATAGCAACTAGCAGATAAACAAAACAATATAGATACCTAAGATGAATTTTGTTATTGAGATCAAAACGTGGCTTAGATCGATATCGACTTGACTTTTTAATAATTTCATCCCAAGTATAAAAAAATTTTTTTTTCGTTACTAATTAGTCACAATTTCTTCAAGTAATTAAATCTGGTACATAGGCAATATATTTTATGGGTATATATGTATATATTTTTTAATATTGTAGGTGAAATTAAAAGAAGAAGTGGGCCAAGTCTTTAAGTCTTTACACATTTAATTAAAAATGTTTTTCAGAATTTCTCTCTTTCTGTTTTTTTTTTTTTTTTTTGTTTATTACTAACACCGTAAAAAAGAACAAATTTTTAAGTTTACCAAGTTAAAAAACATTTAAAATATATAGGTAACACCACCATATCACAATTAACAAGTCGTGTAATATATGACACTTATGGGTCAGACCAATTTTTTTTGTTGGTAAATTAGGTAAATTATTGTATTTATTTTTTGAGACACTAAAAGCTAAAACTTAAAAACAAACTAGGGGTGATTAGCTAGATCTGGGATCTATAACCTGACATGTAACTATGGTGGCTAAATTCTTAGTAAAGAAAAACTTCTTTAAAAAACATCCCTCTTATATTTTTTTTTTTTTAATTGAGACTAGTTTTTACTTCAAATGTAGATATTTTTAGCCTTAGTTATAGTAAATTTTTATTTTTAGTTTGCTTATGATAAATAGCATTTTTCTAAAAACGAGAAAACATGATCAGAAGACAAGTTTGAGTAAAACTGTAAAACTATACTTTTGTGCAACTTACGATAATTCCATTTTAGCAAAATTTACCGAAATTTTCCTAAATTTTCTTTTTGGTCCTCACCCGCAATCCCTACTTTCTAAATCCTAACTAGGCTTAAAATCTAAAGGGAGAAAAGTAGAAAAAAATCTCGTAAAGCTCTACCATGTATCGGAATTTCAAATTTACGGCTTCATTTGCTAAGTTATTAAACCAACAAAATCTCAAACAAACTTTTATACACAAAGGATTTTATAAGAGGAGCTGCGGACATCTAAAAACCTAAAGATTTCATAAAATAGTTTATTTCGAGTTTCAAGGCGACTATTTCAAATTTCTACCAGAAAATTAAAAAGGCACAAAAATATTTTCAAAAAAAACTTTCTTTTTTTTTCTCTTTCGTGAAAACGTGTACGTAATTAAAAAATTGTTGAAAGATTCCAGTGTTTAACTTTTATCTTTCTAGTAACAACAAGCTTTATAAATGAGATATGTAGTGCTTGCACATTGTAAGGACATTTTATATATCAAAAGATATTTTAAATTAAAAAACATTTTCCCCATATAATTGAAAATTGTAATTAATTAAATTTGTGTAAAAAATTGTTATTATTGTATATTCAATGGTCGTTTTGATTTATTCATACTGCAGTATGGATACTGAAATATCATAATGTTTATTATTAACTAATATGAAAACCCAAAACTTCTGGACTAATAAGTACTAAATAGACTTTATTTCATGTAAAATTCAATGTTAAAAAGAATCTTTACATGCTCTTTTAATAACAGATATCGTATATCTCATTCATTTTGATCCAAATGCCATTAAAACGCGTTTTTTTTTTAGAAATTTAAACTAATATTTCAAATTTAACACTTAAACAAGTGAAAATAACAATTGACTGAATGAACTGTTGAAATATTCTGTACAAGCAGAGTTGTATATTAGTGCTTGCATTAAGTTTAACAAATTAGAAAATATTAAATGCAAAAGAAATTTATATCGGCCTTTCAGTCGCCATTTGTTTTTGTTTTTGACCTTCTTTGAAACTCTTGATATTATTAGATGGGTTTCATATGAAATTAGAATTGCAAGACTCGCTCTTATAGTGTCGGAGAAAATGGTCACCAAAGCTTTGCCGTAATTTGCGCCCACACGGGAACACAATGAGATTTACAAAGAAAACTTGCCAAGCAAAAGCTGTTTATTTTTTATGAGGAACAACTTTTACACCTAAACCATTGTTCTATCGCTGATGACAAAAAGATTCCTACCTGTGAGCCTGACCTACATTGCTCATTTGGAAAACTTTAAATTACTTTTTGCGCCCTACATACGCTAAACTGGTGTCAATGCATTGTCGTGACTATCAGAAAATATATTGACAATTTCAATTTTCAGGCTCATTACAAAAACTTTCCTATGCAAAGTTAGAAATTGAAATGAACCTGTTATTATTCCTCATTTTAGGTCAAATACTCGAACTTACTTAAAAAACTGCTATAAAAATTTTAACAGCTATAAAAATTCAAATTTACTCGATTTTCCGCCTTTTAAAAAAAAGAATTTATTTTTTTCTGAATATACCTACCATATAGTAACATTGCACTCGTTTATTCTGAAATCTAAGTCTGTTGTGTTTAATGCCAGAAGACATAGAATTATCTATAAACGATAAGTAAACATACAACATTTTTCCCTTATATAAAAACAAACTTCTTAAGTTATTTTTATTTTTGAAACGTGAGTAGATTCCGGATATGGAACAGAGGATATTCAATATTTGTATGTACGATATGGCTACTTATTACACATTTAAATCGAATTAACTAATCCTAATTAATTGGATATATTTTCATAAAATATCCGAATATTACTAATATTTTATGGTCATAATTAATTATTCGAAATTTATTTAAACTAATATTTATTCTTCAATTCTGTTCAGTTCTTTCTATTTGAGAAATTTGATTAGAGAATTTATATCGAGATTAAAAACGATATCAGTGATTTGAGATGAATTCAATTTTTGATTATTCTGTATCAATATTGTTTGTCACCATTGTGATTTCTGTTGAAAAATTTTTTTTAAAAAGTATCGAAACTATATCAATTATTGGATTTTCCCTTAAAAATTCCCGATTATAATTTATTTTCAAAACAAAACAATAAATCTTTTTTAGTATAACTTCTACATTAACTCTTTTAAAAGCTACCATTATTTTAAAAGAAAATCTATAATGTTTTAATACATAAAATAAAAAACATTTTTTATACTAAATGATTCAAGAAATATTGGCTTCCATATTGGTCTAAGAGGTAGAGCCTAAGAGATTGGTCTAAGAGTATTACATATCACGAGCAGATTTTCACTTTTCAACATCGCACCCTCGAACACCAGCGCACCTTATCGAAGAAGGTTCCTCCACACCTTCTTTACGTAGTGACAACTTCATTGGAAAGACTACAGATCACGAGACAAACTCGGCTCTGTCTCTTCGTCTTAATTATTTGAACCCATATTTGATTTCAAAACTTCAGTTTAATGGCAAGAAAGAGTTATTCCCTCCCCCATCCGAGAAGTGATAGGAGTTGAGTTTTTTCTATTACTTCTATATAAATTATTGGGATGAAATGAAGGATGAAGAAGAAAATTTTTTGGATTTCTGTACCGTAGGTTTTAGCAAAAAAATGACGCTGAATGATTTTCTAGCTCTGATTCTGTTTCTTGAGGAGTTTCCAACCTGTCAAAATATTCCAAACTGATATTCCGAGTAGAATGATATCGTTGTAGATATCTTTCCCACACGGGGTAGATATTATTCTCACAAGACTTATTCCACTTTCCTAACTAAACACTATTGCAACTCCATTATTTTTTACAGAATTGTCCTTTTACGTATAAACCAAAGACTCACGAATCATCAACGATCAACCAGCCTTCAACGCTGGGTATTGAGAAAGTGAATTATTATGTAATATATAAATACTTGATACATTTTGTACACAATATACGTTATTTATAATGTATAATATAAAAACTGATTTATCAATAATAAAATGTTCCATTATCTATATATGTTCAATCTTCAGTCAAATATCAAGTAAGGATGATGGTTTGGCAAACTAAGGCACCCACCAAGGAATACATTCACTATTTTACTACGTATACCCGAAACGACGATATTTTAAATATATGCATTATGTATTAGATGATATTTTTTTATTCCGTTATATTTTAAGTGCGTGTATATAAATATACAAGATTACACAAAAGTAATCATCCTATTTTAAAAGGCAGAAAATATGTGTAGAAATAATTAAAATTCAAAAAAATTAAGACTAAACACACCTAATTTTATGTGGTAATATTGGAATCTTTTGTCTACTAAAGCTAGCCTCACACGGCCATGAGCCGTATATCCTCCGAAACCTAACATTTTTCGATAAAATTTTTTAAAGAAATTTGTTAGTTTTTGTATGAGGACCAACTTTCTAATTTAAAGTGTTTTTTTATCTTTTACTGTTTAGGATCTAAATTGCCTATTAAAGAAACCCGAAGAACTATCCTCTAGTCCAATCTGATGTTAGACAATCAAACTTTGCAACTTTTATTTAAGTTTTTTTTTTTATTTGTTACCTAGAAAACGAGATATTTATATTGAATAATATATAGAAAAATATTAAAACGACTTAACTTTCATGCAAGATTCATCAATACATTTGGCAAACGCAAGGTTTCGCTATACTCTGATCTTTTCTTCAGCGGATGCTGTTTTTGTTCAAATCACGATTTCAATTTAACAATTTAATATTGTTTCATGCAAGTGTACAAATCATTAACAAATTGAGCAAGACCCTTAAAACATCGAAAAACTACCGAAAACTATATGTTCCCTAGAAAACTACCGAAACTGAACAAATATTCTTGAAGCATAGCTAAGAATCCCTCGATAAAGTTACCTTTCAAAAAAAGTAAATCCCAGGTACACAGATACACAACTAAAGAGTGTAAACTCATAAAACCATACTTTTTGCGCCGATAGTTAAAAAAACTTTTCATTGTAATATGTAGAACTTTTGTGTTCTCTTGTATTTTATCTATACAATTTATAAGGTATCTTTCTACCTATGTCTATCTACTTAACCCTCGAAAAAGAAATTTGACTCAGATTATTATCATGAATGAAAATGATAATCTGATACAAGAAAAATATCAGAATTATTAAAATATATGCAACGTAAATTGAGTATTTTTTCAGATTAAGGGTGAATGTTTTTTAAAGCATTTTCGGTAGATAAATTGGAAGCAATCAAAAGTCTACAAAAAATTTAACTTTTTGATTCCAATTACATTAAGACATTATTTTCAGTCTTTCGAAGGAATAGGAAAGCGTACTAGCACACTACCCATTGAAAATAAATTAAATTTTGATGGTTCGGTTTCCATGAAATTTGACCCACAATAACGTATTAGATCATAGACGTTTTTTATAATTATGTGATCATAGTTTAAAACGAAAAGATTTTATTACCAAAATAAACCCAGTAATTTCATTTTAAAATGGCTCACTGATTGTAGTGAACAGTTTTTGAGTTATTTAGGATCAAAGCATATATTTAACATATATTTTTACCTAAATATTCGTCACTCATCCAGTCTCTGAAATTAAAATGATTTTTTTTTCTTCAAATTCCAATAAAAATGAATATTAATGCAATTCGAATTAATGATTCGGTTTAGTTCTACGAAGGTAAACTACAATATAATCAAAGCATGGATTCCCTAAAATGAATTCTACCTTGTATACGGACTTAAATTGAAATTAGTTGTAGGGATATAAGCATAGAGAATACTCGTTCCAATGTAAATAAGATACTACTAAAAATTTATTATTGGTTATTAGAATTTACAGTTAACCACTAATAGGCTTGGAAAGTTTCAAGTTATTATTTGTATGCACCCAGTATTATTACTATCCAGGCCCTGCCCTTGTCTGTAAGTTAGTCAGCTATCCACTTTCACAAAGTAAAGTTACTAACTTTCTGACAGAAGGTTATTATTTTCACCACGAAAAACAAAACCGATATTTACAATGCGAAAAAAGCTTCTTAAACAAATATTTTTGTTTGTATGAGACGTATACCTATTTTGTCGTGCGATTATTCCGTATCATATTATTCACTCATTCCGAAATTTTATCGTATAAGTTAAAGTTCTTTGAGAAATAATTTTCACTATATTAAAGAAAATTTTAAGAGGGAAAACGCAAAATGACACATTATTTGACTACAAAGCATTTATTTGGTTTATATGTATGTACCGTGCAATAAATCAAAACTTTTTAACAATACTGTAGGGCGAAACAAACACCATAATCAGAAAATTAATCTGGCGACTAAAGGCTATATCCACCGGCCGTCTGATAGTTATTGTATTTTATTGTATGTAATGTTACAATAAACCTAAAGTATAAGTGAATTTGTGGCGCTTTGACCACCACAAAAGTAATGTTTAACCAACCGTTTAGTAACATTATTTAGTTACATATTGTTGTTAGCGTAGCTTGGATGTAGACGGTAATAGCTAGTCTTGTCGTATTATTAAACATCCCTTTTAAAATACACATTCAATCTATATAGCTACAATTAGAGAGGTGCCAAATTTCAAAAATTTAGATTTGCAGATACGGCTACGATAATGGATCAGCGCGATCTTCTGAATCCAACATTACATCGTAAACAGTTTTCTTGTTATGCGAGATACATATATCTCTACGTGCTGACGTCACATCGAAACTAGCATAAATACATTTGTTTCAACTGCACATGATGCAAAACATGATGCATTGATTGGTTTCAAACATGAAGTTCCCAGAAAAGAAAAGTTATTTTAATCGATTCCAAAATTCAAACTGAAATTTTCAACATATCTTTGCGTTTTAGATTTATTAGACAAAAGACTCGTACAATAAATGAAAAAAATTTGATACTGATTCCAAAACTAAATCCCGTAAATAATCCGTTGTAGATACAGATACGAAAATCTGGAACATCACTAGTTACTACGTATAGATGTTAGTAAACGTTTCTCTTTCGATCAAATGCGTATGATATGCCAAATATTCAAATTTGTACAGAATGTAACAAAAAATCATTCACAAATCTCATGGAAAACCAGTTCTGTAGATCCCGATTAATCTTCCTGAATAATCAATCACTTATCCCGAAATCCCGATAAATCAACAGTATCTATAAGATGGTGATTTAGTGTTTCTGTGTCAAATTTTGTCCGTAAGCAAATATTTTGATTGATGGAAACTTTCAAAGACTTAATATTGCCTTTTATTTTGTTTTATTAATAGGCATGTTATATTGTCTATTTTGAGGATTAAGAAAAATGTGTTTTTTTTTTCAATCTCTAAGGGAATTCGCTTAGCTAACGCAACTTCTGCGTTACGAATTTTTGTTTTTTAACTTTAAAACCTAAGTATATCATTCGCCGCATTATTTATTCTAAACAGAGGTCAAGATACACATAGTTTCTGACAATTATCATTATCAACCAAAATCGAAATACTTTTTTTAGTTCAACTTCGACACAAAACTCAATTCAGGTTTCCATTCATCTCAAATCCGATTTAGAATCACTTGAGTTTGTTCAAAAATAAAAATTTAAAAAAGTACAGTTTTTTAAAATTCCAACTGTTTTTGAAATTGGTTACATGAAAGATGTTTTTAGACTTCTAGAAACCATCAACCTCTTCGAATGATGGTGTTTCACCAGGATGAGTTTACTAAGATCACTTCTCGGACTATATACCTATACATAGAGAATGAATTTACTTTAAAAGAACCTTTCATTTTGAAACCCTTTGGTAAGAGTGTTACGTTCTCATTCCATTATGTATTATTAACCATACATTTCTATCTATCGTAGTGAATCGGATTGAATCTACTTCGTAGTATAAACTAAACTATTTTACTACGCTCTTTCATTTATATATTAAACTAGCCTCTACCCGTCTGCTTCACTGGACAATATCAATTTCAAAAACAAATACTACCAAAAAATTGTATTCTTACTTTTCGTCTTATATCGGCAAGTTATAACATAATTCACAATCAAAATTGAAATGTCAATTTTTTAAATTTGTGCCCTCAATTTTTGCGTTATGCAAACATACAAACACACCAGGCAACAATTTTAGAATAGTAAAGATGTATTGTAATGTCCAACATAAACATTAAAATGAGCTTTGTTATTTTCTATTAAATACTAAAAGCTGTTTGTATTTAAATGTGTATGTTATACACATGTACACGAAATCAATAGAGGGGTTACAAGAAATTTTACCATCCAAGTCAAATGTATCTACAGTTATCAATTTATACGTAATCATCGATTCTCGATTTTAATTGATTTTAACCCTTGATCTCTCATTGACAAGAAGAAAGTTTGGTAGCAAACTAGCAGTATTTCTACGTGGATAAGAGTGCGAAAATATTTGAGAAAAAATTGTTAAAAATCGAGATAATTTTTTCGTTTCCAATTTGGATGAAACTAATGTTACAAAGTAATTTTAACCCAAAAAATTCAAAAATCAGGTTTATTTAACATTTGGATGAGTAATTTTCGAAATAACGTCAAAACCCAACCAAAATATTGTTTTTCTCCGAAACTAGTACCTTTTTCGCCCAATGAACTCGATTTTTGAATTTTTTGGATCAAAATTACCTTATAAACCGAGTTTTAACAAATTCCGAAATAAAATTTTTTTTTACTAATTTTTCGATTTTTTCTAAGGGGTACCCCTTAAAAAATTTCTAAAAAATCGAGATAAATTTTTCGTTTCCAATTTGAATGAAACTCATGATATAAGGTAATTTTGACCTAAAAAATTCAAAAATCAGATTTATTTAACATTTGGACGAGTAATTTTCGAAATAACGTCAAAAACCCATCCAAAATATCATTTTTCTCCAAAACTAGTACCTTAATCGCCCAATGAACTCGATTTTTGAATTTTTTGGATCAAAATTACCTTATAAACCGAGTTTTAACAAATTCCGAAATAAAATTTTTTTTCCTAATTTTTCGATTTTTTTTAAGGGGTACAAGATAAATTTTTTTTTCTCTGCCACGTCCCACCCATTTAAATGATAACTTTATACAAAATATTTCCCATTAACATGGTAAAATTTTTTTGAAAATCCCTGTATATCATTGAAAAGAAACATGGAAATTTAGCTTCATTGTAAATTATCAGTCTATTATTAAAAAACTTTGGATTGGCCGAAATAAAGAAAATTACGGAAAAAAATTTAAAGAGAGACCAATTAATGACATTTCTATAAAAAATGTTTAAAACATTCATAGAAATCCCATACTTCAATCTTCACTAAAATTTATTTGAAAAAAAAAAAAAAAAAAAAAAACATTTAATTATTTTTCAATTAAAAAATAAACAATATTTTTCATACAAATAATTATAATGTAATTAACAATTAACAAAAACAATAACAACAATATTGTTAAACAAATTTGTTGAATAAAGATACAACAACATTAACTACAGTAATAATAATAAAACATATAAACAAATATTAATATTTTTTTGTTTATATAAAGTTAACGCCTGTGGGTAAATTTATGCGTGTGCAAAGAGAGAAAGAAGAAAAATATGGTGTGCAAAAAAAATTGTGGAAAAGAGGAAATTGTGGATAATGTATTGTTGTATAGAATAGTTTTATGTGTATGTATTGGTCTATATATACACAATTGATACGGAGAGAATAACGAACCCTAAAAAACCTTCAGGGTATAATATATGTATGATCGCGTTTGGATACCAAGTGTTGCAAAAAAATTTTACTACCACTTTGCTATAAAAAATTATCATTATAACTCAGGATTAAGTTTAGATTAGTCACGTCGTGGCTGTCTTCGAGTGGATCACTCCATAAAACAATTGGAACTGTTTAGATTCAAAAAGAGTGCTTCGTAAACTTCAAATTGCATAAATCATTAAAAATAGATAACCCAAGATAGTTAATTTTCTCATAGAGAAGGTATGTGTGGTTACAAAGAAGGGGAATCGTCGTTTCCTCTTCCTTCGCATTGTAACAGTTATACTACAATAGCCGTGAGCACTAATACTAATCTATGCACATAAAATGCTTTGCCCTGAATTGATTGATTGACTGCCTAAACCGCTGATCGTAGAGACCTGAAACTTGGAGGGTGTATTCTTTGTATGACATAGGCATTCTATAAGAAAGGATTTTTCGAAATTCTCTAACCCTAAGGAGGTGAAATACGTGATGAACGTTTGTATGAAAATCCGTATAAAAAAGAAAATCAGGGCTATAACGCGGGAGTTTTTTTTTTAAAGTATAAATTGCCCAGGGAAGCGAACGGGTGTCTGCTAGTAGTTTATAATTAGCTGCTGCTATATTTCTTGTAGAGTCTGTCTTTGTGAGTGCCTCCAGCACTGGAGAGCATAGTGCCTCCAGGAAGTGACTATACTCTTACCATATTTACCGTGCAGTAACTCAAAGGCGTTCCTCTGTCGATTTTATATTGGCCTTTAGCATAGCTCGTAGTTCCTAAAGCATACAAAAGGGCGTTTACAGTACCTAATATCTTCTCTATCTTACTAATAAATCCATTACAAATATAAAAACTTTTTTAATCAATTAATAAGTAGATAGGTACTGTCTCCAGAACATGGAAACGTTTTGTTGAAACACCCAGTACAATTAACTACCCACATAAATGGTAGAATGAATATTCCTCCAGGTAGTATGTAGTACACTATGCTACATATAATTTTTGTATTGTTCGCGATAAATGTTTAATAATTGTTCCAATATGGTTCATTTAGAAAGAATCATTCAATTTTACTCTCTACTCGATTCTCTTTTATTCCATCCTCTATCTCCATGCATGTTTCCCATTCTATGCTTCATAAAACTTAAATTAGTTTTACGATTAATTTTATGCAAATCCCCTTGTAAATATGATGGTTTTCGTATGTAATTTTAATCAATAGATAAATTTTTTTTTCATATCTATACACTGTTTGAGTTTTTTTTTTTGTTTCTGTAAAGCAACACAGTGACCAGCTATAAAAGTTGCTTTCATTTTGGTGTTTATCCGTCTTTTTCCCAAAACATAATAGTTTTTGTACTGCAAGCTATTAAAAACTGTGTATAATCAAAATTGTTGTAAATTTGCTTTAGACGATTCTAACATATTTTTCTTCTACGATTTTTTTCCAAAAAGTTACATATTTGAGTCATCGTTCTGGAAAAACGCAGCAAGGAATTTGTCGGACACTATGACCACTTGATTAATGTTAATAACTATTAAACAATAAAATATTTTGTCCGACATATTTTGTCGTACTTAAATACGTTTTTACGATAACTCAAGTATGACGTCATCGTGCTCATTTAAAACGCAGTCTTTTCGAAAAAAAAAAATCGTAGAGGATAGCTTGGTAGACTCGTCAAAAAGAAGTCAACGAAGTTTTAAATACATTTCCCTTGCAGTACCTCAAATAAGTCTATCTCTTCATTTAATATTGGTCTTTTTTTAATGACATTCAGGCGTAGCAGTTTACAAAGCATAAATAAGGACATTTTGTAATATCTACAATTATGTGGAATGACATTATTAGTTTCAATTCGATATTAAGTTCAAGCAGTTTTGGGCTTAAATTCACGGACCTAATTTTGACCAGGAAATTTGGAAATTTTACCGCACCTTAGTTGGATTTTTTAAATTTGTCTTTATGCAATTTGCTTTTTTAAACTTTGAAAGAAAATTAAATTAATAATACATAAAAATTAGGGGAAAATAAATTATGAACTATTCTTAGAAAAAAATTAATATTGTTATTTATTCATACAATCTAAATCCTTTTTATACCGCCGGTAATACAATACTCTCATAAGTTTTCCCCAATTGAATTTATATGTATCCCTTATTTTAAAACGAAATCATCTGCCACTATTGTGGTTTGAATCTTAAAACCACAATTGTGAGTCATAATATTTTTCCATTATTATAAATTTATAAATCTAATAAATTCAATTATTTTAAAATAATAATTGCATTTTTCTTTTACAGATTGCCTTCATTTACAATTATATCGTGATTCAAAAGATCGCTACAAACAAGGGCAAACAAAAGCATCATTATCCCTACAGCATTTTTTGGGAATTGAATCTGGTTTTACATTAGACAAAGAAAGTAATACAATAGCAATTATTTGTCAAGATGTGGTTGTTGTATTAGCATTTGATACTAGAGAACGATTAATACAATGGCAGGTGAAGATATCAACAAATTTGGGTGAAGATTTACAGTATTTAATATTAATTTCAACTGCACCATCAAAGGCAAAATTACCAAGCGGTCCGGCAAAAATGCATATACAAGACTATAGATTTTGTGTAACCACTGGTGTACCTCCACGATTGTCTGGTGTTTGGGAGATTGGGCATCTAAGGTAGTTATTACAAAATAAAATTCCGGGGGAGTTAAATAAAATTTTTGTATGTAAGTCAGTAAACCAGGTAGTCAAATTCCTTACCACGTCAATAATAAAAAAGGAAAACGCCTACGATCAGAGCAAAGTAACTTGAATTCCTGTCTGGAGAGAAATATTTACTCCGATTAGTATTTGTCTCCGATCTAGATTTTAAGTTTTCCTTTTTATGTTTTCAAAAATAGTTGTTTAATGAATATTTATTAATAATTTCCAGACGTTATGGTGTTGTGGAAGGAAGATTTTGTTTCGAAGGAGGTTCTAGCTGTGGTAAAGGAGAAGGTCTCTATATTTTGGTAACCGATCAAGGATGTGAAATTACAAAAACATTGCAATCAGCCGCTCAAGGAAAATTAACCACCAGAAAGCGCCCAGTTTCCCGGAAAATATCAAGTATAATGAGGATTATATTTGCTTAATGAATATTACAAACATTAACGAATTTTTTGTTATTTTTATAGCCATTCATGGTCCACCAAAATCAAGAATTAGCCATATTAGTTGTTTGGACGTATCCAATACTAATCAGCAGAATTTTATGAGTAACTCTAATGTTGATGTCTACCGAAGTCTAGAACAATACCATGACTCATATCAATCACACACCTCGTTACACGTGTGCAGAGAACACAGTGATGAATCACACAGTACAATAATGCAACCAAATTCAAATGCTGATTTAGACTCTGATTATGGCTGTGGTGACACGGTATCCGTTAGTGAATTGGATATTTTTCAAAATGAACAATGGATATCGTTTGATAATCACAACCATAGTAGACTTAGACAATATACTATACCAAAAAGTATGACTTGTTTTTCAAAATTAGGCGCACCGTCAATGTCTCGTTCATCAACTGCTACCATACATGGCACTCCTTGCGCAAATGATTCACAATTTAATGCACATTGGATTATGAAAAATTCACTGGCGACAACATGTACCCAATGTGTAGAACAGGATGGCAGCGTAGATAACACAAATTGTGAATGTTTGTCACATAGAAATAGTAATGGCAATTTTGAGTATTCTGTTATAAAACAAAGTGAAATAACAAGGAATATTTCGTCACTAATACCAGATTCCGTCCCACCTAAAAGCTCCAAAAGCATTCAAAGTGGATTTATATCACAGTTATGCCAATGTTCACCTTCATGGCCAACAAAATCACCACAATCACCTAATTTAGATTATAATTCTTCGATCAAAACCATGAATATTCGAAAACCTTGCGGCTGCATTTTAAAGTTAGGTTATAATGACTGTCCTTGCCATCAAGGAACATCAAATTGTTGGTCTGGAATCTACTGTCAACATTCTAATGAAAAGCAGAATACCAATATGCCAATCACACAATCAGTGCCTGACAATAAATCGGAAACAGAGCCAATTTACGCTACAGTAGATAAATCAAAGAAGGCTAATCGCAATTGTAAAAAATCATGTATCACAGAAGAATCAGATTCATGTGTACTCAATGAAAATGATGAAAACTATACTATTATAGAGCCATCATTACCACCGAAAGATAATAAAGCAACTGTTTGCACAAAACCAGCTATATCTTCTGAAAATTACGAAAATACTTGTTTTGTTCAATCTTTAGAACATTATGAAAATGCTAAACAATTACTTAAAAAAGCGGGTATCACGCAAGAAGAATTAAATCACTTAAAAGTAGAAATGAAATCTGAAAATCAACAGTATGCTTCTAATTTTTATGGCCCAAAATATTGTCATAAATGTGGCCATGCTAGCACAAGGGTTGAACATAATGAATCACCAAAAGCTGAATTAAAGATATCTAAAGATGCAAGTGTGGATAATCAAGATGATTATTTAATGATGGAACCTGATACAACTAACCCGCCGCAATCTGAATGTGTCCAGAAACCTCAATTAGATCAACACCCTTTCCTTGGATATATTCCGATGTCCCCTATTACAAATACAAATCCAACGGATACAGGAGAAAATGATTTGATTAGACTTCGAATAAAGCGATTTATGGGTGAAAAATCAGCAAGTAATCCTAGCTTATTTGGTTCAGCAGTGGAGCGAAGTAGAAAACGCTCTGATTTGTATACGCAAATACCTGAAGTTGAAAATAATTCACCAAATTGTCAAAAATTATCTTTATTGCCCCGTAAACGTTCCCGATCTGCAGATGCCAGTCGGTATATTGAAGAAGATGCAGATGATTTAGACAACAGTTTAACTCCTAGTCAAACGACTTCTCTATCAACGGAGACTTTAAGAAAGATATCATTGTCTTCGTTAAATAATGACTCATCACAAATAGGACATAGACTATCTCCCCCTTGTTTACCTCAAGAAATCGAGCATTGTTTTCGTACAAAATGTTATCGAAAATTAAGTATAGACGTTAATTCAAATGAAACTGAGGGAGATGATAATAGTAGTTTAACAAGTGACTCCTTGCGGACACAAATTGCAACAACACAACGAAAAGCCATTAATATTAGAAGATCGGCTAGCGTACCATGTAAATTTGGGAAAAATCGAGAATCAAGTAGTTCAAATGATTCAGGGGTAGGTTCATTGAAACATCAAGGAGCTGATTTTGCCGAGTTTGAATTTCCATTAACTGTAGAAATGACAAGTCGACGGCATTATTATTATGCAAAACGACTTGCGCCTGCTTTAATAAACTGCATGCATTTCTCACTACCAAGAAGATCCAAATCTTTCGATCCTCTTAGAGAATTAACTTTTCAGTTCCAAAACATTAAAATTCCAACCAAATCTTCTTCAGCTGAAGCAGAAATACCAATTTGCCAAACCAAAAGCCGAAAAGGTAAAAAAGCTCTACTTGTCCGGTTTTACAAATGTTCATATTATATTAAAATGTTACAGGTTTCAGTAGTTCTGCAGATACTTCAAATTTGGGTTCAACATGCACAGATTCTCGCAGTACCAGTAGTGGTACTTCTGATATGTCAGATTACATAGAATCTCTATCTTTGTCCTCTCATAGCTCTTCTGACGCTGCAGATCTTAGGTAATGTAGTCTAAAATTATCATGTTTAACATTTTTAATACAAAAATTTTCTTCGGTTTTAGATTTATTAGACCAACAACAAAATTACGGCCCCGATCTGGAAAAGAATATCATAATATTGATAGATCGCTGTTGGTGCTACAAACATATGGTAATGGTATTTGGGATGAAATTCAAAGAGATCCAAGTGCGTCGTCATATGCCAAGATTACACCATTTCCTGAAAATCCCGAATAACCGAGTCCCAGTTATATATAAGGGAATCTTCTCTTCCTAACTAAAAAAAACTTCTACGTTATAACATCCGAATACTTAATATGCTTTTATTAACTTGTCAATCTAATACTTGAAGCAAACCAAAAATTAATAAACAAACAAAGTAAAATTAAAGTCTTACTGATTATACTAACATGCAATAATTTTAATAAATAATACCAAATTTTAACGAGAAAACAGTCTTTATTATCTTACTCAACTTACATTATATTTATTCATTAAAAATATGTATTATTTTTTAAATTTCGTGTACAAAAATTATTGAAGCTCATCTTCTGCCTTTGGTAAAATGTCCTTATTCAATTCATCCAAAGTATGAGATAAAGTTTTGGCTTCTAATTTCAATTTTTTATCTTCTTCAGTCATCGGTATATAATGTGAAGCTAATTGCAAAAAATATTTCGCTTGTTGTAATCGACCTAATTTAATTGCGGATTTGCCTAACATTACTAAATTTCCGACATAAAAGCCTGGTGTTGATTGTTCAGCTTTTAAAAAACAATCGTACGCAACTTCATAGGAGCCACTTGGTGGTTCTTCGAATAATACATTCGCCAATTTTCTTTGAAACCTACAATCAAACAAATTTGTATAAATCCGTATTATTATATTATTTTTAAATTAATTTTACCAATTTAAGCTCGCTAAATCGTATGCTAATTTTCCTAGCATATGATATAAAGCTGTTTGGGTTTCATCAAGTTCAACTGCTTTCTGAAAGTGAAAAAAAAAATCATTATTGTACTAAATATGCGAGGACTTAATTCTTAATGCAAAGAATTAAATAAATATTAAAAATGCAAGAACTACGTTATGAATGATGAAGCAGTTTAGTCACAAATTAAACATACAGTTATGTGATAGCGTATGGTCTCCAATCCATTTATTTTCGCTTTAATACCTTCCATATTGTATTTACAATCAAGTATTATTGCGGTCCATTTATGTACATTTGCATTATCATTTCCAACACTTAATGCGTGATTTACAACATCGACGGCTTCTAATATCATTAAATTCGATATGGACGACGGTAAATCAGGAGTACATGATAATTTATAAAGTGCTCGAGCAATTCGCCAAAGTATCTCTGGATTATTCATATACTAAAACATTTTATTTTATGAAATCTTATATAAAACTCCCATCTATGTAAAAATAAAAAAATTAATTATTTGGGGATCCTGTATATTATTATATACAAAAAATTTCTTACGGTTCAAAAGATCAATTTTATACACAATTCGGTCAGTTAGTTTGAAAAACTCTTGTCATTATCTCTTTCCGTTTTTAAGTTAAGTTGAGAAAACATCTCAAGAGATACCCTTCATTTTTTATAAAAGAAAATAATCTCAGCTCATGGAAGTCAATGTACGTGATTTCTGGCGCTGTTGTGACTCCGACCTTTTAGACTCAAATAAGAAAGTAAAAAATATCTGCATGTGGTGAGTATCTACCAAGTGAAGCGTATCTAAACCGCTGAAATAAATGACTTTCATATCCTGTACAGATTCAAAATATTTTCGAAATGCATGATTTTGATTTAGGAAATGAGGATTACAGCACGATAACAAGAATTATCAAAGAATGATTATTAACCGTTTATCCCTTTTCATGAATCGGTTTGCGTACGTTTTAATAATCCGATTTGGATATAATATTCCTGCCCATTCGAAAAATGAATCGTTATGAGTCCTTAGTCTACGATAATACTCTACAGATATGTTTAAAAGAAAATAAAATAGATGGGTAAGTAAAAATTACTTTGAGACGATTTAAATTTTCATATACTTCTATGTACTTTTGATTTTTATATAAATCATCGGCATAATCAATTATTTCGTCTGTGTTATTATTCCAATATTTATAGTATACAGAATTTTGTTTTTTTAAAAATGGCCATTCTGGAATTGTTAACGGCAATGATAGCATTAACAGATTGTTAATTGGATTCGGTTGTGTTGCTTGTCGATGAATCTAAAATAGATTTAAACAATTGGAAAATGCGTAAGTTTAAAATTAAAAATGATATTACTGAAAATTATATTATGTTTACCCTTCTTAAGGCGATGTTTACAATTAAAGAAAATGTACGAAATTGAGCTCTACATGGTACTCTGATCATGATTGTTGATGATTTTCTTAAAAGAATTTTTAAAACTTTACTCAATTTTGTAGTCCATATTAGTTTTATAATTATTATATTTGTTTACTCTCAGCTGTTATGTCAACCTTTCATTTTACAGCAAATTATTTGTGGTTATGTTCAAATGTCTAGTTGACAGCCAAAGTTTGACATTTAAATTTATCTGTAGGTAAAAATTTGTACAAATGGTCGAGGAAGTTATAAGCTCCGTGAACAAACCAAAAGTAAATATTGTTTTTTTATTGTAAAAATTATCTAAATCATTTATTTTTTGTATATTTTATTCATATAGATAAAAGCTGCTAGACCTAAGGCTGTTTATTATTGGACAGTTTCCGATGTTCAAAAGTGGCTTCGAAGACATTGTAGCGATTATTATCCGTTGTACTGGGATAAATTTCAGCAGGTATTATCCTTTCTGATATCTCAAGAGAAGTTAAGTCACTAGATACAACAAAGGGAACCATTCTTAATTTTTTGAAGTACAAATATTATACAGATTTAAATAATACCATAGCATGTTTTGAGCTTTTCCTCGCTTTATGAAAAAACTATTTAAGATTAGAGGATATATTTTTTTAAAATATCTCTTGAATAAGTCAGTGATAATTTTAAACTGTAGTTAATGAAAATATAATTTTAAGTCAGTCAAATACACAAAAATCGGAAATGCGTCAGTTTGGCATTTCTCAAACCGTATAGGCAATATGAGATACATACATGTAAACTTTATGCCTGAATCTAAATAAAGTCGTAACTCTGTATACGATTTAATGACATTATGACCATAAGGGAGAAAAAGAAATTTCCAATATAAAATGCACGCGTTTCCTCTTTCTAAACGCAAACCGGTGGTTGGATTCAATTTATTTCACTTTTTTGCGTATGCTTACTGATTAATTCGTCCTAAGGTTGTTTGATTGTAAAGCTACAGTTCCCTGTTGAATCAAGAGCTCCATTATGAACTCGATATAAACTAATGAAAAAGGTTTGGAATCTCATCGACGAACTAAAATATATATAATAATCCGGAAGGATTATGGGCTAATCGGAGTAGGATAGATTTGTTATTTGAAAGAGTCCCAACAATTAAATAGTTGCGTCTGTATCAGAGTATCGACCCATTTTACATGCTAATTATAGGATTATAATAATATTTACACAGATTTTTAAAAGAATATATCTGAAAAGAAATTAATGTCTGAATGCAGACATAAATTATCTCTAATATACTTTCAATTAATTACAATCTATTGTGTTTTAGCATGATATAACTGGCCGTGCATTAGTACGTATCAATGAAAATACTTTACTTCGTCTAGGTATTGTAAATAGTGAACATCGTGAAGCAATTTGGAGAGAAATAATGAAACAACGTTTAAAAACCGACATAATGGAAATCAGGGATTTGGAAAGACAAAATAGTTACAACTACGATTAAAAATTTATTTTAATTTTTATTTATAATACTGATTTTTTTTTCACTTTGTCTTGTACTTTTAAGTTTTTTTAATTTTCTTTGTAAATTGAAAAACAAATTTTGTAATGTATTGCTTTTAATTAATAATAAATATTCGTGGTTTTATTTTACAAAAATGGTTATTATTTATCATTTATTAGAGCTTATCAAATCAATATACTTATTATTATTCTTTACACGTATTCTTCAGAGACATTTTTAACTCTGTGTATACCCTGCTTTTTGTTTTGGGAGTTTTTAGAAAAATTTTGTTTTTAATAAATACATCACAATAAAAAAAAATTGCCAATGGAATGAATAAATTAAATAGGAACTAAAAAATGTTTTTTTTTTCTTTGACTAGATTTCAAATCACTAAATAAATTATGTATCTTATGTGTTTAGCGTATTTTTTTGCTTAAATTTAAACATAAATCATTTTTTCATACATTTTGAAAATCATAACTGTACACATGTACCTACTGGAAATCATCAATTTTTATAAACTTTGAAAACATACTTAATTCGATTTAGCTACTTTCAGTTTTATCGCACTTTTTAGTTGAGAAAAATGTGATAAAACCAAGAACTACGAGGGCGTTACAAAATTTCACGGTTTTTTATTATATCAGGAAATTAATTTAGATTTATTTCTAAATTATCAATTATAAAAATTTATTTTTTTAATAAAAAATGCGATGATTTTTTTTTTTAAATAATCTCGTAATTCTAGAATTGTATTGTAGAAAAATTGTATCAAACCGAAATTTTGAATCTATGTTAATCGTAAAAATTCATCGCAGTTTTGGCGATGTTTATTAAATGCATGAAAAAACTTGCGTGAAAATTATTGATTTAATTAAATTAAATAAATACTTATAATCTATTCGTCATTATGTTCATCATTTGTACCCGCTGAATTTTCATTAATTAACAAAACACTACAAACACTTTCATTATCATCATTTTCATTAATATCTTCATCTGCTACCGTATGTTCAACATTTTCATTTTCCTCAGTTACACTATTATTCAGTTCTTCTTCGCTTGATTTATCTTTCTCTATAGTTTGTTCTACATTATTGTCTTCAATTTCATTATCTACATCATTTTCACCTGCAATCCGGTCATTTTCAGCTGCTTCAATTTCTGCTTGCTGTTGTTCAGCTTCTTTTCTTTGATCCTCCATCATACGTGCCTTTAATCCTTGATTTAATAAATTACGTAAAATATTTCTATTCTTCTCTAATTCATCATCAGCATGTTGTTGAGTACGTTGAACTGTGGCCTCATCTGGTGAATCATTCAATTCTTGCATTTCACCATTATTATCAAGATTTTCTTCCGATTGCTGATCTATATCAAAGTTTTTGTTCATGGCATCTGTTTGTGGAAAGACCAATCTTTGAATTAAACTCCCCATCATTGGAACTAAGGTCATCAGCTGAGAACCAACTACTCGATCAAATTCTAAACGTTGTTTTTCTACTTCTAAGCGCTGCTTATCAACATCTAAAAGTTGCTTTTGGATATCTATGAGTTGATGTAGAGCGTTGCCATACCCTAGAAAAATGAATATTAAAAGTTATTACAACCTTTCGATAAATTAATCGTCATCATTTATGTCACCTCTAACAAAAGTATTTTCAATTGATAAATTTTGGATAACAATCTACCATGTCCGAAGATACCTTATGAAATTTTAATTTGGCGTTTATTGACATATCACATTCAAACTCAGATTTTGAAACGCATTATTTCCCCCACCCCACCCCACGAGCTTATTTTAATTATCAATTATCGTTTTTGACCGTTAAAAGTTTTAAATTTATTTTTAGGCGTTACTATTAACAAAAATCTTACCCACAGACCAAGATATTTTCCTTTGATCTATTGACATTGGCCTCGACGATCTTTTCCTCTACAATCTCATACGAAAACAAGCCTTCTTGTTTAGCAATATAATGGTTTAATTTTACTAAATTTTATTTAAATGCTTACTCTGGTTTTATAACCAAGAGCAAAAATAATAGTAGCATCCTCTAACATTATTGTGTATTATTAAATAAGAATATCCTGTATTGTTTATCGCAATATGATCACCAAAAATTTGCTGCGCTTAGCCATAAAATCACTTTTATGCATTTAAAAGTTTGACGACTCGGGCAGAAAAAAATTACTTATCGCGGTGGTAATATGAATGCAGCCATTTGAAAATGATTTTGACATGATTTGATATAGCGAATTTTGTATCAACATTTTGGACAGTTCATAATCCAAAAAATAAAAGTTCTTTTAAACAAAGAATATGTAGTTTGCATGAAATTTATCTTGATAAGTATTGACTAAAGCCGAATCATTCAAAATTAATGTTTAATATTCCAAAATTTGATGTTTAAAATTTCAACAATGTTGAAAAATTCATAATGAATAATGATGAATCCAAGAGATGACAGTTGTAATTTTTAACTAGATTCTGGCTGTTTCTTCAAAAAGATAGAATATGCAATAAATATGAATACATTACCATTGTCATCCATTGAATCTTTCTTCCGTTTATTCGGAGGTGGGCCGTCTGAATTCGAAATATTTTGATTGCCTAGACCAGTTTGAGCCGGTTTTAGATTATTCAGAATCAGAAATGGTAATGGTATGGATGATGGCAAAGTTAAATTTTGTGGTTGTCCAGTTGGTCGAATAGTTTGAGGTGCACAAGTGATTGTTCTTGTGGTTTGAGAAGCTGTAATTTGATTACTAGCTTGTCTCATAACGATTTTCTGTTGAATTATATTAGGAGTGTTATTATTTGCTGTAGATGTTTTTACCGGAGCAGGTGTAGTAGTGATGGTTATTGCTGGTTCTGGTAACGAAGCAGGTCCTAAGTCATCGTCGTATTCCGAACTAAAATAATATCAAATACATTTTTTTATGAAAACAACCTTAGATTTTCAAATTCGCGGGTATTTTCACTATTTATTTCGCATGTATGTAACTTAATTACGGCCTTAAATTAGAAATTAAAAAAATATGAATTTGCAGTACTATCACAATTGATGTATCCATTAATACTGAATTGTTTTTTTATTTTGCCTTAAGCTGTTGCCTATGAGATAAATTTACCGCTTAAATTAATATAATTTAAATTTGTGGAAAAACAATTTGGATTTAATTTTCGAATATTATACAAATTTTATGTAATTTCGCTAAAATAAAAAATAATAATTTATTTTAATCAGTTAATTAAAAGTGCTGTTAATTGCACCAAATAATTATAAATTTTTTCGAATTTGAAAATAATAATTTAGGACCGATTATTTTTTAAGAATATAATATTTGAGTAATTTGTAAATTTAAAAATTTTTTTAATATGTTTTAATTACTTAAATATATAAACTCGCTTAACTTATAGACAGATAAAGTGTGATACAACGCTCGTTGTAACGTACAAACAAAAATTCTTGACAATTTACTTCTTTTGGACTGACTATTCTACTCATGCAGGTTTTACAAAACGTATAATGAAACTAGAGAAGTTATCTACATTTCAAGGCATCAAATTTAAAATTTAGGTCATTATCAGCTGTCCGGGAAAGCTGCTGCCAGGAAATTATAATTTCTGATGCTTATGTTGTTTTTGTAACGAGCCAATCTGGTTTACAAAGTGAGACAAAATAAATCAAAATTACAAAACAAGTAATGGAAATATGGAATTCTGTGTTCTTATAGGTTTTATGAAACTTATGAAGCAAAAAAATGGAAATCAAAGCTTTTGTTTATTTACTGCCTGTGTAACTTTTGTACGATTTTGATAAAGGTGGCCTTCGATGCAATGCAAATCTCACAATACTTCTAGATTTTTAAAATAAAGTTTTAGAAAACTAATTTACATCTGGCGTACCAAGGAACTTTTAATCATTTCCGAAACAAATTGAAGGCTTTGAGATTTCATCCTTATTTTGGGGTTTCAAGAGTTGAGTTTCATTTCAACGCACTATTTGAGATGGATTTCTAAATTACTTCCCAATCCAAGAATCTTAGAATTTTATTTTCACGTAGGTTTTACATAATTATTGGAAGTTTTTGGCAATTTCCTACTATTTTGCCAGTTTTTGATTTACAAGAGTAGTGTTTAATGCTGTTTCTCAAAGTTTTAGTAAATGCTATTAAGATTTTGATGAATGAAATCGACATATCTTATAAATTTCGTACAATCGATAATAAAACTTTTTTGAATATTTCCTCTTCAAAACTCTAAACTTCTGGCATAATAAGTTTACTATCCAAGAGTAGTTCAAGGTAAGATTACGATATTCCGAAGGATAACTGTCCAAGTGTCTTTTTTATATAAGTTTATAAATCCAAATACTCCATTTGTAAAATCTCGTTCACTTCTCAGTAACGTAAAACTTGTAGAAAAACTAAAATATTCGCTTGTAAACATATTTGGTATTGGTTTTCAATATTTTAGCAAGTTTGAGCACTTACAATTATAAAACACTAGAATATGATACCCGCCACCGACAAGTTTTTAAAACAGATTTTAATTGCAATCCGAAATTAAAAGACGATAAATTTAATTTTCGGCTGGATGGTATATTTCAGTTTTTAGGCTTCTCATCTATTTATTTAACACTTATATTGGATAAAATTTGATTTGTTGTACCAATGAAATTACACTCAGTTGTGTCGAATAAGACCACTCGAGCGTAGAAAATTACCAGCAAGTGTCGAGATACATTTTCGTGTGATCTCGACTCTTGGGTGAAAAAATGGTATTATTCAAATATTGCTTGACATCATTGTGAGGTAGCGATGGTCGTGAAAATATTTGCGCCTAAGAAAATCTAGTTCTAAGTACATTAAAATTAATTTTGACGAAATTCTAATTTTCATCAACGTCATACAAAGTTAGTTTTATTGAAAAGATAATAACTAAATCCTGAAGAAATTTTAGTTTCTTTAAAAAACTTTTGATTGTTACATGATGGCCTATATTTATAAAATCGGAGTGTGTATCTGCGTGAAAACTTGAACGTTCCGTACTTTTTTCTGCGTATTTTTAATCTACTCTCGGGCTTTCAAGTTGCATATTTTCTTAGGAGTATATAATAGTTGAGGCAATTTTTTCACTCGGATATCTTAAATGTTCCCAAAATCTCAAACTCTAGATTAATATAAAATTCAACTTACCCTTGACTATCGTTACCATTCCATGATTCTAAGTCATCGTTTATATCAATTTCTTGCTTAATTTCAAAATGTGTATCAACATTTCCATCCAAATCTGGTTTAATTCCATTACTCGGTCCATTCGTTGTTTTACTGCTTTGGCTACTAGAATCACCCAATATAGCATCCATTGCTTTAAAATGTGGCCAATCAGGATCAACAGTACCAATACCAGAACCGGATGTAATTGTACGTTTAATTCGATGATATAAGCATTTTAAATTTCGTATACGTGTTTTAATTTCGTCAGGGCTACGATAAAATCCACGTTGTTGCATATTAGCTGCAATTAAACGCATCACCGGTGCTTTCCGGTGTGTTAAATTTAATTTGTTTTGTATTTGTGGACTTCCCCATAATGAAATTAATAATCTTGTTTCGTCTTCGCGGAAATTAGCTGTACGTTTTTTCGCCAATGTTTTTATCAATTGAGCGTTGTTCATAATAAATCAAATAAACACATTCAAGTCCAAATCACATTTTATATTTTCCATTAAATTTTTAATATGATTGATAAAAACTTAAAATTGTTAAAATTTTTTTATTACTAAGCAAGATGGCATTTTTATTTTTACCTTTTGCGAATTATTTTAAAATAAATGAATTTTTTTAAACAAATTAATTAGATATTCAAAAATCGTTCCATGAATTAATTAATTTTCAATCATTTCAAAATATATTGAAACTTAGATTAATAATTATATTTTGGATTGACGTGATATATTATTAATTAAGTGAAACAAAATGATCCATTTGTATTATACCACCATGGAACTCATCTAGATGTTTGCTTCATAAATTTTCAAGTATTGAAGATAAATTTTTGTTTGGTGAATTTTTTTAAATTATTTTTTTTGTGATTTTTTTAATTAAAAGTTTTTTATTGCTACCTGCTGTTCCGTAGGACACCAAATCACTCAATTTAAGTAAAATATCACACGTTTTTAGAAATGCCACACTTGTTTTGTTGTCATGGCTTGTTTTTGTTGTTTATCAACATGGATAATTATCCAGATAAATTTCTCGTACTTTTCTTAAGGCAATTCTTTCATAAAACGCAATCTAAAAAAAAAACCATAAATTAAATTAATAAGAATTAATAAGAAATATTTAAAACTATTATATAAGTATCTAACGGATTTATTTTTCAATTGTTGCAAACTTTTTAAACTATTTTTAAAATTTTCGTTATTGTTTTGTTTAAATGACGTCATCACATAATAATAAAATATAAAGTTTTAAAAGTTTAAAAAATAATATTTGTTTGCCCTCTGTTTTAAAAATGAAATGCAAATCATTTTTAATTTTAATTTCACCCTCTCTTATTTGAAAATGGCTCGCCATACATAAATAGAATAAAAATATATCTAACTATCTCACTTTTTTTTATTATAAATAATATAACATTGGGGGTTGGGGTTAATATATATGAATCAATAGTCAACTTATACAACCAAACATCCCTTATTGTTGTTTTTATACAATTACAAACAATTTTTCGAAATTTACAACAATTCTAAAAAAATTAAACTTGAAATATATTATTTTTAAACTAAAATAAGCTTTAAATATATTTAATGAAATAAACAAATGAAGAAATGTGCTTTTTAGAACTTACCCTAAATTTTGCATGTAAAGTCACTTTCAATAATAGTTGTTACTTGTTTAATATAAAATATTTTTAGTTTTTGTTTCTAATAATATAAAATTTGTTTGTATTATTATCTCAATAATGCATTTATTTTCTTTTTTTCTAAATAATGCAGTTTTTTTAAGCAATCGAACTTTGCGATGATAATTGTGTAATAGCTTTATCAAACGTACTAAACATGGAACGCTGAGCATATAGGGTTGCTGAAACATTCTTTAACCTGCTACCCGCGCGTCCCGTATTTGTCTAAGTCATGTTGGGTTACTGCGCGAGTATAAACATACTATACGGACACGATGAGAAGCTCACTGAGAACTGATCGATAATATACGCGCATGTTTACTGAGCTACATAACTACTATACAGCTAAGAGCTATGTTATGTATTTTCATACTAATGTATAATATTTTTATATATGTATATTTCTTCAATACATGTTCAAGCATTTCACACTAAATTTGTTCTTTATCTTTTTTTAATAACGACGTCATTGTTTTTTTTTTGTATATATCTATTCAGCATGAATCTTCTTTTATCAATATACCGTTTGTTTGTTGTTTGTTTGATTATTTATTCTTTAAATAAAAATTTTAGGTAGTATAGCCCCGGCATAATTCTTCATTGAGCATGCTTTATGGCCGCATGGGAAATTTTTGCAGGATCCCGTTTAAAATTTGCTCTTGAACGTAAAAGTGCAGGTTGTCGGTGAGTAACCGGGAGAATTTTGTTTTAACTAATTTTTTTTTAAATAAATAAGTGATATTGACCGAATCGCGTCGGAAATAACGAATACGACTTTTCCACTTCTTTTTCCATAACGCAATTCCCGGAAAATTGTAAAAACGGTTTAAGTGATTTTCCGGGGGGTGGCGTTGAGGTAAATGAATGTTTTATTTCGTTATTTCGAGTCGATTGGTGAAAATTCCATCTTTTTAGCATGTATAGAACAGAAAGTCTTTATTGTTGGGTCATCAAGCACTTAAAGCACAACAATCAAGCACTTAAAATGCAATTAGGCAAAAATTTTACAAAATATCTGATTTTTTCATTGAGTTTTTGAGGGATAAAAATAAAAAAATACTGTTTTCACAAATTTGATGAATTTTTTACTCGAAACCTGGAGGGCTTAGACAAAAATGTTTAAGAACATTTTATGTTAATTTTGATCGAATTATATAATAAAATTTGTATAAATTTTAAGTTAAAATTCATTAAATCCGATATTTTCTGTGATACATGCGGTATATTTTAAACAAAAGAAAGGAAAATGAAGGATTGTTTAGGATTCAAGAAATTAAACGAAATAAATAATTTTTATAAACTTATATTCTTCCAACAAATTTTTGCCAATTACGTATTTTATTTAATGCATCATGCGCAGCTTCAGCCATTAGTCCTTCTGATGAAGTACTTGGTTCAAAACTTAAAATTTTGTACGATTCTTCTAAACATTTAACAATTTCCCTTAAACGATATCGTAACTCTGTTTTTGATATGACTTTATTATCAAAATCTCGTGCAGCCAACACCATTAATGGTGCGTGTAATTCGTAAAGCGTAATCCCTACGAAAAATCATCCTAATATGTACTACCAATATCTAAGATTAACCCTATATTAGATGCCTGAAATTCAACTGGTTGGAATGTTGATAGGCCAGCATTTGATAGACCAGAATATCGAAATATTACCAAAGTAAAATTGTCTGTTTTCAAGTTATTGTTGGCATTATTTTGTAATGCCCATTTTTATCTGTTAGGATACGCAAATTCGTTCATGAACACATCGATAACCAGGTCTGATTAAGGAAGTCGGTGATAGATTTATAAAGGATCTAGACAAAAGATTTCTTTTTGGAAAAAATATTAAATTTTATGTAAGGTATCAATTGTGAATAATAAAAATGGAGGTGGGCAAGGCCCGCTTATGCCAATTCCCCGTAGCTTTTGGACCTTATTTTCTCTCCCCAATGCCACCCAAATCTGTTGAGCTACTTACCGGGAAGATAAATAAATTAGCTCATTTTACCGAAATATAAAATGTACTAATTTTTAGTTCATTTCCATAATTCCGCCTGTTTGTTTTTTGTGTAAGTAGGAAGTTATAAACACGTTATAGAGCTAAAAATTTATCTCCAAGCATGAAAACAAGCAATATCGATCAAACGAGATAGAAGACTCGTTCAATTATCAATTTTTTTTTATATATTTGAAAAACTAACTAGATTAATTGATTTCTAGTTTGATATTATAATCAATCATTAGGTGGCACATCAACCTTCCAAGAGATGATATTCCTTCTTGGCATCTGAAAACCTGCATATTTACCTCTTAATCTTGAATATCCCGGCTCTAATATATTAAATATTCTTAAAACATCACGACATATTTCAATTTTACGATTTAATAGTTCTTTTGTTAATTCATGTATCATATATCCAGAAATTTTACCATAAAGTTGACTTAACGTGTGTTTTACAGCTAAACAATGATAGTGCATTGGATGTAACACGTTACAATAACGTGTTAAAAATGCCTCATAACCAATTACATCATTTGTATCAATTTTCTCTAATTCATCACCAATTCTACAAAGAGATTATTCATTTATTTTGATAAAGCTACAAAGAAAACATAAAGTAATAGATATATTGTGGAAGCAAAATAATGGTAAAATTGAAATTAATATCGAAAATTTAAATTTTATTTATCAATTAATCACCCGTTTATTGATAAATGGTAAGTAATAAGGTGGTCTAAATTGTAACTACTGAAAAAGCGGTACACTTCTTGGCGGGATTTATCTAATTTGAATATTTTTATTGACCTTAAAAATGGTAATAACAAGTATTGCCATCTGGTCGTCGAAATTGTAGCTACTGAATTCGGGTCTTCTTCTGATTTTAATTAGTACGAATTATTATCGCCAGTTGGCGAATTACAACTCCAAGTTATCAATACATCTTTTGTAAAAAATTCATATCGCGCGATTCTCTATACGAAATACTATCAATGTCATTGTTTTTATAAAGACAAAGAGACATATTATGCCAAAAAAAGTTTGAATTGATAGTGAATTTCGCATGAACTGTGTAGAGAATCGATGTGGGTCGTAAAACAATTTTATACAGAAAAAATTGGATGCAGAAGGAAATAGTATGCTCACCACAGCAGTAGAAAAATTCATAAGAGTTCTTACCTATCCATAAGCATATTCATTGATTTTGCTGTAACCACATAGCCAGAACATGTTTTTTCTGTTGCTGTTATGTTATTGTTATTTGTATTTTGTAAAATATTTTCTTTTTTACTTTTTCTACGTTTTTCATTGTTACATCGCCATATTGCATTATGGTCTAACGGATTTGTACTTAATACGAAACCGGTATGACATTTTGGGCATTTCAAAGCACTTAAATATGTTCCCAATTCAGTTGGATCACTACATCGATTACATTGGCATAGGAAAAATTTATTTTCTAATAAACTTTGACGTCTTTTTAATGTACTCTGCAAAAATGATCAAAAAAATTTTTCAATACTGTTTCAACTTATTTTATGTAGAATTGCTGAAACTCTCCTGTCTGTAGTTATCTGGGGCACCCTGTATAGTACGGGAATTAGTATATCAAACTTTCTCGGTAAAAATTACAAAATAAGAATTTGAACATTTTGTTTCATCATTTCAATAAGACAGTAAAAAGTTTTAAATAAAAGTTTGACACGCTGAAACTTACTTGCAGCGTGTGAGCATAACTTAATGTGATTGGTTGTCCTTTATCTATTGTAATTGCTGCACGAATTGTCATTTGTAGTGTGGCTTCATCATCAATATGTGTTGTATTTGGTACACAATCGTGAGCTAATAAGAATGCTGATGGGTATAAAGCTCGCAAATGAATATCATGATGTCCAATTTCAAATGCATTCACCTGCAAAATTATTAATTGGAATATAACAGAAATTAGGAATTTGATTCGATGAATATAGGAACAGGGAGACCATTCATCCCCAAAAGAAAATTCGACTAAAGCGCCTGAATTTCGGGTTAAAGGGTCGTAGACGCGGGTATAAGACAGAAAATACTAAAATCAGGCGTATATAATGTAAATAATTACTAAGGGGGCGTCCATAAATTACGTGAGGTGTTTTTTTAAATTTTCTGTCCCTCCCTCTCCCCTTGGTGAGATGTCGTGAGGTTTTAGTCAACCCCCTCCCCCGTCCCCCAATCTCACGTGAGATTTTTCAGAATGTGGGTTTATTACGTAAACGCGTTAGATTGTTTATTGTAAAAAGAAAAAAACAATTTGGTTTGTGCTTTTATTTACGACTAGTTAAGACTACCAATCAATATTGCTGAGAGTTATAAATGTAATAAAAAGTTAAGAATAGAATACTTAAATTATGTCTACTGTGATAAAAAAAAAAAGACTAAATACACTGTACCGTGAATTCAGACTAAATTGAGCTATTTAGTATAAAATAAATATGGTGGTTAGACATTCAGTAGATATATAACGTCGAAGTATGAATGAAATAATTTTTTTCCGAACGAATTAGCGAATAATCGTAATCATATTACGTTAACGCTTAAGATTAAATTTTAAACATGTACATACAATTTGGATTAAATTCAACAAAATAGTATAATATTTTTTTGTTTCAATCAGAAAAAAAAATTGCGTGATATTTGTCGAGACCCCCCTCTCCCCAACGTAAGATTAGATGATATTTGACTCGACCCCCTCCCCCCTTAATCATCTCACGTAATTTATGGACGCCCCCTAAGCTACTAAAAACAATAAAAGGCATTATATAATATCTAGTTTAAGAGCGAATTCAAGGTCTCAGAGGATAACATATTTGATAAACCAAGAATGTAATTCTACTAAATTTGTGTCATACTTTTCAAATTTGAGATCAAAATAGTCCTAGCTCTAATAGGTTACAAGAATGTGGAGTCCTGATCCTGGAATTAAGCATATTAGTGATAGCTAGGGAAAAATTGACATCACAGCTGAAAAGAATGACCCAAAATTAGTGGGTTTCAGAAAAAATTCCAATGAGATCGGATCAAATTTGCCTGTGTTATCAAAAAATCGAATTTTTGAACTTTATGACGTTATTAGAATCCAAAAAATTTAATTTTGCTCTATCACATCCAAATTTTATCCAATTTTGATAAACCAAGTATGTAATCCTACTCAATTTGTGTCATACTTTACAAATTTCAGATCAAAATTGTCCTAGCTCTAATAGGTTACAAGAATGTGGAGTCCTGATCCCGGAATTAAGCAAATTAGTGATAGCTAGGGAAAAATTGACATCACAGCTGAAAAGAATGACCCAAAATTAGTAGGTTTCAGAAAAAATACCAATAAGATCGGATCAAATTTGCCTGTGTTATCAAAAAATCGAATTTTTGAACTTTATGACGTCATTAGAATCCAAAAAATTTAATTTTGCTCTATCACATCTAAATTTTATCCAATTTTGATAAACCAAGTATGTAATCCTACTAAATTTGTGTCATACTTTTCAAATTTGAGATCAAAATTGTCCTAGCTCTAATAGGTTACAAGAATGTGGAGTCCTGATCCCGGAATTAAGCAAATTAGTGATAGCTAGGGAAAAATTGACATCACAGCTGAAAAGAATGACCCAAAATTAGTGGGTTTCAGAAAAAATACCAATAAGATCGGATCAAATTTGCCTGTGTTATCAAAAAATCGAATTTTTGAACTTTATGACGTCATTAGAATCCAAAAAATTTAATTTTGCTCTATCACATCCAAATTTTATCCAATTTTGATAAACCAAGTATGTAATCCTTCTAAATTTGTGTCATACTTTTCAAATTTGAGATCAAAATTGTCCTAGCTCTAATAGGTTACAAGAATGTGGAGTCCTGATCCCGGAATTAAGCAAATTAGTGATAGCTAGGGAAAAATTGACATCACAGCTGAAAAGAATGACCCAAAATTAGTGGGTTTCAGAAAAAATACCAATAAGATCGGATCAAATTTGCCTGTGTTATCAAAAAATCGAATTTTTGAACTTTATGACGTCATTAGAATCCAAAAAATTTAATTTTGCTCTATCACATCCAAATTTTATCCAATTTTGATAAACCAAGTATTTAATCCTACTAAATTTGGATCATACTTTTCAAATTTGAGATCAAAATTGTCCTAGCTCTAATAGGTTAGAAGAATGTGGAGTCCTGATCCTGGAGTTAAGCATATTAGTGATAGCTAGCGAAAAATTGACATCACAGATGGAAAGAATGACCCAAAATTAGTGGGTTTCAGAAAAAATTCCGGTAATATCGGATCAAATTTGCCTGTGTTATCAAAAAAAAAAACGAATGTTGGGATATGTTAACACATTTCATTATACATACTTCTAAAATTCCACACATTGTATGTATTTCATCTTCTGAATATTCTAAAAATCCCCATTTCTTACGAATTCGATCCACAACATACGTTTGATTTGTATTCCACAATTCTGGTAATTGTTTACGAAGTAAATTATGTGATTCCATGTTTAATATTGTATTCCATGCTGTTGGATTTGATTTCTTTAACATAATTAGAAAAATGAAAAAAATTTCTAGTAAAATTAAGCTTTTGGTTTTTAGTTATTACCTTTAGAAGTAAACATCTAAACGGGACTATAGCACAAAACTCAGAAGAAAAAGAATTATAATCTTTAAAGTTAATTTTTTTATGAATTTCTATACTTTTAAATGCTTTACATTCTTCTTCACTGTGGCCGAATGGTTTATGACGATTTACACATTTTGTTTCACATAACGGCCATTCGCAATTGTTACACCTAAAGAATAAATATTAGAATTTAAGTAAAACTTATATATCAAACGATACCGTTTTTAAATAATTTTTTTTTCATTTTATTTTATTTCGATAACGCATAATAACGCATTCTGTGTGGGGAATAACTTGCGGTTTTGAAATCGAAAATGAACCGTTTTGTGATTGAATATTACATGGCACCCAATTTTATTAAACGTATGTATGTACGTGGTTTTTCTTTTCGCAGCGGAATGATCATGGGTTCACAATTTCAAACATTTTATGGTAGTTAGTTTACGTGTTTACGCCCGTTTCCCACCATAACTATATCATAATCGAAAGAATACTCGATAAAAGTATTTTAGAAGTAGTACTATCTTTAGATTAGTAAAGTCTTTGAAGGGGAGAGAGCGAAATATTTGGGAGCTTTTAAGAGAAATTTCATTGAAGGCTTTTTATAATCACTGTATATCAAGGTATTCGCTCCGAGCGTGAATTTCGTTTCCATGACAACGATACACTACTTTAATTATAGAATTAATGGATGCATATATAATTGTGTGGATTGCATTGAAAACTTACATTTAAAATTTAATATTCTTGTTTCACAAATTTAAATAAATAATTACGATAATTAACATTTGAAAAATAATATTTGTACAATTTGATTTCTTATTTTCACAATTTTTAATGCATTAAGTTTAATTAATTAGTGTTTTTCAATCATTTTAATTTGACAGTTTCTATATCATTAACATGTAAATAATTGCAAATTAGTCATAACAGCCCACTTTATCTCCAAAATTTTTCACTTAAAGCGCTGGCATCGATTTTATTATCCCCACCATGACTACGCACACAACGAATACCATCTCATTGATATAAGTAGTATCTCATTAAGATAAATCTTTCATGGTAGTCACAGTGATGAATTTATGTATAGAAAGGGGAAGCTGTAGTATTCAAATGTTTAAGTTTTCATTGGAAACGAAATAGTTTGGTATAATTTTTCTAGCCATATCATTTAATCGAGAGTCAAAATTAGCTAAGTCGGTTTGCTTGTTCAAAGTTTTATTTGATTAAACAAATTTAATTTGATCTTCAGGTATGTTGTAAGATATGTTCATGTTCTATTTCTTAACGTTAAAAATCGGCAAAAATTTATCGTTAAATAACGAAGGAGAACGCTGTACAAACACACTTAACGGCGGAGTGCTTCGAATTAAACAAATATATTAGTGACTAATTGTCTTTGAAAGTTTTAAACCCCCGATGTCTAAATCATTGAGATATTTAAAATGTTTATGATAAAAAAATTAAATGTATAAATTTTAAGCTTTAATTTAAATGCCCAAAGAATTACGCAAAAACACCCTCTACAAATTAGACAGATATTAAAAGCCAAAAGAATCCTTCACTGAAAATTTCAGTTGAAGCAAGGTACTGACAACTAAATCATCTAAAAAAGCTTTAATTCTAATTTATAATTAAACAATTAATTCTAGTTTAAAATTCGAATTCAAAATAATATCTGCTTGGTATCGAAAACTAAATTATTAACATTGGATAATTGTAATTTAACGTAGGGTACCTACTGAAAAGTAAATAAGGCACTAGTACAAATCTTTACCTGTTTGTATTCAAGAATCCAAAAATCAAAAATTTTTACCTTCTTAATATTACATACAGAATTAGAAGTTATTAAATTAAAAATATAGAATTTGATATTATAAACTTTTAATTGAAAAAGCCGTATTTATATCGAGAAATTCGTATCGGTAACGGTATCACAAACCAAATTATGATCAATTCATTCGCATTCAAGATTTTTTTATCCGTATTAAGGCTTTTGTCAGTTTAATAGTTAATATAAAAAGCTTTTAGTTTTATATAATATATAAGCTTAATAATAATTTAAAAAGCATTAAATTTTGTTTACAGTTCTGAGTTCTAAAAGATTTATGAAAGTATCGGTAGCGAAATTACTATTAAAAAAGTTTTAATATAATATATGATATTGGAGACTGAACGACTTTGGAAAATCAGCTGGGGGTCCAGGGTTCGAATCCCAGATTGTTAATCGCGTTTTTTAAGAAAAAAATGAGAAAACTATTAAAGCAAAGATTCTGAACAAACAGGACAGTGACAATCATAGCAAGAATTTTGATAATGATATATCCAATTCAACATGTTTCATTGTATCGAAATTAACAATTTCTGTGGATTAGAATTGAAATTAAGCATAGATTTATTACAGGATACCGAAATTTAAATCGAATTTGTTTTCATTGACTGCTATCGCAATCGTGAAAGTTATTATTATAGTTAGAATACTTCGACATATTGTTTCCCTATTGTATATAATTTTGGAGGGTTAGAATTTTACGATACAGAACCGTAAGCAGTAGTTTGAGAATAGTATACATACCTCGATTTGAAAGGAAACATTTCACTTACTCACTTTTTTGCCTTCAATCGCCGGAAGCTACTTAAATTATTTGTTACATCTATTAATCACGCGAATCAGGTTTTTTACTTCGCAATTACTTAGTAAAAATGCACCAACGCAAGCCTCGCGAAATCGAATTTACTAAAACGTTATTAAATTTTGGACTAGGAGAGTTAACTACTACTCATTACAAAATTTAAAATTAACAGTTTGATATCACATTATATTTACAGTAACACAGGGTTGCAAA
This sequence comes from Chrysoperla carnea, assembly GCF_905475395.1. Lineage (NCBI taxonomy): Eukaryota > Metazoa > Arthropoda > Insecta > Neuroptera > Chrysopidae > Chrysoperla > Chrysoperla carnea. Next base: position 24,286,906 of record NC_058341.1, read on the forward strand.
AAACAAAATTGAAAAAATTTGTATGTAATATTAGATGTGAATATGATGAATTGAAAAAAAATCAAAACTATAAAATTTTTGGATAGCAATACGTAAGTATCATAATTAAAATTAGAAAGAACTTGCAGTTATGTCAATCGAAAAAGACAGATCGAAATTTTAAAAATAGCGTAGCACTTCACTTCCCTTAATTGGTAAATTTGACGAATAAAAACAAAAAATTCATCTTTCTAGCCCACAAAAAAGCTTTAAAGAAATTTCATTGTTACTATTGAAACCAGGATATTATAGATTGATCTCTTCTATTTGCGAACTTTTGACATATTGAAATATTTAAACTATTTAATTTAAGTTTGTGTTTAATTAATAAAAATATTTATTTCTCTAGACGCCAGAAAACTTGGAAGAAGTTCGAAATTTGTTGCTATTGAAACCAGTCCAGTGTTTATTTTAAATTGCGGTTAGTGGGTGATAACGATCAATAAGAATCTCGCAGTACAAAACATTAAAATGATCTAGCGTTACTTCTAAAAGTTTGATGAAAAAGATATCCAGTAGGCTTGTTAAATTTCAGAACTTTTATTTGGGAGGAGATGCAAAAATCTCAAACCAACAGTTTGGAATGTACATATGATGGTATTGTAACTAATGTCGCTGCATTGAAGTCTCTTGATTGGGAAGGAAGACTGCTTTTCGGACGAAGTAGCAGAACTGAAGACAGTAAGTATCAAGTTTGGTAAGCTTCTCTTTTAGTTTGAAGACATACAAATTACCAAATTCAGTGAAATAGTTCCAAATATATACAAGAATGAAAGAATCTTTAGGTAAAATAGTAGAGGTTTAACGTCGTTTGGAAATACCAAATAGATGTTTCGAAATAAAAGTATAAAACATAAAGAAGATGCCTTCACAAGAAAGTCGTCGGTGGATCGAGGTGATTAAGAGTCTTTAGCATTTCAACATTTCTGTTAGGATTTCTCTCATTACGAATTAGGTCCAAATTCACAGTAACTCACGTAAAAATTTGCATAAAAGCATCCATACCCAAATCTTGAGATCACGAAAGTTTCTTGTAAGGATTATTAAGAATTTAAGAAATAGTATAGAGTATAAACTTTGTGGTACATACCGAAGTTAAATACAGAATCGCATAAAACAGAAATTTTCGTCTGCGTTCAAATAAAATAAAAAAACCTTCCAAGTTTTTTACCACTAAGTACTTAAAGTAACGACATCTCCACTTTGGAATTAATCAATATACTCGTATACTCATGCAAAAAATTGTTTTCGTTTTTAGGATTACTTTCCAGATATTTGAAAAGAAATAGTTATGAAAACCTTTATTTTAAAGCGATAATTTTATATTTTGGTTTATAAAAGACAAGAAGTTGACGTGGAAGGCATTAAACCATTTCAATAAATAACACACTAAAAAATATCTAGTATGTTGAAATAATTCAAAGATGTTAAAAGAAGTCTGGTAAGAAATTCAACTGAAAGAATGTTTTGAAATATAAAAATAACTGGAAGAATTCTTGTTTGGAGTTCTATGAAATTTCAACAGTGCCAAATACTACTGGGTGTTACTGAAGATATGGTTTTGATAGGTACTCAATAGAATTATTCATGACATGGAAATGTGAGTAAATTTTCTTTAAAAGTTTCTAAAAGTAAGTTTTGATTGATGGCAATAAAATTTCGCTTCTTTAAATTTGAAAATCTTTGGAGAATAAGAAAACATTTGGTTTTTGATTTTGAATATTCAGAATGCTGCGCGGCGTTTCGGTTAAAAAAATTGGAAAAACAAGTTTTATGAGAAGAGGAATTTCCAGAATAAGAAAAATTTTAATATTTAAAAGATAAAGTAAAAAATAACTTACAAACTGATAATTGAATATAAAAAAAGTGTTAACTACCATCTTCGATCGAATATTTCAAAAACCTTTTCGATTGGAATAAGAAAGTTGAAAGTTATACTAATTTGATAGAACATCGTCTTTAATTAAATCACTTAGAGTTGAGAAAACCGCCAGAATACGAGGATTCACAAGGTTGGTTCGAGTTGAATGTTCATAATTGTAGGGAAGACAAACAAAAGTTATAAAGCACAAGGTGGGGGGAAGGCGTATATAATTTTTTGAAAATTATTAAAATACATAGTAAGCAATGATTTGTAATCAATCAGTATTGACTTGCAATAGCTCTTAAATGCGTCAAAAAAATTTTTAAATTAAATCCATAAAAATTAAATAAAAAAGGTTTTTTACGAGCAAAAAAAGTCATGCAAAAATCATGAATGTCTTTTGATAAGAAAATATATGTTTAAATACCTTTTAGAATACTTAAGTTGTTCCTCGTTAATTGGGGAATGACATTCCAGACAATTTACACCAGAATTACTGAGCGGTCCCACAACTATAGGTAATTCATCTAATATAATTTCACCAGGCTCCAAACGTTTGGCTGCTAAAATATACCTTTAAAAAAAAATTCAAAATTAAAACTTTGCTATCATATAAAATTATTGTAAATTACTTTTTATCCACGAAGTGTTAGGCAAAATTTGTATCAAAAATTATATAACTTTTGATTTCGTATCTAAGACGACAACTTAAAAACATGCAAAAAATGACATAATAAATTTAGCAGAAAATAGATTCATTCATCATAAAATTGTAAAATATTTTACCGTCCCATAATGTTTGAATTAGCAATTTCATATGTGATATTTGTAGAAAGATTTTCGTCAAAATCGTTCAGTTGTAAGTCTTGAAAAGATGATGATATATCAGAATTTGTAATATCCGAATGACATTTACTTCGACGATGATGTTTCTGGAATTAAAAGAAAAATTGAATTAAGTTTACCATGTGGAAACCCAAAAAAAGTTATAAAACATTTTGAATGAATGAAATTTAGAAGATCAATGTGACATTTCCTCCATTCTTTGGAACTCGTAATAAAATGATTAAGGTGGTGATTGTGATTTTAAAATCTGTTAAACTGCAAAACGGTCCGGGAAATTTACGAGAAAATATCGTGGCAGAATGATGACAGTGCCGAGATTTTATTACCAGTTTGAGATATCATTCTCACTGCCATTTTCTAGGTAATTAATTAGGTAATTCAGTATCATAGTTCAGTATAAGAACGCGATACTTAAAAGAAAAGAAAATTTTTGCGTAGTCTTCATGACATCGAAGCCTGAAAACGCAAGGCAGAAAAAATGTTTATTAGAAGAAATGATAAAAATGTCATCTTAATCAAGAAACAAGAAACGCAAATTCTAATAAAAAACATAAATAAAATCAAACTGAATTTATCGATAATTTTTGAAAAGTTATATAGAGTTAATATTGTAATGAAAAGCAGGTCATTAATCAATATATTTCATGGAAAAACGAATACCGCTTACTGCATTTTTCTTTGCAGGAAAGAATTAAAAAAGATTCTCATATATTTGAATACAAAAGTTTTCTAAATTAATAATGCTTCAAAAATATCAATAAAATACATATTCGTGACAACAAAAATCTACAATTACTGCAAGAGATTATTCAAGCTTTCAAGTCCATCGAAAACTCATTTTATTGCTAATTAATGTAAAAAGGTCACTTCCAAAAATATTTATACCTACTTAGCCAATTTAAAAAAGTTATGGATAGTAAAATTTCTGGACCTTATAACATTTACTAGGCCTAAACTGGTGAAAATAGCCATAAAATTTTGAAGAACAATACATTATTTTCAAATAAATATAGGCAAAACTTTGATGTTTACAATTATTTAAAGTGATGCATCAAGAGAATAAAAACTTGTTTTTCTATGATATTTTTAAGAACATTATCGTAAATAGTTTAAAAAAATTTTTAAATTTCATTAAAACTTGTCTATAATTAAAATTATGTAAATACATTATTATCTATATGTGTATATTATTCAAAAATTTATATTAACATTGCCAAATTTTATTTTAAATATTGAGAGCAAATTCTATGATTGACAAATGATGTGTGTATTGAATTTTTATTGTTTAATTTGTGTGTTCAAATGCCAATAATAAAATGGAAATATAGGGTGTATGCGCTATAGTAATAATAGAATATTTGAATGAAGAAAAGAATGTATCATAACTATTTCAAAATAAAAGAAAAAATTATTTTATTCATTAAATAAGAACAAGTCAAGGTTGAAATACTTTGATTCATAGTACTGTTCTTTAACTCTGTAACAATTGTATATATCCGATATGGTCTAGTGGCTAGGATACCTGGCTTTCACCCAGGAGGCTCGGGTTCGATTCCCGGTATCGGAATTTTTTTTTAATTTCTAAAATGTTTTCAAACATTATTGTCGCACGTTGTCCATTAGGTTGACCTATCAGATAATCTATAATTTAACAACTGAGTAGGGGCGATATTAAAAGAACTGCACTACTGAAGTTATGGGCCCGGAAAATTTTTAGTTGCCTCGCCAGCAAAAAAATTGATTCGCTTTGAGCTAACTAGGTAGATAATTGACTTTCCGACACTGTAAAAGTTGACAGGCTCTTTGGACAGCTTATTATACTGTAAAATTTTTAAAAGAAGTAAAAAAGGAACAAAATTGAATTTTTCGTCTCAATTTTCTGTAATTAAATCATACTTTCTATATTTTCACTCGTATGTCAAAGTTTATAAATCAGTACAACCATTTGACATACATGTAATGTGGATGGTGTAATTACTCTAAAACACAAAGTGTAAATAGTTTAAATAATTCATAGTACAAAAAAATAAAAAATAAAAACAAACATTTTAGCAATACATAATTGACTTATTGAATATTTTAAGTAAATATAATAATAAAGTGAAATAAATGATAATAGAATTAGTATCTGTATGACAATGATATAGAGATGAGTCTAATATTGGATTGATGCCAATATAATGATCGTGATTCTTCTAAATACAAATTATTGTCATTTTAAATAACATAAAATTTGTATTTCCTTCTCTTTTATATTGTTATGAGTATTATATTATGTGACATACGGTAGGCGTTTGATAATTAGTTTTATAGTTTATAAACTAGCCATTTGGGACGAGTTTTTAATTGTTAATAAAGTTAATAAAGTTCGGAAACTAAAACTCCGACAATTACAGAATCGCGCTCTTAAAAGTATGAAAACAAGAAAATATTTTCATCAGAAATTGTTATGAAAAGTCAAATAGCCATTACAGTCGGGGGTCCTCTTTTCGGTCTTGTAGAAAACTGTTCAGTCTTAGAGGTTCCCCGACGGTAATGACGATTTGACTTATCATAACAATTTCGATTCTGTAATTGTCGGGGTTTTAGTTTCGAACTCTATCATAGCTTTATGTCCTCTAGAGAGCGTCGTATTCAATTTAATGTGACGGAACATAGCCTATAACCAGCGGGCGATCAAGACGCTGCTAACGATACCTCATTTGCCAAATTTTGATTAGTAGATAAGAAGCTAGGTAGGAACAGACAAAATACTTACACTTTAAACTATTTTGCGGTTAAAATTTCGAGAATATACATATATAATATTCGAAAATAATCCCATATGCAATAAAAAATATAATTTACTATTTACTATTACAGTGCAACCTCGATATAACAAATCTGAAGGGAACCAGTAAATATTCGTTATATCAAGTAATTCATTAAACTGAGGTTTGTAATATTGAGGTTAAGTTGGTCTAAAATTCGTTATAAAGAGGAAAAAAGTGTCGGAACCTCTCGCGACATGAATTACATACTATGGAGCATACTAACTGTCATATATTGGTGGGACTTTATACGTTATATAAAGGTTTTGAATTGACGAATTTCGTTATTTAGAGGTATTTAAATTTTTTATTATAGTTGAAAATTCGTTATAAAGAGACTGTTCGCAAAAAATATTCGAAATGTAGAGGTATATTTTATATTGACTCTTATGGACAATTCAAGGGGATTGCGAAAAATTTGTTAAATCGAGGAATTCGTTATATTGAGGTTCGTTATATTAAGGTTGCACTGTATTTAGTTTCGTTCGAAACTTTATCTCCGCATATTTAGACAATCAATCACGGCCTAAATTTTTTTTCTATATTAAATAGACTTGGTGTATTCCAAAATAATAAAAACAATTGATGGAAAAGCTCCAAAGAATATATTTTTTTCCGGCGCTTTTACTTAAATGACTAGGCTAAAGCTTTAAGATAAAAATCGATATTATTTTATCAAGTGAATTTTGTTATAAAATAAATGAATTTATATTTAAATTATTTTTGGTTGACAATTTTATTCGTATTTAGAGGAGAATACCTATATATTTTCGCACGAACAAAAAATTGGATCCAAGTATCATTGATTTATACCTAATTTATAATTGGAAATAATATATATTGCATAATTCTATCATATGACATCCTCCCTCCCTTCGCATGGACCTGCCCTGTACAAAAATCTTATACAGATTAAGTTTTCCAAAAAAGTTATTTTTTGAAACACACGTTATTATAAGCTGCCTACTCGTATTTATAATTTTTTTTTAAATAAATCAAAATGTATAAAGAATACAATTCGTTGAAATTCATTATCAAATTTTAGATGTGATGCATCATATAATACACAAATATAATTTTAGAGATGCGAGTAAGGATATAATAAAAAATTAATTTAAATTTATTTAAAACTTTTTGGCACAACTCTAAAATGCAGAAAATTATGAATAATTCTATTTCAAAAAAATTTATATAAAATAAGATTTACTAGTGGTAAGTACTTATACGCAAATGCAATACAGAATGTATGTTTTAAAATTGTATATACACTTTAAGAATAGTGTTAATATAGTAACTTTTTATACCATGTATATATGAAATATATCAAGATATACTAAGTTTAATCCCGAGTTTGTAACGCTTAAAAATATTGATGCAAAAAACAATTTTTTGGTATAGGTGTTCATTAAATCACCTAAATAGTCCCATTCCGGTTGTCTGTCTGTCCGTCCGTTAACACGTTAACTTAAAAACAAAAAGAGTTTTGAAGCTGAAATTTTTATAGCGTGCCCAAGACGTAAAAAGTGGGGTTGAGTTGGTAAATGAGCAACACAGGGCAATTGAGTATTGGGTTCGTAGGACCCATTTTGACCGTCAAACCGTCAAAGTTTGAAACCGTCAAAGATAGAACAAAAGTTTAAAATCTAAATCAGTTTGTCAAATTTGTTGGTGCTATGATGCCACCAACAGTTTGTGGCATCATAGCTCCTGAACGGATGAAGTGATTTCGATCTTTTTTTCTTTGAAAAGTAATTTGATTGGGAGTGTTCCTAGCTATGTTTCGAGAAAATCTACTCAGCCGTTTGAAGATCATCACCTCTTCTAGTTGTTATCCGATAAGGAAATAAGAACTGTTTCGATAACATTACCTTTCAAACAAACAAAAAATCAAAATCGGTTCATCCGTTTAGGGGCAACAATGCTACAGATAGACACGGATACAGAGACAAATTAAACTTATAACACCCCTATGTATCGTATCACATCTATGTATCGTTCTAAAAATTACAATCTGTATGGTGTAGCTTCTTTTGTAAGTCAAGTGTATATTTAATTTAAATTAAATTTGTTTTGCATATATTTTCCAGTAAACATGTAATAAAAAAACATGACCACATTTCATTAGATCTTGTTAATGTGGTCTGGACATTTTTAGCACGAGTGAACTACTTAGAATATTATTCACCAGTTTTACCAATGTAAATAACAAAAAAAAAATCATAATTCTGTTATGTTAAGTGGATTGCACTTCAATTTATATCTCTGTTTTCTAAGAGTCATTTACAAACTCCTACACTGAATAAGTTGAAAAAATTTTTTTTAAACAAATAAATGTTTCAAAGTATATTATTGAAATAAATTCCTAAAATATACGAAAGTTTGATGCAATAAATTTAACAACCAACAAAGCTAGTTGTTTGAATACCTTGTAACGTACTAGGAATAAAAGGTACATCACAATTTAAACAGAAAAAACCACCAATCAAAAACACAGTCATTGATTATAATTTCCGGATTTTATCATATATAAACATTTATATGATAAAATTGGGATTTATATGATAAAATCCAAATGTGAAATAAGTAATGATTGATAAACTCAATTGAAATTTAATTCAGATGAAATTATTTGTTATTTTAAATATTAATTAAAACACACCTTGTCAATAATAATTATCTTAATAATATTTCAAAATATATATATTATTTTATTCTACTCTTTTCCAACTGTTTATTTGTTCAATTAAAAATTGAACCCTTTGAATACAAAAAGAAAACCTTGGGAAAAAAGTGGTACGGTAACCATTTAAAAATGAGCCTATACATGTAAATCATTAAAAATCGAATAATTTTCAAAATAATTAAAGTTTTTCCTTATTTTATCTTGGTTATAAACAGAAAGAATTATTTTATCTATCGAAAAATAATATTTTGATACGAAAAATTTGTTAAAAATTGAATGAACTATTAATTTTGATTCTTTGACGCCTTTAACTATTCTTCTATTTTGTACTTTTGGGTATAGCGTACTTGATAGGTGTATTCAAAATGAAAATTTTTTATTTTCTATCCAAAATAATTCGAAGTGTATGTCTCCCCAAATTTAAAACATTTTTGGTCTGCAAAATCTAAGAATTATTAAGTTATTTTCATAACACTGTACGAACAAGTGTATATTTATGTTTTTCTTGCACATTTATCTTGCAAATCAAACCGAGCGAAGAAATATTTTGCCAAAAGTTGCTGGATGTATTACATCATGAAGTTTGTTATATTTTAATTTTTTTAAAAAGATTAACCAATATTATTTTTTCTTAAAAGATTTTAGACAATAAATTTGCACCAAAGGACGTGTTCATTATTTTTTTCATAAACGTGAAATAAAAATATTGTGGGTATATAGGTAGGCTAATTGAAAATTTCTAAGAATATTATTTTAGCTTTTTAGCGTTTGGCGCGCCGTTATCCTAAATTTGAAGATTTACCATACAAAAATTGATACACTCATAATTATTTTAAAATATCAATCAAATTATATTCATTTTGACTCGATGTGTAAACACATATTGCATTCATATTTTAAATTAATTCGAAAATATAAAAATAGTTCAGAATGCATAATGAAATTTAGGTCATTATCAAAAATTTAATTATAAATATGAAAGATATGCATGCATTAGAATAAATCACTCAGTCCTTTTGATGTCAAAAAAGTCTATGCTACAAGTCCAAAGACAGAAGCCAAATAAAAAAAAAGCGACTGCAAAAATTTAATTTCGTCAATTTTAAATTATTGTACACGCACAACTACGCTTAGTATGTAGTTTTCTCGTGATTAATTAAATTTCTTCTTGGAAATTCGTAAGTCATTAAAAGCATTAAAAATGAACACATTAAGAGAATAAAAAGATTATAAATATTTGGCAAAGATATTATTTGTAGATAATAAAATAAAATATTGAATTAAGTATCTGAACAATATAATTAAAATATTTTTATTATGAAATCTTTTAAATATAATATTATTTTAAAATGCAAACATACTTAAAAATATTAAAGTAACAATTAAAATGATAATTTTATTCATATTTTATAAACAATCAAATATTTTAATATTATTTTTATTTGTTGAGGTGGGCGCATTATAGTAAGAGATCCACCTGTAAAATGCCTACATATATCGAAAATCCAGGCGTAACTATGATAAAAATTATTTTAATTCGCTTACAGATGCATGAGAAAACCAGGATAGGTTACAAACGCTCCTAAAGTCGGATTTTGTCAAGGTGGTAGGTCTCCTTGAGGGAGCAATATCTGAGGGGGGTAATGTGAAGATAAAAGGGTATTGGATAGTATGTGGCAAAATATGTTTTGACCTAAAAGCTATTTTTTAGTTGTATTTGTGTTTGTAAAATAAAATCCAATATTCAGGGCCGGATTAACCCTCAACGGGGCCCTAGGCAACCATCAATTTGGGGGCCCTTTTTTTCACGTCCGTTCCCTTCTTTTTTCGATTAAAAAATACAAACTTTTATCTTTCATAAAAATTTTATTGTCCCAATGTAATAATATCAATAAAATTACTATCTACATTTTAAACATGTCGTTTTCTACATTTGTTTTCGGCAAATTCATCAATTATATCATCAGTATCGATTTTGTTCAATAAATCTGACTCAATGCAAAGTATACCTAACATCTCGAGTCGCTCTTGTCGCGTTGTAGCTCTTTCAGCAGCTTTGATTCTTTTTAATTGCGAGAAGGATCGTTCGGCAGAACAATTTGTGATCATTAATGTTAAAAAAATCCGAAGAGCTATTTCTGTGTTAGGAAATACATCGGCTAATTGATCTTCCATTAGAATCTTATACAAATGACTATGAGTTTTTTGTGCGTCAGTGTATCTGGAGTTCACGTAACTTTGGAATTGTTTCATTTCAATAAAAAATTCTTCCAAATCTCTAGAATAAAAACGAACTAAGTTATTTATAGCTTCGTGGAGGTCTCCATCACTTAGAGAAAAGTTGATGAGAAATGCAAATCTCTCTGAAACTTCCATATACACTTTTGCACGTCGTTTGATTTCACTGTGAAGATTGTCGATGATTTCGAGGAAACCTTTTGTCCTAAAATCATCGCGAGGCGAAAATTCTACTTCTGGAGCATTTCCGTCATTAGGTTGTTTTTTTCTACGACGAGTACGTTTTACGATTTCTGTATAACCTACACCAGGTAATAATTGTTTTGTTTTTTCCTCGAAATCATTGAACTTTTCACGGAATGAAACTAAACTCTCTTCTATTCTATTAAATTTCTAAATTATCCTGTACGTTGTTTAGTTGTGTCCTATTTGTCCCTGCGCAACCCCAAATATTACAAGTTCTGATTATATTTTTCTTTCACTCTCTAGAATTTTATGTTTGTAAGAAAATTTTAGAAGTCTTTTTCATTTTTCGGGGGCCCCCTAAAATCGGGGGCCCCAGGCAACTGCCTATTCTGCCTACTTGTTAATCCGGCCCTGCCAATATTGACTATCAATTTAATAAAAAAAAATTCAAAAATTGATCAGCTACCTTCCAAAGATTTTTAAATAGACTAGCAGATACCCACCCGCTTCGCTGGTAAATTTCAACTTTAAAAACAAAGACTACCGCGTTAAAGTCCTCGCTTTATCTTACCTTAGCGTCTCTTTTGTTCACAATTTTATGAATTTAAAGTTTTTGGTGCGGAGCCTTAGCAACATAAAAATATAATACAGCCTATGTCTGTTTCTTGCTGACACTGCAGCATTCTAAAGGTGAAATAATTTTTAAAATCGGTTTAATAGCGGTTTCAAAAATGACGGATTTTCTTTCTTATCGGGTGCCTATGTCATACAAAGAACATACACTCCAAGTTTCAGGTCCCTATGATCGGCGGCTTTGGCTGTGCGTTGATCCGTCAGTCAATCCATGAGTCATTCAGGACAAAGTATTTTGTATGTATTCGTTGTGTGCTTAATCATGGTAGGGACACTAAAATCGACGCCAGCGCTTCTAGGGAAATATTTTGGCGTTAAAAGAGGCTGTTATGACTAATTTTCGATTCTTTACATGTAAATGTTATAACAAACTTTCAATATATTATACTTATTTAATGCCTTGCATCAATGATTATAAAAGTGTAAATGGATTTGGTGACGGATTGTTTAACACATTATATATTCGTTGATAATAATTAATAAAATGCCTCGATGATTTAATAGTTAATAACACGGAAGCCAAATCAATTTTGCTAGACTTAAAAAAATAATTTCTTTAATTTCAACATACATTAACAAAAAATAATAACAATAATACATTTATTTATAATGTATATGTTTATTGCCAAAATTAATGTCTATTTCAATCACGGAAAAAATTATCTTACTCTGTCATTTTAAAAAGTATATTTATGATTTTTTCGGGGATCCGTTGTTAAAATAAATGAAAGTAAAAATTGTATAGTTCACTAATTCTTTGGAGAAAAAAACACTCTAATAACTTGATTATTCTTTTTATATTCCTTTGAGGATTGGTAAAGATAAGTTTGGTAATAAGGAAACTTGAGAATGTAACCGTGGCTGGAGAAGGAGAACCTCATTAAGAAAACAATACGTAAAAAAATGCTTTATGCACATAAAAAAAATGCTTGTTTTCTCGTTACCTGCGAATTAATCTTCATCAATCCCCCTAATTAACTGGAAAACCCAATAAAAAGAATCATATAAAATTTTCGATCTACTATCATCGCCAATTTTTCCTAACATTTTTGGCTGGATTTAAAGAAGTTACCTACAAATCACGAAATCATAGCAGATTTTCGAATACACCATCTTGCACCCGCAACCACCAGCTCTTTCAACCGACATAAAATGTTTTTGCACCCATCATTAATTTATTATCTCTTGACTGTAAATGGATTAGGTAAAATTGAAAACAAAATTCAATCGGAACACTTTATAGCATATGGCTTATTGTATGCTCAACATGTTTTTGATTAATATAAGTTTATGTTCAAAACGAAAAAAGTTTGAAATACTTAATTACCCTTCAAATTTTATTATTTATTTTTTAAATAAAATACTGAATGTATTGTTTTTCAAAAATGTTCCGGTTTCATTTATTGTAGGCGGTTTTTTATGCCAAGATTCAATGATATATTCTTTTTAAATTTTAATAAATTGAACTAATTTTTGAGTGCTTTCCAAAATTATAAAAAATGAAATATTGTGAGACAGTTTTGAACTGCAATTTGTCATATCCATTATTTGGAAATATCCTACAATTTTTTTTTATAATTTGACTCTATGGTTTAACAATAGATATAGGTTTATGGGAAAAGTGCCTTTCACATATGGGGTCAAAAACATTTCATAATGATATAAAAATAATTCTACCCTTTATTTTTTCACTCCACAATTTTCCTACTTAAATAAGACTACTTTTAAATAGTTCTACTTAAATAAAATGTTTCTATTCCAATATACATTTTTTTAAAAGGGCCCTTTAATTAAAATATACTCAAAAATAATATTGCAAGACAGAAAAACGTGAAGGCATGCGGTGTAAAGGATTCGATTTAATTAAAATTTACTCAAAAATTATATTACAAGATAGAAAAACGTTAAGGCAAGCGGTGTTAAGGATTTGATGTGGTGGTATTTTTTCACGATGATTTTGGCTATACTACGAGCAAAGAGCATTCAAGGTCTAGGGTTGAAGCTAAGTCGAAAGTCGCCTTAGTTTCCAACGTGATAAATCTTGTGCTATGAAGAGAGGGGGTTGACACCTTTATCAAAATTTGATTTGTTGCATCAATATTTCTAAACGTTACAAACTTTTGGTACCAAATTAAATATAGTCTGATTTATTTCATATATACAGTCTATAATATAAAAATATAGAATACATTCATTGATAATCAGCAGCTAGTCGTAAATGAAAAAAAAAAACTTTATAATTTTTATTTTTCATTCATATCGATAGTGTAATATCATGTAAACTATTGTGCCATTGCCAAATGCAAATTGATACCACAAAAATTTTCAAAGAAGAAAAATATTATTAAATATTTTTTATTTTTGTAAAAAACTCGAAATTTTTAATAATAAAAATAAATTTTTTAAGTATAGTTTAACATTGAAATGTTGACAAAAAGTTTATTGTTTTAAAAATATTTCTTTTGAACACTTTATTAAGACAGTCCCCCAAGCAAAATTTATAAGAATATTTTGGAATTACATTTTCCAAGTTCCAATTTTACTGATAAATTTTGATAAAACTGTAGGAAATTCGGAGTAAAATTTTATGATATTATGTTTTTTTCGAAATATCGAATTCTGAAAGTGAAAAGAAACATTATTTATCAATTTGGAGGTGTCACAAACGGTTTTCTTTTCTCAATATTGTTCTAATCAAACATCAAAGAAAGCTAAATCGAAAAACTGAACTGTGTTGACAGTTTTAACAAAAAAGATAGGTTTATAGGAAAATACCTTCTATTAAAAATTATTTAATTATAAATTTTCCAATTAATCCCAACAAAATTACTTTTAATACACACATATTTAAATAAATTCAGTACAATGATCAAAATACAAAATTTAAAGGGAGAAATCGAGAAATTTCATTACATATAAAGGGCTTTAAAACTTTTACCTATATATAACTGTTGCAGAGTTGTTAAAAATTTAAGAACAGATATCTTTAAGTTTTGGACACACAGAAAATTTGTGTAATAAAGTGCAATTTAAATTGCAATAAAATTTAGAAATAAAATAAGAAAGCAATATTATCTGTGCATTAAAAGTCTTAGGGTTCAAGCCTGATTTATGAAAGATTTCTCTTGTACTCTTAGAATACAAAATAAAAAACTGACTTTAGTGGCCAGGGGTCTAGCCAAATTATCTGCAGGATATAGGAAAGATACGTGCACTCATTGATACCAGGCTTCCCGGTAGCCTGCAGATAGCCAGAAAGTCTAAAATGGCCTTCTGTTAAATTTTTTTTTGCTGAGACTTTCTGATTAGATTTTCTAGCTACATTCTGGATACCTTGCAGGTATGCGTAAATGTATATCTTCTCCATATTCTGCATATAAGATGTATAAACCCCATCCCCTTTCAGTTTTTTTAATACAAAAGAAGCCATACATAAAATTCACTACCCTCAGTAGTTCAGCTTCAAAGACTCGAGTTTTCGACATAGAACTTAAAAAAAAGTATATTTAGAAGCATCGCGTCGTTAAATGGTAAAAAGTTGTGAAAAGTTGATAAATATTAGATTTAATTATGAATTTTCGATTGAGAATGAAGATTCCTGATTTAAATTACCTTCTTTTTGTGAGATTTATGCATGTTGTAAATAAAAACTTATTCAACTTCACTACCAGTTAACTTTGAAAACACAATAATTATCATTTATTTAAAATGATAATTTCAACTGAAAGATTTTAACTAAACAAAATCGTTTGAAAGAAAATTATAAAATAAATTTTGGTGCGCGCCAACTATTAATAATGTTTATTATAAGTACATATGATGCGCCCCACCAAAAAGAAAATAACCAACCACCCGCATACTTAACTAATAGTTTAAATTATCTACCAAGTAATATGTCCGCTTCATACTTTGTTTTCATGTAATGATATTGAATAATAACAAATTGTTTGTATGCAATACTGTACACTCAAATGCACTATACCGGGTGTTCCGAAAACTTCACACGATGGGGGTTTACAAGGCCGTATTTAGAATTCGAAGGCCCTGGAGCCAAAATCCTACATTAGACAACCTTTGCTAATACGACATTAGAAATCCTTTTTTCTATCGAATTTTGAATCAATTTAAAACACAACAATAATTTTTGTATTTTATCCGAATTGTTTGGGGCCTTGGGGCCATGACTCCGCTGACCCGGTCCTAAATTCGCCCTGAGTGATTATTGACTTTCCTTAATAAATATAAAGGCTGTGCACAGGTTAAATAACTGAACTTAAAATATATAAAAACTTTAAATTAGAGACGCTAAAATTTTCCTATTGAAATTTGTTCGAAAACGTTTCGTTAAACAGATCTCGATTTGTTAAGTTACAGAACCATAGGAGAAGATATTAATGAAATAAACTGGATTTATTGTTTCTTTTTTTTGCTTTGTATTGACCAAAATTATTAGTGAAGACACTGCTGATAAAAATTGAATTGAAATAACACTGAAAATTTGACGGTAGGCTATTTGATTTGTAGTATTAAGAAAGCTGCAAATTTATTATGCACTTTTTTGAAATACCGTGAATGAAGACACTGCTGATAAAATTTTGGACATTGTTGTTTTGCTGGCACATATTTGGATCTTGATAAATGATATTCTTAATTTTTTAGCTTTTGCAGAAAAAGTAATTTTAGACTTGCGTAACAATTATCAAAAGCGAGAAAAAGGTCTTGATTACGACCAAGGGTTGTATGAGCAAGTTGTGCACATCCCATTTTCTTCATCGTTTTAGCATGGGGGGGAGAAGTCTAACAAGTGGATAAAGTTTTTTAATGGCATGCGACAGACTAAATCGATATTTAGATAATTATATTCAATTTTCATAATATTATTAAAATTTTTAATTGACTATTAAATATACATTTAAAATATTCATAAAATTACATCTTCCAATTAATAAATTTAATTTGCCAAAGTGTTTTAATGTTTGCCAACTATGATTAAAATTTATAATAAAATAGTTTTCATCACATAATTGTTATGAACTTAGATCGTAAATACATACAAACCGCAACAGTATATCAATTTTGAATGGACTATTTTGAAACATAAGTTAGTACAATAAATTTGGGGCGGATTTAGTGTGGCCTATCCGTTTAAAAAGTCCTGCCAAAAAATTGGAGAGTAAAATTTTCCAAATAAAGCCCAGACATAGTTCATTTCAACGAATATTTATTTGGTACCCGAATACAGTCAAAACTTTGGTTTAGCGGCAGTCAGATCATTGTATACCGGTGAAACATTTCTGTATAAAAATAAACAAAAGTATTTGTCAGTGCGATACATTTGTGCGACAAGAAATCAGTTTTTAATAATTCAGTCTACAACACATATCCGATATGGTCTAGTGGCTAGGATACCTGGCTTTCACCCAGGAGGCTCGGGTTCGATTCCCGGTATCGGAAATTTAATTTTTATACCTATTGATAATTTTTTAGATCTATAGGAACTTTTGGAGGACCAACATGATGTAATTATGAGTGTTTTTAAGTAATAAATACATAATTTTAAATTGAAAAAATTACTTTCATCTATTACATTGAATAACTGTGATGGAAATTTATCGGGAACTTGAACAGTGAGTAAAAACACTCATGAGTACTTCATGTGGTTTTCTCCAAAAGTACCTACAGATACAAAAAATTATCAACAGGTATTAATTACAAAAAAAATTTCCGATACCGGGAATCGGACCCGCGCCTCCTGGGTGAAAGCCCGGTATCCTAGCCACTAGACCATATCGGATATATGTCAATACTGAATTGTTAAAAACTCAATCTACTATCCTTTGCAAACAGCATGCGGAGTTACGCTTTTACCAACTGATCCATTGGACATTTAAATTTATTAAAATTGTTACGATTTCCGTTTAGATTGGTAATGCCTTTGGCGTGATATGCAGGTACTACTGCTTTACAAATGAGAAACGTAATTAGCGACGCTAATCGTACATACGATATGATAAAGTTTGTTAAACTCTTTAGTTGATAACAGAGTATACATATTTTCAGTTAGATGGTCAGCTATTTTGTCATAACGTTTCTAAAAAATATTTTATTGTGGTAGGGAACATTCGAACGTAAGCGATTGTGTAGGATTGTAACAATACATAGAATATGAAGTCAGTAGATAAACGAAAAATCACACGAAATAATACTGAAATAGAATACTCAAACAACAATTCAAAAGCTATTTTAAAAATAACTTAGAACTAGACTTATTTAAAGCAAGTTACTCTGTTGACAGCGCGTCGACACACAATATTATTTTATGATTTTTCTCGCTGTTGCAGCATCTAGTACGTGGCTTCTTTTTTACATGCTTTATAAAATGTTTAAAATGTTGTTTAGCTATGCCGTTAATTATGAAGTCTTGGAAATTTTATATTTGGAAAATTAAATAAAATTGTTTTTAAGTACGGCAGAAATTGCGAATATAGATTCGGCAAATATTTAGTTTACGCACATGCACTCGAAAATCTTTATCCCCAAAATTATATAACATTTAAAAAAAGAATTGAAATATGTACATATATTTTACTTGTGTAAAACAATCCCTACCCCTATTTCGAATGTTCTGGAAGGGAGATAAGTGAGAGCAAGAGAGGTGGAGAATAAAACGGGCTGGTCTTTACTTTTGCGTATCAAGCTAGTATAAATATAACTAGATTCTTTTAATCTTCCTTATAAATAGTAGGGAGTGTTAGACCAAAAAAACTACCGGCACTTTTTTGCGGTAAATTATTTTGAAATAATAATAGGAGTCGGACTTTCTAGGAGGAACGGAGGAAAAATCTCAAACTTTATTCATATCAATCCAGAAAACCTCATACATAAATAACTAAGATTCATTTCGTAAATGATACAAGAGATCGAAAAACTTTTGGACCTTTTTTATTTGCAATTGCCTATTTGTAGCATTTTTTAATTCCTACTACTAATATGCATTATTTGTATTAACACGAATTCGGTATTAGTTCTCTTTTTATGCACTGATTCACTTGAAAAATAATGCTCATTTGTAGAGTCAGCCGAGCAAAATAAAATTAACTTTTGTCTTTAAATTTTCTTTACAAATAAATCACCAATAGATTTTACGCCCTTTAAAGGGACAAAAAATAAATCGCTTGCGTGTTCCTTTGATGTAACGAGCTCCCGGTCTAAAACTTTTATAGAAAAAAGAATTGGTCGCATTTCTATTTAAAATTACAAAAAGAAAAACAATTGAATATAAATTTAGCAAATGTATTTTACGTTTTCATAGTAAATATACCTGTTTGTATTCATTCGAAACGATTGTTCTTAAACAAAGAGATGTGTACTAAATGTATAGGATTTACAGTTAATGCGTGCTTTGTTTAGAATAAACGATAAAAATAAAATATATTCTTTTAAAATTCTAAATTTAAAATCGAATACACACAAATTATAATATACTTAAATTTATCTATCAGCGTGGCGAGAACTCAGACGACACATCATAAAATACATAGAGGAGGTTTTTATTTTCATAAATTACCAATAAAATAGTATTTTTTATTATTTTTTAATTATTTCAATATAATTTTTACAATTAAAAAACAAAAAAAGAAATAAATATATAAAAATCAATGCCGGTTACAAGTAATATTTGTGCAGTGTGTTCAATTACAGCGAAACAACGATGTGCCGGTTGTTTTAATGTATTTTATTGTTCACGTGATCATCAAAAACAACATTGGAAAATACATAAAAGCTTATGTAGACCAATTAAGGTTTTTATTTTATTTTTTATTCTTTTTATTAAATTAAGTAAACTTAATGCAAAAAGTGATTATTATTTTAGTTTTAAAATCACATTTTTTTTCATTTACGCGGTGTTGATTTCTTGTCTGTCTGGCTAGCTTTCTGTTAGATACAAATATTCTATTTCAAAAGTAAGGTTCTTATTCGAAGAGAGCACAAAATCGCAGGACATGCGCAAAATGCAAGGAATTTTCTAATGTTTTAAAACCTGTCGAGCAAACAACAAAATAAACCTTATATTCATAGTTTTTGGGTCAAGCTTACCTTTGAATATGATTGCCATGGAAATTTTCATGAAAATTACCCCTCCCTCCGTGTATTTTACCAGGGTAAACGTGAAAAAGTGTTACAAAAAAATTGAGAAAATTCGAAAATATTTTTTGTCTCGTACATTGATAAAAAATGCGATCAGAATTATGGTATTCAAGATATCAACCTTATAGAACTGAAACTCGAATCCAAAAAAATTGCAAGTCGAATATTTGCTAACCATATGACGGACATTCAAATGGACGCAATTTTTGTAATATATGGGTCTAAATCGAATACAATTTTCATGGAAATCAGATAATTATTTCTACATTGATAAAAACGTGGGTTTAAGTTAATTTATATAAAACGATGCCGTGGACTAAAATGTGATCAGATTTAAGGCTCTTAAGATATCAACCCTATACAGCTCGAATTCAGAGAAATTACTAGTCGAATATTTTACAAACCATAAGTCAGGCATATTCTATATTCTATGAATATTTTGATACGAAAAAAAAATACTTGGGCATTAATCGAACTCATGGCCTCTGTAAATTTGATTCTAACTCAGTGCACTGTTGCTAAACCACCGGTAGCAAAACCAACCTGCAAAACTGCCGAGTATTTTAATATTTGCGATATTCTTAATATTTGCGACTAGGCAAATTATTGTGTTATTATAATATTTTATCACGCGGGCGGAAATAAACTTCTTAGATTTAACGTTACTCATTAATGAAATAAATGAACTAAATTGGAACAATGCGTCCTGAACTTGTTTCTCCTAAATAATAATAATTTTAGTTATATACAAAAATATGAATAGATTTTATAAATATTTTTAATCAATAACAAAGTATTGAAAATCAATAATTTATTATTTATTAGTAATTTTTGACGCAGTGCCAATAAATTTTTCTTTTAACACATTCAAGATCATTGATTAAAAAAAAAACTAAGTTCACTTAAACTCATGTTTTTGTATTTTGCAATATTTTTAATATTTAAGCACATGTAGGTACTTAAATTTTGCGTTGGAGTGTATGATTTTTTAAATATTTTTTAATGTTATCCTACACTTAATATATTTAACATAAAATGATCAAAAACATTTTAATTTAAATATTTGGTCTATTATTGCAATTTTGGTGTGTTTGTTTATTTAAATATAATAAATATTAAAGAATTTATAATTGAAGTCGAGTTTATTTCCATTTCAAATAAAATTCAGTTTTTTATCTGATAAATATGTAATTACCTTTTGTTATCTGAAATACAATATAAGCCTCATTTGAAGCTGACTGACTGATCGACTCACTCACTGATCTTTACAAATTCTAAAGAACTTCTAGACATGATAGAAAGGTGCGGTCTTCGGCACTCGACGAGAAACTGCTTGAAGACTAAGGAAAAAATCGAAATCAAACTACAAGTTTTTTATTGCAACTAACAAACTTCTACTTTTTTTGAATTTATTGATTTCCAAAATTTTAGATTTGCGAAGATGCGGTGCTAGGACGATATTTAGCTGCAACTCGTCCCATAAAAGCTGGTGATGTGGTTTTCAAAGAAAGTCCCCTCGTAAAAGGACCTGCTCAAATAACTGGACCAATTTGTTTGGGATGTGGTAAAGAGATTACTGGTCCCGATGATAGTGTTCCATGTTCAAAATGTGGATGGCCAATGTGTAAAGATGGCGATAATTGTGAGAATTCCGAAACACATAAAGCTGAATGTACTTTCACTCAAAAAAGAGGTTTCAAAGTAAGTTGAATATATTTTCGTAAACAATTTTTGTATTTAACCTTTTTTGTTCTTTCTAGGTTTCCATACAAAATTTTGCAAGCCCACACCCGAGCTACCAGTGTTTGACTATATTACGTTGTTTATATTTACGAGATCACGAACCAGAGAAGTGGGAAAAATTGATAAAGTTAGAATCTCATAACAAAATTAGAGTGAATACTGAGCAATATGAACGAGACTGTGTTTCAGCAAAATTTATTCAGAAGTTTTTTAAACTGGAAAAAGAATTTACGGAAGATGAAATATTAAAAGTAGCTGGTATTGTTCAAGTAAGTTTTCGGCAAACAATCAATCGAAATTCTGGAAAAGTTATTAATTCTGAAAAAGTTTATAATATTTCTTTATTCTAGGTTAACGGACATGAAGTACCCTTAACCGAACCTGCGCATATTGCTATTTATGAAGCGTGTTCCATGCTTGAACATGATTGTCGAGCAAATTGTTGTAAAAGTTTTTCATCAACAGGCGATGTTTTAGTAATTGCTGGGCAGGATATAAAAGCGGACGAGCATATAAGTATTTGTTATGTCGATCCGTTATGGGGTACAGCAAATCGGCGGCACTTTTTATTGGAAACGAAATATTTTAAATGTAATTGTGCACGCTGCAATGATCCAACAGAATTCGGAACAATGTTTAACGCGATTAAATGCAAAGAAAAGTAATCTATTACTACATTTAAAAAAAAATCATATTTATGTGCTTGGTGGGATCTCACAAATTCCAGGTGATTTAAAAATGGTGTAACTTTAAATTTCTTACATCGGGAATATTGTAAAATTCAGGGGTCTTAATTTGATATCTCTTATACGCAGACTAATATATTTAGATCGATTGAAAATTACCATTCATTTTGATATTATTTTGAATTGATAAAATATTATCTTTTTCTGTTTTAAAGTTATATCTTTGTAAGCATATAACTCGTTTTTTCTTAGCTTATATAGCAATTTTAATTTTTTGTTCGGACCAGCTTATAAGATTAATTTAATTCTAAATATTTGTGATTTGGAGTCAAAATTGCAGTACTTATTCGTACCCCACCAAGCATTGTTTCAGTTTTGCAAGAATTGTACCAAGAATTTGTTAAAATTTTTTTTTTTTTTGTAGAGATTGTGAAGGTTACCTTCTACCAAAAACCTTTATTGAGCAAAAGGATACGGAAGACGAACCGAAATGGTATTGTAGTAAATGTTTCAGATCTCAGGATGGAGCTTCGATTCACAAATTAATGGATCATATTGGGAAAGATTTGGAAGCTATGGAAAAAGGTGATGTGGAATCGTGTCAGAAATTTTTAGAGCATTATGGAAAATATTTGCACAGTAATCATTATTACATGACCGATGTACGGTTGGCGTTGGCTCAATTGATCGGCCAAAAAACAAAAAATGGACTTACTGAAGTACCTGATGAACTATTAGATGACAAAGCTAAACTTTGTCAGAAAGTTAATAAATTGATTAAAATTTTAGCACCAGGTAGAAGAGTTTGTTAATGATTAAATGTTCGATTAGTAAGATTTTTATTAATTTGCAGCGGAGTTTCGAATTCAAGGTATGCTTCTTTTCGAATTACATGCTGCTGTTGCTGAAATTGGACGAAGGCGTGCAACAAAAGGACAAGTTGGGCCAGAAACACTAGAAGCAATGTTATTGGTAAAAAATATTTCCGAGGTCTAAGCCCACAATAGATCGAGATATCTATGATTCTTCTTGTCTGCCGTTTGGAGAAAACCTGAAGATAAACAAACTGAACTCTAATTGTCGAAAAGGTTGAAAATACACGATCTTCAAAAACTCGACATTATAGCCAAGGTTAAAACTTCATACCTTTTACTATCAAATTTACCTTTATCACTTCTCAAAATGGCAGAAAGAAATTATCATAGAAAATTCGCTTCATAATGGACTCACGGTCTACTATTAATTTTTTAAACACTAAATTTGTCTATATTTTTTAAGGAATCAAAGAACATATTAGCAGAAGCTATTGAATTATTAAAACATGAGCCAGATATAATGCCAGAAGGTAAAATTAAGTTACAAGCAAGAAAGAATTTAGCTGATTTGGAGAAATTAATTCGAACATTACATCAAAATGTTGGCGATATGCCGTAATTTTTTTGTTTGTTTAATAATATTATTGTATGTTGTGCTGCCAATTTTCGAGATTAAAATTAAAAGACCATTGTATTTTATGTTATATATATTTTATTCGCAATATTTTTAAACTGTAGTTCTAAATAAATTCTGTAATAAGTTTTATAAGAATGGATTTTGTATTTATAAAATATATGCAACTTAATGAACTAAGTATTTAATTTTATGAACACACAGGTGGCGACACTAAACACGATAGAGTATATGATTTTCCAACTTTCATTTTTTGACACCAGATAGCAGGAAAGGTATTGAATTGTTTTAAAGAGATTTTTCAATTGGATTACAAATTTATTATCAGAACTTGAAATATACATGGTGATTTTTCCATCTTGGTTCTGTGTACGATCTCGCTGACAGTAATCGAGATACTTACACAGGTGACAGAAAAATATAATCCGCTATCGTATATAACTGGACAGGGTAGTTTCATCTTCAAAACAATTGACTAGTTTTGGGATATTAAATGATAAGTTATAAATGGCCTTTGACCTCCCCTCGGTTCCTTAGATAATTTTGGCTTCAACATTAAGTTTTAAATATAAAGAAAACTTGAGTGGAGAACTACTTTTATCAAAACATATTAAGTTTAAATCGAAAGCAAAATGTTGCTTAAGTCATTTTACTTCAAATACACCACAGTTTGCAACTGTTTTTGAGTTCCTATCACATGTGTTAAAATGTTACAGGCCCTGGTCTTTTGGGGGAATCGCGCATTTTTCACTAAGTGATAAATCTAAAAAAAATTGTGTCTGACTTGCTCCGACACTGGCGAAGATACAGAATTGTTACGCGAAAAGGCTTTTGCTTAAATTAGCTGAAAATTTAGTAGAAGGTAGTTCTTAACTTGTTGATCACAAGTGTTAATATACCCCAATGTTTTTTAATGAACAGTTTTTGAGATATTAGGAGCTAAAGGTCTATTTCTGTGTATAGTGTGAACTATACTCGAATATTTTTACGCGTGATTCCTGCATATATAGTAAAAATATTAATAAGGAGTTACTTTGAATCCCTGGAATCAAAACGGATATCTTAATTTAAAAAAAAAAAAAATTGAAATAATCTAAAATGAGAAAATATTAGGTATATTCCACAGAAACAATTTAATTTTAAATACGATATCTTGTACATACCTGTTTATTGTAGCTACACGCCAATACTTGTCATCCAATTAAAATCCGTTTCTCTGTTCAAATGCATCATTTATATATAGCCCAAACAAATATATTACTTTTATCAATTAATTCCTTAAATCAACAAAATCAGTTTTGATTTCAGTGATTAAATAGACATCGAATTTAACGTAAAAGTAAATATACTAGTTTTTTATCTCTGTATTTCAACTTTAAATGCATGATTTTATTCGTTAAACTTGAAAAAGCTCGATTTTAGTACATACTAAGGTAGGATGTTTTCATCCCAATTATCCCTAAAACGGTTCACTACACCACTTTGGGTACACTTGACACTTTTGATAATTTTTGAGAACAATCTACCAAATTTTTATCCAAATTATCGAAAAACCATTTCCCATAATGATTCTGCATCCTCCTTAAACAGAGTGTTTACATTTCGCTTTTATGCAGATAAATGGTTTTCGGAATATCATTTTTATAAAATTCATAGAAATTCGAAGTTTGAAAAATTTCGGCGTTATACCTTGAAATACTTTAATTGTACCTTTTGATAAATCTGCTTGAATTTTATAGATAAAAAATTAAGTTATCAAATATTGTGTTTAATTATTACGAAAATTTTGTATCACGAAAATCTGAGAACAACTTAGCTGACTAAAAGTTGGTCTGATTTTGAACACTGTCCTGTGTTTATTAAGCTCGCACGTTCCTATTTTATTTCGATTTTGTGTGTAATACATTTCGAAATATTTCTATGATACAAAATATTTGTATGTGTCCTGACTAGACATGATAAACATAGTTAAATTACTTATCTCAAGGTTAAATTGATTACTATCAACCATTTTCTAAATTATAGTACTGTGAAAATTTGTACCATCAGTTTAATTTGAATAAAAAAGGGAAATTATTTTCTTTTTTCAAGGTTATTTAGAGGACATTTATTCTGTATTTTTTCAACAAAGTGTTTCAGAACAAATTAAAACAGAACATTTTTATTATTTCACGTCTGAAGTGTAAAATACCTAATATAAAAAAAATTAATATTCACCCATACCTAGTAAAGAGACGTAGATGATACCTTGATGTTAAAATAAAAAGAATTTAATTAATAATATTTTTTGTTCCTAAATAGGCCAGGGAATACAGTATTAACCAGGAATAATAAATCTTTTAAATAATTAGGAATATCAAGGAACAATCTCAAGAAAAGATTTGAAACGAAAAATGATTTTTCATGAATTGTAAAAATAACCAAATGATATTTATTTTGTAGATGAATTGTTTCAAGTGAAATTTACAAAATCTAAAAAACCTCCGAGAAAGTTTTCGGATACGGAATCCTAAACTCCACTTTAAAACGTATCTAACAACACTCTACATTAAGTTACCTTTTTCCTTAGAGGCTTCTCGAAACTGAATCGATTTTGAGGATGATTGCCTATTCTGTAGTTGTTCCGGGTACAGAACTCTAAGCTCGCACTTGAAACATAGCTAAGAACACTCCCCATTAAATTACCTTTCAATCGAAACAAAAAAATTCAAATCGATTCATCCGTTTAGGCGATACCCCTTTTTTGGGTCGAGCAACAAAAATGTCTAATGTGCTTTTTTCTCTTATAATTCATCATATTATTATTCAATTTGCACTGGGTAAAATGGTGGAAATTTTTTCCAATTCTCTATTCCCTTGTTTAACAATTAAAACGAACATCAGCGACTGACAGAAAAAAATTACATTACAATACAACCGCCATCGTCATAGCTCCATGGTGTTGAAGAAGATGGTTGGTTGTACTGAATCAATAATAAAATAATAATAATAATATTTTAATAAACGAACGAGAAAAATTTAATTAAAAAATAAGTGTGAAAATAAATTTTGTTATAAAAATGATATTCTACTTCTGTTTTTATTATAATAAGGAAGAAATTAACGATGCTTTTAAATGAAATTCCACAATGAGTAACTACTTTTACAAACTACCTACAAGGTATATTTTCATTCATACTTTGTATGGTATACATTTAACTAAAAACACGTCCGACTTCCTAGAGCAAGATGAGCTTTTTGTTGAGATATTAATAGTACCAAGTAGTATAAAAAACCATTATTCTACTTTGAAAGGCGGTAGTTTAAATTGGAATAGATAGCAGTAGACGTTCAAGGACGAAGATGGTACCTGATACTTAAAGAGTACAGACTTTTCCTACACCACTACTTTATATAGCAGTAGCACCAGCGAAGAACCATTGGGACTTTTTAAAGAACAGTTACAGTGGGTCATGTAATCGTGCCGGAATGGGACAATATTATGGGAGTTAAGTACCTGATACTTAAAGAGTACAGACTTTTCCTAAACCAGTACTTTATGGTGAACCATTGGAACCTATTGAAAATCAGTTACAGTGGGTCATGCAATCGTGCCGGAATGGGACAAACGTTTAGCATGTTTATTCAACTGTTCTATTTGTCTTGTTCCACTTCAACTGTTACATTTGCATGTAATACAAGAACGTCTTTTTTATATACCAGGAGTAGCAGTTTGTGTTTGGCGCACATTAAGGTGGATTAGGCAGACATTCGGCTTGTTTAGCAATAATAGGTGTTTTAATGTGCACCCGCTTGTATGCAACCTAGAAATACGGTACACAAAAGCGTGTTCATTCTTTTAGCTTTTATAGTTTTTACTTTACTCAGACTTAGTTGATTGTAGAGGTTTCTCTTACCAAAAAAGATATTTCGAAAGTAAATTTAGAAAATTTATAAATTATCTGACATAAAACCACCTAATTTTAGATTCAAATTTAATTTACCAATCAAAAAATGAAGAATCTAATAATTATCGACGTGTGAAGGTCAGTAACTATTCGATCAAGCAACTATCCAGCCTGGAAATCGATAGCGAATTTCTTAATCATTCGGTTATTATTTTAAAATACTGATATGCTTACTCCGTATTTTCCGAGGAGTTTATTCACTTTGGATAAGAAACAAATAAATAATCATCAGCTATTTGTAAAAAAGTTTTTCGATAGGGTGATAAGTTTTGTGTCACATTGTTTATATGCCTGATAACTGTGAACCTCAGGGATTTCTCGTCTATATGAAATGACGAAAAACAACTATTATACTAACAAGAGATACTTGGATGAATAGTTATGTTTTCTTAAGTTTAGACTAACATATGATTGTTGTTTGTGCCTAAAAGAAAACTGTTTTGCAATTAAAATTGTTCTTCTATATTAACTCACTTTTCTCAAGAGCTTGATGATATTGAAATATGATATTTAACTAATTAGCATTGCTCCTGTTTTTTTGTCATAACAAAATAAGTATTAAAGAGGAAGTAAATGAAAAATTTGTTTGATTATAGTTACGATGAAAAAGTTATGGCATGTTTACGGTGTAAGCTATTCTAAGTATGTCAACGGAACTAAGCATTATTCATCGTGATCGTACATATTGCGAGCACATTTGATTTGATTTATTGAACCACCAAAACTCACTCCATGAGTAACACTTTAAATTAGAAAGTCGAACCTCATAAAAAAACTTTTTTTTTTGTTTATAACATTTTTTCGGAAATCGTTAGTTGTCTGAGGAAATGCGGAAAGATAACACGCTAGCTTCAGAAAAATACTTTAGCCAAAAGTTGTCTAGGGCAATTGTCGACACTTTGATCATAAAGTCTAGTTTCAAAGTCATTTAACTTTGAACTTCGAATGATCTAGAAAATTTACCTGTACTTAAAGTTATTAACACAGCAGAATGATCTTGATTAACCTTGGTAACTTTTGTTAAAATGCTTTTTCTTCAGCTAGTGTCATTTTGACCCAGTATTTTCTTTTGATTAAATGCAATAATGACATAATTTTTAGTCGCATTTTCTCCGAAAGCTTAGGTGTAATCTGATGTCTGAACATAATGTTATCCATCAAACTGTACAACTTTTTTCAAATTATTTTGTAATAAGTTAGTTGCAAAACGAGCTATTAGCCATAATACATTAAAATGGTTCACCCAGTATACATCTGAAGAATTTGTAGAGCAACAATAAAAGCTTAAGTATTTGTTTCTTGAATTTTAATCAATAGATTCGTGATTTAAAAAATTAAAACTTTTATAAACCAATAGTTTTAGACTGAAATTTTTTTCGCAGATGTCGGCAAATCTATTGGATTTTAATCATTATGAATTTTATATTAAAAAGGTATCAAAATAAAAATTATTTTAACAGTTATTTTAGACTTTTTAGTTCGTTTTAAAAATGTGATATATTAAAAATTAATTTATAGTTATAAAATTGTTTAATTTAATAACACAAAAAAAAAAATCAATGAGTTTGAAATATTTACATAAATGATAAAATGCTGTATATATATATACATCTTCAACTGCTGTCTACAGTTACAAAAATGTAAATTAGACAATTTTAGAATTACTATATTGCTCTACAATAAACAATGGCTGTATAATAACTGCTATTATATTAAATCTTTAGTATTCGTTTTTATACAGGGTGTAAATAAAATTAAAGCACGTACAATTCTGTAATAAAAAAATGATGAATGTTTTGCTAGGATGATAGAACTTTATAGATAGAAACAGCTATTATAAAACATTAATTATGCATCTTTTCTTATGGTTTTCTTTTCTATTAACATTTGAAAAGGTTCAATGGAACGAATTACTCCACAATAATGTTTGCAAGTGGCGAAAGTTTCCACCAAAATCAATGCTATGCTTATAAAAGGTTAACAACAATGTATGAACTTTTGGTTTTGCCTTTCTGAATTTTTAGAATTTTACTGCATGAAACGTAACTGCTCATTTGAATGTCTTATTTATCCGCTATAAGTTTACGGAATGGATTTAATCCACTTAAGTTTAGGTAAATATTGAAATCAACAATAATATTAGAGAGCATAGACACTTTGGCAGATCAACGTTACTTTCGTTTTGAAATTGTTTCTGGCGCGTTAAATACATTTCATTAAATACAATTAATTTAATGAATGAAACATGCGGAGAACGATTAATTTCACTATAGCCACCCAGATAGTGCGATCGGACGCATTGAATTATTTTATCTGGGTTATTGCCGAAATTTAGACGGCTTTCGATGAGTGTGAAAATTGGATCTCTAGATAATGCCAATTTAGAGTTCTCTGACGCTTAAAAAAATACTTTACGTTCCCGTATATTATATATCGTCGAATCTAACAATATACGTCGAAATATTCACACGGTATACGTCGAATGTAATTTTAAAAATGATTCTTTTTTTTATTATTTTACATATCTGCTGACTTGTATTAATATAAAAACTCTGCTGCTATATAATCTACTAATTTTACTGAATAAATCTTCTATCTTTGTAATTACTTTATTGTATACCGTGATATATATAATACTAGCGGCCCCGACGGACGTTGTCCCGTAAAAACGTAGCTCCAATTCATGAATACCTATACTACGTTTAGCTTGTCCGCTAAACCCATCCGGCTAAACCCCAATTTAACTCCTATTTATTGGAGTGGCCTGACCTTCGACCTTTGGCCTGACCTTTGATATTAGAGCTCGCTGCGCTCGCATATGGCTCTAATAAATGCCTATTGACAATACCTGAATACTATTAAAAATACATAGTACACATAGTATACATAATGTGATATGATTTATATGCGCTCCCACCATTTAATGAAATTTCATTTTTTTGGTACGGAGCCCTCAAAAACAGTTGTAGTGGACCGAATGGTAAATCTAAACCATTCTCCAATCCCCTTGAACTCACACAAAAAATTTCATCGAAATCGGTCCAGCCGTCTAGGAGGAGTTCAGTCACATACACACACACACAAGAAATATATATATTAAGATTATTCAACATATAGATACCAGCATAAGAATGATTATATTACGGAAGTTTTATCTGTTACAAATTTTGTAATTTACAAGTTGGTACCGATCAGGAAAACTTATATTATTTATTAATTATAGACCAGACGTAGTATTTGACAGTCATTTCAATATGTCTTGGAAAAATGGGGAGGCGATTGCCAATGTCGTGTCCATAACTTATGCCTCGAGCTAGTAAATTAACTTTCAGATGACTTAGATACTTATTAATTAATTGATGAATATTTAATGACGACTATATTCAAATAAAGACATAACTAAGTAACAAATGCAAAATATTTTTTGTTCACCACTCTAATAAACAAGATTTCTTTCACCTTAAAAACTATCATGATGTCTGATTTGATCGTATTTTGTAGTGCAATTAATCCTAAATATTTTGACAGAGAATTTCCTAGTTATGACTGTAAATATAATACACTCCACATGATAAAAGATATGAAAAAAGATATCAATGCATTTAGAAAATAATGTCCATGTGACCAAATTTTTATCTCAAATCAATATCGTTTAATTTGATTTATGACAATGATAAAAGCCCTGCACAAACTACTAAATGAGCTCATCAAATATGTCCGAAATATGTATGACCTCATCAAATATGTCCGGGAACTGAAGAATTTTTTGGCTTATTTAAAAATGAGCCCGTATCTTTAGACACCTAATATAATTAATCATAAAGCTCTCGATATTTCACATAAGTATATTTGTTGTACTTAGCGACCAAAATTTTACAACCGGATGTTGGGTAAATAGATTGATTAACATTATAAACGTGTAACTAAATATCTATAATAATATAATTCTAATTTGTCGATCTTGAATTCATTCAGGGGAATTGAAACATGACATATTAAAAAGTTCTGTAAAACTAGTTGTAATATAAAATCTAAAGCTATGTTTCTACTTAAAAAAAATAAAGATGAAAAAAGCACAAAATGATCTTGCAAAATTGAACATGTGCATTATTAATCATTGAAACCAGCAAACAAATCAAAGCAAATCTAAGTAAAAAAGTAAGCGCTACATTTATAACATACGAAAATACGATGGGAACATAGTTCCTACCGGGGGCCAACGCACTTAATTGGAACAAACTTACCATATAATTTGGCCATTCATATAAATAAATGTTTGAGCACCACTCTAGGTTTTCAAGGATCAGTCAATCAATGTTGGTCAAGTTGTGCAGGATATATTTTAGTTAATTATTGAAGGACCGAAATTATTGTGTATGAGCAAGATTAAAGTACAATATTAAGAGGTAAGGGTTGTCAAATTAGTCTTGTTTCGGTGTTGGCGTTCATCACTCTTGGTAATGGAGAAAACTATAAATTTTATAAAAAACGCTATGAGACAATCAAATTAAGAGAGGGCCGATAGAGGAAATAGTTCGTATATTTTCCTCAAACATTCTTTTGAACTAATTCGTTCGCGAATGACACAAGACTAGTGTGAACATAGCCTAATGATACAAAAAACAAAAAAAAAGAACAAAAACTATGTCCTTTTTTCTTACATTTATAACTACACTTGAACATAACTATACATAAGATTTGTGTCTTTAATCAAAATTAAATTTTTCAAAGGTTTTTCTTCTTCTATTCATGATTTTTTATTATTTTCATTATTATTAAAATATTGTAGGAATGAAGATGAAAAGATTATTGTTCCGGTATTTAATTTTGTATAACATTGTTACCCATTAATTTTATGTTGTTAACGCAGCTAGCACCAACTTCAGAGAGCAGTGTTTTTCTGTATCTACGGGGTAGTACGTATATACGTAGCCATA
Source organism: Chrysoperla carnea (assembly GCF_905475395.1). Lineage (NCBI taxonomy): Eukaryota > Metazoa > Arthropoda > Insecta > Neuroptera > Chrysopidae > Chrysoperla > Chrysoperla carnea. Next base: position 24,319,115 of record NC_058341.1, read on the forward strand.
GTCAACTATTAAATGTACCGTGAATTTCATAACGTTGAAAAACAACGATATTGTTTTCTGAAGTTTTTCTTTTTCGTACATTTTTTGCATTTTTATCTGATTAATAAATAATTATTTTGTTTATTAAATAAATTGTTTTTTTGTACGCACATAGCGTTCATAACTGAATTCATGCCCTTTCGAATATTTTTATACGAGTTCTATATTCTTCTTTATGAAAAATATGCTTACAAAAGCTCGTCATTGTAGAAGATATTTTTGTTGTTCGAGGATTAAGCCATGAGGATAACTGGATATATTAAAGCGATGGCATACAGCTTGCTTTGCTGATGATTAACCTACCCAATGGATCCAGTACTAAATGCAGTTCACACCAAAAACGACAAAATTTGATCTGGTTTTCAATCCCGTGGTTGTAAAGTAAGGTTGGGTACCTATATCTAATTTGGCGATGTAACCGATTATAAAAGTGAGGTCTGGATTGGCAAATGAGCACAGCAAGAAACTTTTTAACTACAATGTATCCGTACTGGCATATGGCGATGATGTTGTTTTACAATTCAAAACGATCCTTGATTATATTCGTCTATCCAATAGGATGAAAATATCCCGGGATAAATAATTCCGTAGCTGAATTCCGAATACCGTCTTTATAGTTCAGGGAGGCAATTGAAGTGTCTTAAGAAGAATAAGGAATATAGTGTATAGTGTAATTAGGCGTTCACACCAAAAAATTAGTGTCTATGAAATGGGGAAAAAGGGGCGATAAGTGAGGGCAAGGGTAGTAAATTCTATAATGTCTTAGTGGATAACTAATAGTTGGTTAATATTTTTATACTCTCTAGACTAATCTATAAAATAAACGCCGAGGATTAGTAGAATTGGGTTGCTCGATTCTGCGGACGTAAGGACTGTGGCTCACGCATTAATCTTTTTGACTCTGAGAACACTTCAATGGTTGCCAAATTTAGCATCTCACCAGAAAGTTGCTTTGGTTGTAGCGTCTATCACATTGGTTAATCGGTAAATAACGTTGGTGACTTGGAAAATGGCCATACCAATAACGCCCTCTTATTGCTTGTTTCAAACAAGGTAAACTTAACAGTTATTTGTATGCCTTCTTTAAGAAACTCACTGTATTTACACCACGTGTATTAAAAGACATACGACTTCTAGTGGTAGTTAAAGAATGAAATAAACGTAAGAGTTATTCACTTGTCTGTCAAAGAAGAAGAAATAAAAAAAATCATGGTGGGGAGCATGTGGTACAAATAGGTTAATGGTAGTAGTTAGGAAGTATATATGGTTGACTTTTCTGCTTGCTTTTCTTCCATTTTTCCATTGTGTATAGTAATATAGAATTGTATCTTTTGTCTTTGAAATTGAAATGACGACACTACGATTGCAAACAAAAGACAGCAAAAAGAAGAAATTAAAAAAAATAAAAATAATGTCTTTTTGACAACATGTATATAAAAATCGAGGACCAGTCAATAAGTTTGCATTTCTTGAATATATTATTTATAAGAACTACGTTCTAAAACGGACTAATGAGAATAAGATTAAGTAATTTTAATCGTGATTTAATGTCAAAAAGCATGGGGTAGAACCCCACGCATTTTTAAATTTAACATTATAATTTAAAATATTTATTCCTTTTATATGTTTTATCCGTTTTGCCTATTAAAACATGGCGGAAGCAATGCGATAGGGAGAATAAGAAATAATTGAGTTGAACAACTTTTTATGAAGTTATTGTATTTATTTATACCAAAATATCCTAATTATATAATGCCTATTTTCACATGTCAGCTTCCTATCTCATCGGAAAAACCAAAATTTTCAACAGAATTTTTGTATCGAAAAATAGGTAGTAAAATCGCGATATGATAAGATTTAGCGACAAAATAATTAAAAGAAATTTAAAAAAAATTGATTAAAGGTATATTCCGCATGAAAGCACTTGGAGACAGATTTGCAGAATTTTTGGTCGTTTAGATTGCGAGACAAACAGCTGCAAAGATCGTACTTTCGAGGGTATGTAAAACTCACTATCCTCCCAGCTATTTTTTACGATATTATAAAATTCAGAAGGAATGTTTTTAGAACAAAAAAATAACACCACGTCGTTTTGTTTTCGAGATATTAATTTTGACGTTAATTAAAAAAACTGAGAATGAGGTATTGATTATCTCGTGGTTTAAATGGTCAAAATTTAATCTTAGTAAGCTCTATTCTTAGTCTCTGTTCTTTAGTCAGTATTATTTAGTCGAACTTAGATATGGGATAATTTTGTTTCTGCACACGATGAAGAACGTCTCAGAATATACAAATGAACACAACTTTGCTTACGGACTCAAAATGTCGTGGTACTTCAGACGTTTGATGAATAAATTTTATATTATTTGCTTGGTTTCTTCGTTTTAGTTAGTTGAAAAGAATATGATAAAAATAAAATAAAAAAAAAAAAACGAAGTAAGTACTAATTTGTTGTAAAATGATTTATTTGTTTTAAGTGTAAACACCGTATCGTTTTAAAAATGAGTTTGTATTCTCTTTTGCGTGTGCACCTATATTTTATTTTATAATGACAACATGGTAATAAATTTACCATTTTTTTACCTCTATATTTGAAATTATATAAATTTTCCATCTTGAATTTTCGACGAATTTTAACATTTTTGTCCTCTGATTTCGATAATATGATTTTATGCTTTAGTGTATGAGGAATTGCATGCATTATTTGGTAAAATTCTATGTAAATATTAGGCGGTTGGCTCGTATGATTATTAATTGCTAAATGTCTAGTTTTGGACTTAGCTCAAGCTAAATTTCAATTAATTGGCTTTTGGTTAAATATATTTAAAAGCATGTAAAAAAAAAACGTCAAAGTTGATGTCACGTGGAGTTTTTGGAAAATTGAGGAATGAAAAATGAAACAAATTTATTGCTCGAATGAAGACGAAAAATGTGCACATTAATATTTGAATTTTTTATTGAATTATGTATAGCTTTCAAGTTGTTGCTTTCAAATACTTATTATTAAATTTTCACCGTGGTGTCAAACTTTTTAAAGAGTAAGTTAATAAATTCTCTATTGTTTGTGTAATATTTCCTTCGAAATGTTATTTTAAGATCTAGGTACGATTCGATATATGTACATAATAAAACTTTAGTTTTGTTTCTTTAAGGATATCAAACAAAAAAAGATTTTTTAATTTTAAACTTTTGGTTATTTTTGTTCTTTATTTAAATTATATTTTATCGGTAGTGAGACCATTTTAAGTCATAGAGTATACGATACACTTATATATAGAAGTTTTGTGGAGCTTACACCAGATTTTTTTTTCATTTAGAATGAAGACGGTGATGAAAAGAATTAATTCCGACTTTTTTCTTTTTATAAAAAAAAGTTACACTCAAGTTTGTTATTTTCATTTTTTTTTTGTTTCTCATTTTAATTATACTTTTCAAAAGTTAATATAATTTTTTATTATATTAAATTGTAAGATTATTAAATTGTATTTTAGACACTTTTTATTTATTTAAATAGTATTATGACAGATTAGGTTCTGTGACAATGATACTTAATTTCTGACTAAAAGGAATCTAAGGTATCAATAAAAATTTTAACACAGAAATAAAACAGCTTATGAGTTAAATATATTGTATATACTGAGTTGATATATACTGATATATTAACTAAGAAAGCAAAATACAGATAATATACCCATAAATATACAAATACAGGATAAGATAGTTAAAGTATGATAGGAACCAGGTATGTTAAAATTAGAAGACCAAAGACAATGACCAAAGGACGGATGAGCATTTGAGCTTTTGCGAAGCAACATTTGAATAAAGAAAAATATTTTATAAACTGGAAAATCAGAAAGGGTGCTTTGCAAGCTCCACTATTAACAATTTTATTACTAGAATTTGAGGCAAGCACATTAGGAAATAAAAACGTAGCATCTGCGAGGAAGGAGTGTGCAATAAAAAATTTAATATGCAAGTTTCAGAATATCGTTTATCTAGTGTATATTTTTTTCGATGCTAATATTTTTCGTTATTCGTTCTATAATTTTAATTTTATAAAATCGTGTATGTATGCATTTCCACGTAACTTGATTCAATTTTCAAGTTGTTCAATTGAAAAAAAAAAATGTTTCAATTTGTTTTAGAATATAAATTGAAGAATTTGAAAATTTTTTTAAACGGTTCATCCTTTTAAGATAATATTTTAATAAATTTTATTGTTTATATTGCCAAAATCGGGATAAGAAAATTTTATTTAAGAAAAGGAAATTGAAAGCTGTTCAAGTATATCATGTTATTACATAAACCACGCATTACATCTCTCCTTTCATTTCTCAAGTATTTCTCTTAAATAAAAGTGTATCTACAGGATGTATTTTTGAGAACCGTATTTACAGTCAACAAAAGAGAAAGGAGTTTTATTAAATTTTCGATACTGTGGAATGTTATTCCTTATACAAATTTTTCCTTGATGTTCGTGAAAATTTGAGTACTGCACCAAGCTTTGATTTGATTACAGGACCCAGTGAATAAAATCGACCAAGAAATATGGATGATATATTTCGTGAAAATATCAAAAAGGCCAATTTTATAGTAAAAAGATCGTAAAAATGAAAACTTTCTAGAATTTCGGGGTTGTTGGAGCGGCTAGCATTTGTATTAAGATAGATCTGGCATAAATGGTTAGCTTTTATCTAAGAGTTCAAAGCTATGTTTTAATAATGTTTTCAATAATTTAAAAAAACATTTCTTAGACCAAATAAATTTGATGTCAAAACATATAAACCGGAATTTCTGGTTAGCTTTTCAACACTAAAGTTACAAGAGTTATTAAATTTTACCGTTAAATGGCATCAAAAACATCTTCAAGTTTCGCTTATATCGCTTTATGAACTTTACGTGTGTTGCTTTTAATCTTTTATATAGTTGGTATTGAATGCGATACATTAAACAAGTAAAAAAGAAACTCGATTCAACTTCCTCCCAAGAGGTAACAGTCGAATAAGCATCAAATCATCCCCTGATCTAATGAAGTATACATGTATATGATTTGCATACTAAATTGATCTATGCAAAAATTTTGCACGCATATAGAGATATGTTTTTACATAGAGTGTTTTTTTAGAGGGAAACAGTGAAATACATAAAATATTGTGGTAAGTACCACGACCGCGATTGGTTTCAAAGCATTAACCAGGATTTTTTGATCAATTAATCGAACAGCTAGGCAAATAATATCAATAAAAAGACCGGCGAATAAGTATCGTCTTTCAAGGGGTAGTTTTAATTTTAAGCGAAATTATTTGTATGTATACCTATATCTTTTGATTGTATTATCATTTTGAGTTTAAACACAATATTATTAATTTGCCAAAAACAGTTCTGCACGCAATGAAATCTATAGGTGTGACTTTAATTTTTGATTTGAGTTGTTTTTTCAACAGGTATTAGCTAGATTTATATGAAAGTATGTACTTCATAAACGAAGCAGGTAAAATGTATATGTTAAAAATTATCAGTGATACGTTACCGATTGTTCTCGTTCGATTTAGTACAATTCAATAAATATATACCAGATACCTTGTAATCATGATCAACATGTATTTTTCGTATACTATACTTCACCATTAATTTTTTTTCGAATATTTTCGAAAGTATCGAAAACCTGCAAATTTTCAACTCTCTATCATTTATAGTTTTGGAGAAAATGGACACCAACAGTTTGTCCTAATTTGTGAAAACAATTTTTTCCATTTCGTCATTTTCGTAAACATTGACGTTTACGAAAAAAATTTTCAAACAAAATTTGTTAAATTTTTTATAAAGAAAAAAAATTTTTGGACTTAAACTTTTGTTCTGTCTCTAACGGTTTACAAGACGGGCCCTATGAACCCAGGATCTAATTGATTGATTGATTGATTGAACCTAGATATACATTACATATATACAAGGTATAATAAACCGAAGTAAGTTATTTTAAATTTTATTTAGTATATATATAATTGAACAAATATTTCCAGATTTGTTGAAATAATCTTCCAATTTTCCCAAATTTTGTTGGCAATCCTATAGGAATGAGTGTAAAAATGAAATAAAAACATATACAAATTTATAAATTAAAGAAATTATTATTTCACAAAAACAGATCAATAGACATTATTCCGTTAAAATAAATGTTCTTGATTATATTAAATAACAATTCATTGGTTTTACCTTTATCGTGGTGTTACTCGCACTTGATATCCACCTATTATTTTTATAGTTATTTCAAGCTCGTATCTTATTTCACTAAGATCTTTTATGTCTGTATGAAACTCATATCGACTTAATAGTGACGCTAATGTTAGTTTCATAAATATCCATGTATATCTGTCTCCTAATAACATTTAAAAGTAATTAAATTAGTTTTTAAAGTTTCTGATTAATTAAAATTCGTACCAATGCAATTTCTTGGACCCCCGCCAAATGGTATGAACGCATAAGGATGATGATTTTTTATATTTTCAGGTGAAAAACGATTCGGATTAAATTTGAGAGGATTTTTCCAATATTTCTCATTTCGATGCACACAAAATATTGGGAATCCAATATTTATTCCTTTTGGAATTCTATAAGACTCTAAAATGAATAAATCTATTAACATGCTGATGAAATATTTTAAAAAATCAATGTATTCTTTAATTACCAATATCAATATCATCTGCTAATTGCCTTGCGATTATTGGTACTGGGGGAAATAATCTCATTGTTTCTTTGATTACCATTTCCATATATTTAAAGTTTGGCAAATCGATGAAATCGATTTTGTTTCGATTATTTAGTACTTCAAACAGTTCATCACATACTTTTTTCTGTTCGTCCTTATGCAAAGCCAAAAGAAGTAAAACCATGCTAATTGATTTAGAAACGGTTTCAAAACCCTGAAACAATAAGTGTTCTCGAAAAAAGTTCTCATTAAAGAATGGCTGAGGACGTCGGGAATACACTGTATATATTTAAGGGTGTAATCACTATATTGCGAGCGTAGTAAGCTCTGACGCTGCAACTGGAATCCTTCCCCTCATTTCCACATCCCCTTTGCAATCTCTTAATAGTCTGCCTATTTTTACCGCAATAATAATTTTTCGTAACCAATATAAAAGAAACCAAGGCGTGTAAAAAATCGGATTTTTTCTGTGTATTCGCTTAGTTTCCTTGATATTGTTATTAGTTCCGAACCTATATTGAAAAACTTTTTGAGGTATACGTGAAAAAGCATAAGAGCTCCCTGAGGGAATCAAGAAGCCAAGCCTTATATCATAGTTCAATTTTAAATCAAACTGACTTTGGAAATGAGCTTACTTGGAAAAACACGAAAACTCTAAACTTACTGCCATAATTATGAAATTAATATCAGCCTCAAATTGAGCATCAGTAAAATCTGGATTGTTTCTGGTAAAATCCATCATATAATCTAACAAAGGTTTTTTATACGTATTTTTAATAGCTGCTTTAAAATCCATTAAATTGTTGTTTATGTTTTCATTGTTGTATTTATTTCGTTTCTCGGAAATGACCTAAAAAGTAAGTTCCTATTTCATAATAACACGCTTATTTTTACAAAAGGCCCCGCAATATTTAATAGGAAAATGGCCTTCTGTAAAATTTTTTCTAGCCAACCTTAAAATGTTCTTTGGATGAATCTGATCAAAAGCTATCACGGCCATAAAAATTTTTAACCAGAAGTATTCGATCTACGGACGATCAAAGCTTCGAATATATAATAGTTTTAGTATATGACCAGTAAATAGGTTTCTTTGCAACTTTTTCAAACTACTCCCAAAATGTTCTTCAGGTCGATCTTATCTAAATCTCTCACGGCCATAAAACTTTTTAACGGGTAGTTTTGGAACTACGTGCAATTAAAGCTACACGTACATTATAGTTATATAGCTCGTAGCTCGAAAATTACGCGTTAAAAAATTTTGTGGCCGTGAGAGCTTTTGATCGCATTGATCCAAAGAATATTTTAGATTGGATTGGAAAAAGTTTCACAGTAAGCCATTTTCCTTTATAAGATTGCGTGGTTCTTTATCTAAGTCTTTTAACAACATACCTTCCTCGCTACTGACCATACAATATCTTTATATTCCATCGCCTGTTTGTAATCTTGTGTTAATTTGTAAATCATATCAGGATATATTAACGGATTGAATAATCTTCGTATCATTATATCAAACGATCTTATATAAAATAAATAGAGTCAAAATCGTAGTTATTGAAATAAATACCACGATACTCGAAAATTGTATATTGAGAAATTTTATTTAAAAAATATAATTAAAAAACATACAACAGACTTAGATTTCGCTAAATATCGATATTTTGATGGCAATGCAGTCATTGCCAGTAGCTAAATTTATTCATATAACACATTACAAACAAAGTTAAAACGAAATATGTAAAACATTACCAACAAATTACCGTAACACTTAAAATAAAATAAAATACAAAAATTATCACAAAATTGAAAAAATAAATTTTCTCAAAGGCACCAAACTTTTCACAAGAAATTATTTTGATGGGTTGGTTTTATTATAAAATAATTCTCATCGGTTAAAACGAACTTAGCGAACACACCCATTTCACAAACGGTACCAAATTTGTATCTATCTCACAGATATTAATTACGTTCGATAATACTAATGGGGATAGCATCCCGCCTTTTCATATTAAAACTTATGATCATCCTAACCGTAACCAAAAAGTCGGGTTTCCTCCCAAAAATTCCATTTACGACATTGCATTTTGGTTAAGATCATTGTAATAAATATATAATTTAATATTTTTTTATAAGTTTACCTGTGCAAAGCTTCAAAATAACTTGAATCTCCTTCATGTGAATTTATATCTACACCCATACTTGATGCTGAAATATTGTGTAATACAGTCAGACAATAGATAAAAAGACTTCGAAGTATTTCGATCTCTGTCATTAACAAGATCATAAGTCTTTGTTTATTAGGATAGGGAAGAATATTGTAAATTGAATATAGTGAATGTCTTGGATCATGACAGAGTTAGCTTACCAGGACAAACGAGTCTATTTGCCCTTATTGACCAGTAATTTCTCATGTCATGTTTTTTATGTTTGTGAAAGACACATCTGGGTAGAGGTGCAAAAAAAATGTTACTGATTCTAGAATTACGAATAATTTTCAAAATATTACTATATGATAAACGGCAGTAAAATTTATTTTCTTTTAAGTTAACAAATCGAGAAATTCTATTATCGTACGTCGGATCCAGAACCTCCAATGAAGAATTGATGATTGATTCCCTATCCCTCTTACTAGATTATTCCAAATAAATTCATTACTTAGTCTAAGAGCCAAATTAGGGTCAACCTCCACCAGTCTGTTTTCCGAATGAAAGTAATTTTTTATGAAATACTCACAAATATTACTGTAATGGATTTTGAACTACTTTTAGTGAAAATGCCAAGATTAAATATTTTGGATTTTTTTTTGGACTTTTGGTCTACTCGTCTACTCGTTTTGGTCTACTATACTTACCACAAACAGAATCCAATGTTGTTTTTGATAAAATTGCATTAATATCAAAAGTGTTTTCTTTATTTAATTCTTTATCTAATACTTCTGTTAATATATTGATTTTTTCTTCAAATATTTTGAAATATGATTTTAATATTGGTACAGTAAAACCTTTGACGATAATATTTCGACTTCGTTTCCATTGTGGGACTAAAATGAGTTCATGATTAATTAAAAACTTAAATTGCTACTTTTATTTTTTTACCTCTTGCTATTATTAGTGAATTTCTAGCAATAATTTTTGTTATTAATTTCATTATCCAACCCTTTTCTAATGCATTTTGATTATTTAACACTTCTTGTATAATTTTTGGCTCGGATACTATTACTATTGGGACAGGACCAAGCCATAATCGACATAGTTGATTATATTTTGTAAAAATTTTGACCATTACATTAGATATTTCTGAAATTAAATGTATTATTATAGTTAAGACTTACGAAAACATTCGTTAATTTAAGCACCATGCTTGAATTCTCAAAGTAAGGAATGGTTAAAAATCTAAGATATAAATAATAGAAGGATTTTATAATTTAAAAAAATTTTATTTTTTATAAACTCGGATAAAAAAAAAATTTAACTGATATCCCTGCTTAAAATTGACCGACCAATCTAAGACACTCAAGATGAAGACAACTTCAAGATGAAGACAACTTCTGTCGCATTTATGATTAATTAAGATTAATCATCGCATTAAGAATCTGTTACAATTATTTTTTTATAAATATACAAATTACATAGATTCATTTTTTTACCTTCATGAGAACCTCTAAGTAATAAACCATTCCCAATAACTGGATAGGCAGGTGGTCCAGGTATTTTTAGCACATAATAACACATTCGGAAATAATTTGAGAAATACACACATAGTAGAATAATAATCGAAATGATTAGCCTCACTAAAACACTATTTGTAATAAAACTTAAAATCAATGAAATAGACATCATTGTTAACTGTGCACAAATAGAAATATTATTTGAAACACGAAAATTTTATATTATTAAAATTAATAATTTGCATAAAAATAGAGTAATAATTAAAGTAATTATTATTTTAAGGATGTTCATTCACCAACCTGTTTTGCTATGTTCGTTCATAGGAAAACAGTGTGTAAATTTTTAATAATTTTAAATTGATAGAAAATTTTTGAAATTCTGTTGAAAGTTTTAATAATTATTAGTTGGCAAAAGATTCAAGCCTAGATATCAATATTATTTTTGAGAAATATCGATTACTTAAAATTCAACGAAATTAATTCGATAACTGTATATTTTTTCTTTCTTAAATCATTCAAAATCATTTATACTTTTATATTATCATAATTTTTGTTATTTGCCTATTAACAAGTCTCATGAATAAATTTCGATTTTCCCCCAATTTCCTAGATCAATTTTTTAAAATATATAAATGTGTATTTCGTTGTATTTAAATATATAAAAAGTATTCATCATCACTATGAATTAGCTAATCGTAATTACTCTCATTATGTATGTGCTTATTTGGTGACGGACTGCATAATCTTCGTTTCATGTGCCTACAGTTTATACTGTTGTGAATAAGGATCTTTCAAGTTGTGATGTCAGCCAATCAGATTCCAGCAAGTTACTAGTGCTTGGCCAATGAAATAATCCTCAAAAAAATCCTAGGGATCTCATTTATTATCTTTGATAATATTTATAAGTCTCATGAATGTACGTCCTTAATAAGATGATTATATAAGAATGTACAAAATCCTTAAAAATGTACTCTGATATCAAAAATTTGTTATTTACTGTATCCGGTTTTAATCTAATTAAATATTTTTTAAGAATTTAGCATAGGTATTAAGAAAAAATTAAAAAAACTAAATAAACATGATTTTTTTTTAATTTCTGAATAATACTGCGTGTTTAATTGCTAAGGTCATATGCGTTTTATCATGTAACCTGTTATTATTATTATTATTATCTATTATTATTATTAAAGTTTTAATTTAAATGAATTCATGCCTGCAAAGGGGAGGAGAGGATACAGTGTTTATACCCCAAAGCCACCCATCTCCTTGAGAGACATAAATCTTCACATGGCAGCTACGTCTTTTGACAAATTTAATGATAAAATTGTGAAAATTTAGAAAAAATGAAAACGTTTTCCCGAAAAATGATTTTATACTGTATAAAATAATAACCATTATTGATTCATATTTATTTCAGGTAAAATATGTACAAATATATGTAATAAAATATCAATTTTTTTGTTTATTAATGTTTTATCAATTTCTATGGTTTAATTATTATTTTTCAATATTATACCTACCCTAATATTTATCCTTTACATCGATTTCAGTTATTCATTTATAGGTAAGTTTATTGAAAAAAAGTAAGTAAAAAGAAATACAAAATAGTTTAATGAAAAGAGGTCAGTTAAAGAAAAATAAATACTAGTTTATTGAAAAGGTGAGTAAAAGTTATTTATATTATATTATTGATGAATATATTATGTCAAAAGTGGAATAGTGGCTAGCGCAGTCGCCTCCGGTGACGGAGAGTCTCGGTTCGTATCTAGTATTGTCTCGATTAATTTTTTATTAAATAAATTATTATGTCGAGATAATGTCAGTTTTTTAGATAATTGTTATGAGAACCAAAAGCGACAAATAAGTAAGAGAGCGAGGAGGTATATTATTTTAATTTTGACCGCCTGACAAAAGAGGCATTTATGACATAAGTAGGAAAGTGGGGCTAACATAATTAATTTTTTTTGTGAAACAACATGTTCTCCTATTACAAAATCTTATAAAATTTCATTTAACAAGAATAATTTTTAACATGAACAACAAAATACCAACTTTGAAGTATTTTTTTAATATTTTGTAATAGGCGAATATGTTATAAAAAAGCGGGATATAATATAAACCATGTTCTCCTATCACAAAATTACAAATTTAAGTAGCAACAAGCCTATTCCTATTTTAAAATTACAAAATTTAATATTTTGTAATAGGAGAATATGAGTGAAATAAACTATATGACATGTTCTCCTATTAAAAATTTTAGCATATGCAGCCATTTGTACAAATTTTTAGTATTTTGTAGCAGGAGAATATGATTTTAAAGAGTGAGATAGATATATTTAAATTCCCACCTCCTGACAGAATAGTAATTTATGACTAATGAATAACTGACATTATTTATAACAAGAGGGCGTGGCATGTAGATAATTAAAACTACAAAAAGAGTGGAAAATTTTTCACATCAGGAAAAATTAATTTATTATAAAAGTACACCACCATGCATGGTGCGAACCAGCGTACCTGGGTGTCATAGACAAGTGCTATACCCACACAGCTACCCGGCTTATGTTTAATCACATAATTAACTTAATACTTACCTTTATGAATAATTAATTTAGTTCTGAACGGAAAAATGGGACAGAAAAAATCAAACAAAATTTGAAATATATAACGATTTTTCTTTATTTATATTAATTTTTATTAATTTAGAAGATGTTTACCATTTACTATATAGTGAATTTTTTATGTTTATAAGTTAGTTATTTATTGGAATTGTTTGTAACCATTTTGAGTTTTCGATTTACAGGTGTTTTTTTAAATATGATTCAGTCTAATCATAATCTTAAATATGAGATCAGTCTATTGCTATTAATGGTGAGTGTGCATCGCTGCCACCTCAACATCATTTCATAATACCAAACCAAATGACCAAAATAAGCATTTTGGTATCCAGTAAATAATGAAATTAGTTAAGTTAAGTTTAGAATATTCATCAAATATTTTGATAAATGAATTATGTGACTTTATGGGAATAAAATCAAGAGCTAGAGCTATAAAGAAAACAACAAGGGTGCATATTATAAACTTGCATATAACCTATTTATAACATACCCCAAGTTACTTTAACTTGCATAGAACGATATATCGTAGGTATATCGTTACGTAAATGTTATACTTAAAGTAAAATAGAATAAATATTGAGTCATATCCATAATACTATGATATCGTAAATATGTCTGTCGTCTACGAGATAAATATTATTATGAATATAGTGAAGTTCATTTACAGTAATAGTGCAAGCAAATGAGTTAAAACTTCTCCCGTCCGGTTTTTCAACGGGATAATTTGGATAACAAGTAAAACTTACAAAATTTAAAAAAACCCCGAAAAATTTTTCTAGTACGGACTCCAAATTTGAACTTTAAACATAAAACTCTCAAAGAACACTCTCCATTAAATTACCTTTCAAACGAAATTAAAAAAATCAAAATCGGTTTATCCTTTAAGGCGATACGGTGCCGCAGACAGACAGACAGGCAATCAGACGTAGCCTGTCAAATTTATAACACCCCTTTTTTTTAGTATGGGGATCCAAAAATAGTAGATTCTACGAAAATATACTTTGGAAAAAAAAGAACTGCAGGAAAGTGTTTCAAAAAAATCGGAAAGATACGAAAAACAGATTTTTGACAAAAAAAAAAAAAAAAAACGATTCGTAGCGAAGGAACTGCGCTTGCTAAGCGAATTCCCTTAGCCTTTACATCGGTCGTAATACTCCTGTTGCAATTGTGTTTAACATTTTTCGGAGCTAATTAATTTAAAGCTAATTAAATTTTCTCAAGAAAACGTTCTTAAAGGTTGCATATCAAATAATATATTGATTGCAAATCAAAATATGATAATAATTTACAGTGCAACGATGATCATGAAAGGAAAAAGTATACCAGGAGCAAAAAGAGAAGCATTAACGAAGTGAGAAAGATACTGCTCAAGAATAGTCGTTTCATATTGGGACCGTTGTTAAGAACGGGATTTGATGAATTTTTATAATTTTAGTCTTTGTTGTGCTTATTATTTTGACATATAAAATAGATGGTTCTTGCAGGAGGTATTATTAAAAGCGAATTTCACTGTAATAATTCTGCTTTGTCTACGATGTGGTATATATTACGTATTCCAATTTGCTTAGAGCAAGTAAGCAATCAACGTTGTCGTTTCAAAGATTCCTAAAAATACTTTCAATATCAACATCATATATAAGTTGGCCGACATGTTTTGTCTGCGAAAACTGTCTACTATTTATGATTTTTTTCCAAATATTGTAGCTATGCTTATGTTTGTTTTATCTTTAAAATTAACAAGTATGACAATCAGTTTTTTCATAAAATTAATTTTAATTTTTTGTTAATTTCAAACTTCTAAATATAAAAAATCGCTAATTCAATTCTTCGATTATTGTTCTTTGAACTTTGTTATTGGAATTATCATTTTCGTTGGAAGCCAATCACCACCTTCAAAATGTTATCGAATATGGGAATACATGTTTTTATTGAATTTTTATAAAATATGTAGGTGAACGCTATAAATACAAATATAAACGTATTTTCAAAAAGGCTTTTTTGTTCATGTAGAGTATTCAATGAAAAATATTTCATCGAAAATTTTCAATTATATAATAAATTATTTTTAATTAAAACATATATAAACTTTTTAAAATTATACAAAAAAATTAATATTCAAAATAGTAAACAATTATGGTTTTTTTATAAAGCGTAAACATTAAATAGGTATCAGAAGTAAAAATAATATCAAAAAACCCCGCACGAAGCAATGAAAAAAAATTCGTTAAAATTTTCTAGAAATATAATATGATGTTCTATATATCGTCTTCGTCAATATGAACCTGAAATCTGAAGCCCATTTAAATCTGAAAATCGTAAAAAATGCTTCGTTATTAATGGTTTTCTTGATTTTCATTGGTGGATATTTGTACTTGGGTGATTTTCTTAAAAAATTTCCACCCTTATTTTTCGATATAATAGAATGGAAAATTAAAACGGAGAAGCATTTATAGGCTCATTTTTAAGAGAATGAAGTTACAGTACTTAGTTTCATAGTAATCTAAAAATAGTTTGAAATGAATGGAAGTTTTTTCTTACGCCTTAATTTTCAAGATTCAAGATAAAAATCTGATTGAATTGAATAACTCATGGAAATAAAAATCTAATATTTGTAAAAACTGTATAGTATAGACAAATAAAACTACGTAAATGCATTGAACATTGCCTATGTACACATACATTGAATTCAGTAATAATAGATGAACTAAACCGTTTATAAACCAACAATCCGATCACATTACCTGTTTGGTTCATTAATTTTCGATTTAATTTATAATTTATAAAGGAAATCAAGTCTACGAGCAGTATTCAAATTACACATTACATTAATTATTGATGAAGATCAAATAAAACGATTGGTGGACGGACGACTGATGATGGTTTATAATTAAAACTTTTTGTTTTAATTTTGGAATAAAGTTTTTTAATATTTAATTGATTATACAATTAGACAAAGCTATTCTTCTACAAATCATCAAATAATATTGTTTTTATACATTAATGTAACAAGAGGAAAGCCAGCCAAATTATTATCAAATATTTGTACAAATAACATTTTTGACTGAAGAAAGGGCTCTAGAACATCACCCCTCGATTTAAGTTAATATTTCGGAAACTACCCAATAGCCAAATAGACCTAGTTTTTGAATTTTTTAGGATAAAATAGGTATAGAAAATGATTTACTTTAATTCGGCGAAAAGTATTTGTCTTGCATTTTGGAATTTTCTAATGGTAGGTATCCCTTTTTAAAATAATCTAAAAAAATTGCAGCGGAATTTGGTGAAATTTGGTCCTTACGATAATTTTTACTCGAAAAAATAGTAATCAGAGTCATTTAACCATTGGGGACGAATATTTTGAGATTACACTTAAAACCATAAATGAATAGTTTAAATTTCGAAGTGGTCCGGGAGATATCTCGGAAAATACTCGTTTAATAGTCAAGTGGGTCGATTTTTTGTTTTTCGGTTCAAAATTACCGGAAATAAACTGTAGACAATAAATAAATTTTTTGTATATTTGTAAAAACCATTTTGGCCCTCTTGTTAACTTTACCGGTGGCACACATTTAATGCAACATTTGCTTAAAAATTATCTCTACTAATTATCACTTTCGAAATAAATAGATGTTCGTACGAATATTGCATTATAACAACAATAAAATTATTTAATAGGAAAAAAAATTACTAATATGTTTAATTAATTAACATACGAAGAAGAATTATAACACGCAATAGGGATGGGAAACTGTTGTACCTTGTATTATAACTCACATTCATCAAAAAGTGCTTTCTTCTGTTAATAGCATCATTGTTCTATAAACTGGAATTCGTACATATCATGTTGTTCTGAGAATTTAAATTTTACCAGAAAAGCTATCAATAAAGAGAATCCTGATTTGAAATCCTCGATCATTTGCCAATGCATACTTAGTTTTAAGTAGATAGGTTCTGGGTTAATTGGTGATCAACTTCATTTTTTCAAATGGTTATACCCTATATTTTTGTAGGTGATTCGCAATTTATAAGTAGAAAAATAAAACATTTTTCTGAAAAAAAAATATATATACACAATTTTTTTGTGATCTAAGTAAAAAATAACAGATATTTACTTTGATCTCTTACTCGAGAACTGTTATTTTCAAGAAAATTCGCAGAATATAAGAAATTTGTTGTATTTAAGCACGAAATCGTTGAGAATTCTTTCAAATTTCTTTCATACATTGTTTTGCAAATGTCAAGTTAAAAAAAACATCCGATATGAATACTATTTGAGACAATAAACGTGTTATTGTACTTAATACTTAGACATCATATGTATACATACATATACAAATTATACATACACAGCTGCATATATAAAACTTGTTTTTGAAGAAAATCTGTAGAAAAGTGTTTTAAAATATTGTTTAAATTGTGTCAGTCTTAGTCAACTGGTACATAGAAAGCCAGCAAAAAGTTCTAATTTTGATAGCCAATATTTTTTTTAATTGATTGGCAAAAAATTTTGAATTTAGCAATTCTGAAATACGGACATTCATCGGAAACCTAAAGAATGATCTAACCTACTAACTACATCTAGGTACAACAGTCTACCATACACTGTATTCTAACGTGGTATATATTAACAGCTACTTTTAAGTAGTACCTACTTTAATGATAAACAATAGATTGAATTGAAGTCAATGGCATTTTTATACCATGTATATATGAAATATACATAGTATTATAAGTTTAGTCCCAAGTTTGTAACGCCTAAAAATATTGATGCTACAAAAAAAAAATTGGTATAGGTGTTCATAAAATCACCTAATTAATCCATTTCCGGTTGTCCGCCCGTCCGGCTGTCCGGCCGTCCGTCCGTCCGTCCGTCCGTCCGTCTGTGGTCACGATTACTCAAAAACGAAAAGAGATATCAAGCTGAAATTTTTACAGCGTGCTTAGGACGTAAAAAGTGAGGTCAAGTTCGTAAATGAGCAACATGGGTCAATTGGGTCATGGGTCCGTAGTACCCATCTTGTAAACCGTTAGAGATAGAATAAAAGTTTAAATGTAAAAAATGTTCCTTACAAAAAAATAAATAACTTTTGTTTGAAACATTTTTTTGTAAACATCACTGTTTACCCACGAGGGCGTTAATTAGGTACAAATTTTATAGTATGTAATTAATATAGGAATATCAAAGTGAATATCTTTTGTTATTTACATGACGTCAAAAAAAACAAACGACTGCGCATCAACACTTGCGCATTATATGAGAATATCAGTTAAATATGTCAGATATGTATGTATGTGAAATGTGACAGAGTTATCAACACTGCCTATACATGGTATTTCAACAATTAACTCAGTCAATTGTTTGTTTTCACTTGTTACTTTATTAGTTTTATATTATTGAATTTTACTTTATTGATTTGCTATTAAAATTAAGTACACGTAATTGATAGTACCTTGAATAAAATTGCAGTAATTATTATTACAGCACTCTATTCTATTATAATGTATTTAACTACTTAGATAGATAATATTTTAATTAACAAAATTACCAAAACTATTATGTAAAGATTCCTTTTTGCTTCCTGTTTTATGTTATAATACATAACTCTTTATAGTTGTTTTATTCTGTTAAGGTAGTTTTTATGTAATCATGGTAAGATATATGAGTTCTATTCATAATCGACGAATACCTATAGACGAAAAGTAAGAGATCAGTAAATCGGACACTAAATTTATTTTGCGAAATACTTCACTCTTATTTCGATATATAAATTAAAACTGCATTATTTGTATTATTTATTAATATTTATCCTTTAATTACGAAGTTGTGTTCACCCAAAAATTGTATTATGGCCAATGTGTTTCGTGTTCAATGTTCGTACATCCTTAAAAATTATTTTTACTCTTAAAAAACGGAAGAAATTAGAACAAAGCCAGTAATAATAATACAAATTGAACATTTCAAAACTAACAAATAATCTGTTTATGAAAGTAAATTGTTGAAAATGTTTTGATTTTGTACTGACTTTGATGAATAACTTTATTTAGTTGTAACAAACATTCTACCGAAACAGTAGAGAGAAAAATAATTAAGCTTTGCAACCATATGTGATAAAACTATCATCATAGTTTTAGTTGAAATTTAATTTTAGTTTTACTATAAAATAGAACATACAACAAAAAACAAACTTCATCTTTCGACACGATTAGCAAATTATCTGAGGAAATTTAAAAATAAATTTTGTTCTGTTCTAGAAATACAAATTTTTTCCTGTCAGATTACTTTCAGTGTATAGAGTGCTTCTTAAGTAAGCAAATAAAATTTAATTGGATATTCATGAGCAAATTTTAAAAAAAGAACTTCCCATGATATTATTTCCGTATAACTTTTCGTTAGCGAAAATATGTCCACCCTGTAGCTTGAAAATGAAGCGCTTGTGCATTCATAAAAAATTAGGTCAAGAATTTTGTCTTTTTTGTAGGTACTTTTTTAGCAAACACGCAGGCCACTTTCAGATACTGCTACCAATAGCAAAATTTTTAACAGATTACTGATTAATTCCTTGGCTTTTTTGGTCCAATATCATTTACAGAAATGGATAACTATATGTGGACATACATATACTTTCGGAAAATTTTGATCCACTGAAAGATTCTGACTACAAACGCTTTTATACAATTCTAAAATTATTAGTAATTTGAATGTAAACGTATAGCTGCCAATTATCTTCAAAAATTGTATGACGCAAAAAAATAAAACTTGAAAATTGAATTTTTTTTAGTTCAGATACATTTTTACTTATAAAATGTCAAGGTTTTATCGATGTTGGGTCAATTAGCTTGAAGATTATAACATATTAGTTTTTATAAAGGGTGAATTTTTATGAGTTGAAATTAGAGTAGACTTTTAAGACTTTTTGTATATGTAAATTATTATTTTTAAATCCACATGCCAGAGCGATTGATTTCTATGATAAGTGGATATTTATCATTTCTATGCAAATTCTATGTAACTGTTAGTATCTGATTTCCGACAATTAGTGGAATAATACGTTCTCAACGCAGGCTAATTAAAATCGGTTGTGTGGCTCTGCCGGAATAAGAATTCCTCATGTTTTTTTACATATGATCCTTAAAATTGCGGTAAAAGTTAGACTGGAGCAGATGAAACTTATGCTATGGTCAATTATTTGTTTTGTACGGTATCAAAAACTTGCTAAATTACATTAAAACAACCCAAAAGGAATAATAAACGATTAATGATAACAAAAACAATTAAGTATTTTAAAGTAGAAAAATAATTAATGACTGATTAATTTTTAATAACACAAAGATCAACGAACCTTGTTACTAGATACATATTATGTAAACATAACCTTGAATTAGTATATTATTATAATTCTTAAATTTTTTTAAATAACTTCTGGGCATATAGTCGATAAATATGTTCTACAAGGTAGTACAAAAGTAATCACCTTATTTTGGAGTGTGTCGAATTATTTCCTCAAAAGCTTAAATTAAAAGATGGATAATTCAGAGTGGAAAAACGTGTAAAAATCGTTGTCAAGCGAACGACATTTCTAATTCAGAAGTATGTCTTTTTTAAGCTAATAGGTACTCAGAAACATATCTTGTAATTAAAAAAAGTAAGGGCTACATATACCAATATACCAAGTTACGAAAGGAATGTAGTTCCTACCGTTTATCCCACGACACCTATCGATCTTTTTTTATTCACCCATGTACCTAAAACAGATACATGAAATCATTACTATAACGTGTAACGCAACTCATGTTTGAAAGTTTGCCAAGCGAGTAATTGAATACACATCATAATATGTTGTGTTTATGTCCATAACGTTGTTTGATGACCAGGTACAAATCGTCGATGATTTGAAATTTGATTATAATAAGACAAAATTGATAAAAAATGCAACTGTTTATTTACTCATTTTCACAGTACTTTCAATTTTGAAAACCCATGCAAGCATCAATTAAATTATTCTTTCTTAACTAAATTTTTGATATTTTCTATAGCTTAATTTATTTTTTCAAAGATCATCCCTGAAAAACAAAAATCCCTGCAACAACATTAAACGAATATTCCTTACGTACCTTAAGTACCTTAATGGTCCAAAGTATAGGCGAGTCTGACGTTCTTCACTTTTTAGAATGGAATTCTAAAATATTACTACATAAGTACAAGCTAAATAAGAGTGAAGACGAAGTCGCCTTTTTGATGGTTAAAATTTCATTCATTTATAAAAGCTAAAATGTCTATTTGTTCGTCTTCTTCGCGGTCGAGTTATAAACGTCTCGGAATTGCGTGCTTCACTTGATGTAATCTTGCTTTTTTCTAAGAGGACACCAGAAAATGACCTCCTTCCTGCAAATGTGCGATTTTATTAGAAAAGTTACTTTTGCGTTTCTCTGTATTTATCTGCTTTCAATATGATGTTTATTTCACAGTAAAGTGGTTAATAGTTATTATTGTGAATCATAGCAAGATGATTTGAAGGAAATTTTTTTGAAAAACAGGAAAGTAATCCCAAAATTGAACAAGGTCTTACATAGTCATAAGTAATTTATCTCCCATGAACTTTTTAAATTTTGCTTGCAGCTCAAAAATAAGTTTGAAAAAAAGGCTTCAATTAAAAAACATTGCGTATATGTAACGCAACGCATAAATATACTTCTGGGAAGACGCCACATAGCTCTTTAGATGTTCATTCTAAGCTAATATTCAAAAATTACAGATTCGAAGGGTAAAAAACATTATGTCTATGAATCATGTTACAAATGATGTATATAAATTGAACGATACATTTTCTAATTCTCTTATATAACAAACTCTGAAGAATTTATATATTTCCAAGGGATGTGTCCTTACTCCTAAGTTCATAGATATAGTATATACATAAATATAAAGTAGACCATTATTAACTATCAAAATATATATTCATTATGAGCAGGAGACGTTGAAATTTATAAATTATTAGTAAAACATATCACTTCATAATAATGAAACACCAAGTCACCATCAAGAAATAAACGATATTGTAACAGACAATTTGTATATTCTAGTGGTTCACATTATCGGTTCACTACGATTTGTACCATTTATTACAAGCCAATATTTCAGATTTTGAGTCGATGTTGAGAATTTACCATTATTTCAGATTTTGAGTAGATGTTGAGAATAACCTAATAATAAAAAATTT
Organism: Chrysoperla carnea; assembly: GCF_905475395.1. NCBI lineage: Eukaryota > Metazoa > Arthropoda > Insecta > Neuroptera > Chrysopidae > Chrysoperla > Chrysoperla carnea. The sequence continues at coordinate 24,341,360 of NC_058341.1, forward strand.
TTCGTCAACCAATAAAGTTGGAACTTTTTTGCATGGGTTGAATGTATATACCAGTTGACTAAAACTGACCCATTTTAAATTATATCTTACGAAGTTTTTTAAAGACTTTGTTCAGAAACAACTGAAAAATACTTTTATTTTTATGGTGCATTTTCTTGTATCAAGAAAACGGTTCTTGCCTGTCTTGTTAAAGCAAGTAAAAATGTATAAATATGCAGCTGTTTGTGTATAATTTGTATATGTATACATGCGATGTATAAGTATTATGTACACTTACACTTCTGTTGTCACAAATAATGTACGTATACAGCGGTATGTTTTTATGAACTTAACTATAACGGATATTATACCTTGACGAGTCGAAGCTGAACCTTGATTAGGTTTCGAAACTGAGTCCAGCTCTTTCTGTCTTTGCTTTTCATCTTTCTTAATGCTTTGCCTCCAAAAGTTCTTAGTATATAGGAACAACCGGTGGTCAACTTCTCTGAAAATTTTTTCCTCGGAAATATGTTAATAAACATCTGAAACTTCGGTTTTAAGTTTTCCAGTTGTTTTCAACTTTTCACATCCACAGCAGTAGCTTAACAATTGTTTGAAAAATTATTTTCTGGCTGTATTTGCTTGGTCGAATCTGCAAATAGACTGTGAGTCCATAATAAAGATGTATTTTTGATGGATTAAGTAAAGATTACAAGACCAAAAACCTGTTTTCAAGTTTTACGACACTTTTACAATAAATTACTTGCTATTTATAAATCACTGTCTCATCGAAAAAATCAAAATTTATTTTTATCACTTTCAGCAGTTCACGTTTGAAAAATCAATTTTCTTATTATTTTCTTGTAATGTAATTTATCCTTCTAAACGGTTAGATTTTTAATTTTAAACAAATAAGAAAAAGTTAGGAGATCAACGTTTGATAATACCTCTGCAACACCCAAAATATTTTTGAATCTTGTATTTTGTATCATTTAAAACAATATTATTTCTTTTAGGTAAATGATCCAATATAATATAACGAATTTTATTATGTTAATTAGTATGAATAATAATGTATGATGTATATAAGAAGAAAAAACTGTGCAAAATGGAAACGGGTTAGTTTATTAAACACAAAGCAAACAAAAAAAAAACTGTTTATTACCAGTTTACTTATGGAATTAATTAAATTTTTTCATCATAACATCACACAATTTTTTTTTTATAATTAATATTAAACAAAACCATTTGATTTTCTGATTTTCTACTAGTTCGAATTAAAAATTACATGTAGAGCTAGAGGCTATTAAAAAAATTAAATGAGAAGGTCATCAAGAATCAAAAAAAAGTATTTTGTAATTTTTACGGTGACTAGACCGCTCGATAACAATCATTTATGGAGGTATCCAAAGATTGAATAACACCAGGGATTTCAATAAAACTTTATAAATACATTTTTTGATTAACAAAGAATTCAAAAATCATAAAAGTTCCTAGGTTATCTGGCTTTTTATTATTATTTTATCGTTCAAAGTTGGTTGAAAAAATGATGAATCATATAGGTTTATCATTTTCAATTGGATATTTCTATATCAAAAAATCTAGAGAGTGTGATAAAAAAAACTATCTAAAATATTTAGACAATCTTGTAGTTTATGATAATACCATAAAAATATAAGGTTGCCGATGATATAAAAACAAAATTTTAATTTAATTATGAGTTCATCGAAGATCCATCACTTGACGAACAGAGACGATTATAGTTAGAGTATTGATGATTAAAGAGCGATATCTATATTATCAAGTTTATAAGCAGCACTTGCACACAATATATTACATATTTTTGTAGTTGCGTGGTATTGTGAAGCTAAAAATAACTCATTACTTGACTTCAAAGCATGTATTTGGATTATATGTGACTACAAAGCATGTATTTGGTGTTCGCGTTCATGTCTGGGCGCACCATTATATACAGAATGTTCGTAAATCTAGGCATATAAATCTCACGAGTTTGGCAGAGTACATGCGTTAAGCAAAGCATCTAAGTAAGAGCTATTATAGGTGTGATATGAAATTGCATAAGTGACTTGTATCGTGGCTTCGATGCCTTTTGAGCTATATGACAGTTCTTCTGTGGTGTACCTGCAGAGAGTGGGGACCAACACATGTATATAATACTTCTCACTTAGATACATTGCTTAACGCACGTATTCTGTCATACTCGTGATATTTATATGCCTAGATGGAAATCGAATTAGTGGTATATAAATGATATATAATATTGATTGCTACAAGTACTGTACTCGTCAAAGTTAAATTCATGTGGGACCATTTAAATATACCTGTTTGTATAGGTAGAATGTATATAACATTAAAGCGTTTGTTGTTTATATTATAATAAAGTGAAGTGACACAATAATAAATGATATAAACATATACGAATAGACAACAGTAAGTAATAATATTACAACAATGCGACATTATTGTTAAGATTTCTACTTACAAGCAAAATAAACGTAAGATTAAAAGTGTTCTAAGAAATTTTATTGTACTTCATGATACTAAAAGCCTTAAAAAGTTAAATAATTTACAAGAATACAAGGATAAAAAGAATGAGCATTATATCAACTTAAATATACGTTTGCGTAGAAAAATAGACACTGGTTTACTGGAGTTGATAAAACCAAATCAATCACACATCCTACTCCGTTCAAGAAAAAAACAAGAAAAGGGTCTGTAGGTAGAAATTCTGAAGTACTTTATGGCCAATCGCAATACGTCAGCACCCAAAATAATTAGATACCTGAGTGCTAGATAGTGATATTTTTGGCAGATCTAAATAAATATTTTTTATTAGCATAAAAGTCATTCATATTCTTTATGTTTAGCGCAAAGAGTTCAAATTGGAACACAAATTCAAATTTAGTTGAAAAAAAATTAAAAACTGACGTTGAAAATAGTCTGAACACTATAACCGTTCCTTAAATATAATAGATGCTCCAAGGTCTCCGTGCTTTCTAACCGATATGTCTTTAGTGAAGTCAAACGTATAATGGATGATATACTCTTGCCTATAAAATATAAGAATTTGGTGCCGCCCAACGAAAACTCTTATACATTATTACTCTAGCATGTATTTTTCTGTCCTATCCTTATCTTCCTTATTCCTTTATCAAACTTCATGATTCACCAATCATTTTCAAGCTCCTTATGTCTAGGTTTGACCAAAAAAATACTTAAAAATGTACCGCTTAGGAAAAAAAATGAAAGGCAACAAATTTGAACGAAAGAATATCATAAATTTAAATAATATGTTTATTTGGCGAACATGTTAGTTTTTATAGATGCTCTCCTAATTCTCTAGACATATAATTTCTATTTTTAATACATGTTCCCCTAATATTAAGTTTTTTCACTACTTTTCTACGATATTTATTGTTTTTAGCCACGGGAGCGGAATCCTTGACGGGTCCAGCTGGTTGTTAATCAAATTTAATTACAATCTACAAATTGATTTTTGAAAATATAATAATATTAATGGGATAAATGCTTGTTTACTGCCATTGATTGTTTCATTGTATATGCAACACTAAATACTAGAACAGTCGTGATATCCATACATTCCTTTCTCATGACTCTCCATATAATTCCAAAACTCCATAGACAACATATTCTATGTCATTCGTACATTAAAGACCATAGGTTAACATTAGGGAACAGACCCTGTAGGTATATGTATTCTGTATAGGTTATATTCCAACACTATATGTCAATGTCGTATAATTGTAAGTGGTCTGTATAGTGATTTATCATTTGACTTGATTAAAAGTTTTAGTAGGTTGTGTATCAGAGTTAGCTTTGACTAGTAAAATGGGAACATATGTGTAATATAAGCAGGTATGCATTAGACATGTACAGGACGTCCAAAACTATCGCTTTAGAAATGTGTAGCCATAAAATGGATGCAATGTTGAGGAAGAAGTTAGAGATTAACGTTTGTCAAATTAAATCTTTGAATGTTTACGCAGTCACAATTTTTTATTTGAAAGCAAAATTAACAAAAATAAAAGCACTAATTCAACAAGAACAATATAGCGTATAAATTTTAACCTTTCAGATAAAAATGATCTTATATATAGACAAAGACAAGGGAGAATAAACAATTAACTGGGTTAATTGTTGAAATATCTCGTGCAGACAATGTGGAAAATCATTTTTTTATACCATGTATATATGTAATATATATAAAAGGTATACTAAGTTTAGTCCCCAGTTTGTAACGCTTCGAAATATTGATTCTGTGGACAAATTTTTGGTAATGATGTTCATAAAATCACCAAATTAGTGCGCGTTCGTCCATCCGCCTGTCCGTCTGCCTGTGGACGATAACTCAAAAACGAAATGAGATATCAAGTTGAAATTTTATAGTGAACTCAGGACGTAAAAATCGAGGATTAGTTCGAAATGAGCAACATAGATCAATTGGATCTTGGATCCGTACGACCCATCGTGTAAACCGTTAGAGATAGACCAAAAGTTTAAATGTAAAAAATGTTCCTGCGAAGTCCAAAATCGTTTATTTCTTAGAATTTTATCCTTTATATCGCTTTGTTCTTCTAATGCCGTAGTTTTGGGACATCCAATGTATGTATGTATGTAAATTTTGAATGTTAAAATATTACTAGACACAGACGATAGTACCTAAGTATGTGGGATCGAAGAAGTCGTCTTTTGATTGGTCAAACTTTAATTCATTTTACAAAACTAAAATGTCCATTTGGTAAATCATTTATTATATTATAGAAGAAAAACTTTTGTAAAATTTATTTAATTAAATGTATATTAAATATAAATTTATATGAAATGTACAGATTGTTACCATCAAGAGTAGCCATTAATCTATCTAGCTATATTTACATTACAATTTCGTTAATTGAAATCGAATGGTTTTTTTCTAAAGAAGATGGAATACAGAATTTGCTGAATTTTTGACTCCGGGGATGCTGAATTCTTGAGATCCATGAATTGCAACAGTCAGTAGCCCAATGGAAAATGGGATTTTTTTGTCCTATGAAAAATGACATATTTTGAAAAAAGAATCACGAAAATCAGATTCAATTAAATGAGTGATAAATTTTTGGTTGCAGATCTTAGGTGCACACCCCCTATGTGCACACGCCTCTTATAGGTGGCGTGGTTTATACTAAGAACGTATTACGAAATATGTAAAATATATTATGAAAAATGTCATGAACTTTAAGGAAAATATTATTTTTCGAGTTTTTTCGATTTTGAAAAGAATTCTATCAACAAAATACGATAAAAACTAAAAAAGAAATTTTCAATTTTCACTCACATAACGAAAATCAAGTTCATTTCAATGTGTAGTTTACGAGTTTAATAAGTAATAGATTGAGGACTTTAATAATATACGGCTAACGTAGGCCTAAAGACATAAAAATAATTGTGCCCTTTTAAATAATTTCTTCAAAAATATACTAATCTAAGAATTTCGAATTCCGAAGACATAAAAACGGACTTTCTATGTATCATATTAAAATTTCAACTCTATCTGTTTTTGCCAAACATGTTTTAACACATTTTTTTGTGATACATCATTGAATTGAGTTCCACGAGTATCAATCCTTTTGAAATCGGAATCGAAAGCGGAATTACTTTTTTTAGGAGTATAATAATCTATAATGATTTATTTAGGAATATTTAAAAGTAGAACCATTTGAAAGCTGTTTTATTAAAGTAAAAATAATTAAAAGTTGGAAATAAATATGCATTTCCCAAATTAACTAGCCATTATTCCAAAAAAACTGCCTTAAAGTTGAGTAATCAGGTCAAAGTATAAGAGGTAATTTTTCACAATTATTTATCGAATAAAATTATAGAAAAAATATGCTATTGTGTATAGAAAGTATTCCATAATTACAGTTAAATTTTGTATACTATTTGTCATAGATATTTTATAAAAATGAATTATTATAAACATTCATGACATGATTTTCAAAAAATAATTTAAATTTTTTATAATTTATGAAAAAAAAACACAACTTATGATAAATTATTTTATAATAAAGCCATTAAATCAAATAAATCAACTCGTGTAGAAAAAAAGTATCAGATATTTTTTTTTTTATAATTCCGTAGATAAAAAATCATCTGTAAAAACCATAAACCTATTATTCCCTGGCAATTATTTAAGATTTTTCTGTGTTTTAAAATATTTTGGATAAAAGGGTTTCGTACAAAAATTTCATAATTTGGAGTAAGGTATATTCTGAATGAAGTTTCTGATGAAACTTCATTTCTTTGAATGATAACCCATATTTTTTTAGCAGATTCGTTTACTTGAGGACCAAATTTCATCATTTTTATTTATAAATATTTGATCTCGGAAACTAGACCTCTCCCAATAAAGTTCATATTATATAACGACAATGTATGTGTTAATACGAATGACTTGCTATCGAGATAGAAAATTAAAAATATCAAGAAACAAGTTAAAATAGAATGTTTGATGAACTGAAAACGTCACTTTGTAGGATTCTGCCACCCTAAGCAAACTATATTCTTCCCTAGTATGTGAAGGTATATTATAAACGATCTCTTGTTAAAAGAATCATTTTTTCCAAGGTTCCAATTTTAGAATTATTGCATGTGAAAAAACTAACAAATATAGAAATTTTTAAAATGCTAATTATCGACTCTTTCAAATTTTCTCTTTTGAATGCTAAATATTTTTGTCCAATGGAAATTTATTTTTAACCCCCGAACTTAAAAAAAGGGGGTGTTATAAGTTTTCCCAATATGTTTGTGTGTGTCTGCCTGTCTGTGGCATCCTAGCATCCAAGCGGATAAACCTATTTTGGAAAGTGTTCTTAGCTTTCACATGTGAGTTTAGGGTTCTGTACCCGAAAAAACTAAAAAATTGGCGATGATCTTCAAAATTGGTTCAGTTTAGAAAAAGCTTTAAGGAAAAGGGTAATTTAATGAAGTGCGAGTTAAGGGTTCCGTACCAGAAAAATTTGTTGGCGGTTTTTGCAATTTTGTAAATTTCAATTGTTATATACCTTTTGCGGCGATTAATTAATCTCGTACAACCTCTCCTACAGCGTTATCTTCTGCATGCTTAACGTTTTTTTGTGAAGATTTCTGTTAAATAACATGAAACATAATATACAACAAAATATACTCACATATCAAGGTTAGTAATTTTTTTTACCAGGTATTACTTAATTGTTTTAATGATGTTTTTATTATATTTACAATTATATTTTAAAATCTAAAAAAAAAAAATTGAAATAATTAGTATATTTGAGGTTACCCATTATTGAAGGCCTCAAATCGTGTACAGACGTGTGAGTATTATATATCACATATCACGAAACATGTTAACAAATTATAATTTTACACACTAGGGAGACACACAGATGGATCAATGGACTGTGAGCTTAGTTTTAGTTTCAGTTTCTATGGATCATTTACTTCTAGGCTATCTGTTAAACCCTAGCAGATTATGTGTTGTGTGTACGACAATTTTACGAAAGTAATTGTTTCACTAAAAATTTAGGGCTATTTAAATATCTTTTCCGAATTTGATTTAATTCTTACATACTTGAAATATAATTATGTAATTTCCCCTAAACTTTATTTGATAGTTAGTTAAAAGAGTTTTTAATGGAAACATTACTTTGTATAAACACTCAAATCTTGGGTTACGTGACCCTCAGTTGCATTTTCGTAGTGATTCAAAAAAGAAATTATTTTGTAATCATCCTGTATCTACAAATAAGCCATATATTTTTATATTGTTATTTGGAATCAACATCTTTCTCAAGGATTTGACTTTTTGACTTTAATAACATCATAAAAATATCAACTTATATAAATGTGGTTTTATTCTGATTATTTCGAAATAAATACTTTATAGGTAATACAACACGTATAAAGGTCAACCTGATAAACAAGGTAAGTGTTTATCGAAGCCAATTTCACGCATTTTCACAAACCCGATCAAAAAAAGAATATTGTACAGTAATTAGATATTATAATAATTATAATAATTAGATTTTTGTCCACGCCAAAACCTATTCCCTCTATTAAGAAGTGTTATATTCGGAAACTAGTGCAGTACTGCTGCATGCGGTTTCCGAATCTTAAAAACCTTTTGCCTATCCTTATTTCTTTCTATATACATACCTATATTTGTTTTTTTATCAAGGATGAATTCAGTGCTTTATTCTACAAGTGAAAACCCCGACAAAATTTCGACTACGGAGTTCTAAACTCGCATTTGAAACATATCTAAGAACACTCTCCATTAAATTGCTTTTGACTTTAAAGACTTTTCCTATCTGAACCGATATGGAAGATCACTGACAATTTTTAGTTTTTTCAGATACGGATCCCTAAACTTGCACTTGTAATATAGCTTAGAACACTCCATCATTAAACTACCCGTTCACCCGTTTAGGCGCTACGATGCCACAGACAGGCAAACACACATAGCGGTCAAACTTATAAAACCCCTTTTTTTAGTTCGGGGGTTAAAAATTATGAGTTTATTCTGTAATTTACTATTGTTGAGTTAAAAACTCGTGCACGGTGCGAATAGAACACCGCTTTGTTAACTGTTAACTAAATAACAAATATAAAAAAATAAACTGTAAAAAGTGAAATCAAAACAATTAAATAAAATAAATTAATATTCTAAACATATTTTAAATCATGTTATAAATAATATATTAAAAATAAAAGTAAAATCTAATATTTTAAATTTGGTAATTTATAAAACAAATAGATGATGTTCTAATATAAAATAATAATATTTGCTTAATGATTATTGCAAAAAAATAGTTTTACTTCATTATTGTAAATGTAAAATTTTAAATAATTAAAAGTAATATCACACATTGGCTTTATATAAATAAATAAAAAAAATTCAATGATTAGAAAATTTAATTCAAAAAATAAATCTTTACAAATAAATAAAATTGAAGTGCAGTCTGTTTGTAATGTCAAAATAATAGCTGTTTAATTAATGCAAATGAATTTTAATATAATTTTTAAGATTTTTGTATGTCTGTTGGTTCCGATTTTGACGGAAGTTTCACGGGCAGCTACTTGATGTATGAATAAATACAGTTTCATGCAAAAAAATTAAAACTCATGATATTGTTGGCAAAAAAAGTGTTAAGGGAAGGCTAAAGAGAGTGAAGGCTCAAACGCAATAAATTTTTTTAAATGTTGAAATTTCTCAGCGAAGTGAGTGGGTAACTGATAGTCGATTACTAAAATTTTGGATATTTATTTGTATTCAATGTGGTAATAAAGTAGTAGAAATAATCATAAAACGTCATCAGACAATACAAGGTGTTGCGGAATGTTTCAAATGACAATAGTAATTAAAATAACTGATAGCTTGAGAATTGCTTATTTAAAAATTTTCTTTTCCCGCCTGGTAAAAAACAATTTGCTATTTAAGTTGGAACTTTTTTGAGTAGGATGTAATAGAACTATATATGTGGGTAATGTCAGATAGACACTCGGGTAATTTAACAAATAGAAAAGCCTCAGCTTCTCCTCGACCGTTTTATCACACACGCCAGGAATCCCACTTTCCGGCCTATAGGTTCGTAGTCTGGCCTACTTTCTAGCCTAGGTTCGAAAGTTCTGCAGTCAATTATAGAATACTCTGTATATGAACATTTTTCTTTAGATTTGACTACTTAGCTTGAGAGGACGTACTACCTTATAGATGGTGCTCTCTTTTAATTGGCCCAGGAAGTTTTTTAATACACCAGAAACTTAAAATTGTTGTGTCTATGAAAAGTGGAGTTACCCAGGTGCTGTTAAACCACTTTCCTCTCTATAAAACCTGCACAATTACTCATTGCTAAGACCTTTCAGGACGCTCAGGAATTGTTCTAATAAATCGGAATCCTAAAATTGTTAAGCAAAATAGTACTTCGTAAGTTTATATACTTTTTTACTGAAATTCCCGTGGATGATTCTATAAAATTTATAAGAAATAATATCCTCCTATGGTAATCGATAAAATTGGGAGGTATAATTTCATTAGCTAACAAAAAAATCAACTGAAACACTGAATAAAATATAATGCTCAATGTACCTTGAAATACATTTGGTATTAACTATTACTATTAAATAGTACTAGTATTCATATTGAAGTACTAGAAACACAAATTACTTAACAAGTGTAAATAATGTAGACTTACATACTAATAATATTTGTAATAAAACTTAATAAAAAACCTCGTGAGCCACAGAGCTCCATTACTAAAGTCGTATTTTCCCCTCATTCTATCTTGTATATTATTACTCTATAGCAAATTTCTTTCTGCCCTACTCTTATGTTCCCTATCCCTTTATCAAATTCCATGATTCACCTCTCATTTGCAAGCTTATTATGACTAGGTTTGACGAAAAATATACTCACGGTCTAAAAATGTACCACTTAGAAAAAACGCTAGACAAATAATTTGAACGATAAAATATCATAAATTTAAAGTTTATTAGGCAAACATGTTAATTTTTATAAATGTTCACCTAATACAGAATACATCAGTAAGCAGGAACAACAGATATTTCACAACTATTAAGCTATTTTTTTATAAATGAGGTCATGAAACACGGGTTTATAACACACGTTCACCTCTCCCCGTTGCCTAGTGAATCTTAATATATATATTTCTTGTGTGCGTGTGTATGTAATTGAACTCCTCCTAGACGGCTGGACCGATTTTGATGAAATTTTTTGTGTGTGTTCGTGGAGATTCGAGAATGGTTTAGATTTACAATTTGGTCCAGTACAACTGTTTTTGAGGGCTCCGTACCAAAAAAATGAAATTTCATTAAATGGTGGGAGCGCATATAAATCATATCACATTATGTATACTATGTGTACTATGTATTTTTAATAGTATTCAGGTATTGTCAATAGGCATTTATTAGAGCCATATGCGAGCGCAGCGAGCTCTACTATCAAAGGTCAGGCCAAAGGTCGAAGGTCAGGCCACTCCAATAAATAGGAGTTAAATTGGGGTTTAGCGGACAGGCTAAACGTAGTATAGGTATTCATGAATTGGAGTTACGTTTTTACGGGACAACGTCCGTCGGGGCCGCTAGTAAGTTTATATTTTCGGAGAAAATATTACTAAAAATGTAAGTACCTACTCTGAAGTAAGCGTTTTGTAAGTTAGTATACAAAGAGAGTGAGTGTATAGCGTCTTTTGAATTGAATAGATAAAGACAAAAGGCGGTTTTTTACTTTTTAAATGATTAAAGTATATTTTGTATTTAGTTTTGTGTAATTACGCTACGTTTATTCTAATCTTTCTATAGACCTTCCTTGTGTCAAAATAACTTGGTGTCAAAAACAGTGTAAGATATCAATATGCTTTTTTTTAAATCTTAGATATTAGTTCATGACTTTTTATTATAAATGACTTGATGTAGATAACCACTCTTCAATTGCAATGAACTACTCATTTTCAAATATAAAATTACAAGCTACCACCATACCACAAAGCACGCCAAACTCAGTTTTTTATTTTTTATTCAATGTTTATCTTACACTTTTCTTACAGTTTTTACCCTCAAACAAATTGTGGTGTAGGGAAAATGAACTAGACTTTAAGAAAAAATATAAAGATCCATTTAAAAAACAAACTCCGACCATAAAGACGTCATCGTTAAAGAAACTAAACTAAATTTTCATTCCTCCTAAAGGGAAACTGAAAATTTAAAATTTAAAGACTACTGTATAAAATAGATATCAGTCAAGTAATATAATAAACAAATCATATTTAGTTAAATATTTGTTTTAATGCGTTTTATTTGAATAACAAATTTCACTTTCATTGTTCCATAATACGTTTACTACTTTGATCAATCTATTTGACATTGATTGTGTATTGATAAACGTATTTCTTATTTTTATAGAAAACTTTATTATTCATATTTACTTTTTTTTATTGATGTAATGCGTATACACCCTTCAAATTCCTAAAATACGCTTTTTAATAACTGTTTAAAGTATTATTTACATAACATTTTATACTCTTAGGGATTGAAGTTATTTCTTACAGTTAGGTTTGCTGAAAACATCCAAAGCTTACAAAATAAATTACGAGATAAAAAGTGGAAAGTAAGAACTTGAATTCTTTTAATGGGCAATCATGATTAACTCATTAACGCTTGAATTTATCTGAATTAAAATTTTTTGGGAATTTATTCCATGAATGTTTTATTTAAAAACTCTTTAAACTCTTTTTTACTTTTATAATGAAAATATAGGAGTATTGACATTATTGTTATTAAAGAAAAAATTGTTTAAGAAAAGCTAAGCAAGAAATATTTATGGCATTGGATATTTGTAACCCACGTATTTTGCTTACCCTATAAAATTTGACGGTGGACGCTAATAGGTTAAATAAAAAACAAAGAAAATAAAAAGAAATTATGCCAAGGAAAATAATAATTGATTTTTCTTGTAATATAACGGTCTGTTCATTAACCCAAATAAAACAAACAAACGGAAGTAATTAAATAGTTTTAGATAAAATTAAGAAATTAAATCATGAACATTATGGCACGGTAAGGCTTGCATTAAACATTTTCACGAAAAAAATTTGGATTATAGAGATTTTGGGTATATATGCGAGCAATTAACCAACGTATGCTCAATAAACTCATTGTAGGTTAGGTTAGGTTAGATAAACGAACACGGTTGAAAATAAAAGCTTCTGATAATTTTCTTTTCAAGGTCATTAAATCTACATTAGCAATATTGGTTTATTCACCTTATTTTTTTTGTTTATTCCAAAAATTCCAATAATGAATATAATTAACATAACTTAAGGTAATTTACAATAATAATCATTAATAAATCAATAATTTTTTTTTCTTAGTATTTGGCATTATTTTCAAGAATATAATAGGTATAGTTATTTGAATCTGTATTGGAGTTCAATAACATTAAAAATAAATTATAGATATAAATATTATTTATATTTTACATTAATTAATTTTTTTTTCAAAATAATTTTATTGTTAATTGGTCTTTTAATATATTCACTTTTGTTTACTAATTAACACTTCAATGGAATTTGTTTGTATCGATCGTTCACTTGGGTAGATGCAAAATATTTGGTAAATAAAAGTCAGTCGTTTTATCGAAGACGATGGATGGTACACTATTTTATGGTTTCAATATTGATAAAACATGACTGCATAATCAAGAAAATGTTTCAAATAACATTTCATCGATATTTTGTAAAAAAAATCATGAATGAAAATAGTCACTTAACGTCATGCCGTTTAACGTCAGTAGAAATGTAGTGTACAGACGTATCTGCAACTTATAGGAGAATCTTCGCCATGGGTTGCCAGGAGTTGCAGTGCGATACGAAAAATTAGAATGACCAGGATACTAATGAAGATTGAAAATTGGGAGCAGACATTCGAATTTGAAGTCAAATTTGGACGAAAATCGGAACCGATTTTGTCAAATATTGTTGAAAACTTTAACTCATTACCAGTTATCCAAAATTCCTCTCTCTTCAAAAATCAAAAGTAAACGTTTCCGGTGGTACTTTACACTTACTTTTTCGTAAAACGTCTACAGACTATTTATAAAGAGTATTGAAACAATTCACATTAAACTTAGAAAAATAATAAAATACCAAAGATATTATAAACGCTAAAGTAAATTTAGTTTTATGATTTCCAAACTATATTATATATACTATATATATAAAAATATTTAAAATAATTTTTTGTAATTTTACACCAGAATCGATGAGGAGGACATTGCCCCTATAACACATGTGATGATGTTACAGAATTAAAAATATAATTATAATAATCATTAAAAAAAAACCGGATTATTTATTGTGCTTATTTGGGCGGAAATCAACAAAAATTTATTAGCTTTAAATATATACATGTTTAGCTGTACAAAAAAAAAAATTGAGAGTTAATATTCACTTTTATTTTTCGCATTTTAACAACTAATAAATTTAGTAATTCTTATCTTTTAGTTGGTTTCTGTCTAATAGCTAATTTTATTTATGAAAACATCAACAAGTCGAATAATAATTTACTCTTTTTTAGATTGGCTGTGTTGATAGTGATTTTCGATTCACGTATACTATGAAAAATCTCTTAAACTCGAAAAAACAAACAAGATAATTGGAAATTTTTTTTGTACATTTCATGCTTGATTGGATTACCTGGAATTAATTAATTAATTAATATACCCCAAGTCATTAATTAATAGTAATAAAAATTTTGACGGGTACAGTTCGATTGACACAAATTAACTATTATGCTTAGGTTAGGTTAGGTTATACTGGCTGTCCACGAAGGATACACTTAGGCTATAGAGCCCATTGTGATATCATATATGTGGTTTACCACCTTTCCGCTGATAATTCCATTTATCAGCTCCTCATTTTCAGAGGCTGAGTGCACCTCCTTCATGCATATACCATGCACTACACCAGCCCATCGCAACTATTAATTAAATTAATATTGTTGCGACGGCGGCGAACCCGCTACCCTAAGCATACCGCGGACGGAATTGGTTATGCCTTAACCAACTGAGCTAATAGAGTTTCCAGTCTAATTTTCCAATTCATTGGGCGGGTATCATATAGTATTTCATAGAAAACGAAACTTGATTTTTATAAATTATTTTAAAAGAGAGAGTTTATTTTGCTTTTGTCGCATATTTCTGTGGAAAATTCATGAATGAACAAACTTAATATAAAATTTAGTCATAAAATATAAATTGCATAAATTAGTCTTTGTACTTGAACAACTTATTCCTGCAATCTAAATTCTGAATCAAAAGAAAATGATTATTTTCAAAATGCTAGCGGCTTACTCAAATAAAACTCACATTTACATTAAAACAAAGACCCAAGTAAAAAATTTTAAATGGTAGACGGTAATGGTAATTTATATGGAAGTAACTGAATAAAATTAAACAATTTTTGATAGAAAGTTATTTTCTTCACCCCAAAAATCAACACCAGTTTTTGAACTGCCTTTTTCGAAGTGTGTAGGTACAATGCTATTAGTCTGATCATATTTTTATTACATAATTAAGACCTTAGAGCCTAAATGGCCGAGCGGTCTTAGGCGCTAGTTATAGAACGTTAGACCATTTAGACTTAGGTTGCGGGTTCGAATCCAGGCAGCGGCAGTGTGAGCAATTTATAATTAATGGGAGTGCAGAATTGATCACATTGTCGTCGCTTGGATAAGAACGAAGTAACCGACTCCACCCACATCAAAAATGTAATTGTAAAAATGTATTGTAATGGAATAAATAAAGATTAACAAATAATGATGTGGGTGGCCTCTGTGAATAGGCATGCGTCACAAAAACGGAGGTTAAACCCCCATTATTATTATAATTAAGACCTTCTCGATTAATATGATAGAGTTTCAACTTGGCTAGATAAGTAAATGTAGAAATTTTTTCTATAATTCATTGATTAATACCTGTAATAATGTTCTAAATCAGAAAGTTATCGGTTTGTCCTCCATAGGCTATATACACCATAGCTTGTTTTAAATACAATTAAAAATGAACATGTTGTTCTAATTGTTTACCAAGGAGAAATTAGCATTCATAAAACAAAAATGATGAAAGAATGCAACAAACTCACAAGTTAGTGAGTGCAATTTACGTGTAAAACTATTTTATTTAAATTTTTTAGTCATATATTCCAGGAAAAATATAGACTTAAGCATTGTGTTTTATAACCCCAAGAGTATAACTTCTTTCAGGATTTACTTTTCATTACATTTGGGCTGTTTACTAGGCTGAAAGGTATTCTAAAAGCGACGTTTAAATCAAACAAATTAAATAGGACTGCCAGAAACTTTTTTCGAAGTTTTCAAGGTTTAGTCCACCTACACAGACTTTCCAAATTGTTGAATTGTCGAATTCTTGAGTTGAATTTGTGTGTAGATGGAAATGAGGTCATGGAAGCGATTTTTGAAGATTACAAATCTCGGCCCTTTTTCTCTTTTTATGCCGAAATATCATATTTTTCTGAAGGCTTAACGGTTTTAAAATTCAATCGGAAAAGTGATTTTTAAGAGTACTTGATCCTTAAGAAAATTTAGCCTATCCCATTACACCCCATACTTCCATTTGTATGTCGTAATATGATGCTTTTTGAGGGTTTGAAGATTTTGTGAGCTAGCACAGCCCCTATGAAAAAGAATGGAAATATATTGATACCTATTTCATGTTTTCAAAAATACGAAAAGGGGAAAATATAACCTTAGTAATGGGGCCAGTGATTTTTTTTATTAAAATAAAACAAACAGTAAACTTGATTTAATTTATTTGAATAATCCGTACGTTTATCTTTTTTATTATTGCAGATATAAAATGCATTTGTTGCATGCTATTTATCTAATCTAGGAACTTTTTAAACCATAGTAGGTAGTTGTATTTAATTTTTAAGATTCATTTATTACGGGACTTTCTTGTCTATACTACTTCAGACTACAGAGAATTTTTTTTCTGCATTAAATTACGGAAGATATATTCTATTTAAATAGGTTCAGTACCACGTAATGAATGTAAATGCACAAAATCCTTACGAAAATAATCGGGGGAAGTACCTTCATTTTAAGGAAAACCGTTTTAAGCTAAATCTCCATAACCGTGCACTTTAGACCAAAAATGGTAAAAACTTTTATTGTAGGTAATTCTTACTTCGTGAATTGTAGATAAACACGTTGTTACTTCATAAAAAAAAATGTTTTATAAAATTTATGGATTTTAAAGTTAAGTTATTATCACTTTCTTGTTAAAACAAATATTATAAGACATATCGGTCAAATGGTCAATAAGTAAATCGTCATAGTCGTATTATACGCGTTTGTTACCTTTATCCAATAAATTCAAGCAATTAGAACAATTATAAAAATATTTAAAATTAATGTATGTATTGTTTAATAAAACATAATATAATATATATATTAATTAGTTCAACAAAAATTAAATCAGTTCAAATAAAACTCGATTTACAACATTTTTTTGTAAAAATAAATATGTATAAATGTTACACCTATCTATGTAAAGTAAACTAAACAAGAAAAACAGAAACATATGAACGAAAGTCAAGTTTGAATTATAACAAAATAATAATTTCATGAATATTACATATTATACAATAATTAATTTAAATATAAAGGCGTGTATGAAATATTGAAGGTCGTATTATTATTATATTAGTAGATGTATGTATGATATAATAATGGAATGGGGCTTGAAAATGTATTGAAAGGAAATTTTCAATCTTAAACTTTAGCCAATAAATGTTTCTGTAATTTTCCTTAAAAAAATAAAACTTTAAAGGAAAGTGCTTAACGTCAGTGTCACTCAACAGAAATAAGCAAAAAATTTTGAGCTTAAACATAAGATGAATAAATACAATTGCTTACTAATTTTTCATGAAGCTGTTGGCTAATTTTAATGGAAGAATAATTATTAGAAGCACTTACTTAAAGATGTAAAAGCACGGTAGTTGGGGAACAAATTTAAAAGATATATATTTTCAATTTGATGATAAATTATATTATAACTTGACGATATAAGGCGAACAGTAAGAGTAAAATTTTTCGATACCAGGCGAAATTTTCAAGATATCGAAAATTTT
The DNA here is from genome assembly GCF_905475395.1 of Chrysoperla carnea. Lineage (NCBI taxonomy): Eukaryota > Metazoa > Arthropoda > Insecta > Neuroptera > Chrysopidae > Chrysoperla > Chrysoperla carnea. The sequence goes on from NC_058341.1 coordinate 24,359,062, forward strand.
GTTTTAATTATTCAGCTTTCGATATTTCGAAAACCAAAGCACATATCGAAAAATTTTATTCTTATTTTTCGTCTACATTTATGAAGTTATAACCAAATTCATCATCAAAGTTGAAAATAAGATAAAAATAATTTCAACCCTAAATCTACCCTGCTCGTAAATTCCTTATATGGACTGAAACACTTGGTTTTTTTCTTTTCTATGCCATTTTTTATGAGTTTACTTTCTATTAAAAATTTTTTTCGTTAAATTTGTTTTCATTCCAAGAGAAAATTATCATAATTTTTCAAAATATGTTGGTTTTTGAGATTCCTTCACAAGAGCTGAAGGAATGCTAATGCCTGCCTTTACTAAAATTTTGAGCCTTTGAGTCATTGTTGTCATGCTCATATACCTTAATGGCTAATTTTCGGTTCATTCAGTTTTTTCAGTTGAATTTTGCAAATTTTGTCCTTTGTATGGGCGGTGCTAGCTAAACATTAGGCCAGCATCCCACCCAAAATTTTATTTCTTGCCAAATAATTTAAACACTAAATTTCTAACTACAGCACTCAATTAATACCTCATTTGCACTTCATTTTCATATTTAAAAAAAAAAACAAGTGTTCCATTAATGGAGGTGCCAGCTTAATGAGCATTATGACTCTGATAGACACTTGCTATGTTTGGGGTGCAATTTGAACGATAAAATCTTATATTGGTTTTAAGAATCTTTGGTTTAAATTTTAGCCCTCAGATTGAATCTGAGGACTGGGAAATTGATGTAGCTGTATTTTTCTAAAAAGTAATGTTTTCCAAAAAGTAAACATAAGAAGAGTCATAAAAGTAACCATAAGAAGAGTCTAAGTCCTTAAGTCTGAACAAGTGTCGTTACCACAAATGTGCAAAATCAATGTCAAAACATGGTATGTTTAAATCATGGTAACAAGATTTCTTTGCTTATCTTAATATATTTAAATCTTTTGTGGACCTTGACTAACCAATTTTTTACAAACTCTTCATCTATAAAAAATTAATATTTATTTACAAACTTTATTGTATGTGGATTATCTAACAACAAGTGTACCTTCCTATCTCTACAGGATGATTTTTTAAAAAGTTTAACTAATTTTTTCAATAACGGATTGGAAAAGTTTTTTTCAGAAGGAATAAAACAATGTGACATCTACCTGGACAAACGATGGTCAATTTTATATGGTAAAACCTATTTGTTGTATTATATTTTCATTTTTTGTTTAAAAAAATCAGCGATACCTTATTTTATGGTTGTTTCAGGTTAAAAACATTACGATTAGAACATATTCTCCAAAAATAAGAACATCCGTACTTTACCGCTTTTGGATATTCCAATCTGTTTTTCGAAATAGTGGAAACTTTTTAAAAAATCATTGTGTATATGTTATCCTTTCCGTATTGAACATAATAAGTAAATAGATAATTCCCAACAGCTCATATACGGTTGTCCTTGTTTCTTTTTTACCTTGATAAAACCAAATATATTTTAGTAACATAACTCTCAGGTGTTTAGATAATTAATTTGAATTTTTCATTGTTATATAAAATGATTTTAATTAAATATGTTAATTAATTTAAGATTATAAAAAACACAAACGCATATTTTATGGAATAATTTTACGGTGAGAATGAGACTTCAAAGAAATGGTTGGTCAATTTTTAACTGTACAAAATTATTCAATACCTCCTTATGGAGAAATATTTTTATGGAATTGTACCGCTTAAGTAATAACTAGTAAGATTTTTCATTTCCTGTCCTGTCCTTACTTCACAGCATTGTCGAATGAATTTCGTAAAGATGAAAAAAAATTTACATAATTTATGCAAAAATGGACTGATTTTTTTAAAAATAGTTAGAAAATTTCCTAAAATATTAGAAAAGAACGATTAGAAAAGCGATCAATCAAGTCTATAAAATCTCATCAAATCAGCAAGAGACTTGAATCTTTATCAGCAAGAGACTTGAATATTTCTTTATTTGAATCTTTTTTTCTAAATTTTATCGGCTGATTAGTTTTTGTAGTCGTTTTTCGAGGATTTAACGTATTTTTCGAAAACAATTACGAGGAGTTTTTGAAATGTTCATGTTCTACGAAACTTTCATTTCCTACTGATCAATCTCTGACCGAAGTTACTATACAATTGACTATTAAAGTAGTAATTTATCCTTTTTAACATTTTTCTTAGAGGTATAAACTGTCAATTTTTTGACCAAATGTCAAAGCTGTTTTTTCTTGAGATGTGTATTGTTTCCAAAGGCAACACAGCCAGAGGTGAATCGAAAACAACAAAGCTCGTTAAGATTTGCATCGAATTTCGCAGGAATTTGTGATCAACACATGATTATAGAAGGTCTGCTGACGAAGAGTCGAATAAAAGAGAAAGGAGGCAGGAGGACGGAGCTGAATACAAATAAGACTCGCATCAAGAACCCAGTTTGACGGCAATTTGTCGAGCATATTCTACTCTCCACCCAGAAATTCAAGAACTTATAATCACAATTAAAAATGAGCCTATGAGTTATGAACCTAAAACATGGAATTAATATTTTGTTAACCATTAAAAATGGAATATCTTGTACCATTTGTGATGGGCAAGATGAAAAATTCATTAACAAATATCCCGTACTTTTAGAAAAAAAATTAAATTTAAAAAATAGTTTAGACTTGACAAAATTTCAAGGCTTGGAATTTACTAATATGCAGTACTTAATTTTAAAACACACGTGTAATACTGCACAAACTTTTAGGGTGGTTTGTAGCCAAGAAAATGCATTAACAGGCCTTTTTTTAGTAAATAAATAATGAAGGTGAAATAAAAATATAACCGAAACTAATTTGAATATTTCTTTACTTTTATAATACTATTGCCTGTCTGTCTGTTTGTGTGTTTGTTCGCTCATCACACAAAAACTACTGATCTATTTTATGTTGCTATGATAACGATAGCCGGAGATATAATTATAACAACATTTTCTCAAACTTCGAAACCGTGCTAAAGAAAATTGTTTATTATCCGGGGTTTGGAAGTGAAATTGAAATGTTATGAGGGTACTGGCCAATTGAGAACAAACGATGTGAAGGATACCATGTTTTTGTTTTTAAAGCTCTTTAGAGGAGGATAAACGAGGAAAAAGGAGATGCATAATATATTAGAATTGCGAAGCAGGCGGATAGAGGATTGTGTTCTTAAAAAAGTAAACTACTGACATCCATACTAAGGTTAGTAATAATAATCATTTTTAATATTTGCATAATAATAATTATAATTTATTGTTTATATACATAAGTTATGTAATATGCATATTAAAAATATAATTATTCATATTATGTTTTAAAATCCCTTAAGAAATAAAACTGCATACAAGAAATATATATACTGTTTTCAATTGACCTTGAAAACCAGCTTATTGGCTATAAATTATCATGACGTCATTTGCTGTTTTAATCAATTTTAGTACAGAGTGACAAAATATATTTATTATGCAGTTTGTTAGGTCATAGGCTGAGTATCACGTACTGAATGTAAATGCACAAAATTCTTACAAAAATAGGCGGGGGAAATACCTCCATTTTAAGGAAAACCGTTTTAGGCTATATCTCCATAACCGTACACTTTAGATCAAAAATGGTAACAACCTTTATTGTAAATGATACTTAGACTAATTAAATGAAAATAATAAGTATAAAATTTGCTAAAAACTAAAGTCTTTTCAAAACGCTCGTTATCAAATTCACGTAAATTGTTTTTGCGATTACACAATATTTCTTTCGCTTGACTTGTTACAAAATATTTAGTGTTTTCACATTTTTGACAACAATACTCAAAAATTTAAAAAAAAAGATTATATGAATAGTTAAAATATTTCTAAATTTATAAAAATAATATTCAATAATTGTTGAAATTTTTCGAATAATAAATTAGTAGAATTTTCCAAGATATTTCTATGATTTTTAAAATAATTAAATCGAAATTATGATACACCTTGTAAAATAATTATTTGTTCGCAATCAATTTTTGCTACTATAATATTAAAAATATCTATACAAAAATACTAATTATCTTTATGCATTATTTAATGATTTCCTTCCGTTTCAAAGTATGAAATAAAAATAATATGGATATCATGAAATGGATATCATGTAATTTAGTATACAAATGTTAATAATATTCTTGAAATTAAATGAAAATATATGCCTATTCCGTCGAGAAAAATATGTATCATTTATAAATTATTCAAAGGTGGGAAATTATCGTAATTATTACAAAGAAGGATATTCGAAAACTGATGTACGGAAAAATATGCTCTTTTATTGTTCTAAGTTAACTTATTGTAATTATTATACTCCAAAAATTTAAGTTTTTGGATACCTACCATAATTTTGTGTTGCAATTATCATACAATGTTTCTCATTAATCCCCAACTAAAAAGAGGGTTTGTATAAGTTTAACGTGAGGGTGTATCTATCTATATGTCTGTCTGTGGCATGGTAGCTCCTAAACGGATGAACCGACTTTGATTGTTTGAAAGGTAATTTGATCGAGAGTGTTTTTAGCTATGTTCCAAGTACGAGTATATGGTTCCGTACTCGGAACAACTAAAAAATAGGTGATGACTTTCAAAATCAGTTCTGTTTAGAGAAGACTCTAATGAAAGCGGTAATTTATGCAGAGTGTTCTCAGATATGTTTCAAGTACGACTTTAGGGTTATGTATCCTAAAAACTTATCGGGGGTCTTTTAAATTTTGTAAATTTCACTTATAAGCTAACTTGTGCGAGCGTATGCAATTTTGTTTCCATATATTAATAATAATAATTCTTTTTATAACCCATATTCATGATTAAAATACTTAATACTTGATTTATTAATACTAATAAATTAATATTAATCTTGTATAATACGATACCTAAACCTATTCTTATTCTTCACTTAATCTCACTCAAGTAAATATACGATAAGTACAATACCAGTAGAAAGTTTGAAACCACTTGCAAATTGAAGTCATTCACGAATTAGTGAAATTAACAAAATTTTAAAGACAATCTTGAAACGACACTTCTGAAACAGAGTTAAAATTAATTGAATCTTGAAAAAACTGTATGCACTCAATCTATTTGTTTGAAGTATTTTCTCCATGAAACTAGTTTTTTCGAGGTATAGTAAATTCAATCAAAGGTATTGTAAACAAGCGAAACCAAACAATTGACTGAGTTAATTGTTGAAATACCATGCATAGGCAGTGTTGATGATTCACATTACACATACATACATAACTGATATTCCCATAATTACATACCATACAATTTACGAGTAATTTGCGCCCTCACGGGTAAACAGTGATATTTACGAAAAAATGATTCAAAAAAAAGTTATTTTTTTATAAGGAATATTTTTTATATTTAAACTTTTGTTCTATCTCTAACGGTTTAGAAGATGGGTCCTACGGATCCAAGACCCAATTGACCTATGTTGCTCAGACGAGGCAGACGAAAGACGACAGACAGACAACCGGAAATTAACTAGTTAGGTGATTTTATGAACACCTATACCAAAAGCGTTACAAACTTGGGACTAAACTTAGTATACCTTGCTTATTACATATATGCATGGTATAAAAATACAATTGATATGTTTTAATATGTGTTAAGACAAATTGATATGTTCCTGTTTGGACGTGTTGTATATGAACTTACGAACGCATAGTAAGAAGGGAAGTAAACGGAAGCACTGGAGTACCTTTATTTGTATTTTACTTACTTCAACTATCAATATTTTAAGATTAGTAACACTTCAACTTTCTGTTTTTCTTTGGCGGAGGAAGCTTTTAGTTTTGTAATAATAAAACGGGTGTAAGTAAGGGAGTTGATTACTTTTGTGACACAACTAAATATATTTTATTTGTAATCATCTAAAACTTTTGAGAAGTAGTGTAGTGTAGGTAAGTACTTTGAGGCTATAAGGTGTTTGTAAGTATTATCTATCTTCTCTGTATATAAATGATATATGTATGCCCTAAAGGTATTATCGACATTGAATTAATTCTCTATATAATATGAATTACAACACAATGGGTTTTATTATTTAATAATAGTGATATACTTAGGTATCTATTCCTAATAATAAACAACATTATTTGCAATACGAACTGTAATATTGTTTGGGATATGTTATCCTGGGTTTTAAAAATAGGCAAAATTTTAAGATTGGGAGGTCATCAACATCGGTAGTGAGGCTCGGTCCCCCAATTAAGCACATAAGTCATAGCTAGCGAGAAACTGACATCCTAGTTGAGAAGAATGACCCAAATTTGCCTGTGTTATCAAATTTTTCAACTTTATGACGTCATCAGAATCCAAAAAATTTAATTTTGCACTATCACATCCAAATTTTATCCAATTTTCATAAACCAAATATGTAATTCTACTAAATTTAGGTCATACTTTTCAAATTTGTGATCAAAATTAACCTAGCTGTAGTAGGTTTCAAGAATTTGGAGGTTAGGTCCCGGAATTAAGCACATAAGTTATAGCTAGGGAAAAACTGACATAACAGCTGAAAAGAATGACCCAAAATTAGTGGGTTTCAAAAAAAATTCCAATAAGATCGGATCAAATTTGTCTGTGTTATCAAAAAAACCAAATTTTTCAACTTTATGACGTCATCAAAATCACAAAAATTTAATTTTGCACTATCACATCCAAATTTTATCCAATTTTCATAAACAAAATATGTAATTCTACTAAATTTAGGTCATACTTTTCAAATTTTTGATCAAAATTAACCTAGCTGTAGTAGGTTTAAGAATGTGGAGGCCTGGTCCCGGAATTAAGCACATAAGTTATAGCTAGAGAAAAACTGACATCACAACTAAAAAGAATGACCCAAAATTAGTGGGTTTCAAAAAAAATTCGAATAAGATCGGATCAAATTTGTCTGTGTTATCAAAAAAATCGAATTTTTCAACTTTATGACGTCATCAGAATCCAAAACTTTAATTTTGAACATTTCCTGGACATACGTTCCACTATGAACCCCCTCCGGCAATTTTTATTATGTATCATGATGTAAATTACCTTAACTTTTTGCTTGGATGTTTTCTATTTTCCTAAACATTGGTCTGGATTTTGTGGTGAAAACTATGAAACATGAACATAAAATTTTAATATAGCATCAATAATATTTATTTTCTGTTCCCATTCAACAAAAATACACTATGTGATAATGATGAGTCGTCTTCGTGAATGATTTTGGTCAAGGTTTTCATTCCAACATATCGTGTATACATATTACACATGTATAAATATGTAATGTACATTAATAAATATAGGTAAATGTTAGTTAATATTTACGACGAATAATCTTCAATAAATTGAAAACGATTTTTCAAAAACAAATAAAGTAATTATCGTATTTATGTGAAGAGTTATTATTAAAATATTCATTACATGGATAAACCAAATAATGTGTACTAGCTAAAATATATTTCTTTCAATTTCGAATGATGCCTAAGAAACTATTGTTCGAAAAATTTTCTATTGAAGAATCATAAATTAATTCTGATATATTTAGTTTGCAAATAGCTGTAACTTATAGGCAGAAAATTATTAGTTATCTACACAAAAAACTTTTTCGAAGGCGATAAAAAAGTTTAAAAATGTGATAGAAAGTTAACCTGAAAAGAATAACTTTCCTTCATTTTTAACCCCCGAACAAAAAAAAAGGGGGTGTTATAAGTTTGAACGCTATGTGTATTTGCCTGTCTGTCTGTCTGTGGCATCTTATCGCCTAAACGGATGAACCGATTTTGAATTTTTTGTTTTTGTTTGAAAGGTAATTAAATCAAGAGTGTTCTAAGCTACGTTTCAAGTGCGAATGGAATGTTCCGTAATCGAGAAAACTAAAAAATTGGCGATTATCTTCAAAATCGGCTCAGATTGGAAAAGGCTTTAAGGAGAAAAATAATATAATGGAGGTTTTTAAATTTTGTAAATTTCACTTGTAACAGCTTGTTTTTGCAGCCCTCAATGAAAATGGCTTAAACAAAAGAATGATAATATATTGTGAAACAAGTGTGCGTCCTAGAGTGAAGCTGAAAATTCCTACCGTTACATACACTATAATTTTTACAAATGGGGATTACTTTTTTGTGTTTATTGTCCACTGTGCAATAAATTACTGCAATTACTGCAATGAATGATAAATTAAATTTTTGTTCACGAAAAAAGGTTCGGAAAAAGATCGGGTACTGTATCATTATACTGTACGAGGAAAGAAATCGTCAACCACTGAAAATTCAAGATGCCTGCTTTATTTTGATTATTTTTTAGTGTATTGCAATTACCTACATAAAAAAGCACAGCAGTCATGGTGTTCTACAAACTTTTTGTGCTTTATCATGTCACTATTATGTCTATAGTTTCATTAAAAAATCTTCTACTTTGTCGCAGCTGGGGCTTACATATACAAGACAATTTATTTAAGTCGTACAAATTATTAATTATAATAATAATAAATAATATATGCATTAAATATACAATGACCTGCATTTGAAAATGTCATTTTTATATTTTTCAATAAAAGAAACTTACGTACGACAACAGTACAGTAAGTTAAGGTCAGCCTCTCACTTAATTTTATTTGTCATTCATCTGAAAAATAATAAGATTAAAATTATTTTATACGTTATATTAATCGTTATATTGTTATTTTGAATAGATTAAATTAAATATGCATTTTATTAATTTTATTAACGTGAAAGTTTGTATGTTTGTATGTTACGCAGTAATCATCTAATGCACCAAATTCGTGGAAATTGAATAATTTTATACATTATGGTTATCTTGCTACGAAAACAATAAAACCACATTTTTTTACAATAAGTCGATATTATAAAGCCATTATACTTATACGTTCTAAGCTAATGTATAAACTACAAAGAGAGCGAAGTCATCTTATTGTCCAATGGATAGACGTTAAACTGGTGAAGACCATAGCGTGGTAGTATTTGATTTTAAGGTTGAAATTTCCCACGGGTAACGGATAGTTACAAATATATTTATAAATATAATATCGTAAAATTTTCAAGTCAAAAAAAGCAAAAAGTTTCTAAAATTTCAAAACTTCTATAATTTACTACGTTAAAAACTACTATAATTTAATACGGTTTCTTTCCTTAATAATTCTGAAAGTACTTAATCCACTAATGAGAAGCGAATTGATTATTGCCGCACAATACGCAGTTTCCAAAGCAGGGATAGTGGAAAAAGCAGTTCGTTCTGTTATGAAACATCACTTAAAAATATGAGCCTGTAAAATTACTCGACTACAATTTTTTTAAACTTTTTACATTTCTCTTCAAATTTTACTTATTTAGGTTTTACTGTAATCGCTTATAAATATTGAATATAAATTATAATAGAAGTGCATTATTCATAACCCACACATTAAATGCATCTCATTAACAATAACAAGGTAACGTAAAAGTAAGCAACCCATACTAAGATGATTCCATCTTTTTCAAATTTTTAATCAACTCTATGCAGTTTTATTTATTTTCGAATGAATTTATTGAGTGTGGTTTTTATTATATAACGTTTTTACACCTTCGGTATCACAGACCGGCAGCTCATAACGAACTGAAAGTTATATAGTTCTTTATATCTTTTATTGAGAAGATTAGATTAGATAAAAATAAGTTTTTTAGTAAAAAAAAATTAATTTTAGCGCCGTGATTCAAATGTGTAATGTATGGAAATCGAAGTTTTCGATTTTTGTGTAAATCGTATTTAGAGGTGCTTTTTAGTTAGTTTAAGTTAAAAGAAAGCCATTGACACTAAATCTATACTAACAAATGGCCGGAAGCTTTCGAGCAAATAAGGGTTGAGAAATAAGTTCTTGATGAGATTGTACGATAATTTGCAATGCCATTATTTACTACTTATAATTTCTTGTATGTTTTGACATAAACCTTTTCAAATTGTTATTCGTATAATTGTGTTTGTCTTTCGAAACACTTTGTATGCAAAGTAATAAATATATCGGTATATTGTAATTGAAATATGAAAACTGTTCGTTTCAATTCAAAACTTCAGGCAGTTGATGAAAATTTAAGTTAAATATAATTTCAAAATGAGAAATAATACATATATGGTGATAATTGTAAATGACTTAATCTTATAGAAAAGGTTATGAATTTTTCACTTCCTTTCAAAAAGCTTCTTTTCGAAAGTTTTTGCTTGAACGTAATATTATAAACTCCACAGATTATAATGTAGACAGAACATTTCTGTCTAAAGTAGAAAGTAGAATGTAGAAAGACTGGAAATGAAGATTGGCCCAGTCTTGTATCGAATAATATCATGGTTTCAAGCTTGAGTGTTAGATATTGGCCAAAGGCTTTGCGTCTTTTATAATGTCTTGTTTAATTTTTACCAGAATCGTCTGCTTTTGTAATCCTCAATTCCATAGTCAAGGTTGGCATTTCCCTACTGAAGTAAAAGAACACTATTTATGATCTTTTGCGCCTCTTGTTGAATAATGATTATGAAATTAAAGAAATAAACATAATTTTTTAGAAATTTCTAATTATTTTTGTAATTCTAGCATTGAAGTGCATAAAGTAACCTCAATTTATTCTAATAGTTTTCTTGAGGAAGTACTTTAAACCTAACAAGGAAGATATAAACATCATTATAAACGTTTTGCATTAAAATAATTTTATATATTTATAGATTGTAATAATATTTTGGTTTTATTACGCATTAAATTGTAAGGAAATGTTATAAAGTTTATTTATATTTTATCATCGAACGCATATCAATTATAATAATACACAGACCTCATATAGTTATATGGTTATTGAATATTATTATAATTATAATTAATTCATATTTTTGTAACCTTGATTTTGATTTTAAAATCTAATGATATATATTTAAGTACTCATTATGCTTTTTTTTTTTTATATTGAATCACATGGTACTTCCTTATTCATTATTGGATATATCTGCATAAAATTATAATGATCAATCATTTGAAATTTCACGATTTTTGTTAATGATTTTAAATTTATTTGAATTATTTAAAATTTTTTATTTGTTAAAATCGGGGAGTTCTTTTGGAAGGTATCTTGTGTGTTTAAATATTCTGGGGAGAGGAAACCAACTGCATAATTTGTACTTAATGAGAAATTTTGAAATAAATTACGCAAATTTATTTGGAGGTCGTTCATTTGTGCTGAAAATATTGATTTAAAAAATTTGTACAGTTTTTCATTTTTATTTTTTCGTTTGCATGAAAAGTAGTTTCACCTGTGGTGAATCGTTTTTTACTAATATTTGGTATATATTTCTTATATTACTTGCCGTAGGAAAATGCGGATATAATATGCGGAATTTGGTATGGGATGGGATAAGTAGACTTCTGAGTTACAGCAAGAAAACTGTAGGCAAATAATTTCTAGTATCAAGACGTGCGAAAAAAGAATTGCACTTGGATCATACCGTATAATTTGATTTGGACAAATTGTTTCTTTGAAATTACCAACAATTATCCATAACAACGTGTGAACCATGGTACAACATCATAATGTACAATAGAGCATACTCTCATCTATCTTAAATCACCCTTACAAGTCGTTACACATTAAGAATCAGCTTACCTGCATACCATCAACTCAATTCAATTGCTACCAAGTAAATATCAATATCTGCAAAAAAACTATAAAATGATTTAAGGTACACTTAACTCTAGTTTAAACAACTTACCTATAACAGCAATTTTATTTATATTAATTTAAATTATAATATTTTAATATATTAAATATATTATTATATTTATAGTATGTATAGTACAATTAAACTAAATATCTAAAAGGAAAAAATTAATGCATCTTTGAAATTTTTTACACCTCCCTTTTTGGGGGGTAGTTTGGGTTTTTTTTACAAATTTGGAAAAAACTATGCATTAGATAAAAAAAGTTCTAAGAAAAAGTATGAAGTATTTGAGCACATTTTCGTTTTTTGTCGATTTTCTACATTCAAAATTGACCGAGATATGAAAAATTTAGTTTTTATGATCACTCAATCAAATAAAAAAGTACCCATCTTGTAAACCACTAGAGATAAAACTAAAGTTTAAATGTAAAAGTTCTTCCAAAGAAAAAAATAACAACTTTTATTTTAATCATTTTTTCGTAAATCTTACTGTTTACCCGTGAGGGCGCAAAACTTTGGTGTCCATTTTCTCCAAAACGATAAAAAAAGTGTGTTGAAAATTTTCAGTTTAACTTCAACTAGTAGTTATGTTAATCATTCTAGAAAAACAAAAAAAAATTCCAGAAAATAATTTCGAAAATTGCAAAACTTTTGAAAGTAATTTGAACATACCCTCACGAGTAAAAAAATATTTTTTTCTGATACAAAAACTGTTTATCTTTTTTTAAGAAAAAAAATTTACATTTAAACTTTTGTTCTATCTCTAACGGTTTACAAGATGGATACTATTTTATTTGATTGAATGAGCAAAAAAATTCTATTTTTAAATTTTCTTATCACAATCAATTTTGAAGCTAGAACGTCGAAAATATGCACAAATACTTGAGCTGAAACTTTTATTTGAACTTTTTTAATTATTTAGTGCATAGTTTTTTTTAAATTTGTAAAAAAAACTGACTAAAACCCCCATATACCTACCCTCTACTTAGAGGTCGACTTTTTTTTTACGTTTTTACAACCTAATAAACAACAACTAAGTAAAATTTCAAAGATGCAATAATTTTTCATTTTTTACCATGATATTTTTATAATTTTCTTGTACTAGTATGATAGTTACCGTATATAAGATCTTTTAGTATTGCCTTATCAACCAACATGTGAGCATATCAAAGTTAGATATAAACGACATATAAAGTATATACATGCATTCACATATACATATCGAGGGATATGTAATTAAGAAAACGTACAAATGTTTGTTAGATTATGAATGTCTTAAGTAAATTTAATTAACATTTGTTAATTAAAATATGCTCGTTGCTTTATTCATTCATATTACTACCTAGGTACTGTGGATAATATAATATTTGGTAGGAATATACCATATCTAGAGCTAGCTAGCTCTATGTTCTATGAGTTAGTGCATAGCATAGCGTACCTTTAAATTCCATGCTTGGTAATTTCAAGTACAAATGTGTATATAGCTATGCTTTTAAATATTATTTCATTTGGTTTCAACTACAGTCAAATAGTTTTAATAAGATATTAACTAGCAACGACAAACGTACCAGAGAATAGAGAATCTATGTATTATTGTATATTTTGTCTATAACCTTATTAAAACCTAATTTTTAATCTGACCATGCTCAAAATTATAAATTTTGCCAAGTTATAGCAGCAGGATTTCAGCAAATGGTAGATTCAGAAAATTCTAGATACCACAGTGATGAAGTTTTGGAAAGTTGGAAAATTTTTGGATTTATGTGAGTATTGAAAAATTGAAAATTTGGCACATAGTATGAAATATGATCTATGATCCTTCATGATATGAAGTTATAATCATAAAATACGAAAACCAACGGATATCAGGAGGTACCAGATTTAGTAATAATTCCAAAATTATCGTTTTTCAAAGCTATAAGAGTATTGAGAAGAGAGTATTACCAGCCTGTATAAGATTTTTGCTCCTTTTGTGCAAAAAATCACTTCCATTTTAGTTATTTATAGTTAGACACAGTTATTGTTTGGAAAAACAAAGAAATACATGTTTTCGAGGTTGAAAACATCATTAAAAATCAAATTTCTAGTTTATTAATTATAATATTTGAACAGGGTTTAACAAACATAGTGTATGTTACTATAAAAAAATATTTTATAAATACATTGCCAGTGAAAATTACAAAATTTAAAAAACCTCCGACCAACTTTTCGGGTATGGAACCCTAAAGGGCACTCTTCATTAAATTACCTTTTTCCTTAAAGCAAAACTAAACTCGCACTTGAAACATAATTAAGAACACTCTCCGTTAAATTACTTTTCAAACAAGACCAAAAAAAGTAAAATCGGCACAGACAGACAGACACTCACACAGACAGACACACACACATATTGGTCAAACTTATAACACCCCTTTTTTAGTTCGGGGGACAAAAAGACATTATAGAGGGCGTATGGAAATTCGATTCAAATGTAACCTGTGCGGTCAGTATATTGAGTTTTCTATTTTAACAAATTTCACTATATCCACTGAATAGGTAGATCTTGTAGTAAAATGAACATTTCATATAAATGTTATAACATTTTCACTAAATGTATTTTCAAGTTATCTCTTATTACTTGTCAAATCCAATTTTGTCAGTACATTATTGTTATAATCAAATTTTTAATGAACTTTGTGATGTTCTTAGAATCTCTTAACAGATTATTATTTGTTTTTAGTAACCTGGTGGATCAGCCTGCCCAAGGACTATTTGCAATATTTAAAACAATTATATAGAACATCAAAACACATTAATCAGATAATAAAGTAAGTAAATTATCTCTGACACGGAAACGATTTCAAGCGTTACCATTGTTGCTAATTTTTCAAAAAGAAAATGTTTGAAGTGAATTCAATTTTGATATATCCTTCAATCCAAATGTCCGAGAAAATGTGTTTCAATTTTAAATAAAAATCTTCCAGTCTTGAAACTTGCCTGACGACGAATTAATTTGAGAGGGATCAATTGAATATGGTTTTATTTAGTTTTAGGTTCGAGTTCCGATAGAAATAAATCAAAACGAGAATTACTCTGTTTTTTTTCGCTATTCATTATATATTTTCAATTAAAAAAATGTTGTTCCAATTTTTATAAGCAGCGAGGACCGTTGTCACAAGTAAAAATTGAACTAATTTTCAGCTGCCTTGGAAAATTTATCATTCGTATTATATGGTCTATAAATTCCTTGACCTTGGCAATTAGTAACACTGTTAAATTTTATATAAATTAATTAATTGCGTATTATTATTCAAAATATTAATTAGCCAGTATATTGTTATAAATAAGTATATTTCAATAATTAATGATATTTTATAATCAATTATAGACATTGAAAGTGACATAATTATTAATATACTATTTAAAAATATTATAAATATTTAAACAATAAATTATTAGTTTCTTTTTTTAAACTTAAACAAGGAACAAAACAATCGGGTATAAACATTAATGATATCTAAACATTAATAAAAACTGTCATTGAGAAAAGTTACTTCCGAGAGGGACTATCAACATAAAGAGGCACTGAAATCTAATTTTCCAATTTTGAATTTTATGAGCATTATTTTGGGAACTTTTCTTTTGATGTTACAGTTTTTACAATTAAAATGAATGCTTTCTTTAGAGTTTTAGTACACCTTGAATATGAATTAGTCATTATATATGAGATGTTAGGTCGCGCAAATTGAACTCTCCACCATCGTTGAAACTTGTTGGGTTGCCCGTGAAATTTTCATCAAGATTAACTGTAGAATTCGTAGATAAATAAAAGGTATAAATTAGAAAAAACAATAATTATCTAAAGGATGAAAATTCAATACATTTTCAGTTTAATTTAGAAAATTTTCATTGAATTAAAAATACTAAACTGTGTTTGAAGATCAATAACCATTTTAATACGCAAATGAATTACGAAGGGCATTGAACTAAACTGCAAATATGATTATCATATTACCGTTATTTTAAAAACATGTTTTAAAGTAAACTTAATAAAAATATTTTTTTTAAACATTTTTTGTCTTTAAATCAAATACGTTAATGTTTTGATTATACATTCTTATTAAAACCTGAGCTGTGAAAATTTAGCAATATTCGATTTTTTTTAAACGTGCTATTTTTTCAATCTCTGAGAGAATTTGTTTAGCTAACGCAGCTCCTGCGCTATGAATTTTCCTATAATCCGACGGCCACCATTTATTGTTTTTCAACCAATTTTTATGTGAATTCATAACGTTTATGGCTTTTATTCATTATGGCTAGAAT
Source organism: Chrysoperla carnea (assembly GCF_905475395.1). Taxonomy (NCBI): domain Eukaryota; kingdom Metazoa; phylum Arthropoda; class Insecta; order Neuroptera; family Chrysopidae; genus Chrysoperla; species Chrysoperla carnea. The sequence goes on from NC_058341.1 coordinate 24,375,095, forward strand.
GTCCAGTCTGCCAACGGATTAATGGGAATATAAATACACAGAATATTACAAAAACATAATGTTTTTAAAATATTTATGAACAATTTTTACATGTTTGGGGAATAAAAACAAATATTTTGTTTCACATTTTTATCAATATTGTTGTGCAACATAGTAATATTTATTGATTAACATAAAAAACCGTCTCGACTTTCATTATATTTAAAAACAAAAAACATTTTCCGTTCATAATGCAAATTTTAATTAACTTTTGAAAAATATTGGTTTTGCATCATTTATTTAAAAAAAAAGTGGTTAAATAGTGGACAAACGACTTTTTCTCAAATTTATGAAAAAAATTTTCATTATAATATTGCGACGAATTTTATTTTGCGTCAAAGTACTCTGATCAAAATATTTATATTTAACAAAAAAAGTAGACATGATGTAACCTCAAAAATTAAAGCTTTTGCAATAGAAAAGGAATTAAATATCGATTTTTCTCCAATTTCCTAGATAAATTTTGCATTCTCTAAGTACGTATTGCGATTACTATGCAGTCATCATCTAGTTGCTTATTTGGCTCAACTTTTCGCATCATGATGCCTTTAATACGCTTCGATCGACAACTCGACGCAGTCGATTTCATTTTTTGTTCGACCAATATCAATTACTAAAAAATGACCACGAACGTACGTACTTACGCAAACACACATATACTTCTTATTCAAATTGGGGTTAATGCCTTGATCTGACCATAGGTTAGGTTAGGTAAGAGTGGTTGTAAAGGGGCACACTTAGACCATAGGGTCTGTTGTGATAACGAAAGTGAGTTGACCTATACCCGGCCACTACTCCATGAACCATATGGAGCTGTTAGAGAACAGCAGGAAAGCTTTGACGTCGACGGACTCCAGGTCGGAGAGGTCTTCAAAGAGAGGCTGGCTCAAGCAAGACCATCTCCTCATGACAAGAGCTGAGCAGTGACAGAGAAGATGAGACATTGTCTCCTCCTCCTCATCACTGTGACAGCCCCTGCAGTAGTCGTGATACACTGCCAGGCCCATGTGTTCAGCATGCCTGGCGTCCAACCAGTGTCCTGTAATAGCCGCAACAACTTTGCCCTTGAATGTGATATAAGATCTTCGAAACGCCTGCAATTGTACTCAGACCATATCTGTCTTGTAGTACCACAAGTACGTTCCACCCTCCATCTAAGATTGACCCTTTTTAGGATATACTCTTTGAGGAGCAACTTGCAGTTCGCAAATGGAGCTCCCGGATATTTATTGATGCTTGTGTCGCAAGCTCGTCTGCTTCGTATTTTCCTGAAATTTCCCGGTACCCATACCAGATTTACATTCATTTATTCCGTCAGCTCATTTAAGGACGTACGGCAGTCCTGTGCTATCTTTGACGTTAGATAGACTGAGCTGAAGGGTTTAAGAGCTGCTTGGCTGTCGGTGAAGACTGTAATCTCCCTGAAAGTCTTCTTGCTCGCACAGTACAAAAATAAACAGTGATCGTGAAAGAGCATGTCTCATTTACCAGAATTTTATAGAGTAAAATAAGGAAAATTATCAGTGAAGAAATATATGCAGAAATAATTTTTTTTTAAAATATGTCTACATATGGTGTGAATATTACTTTTGACTGTTAAAAAGAACAGAAGAAAACAATGTTCATACACATAAATCCAATTTTTCATTTGACTGACTTCAAACAAATAACGTTTTTGAAAATCAACAAAAAGTACAAAGGATATTTCTTTCATATTCATTCTTCATACAAAATGTGTTTGAATATTACAATTCATTTTCACAAACTTATTTAAATGGTATGAATATTTTTACAAAGTGAATAAATATTATACAAATATTATTAAATTATGAAAATTATTCAAATGATAAAAGACAACAAACAATTTATATATTATGTGTGTTTGAAGAAATGTCACATAATATTTTTTTGGCTTTGCTTTTTTCTGGCATAAATATATACAGAGTGTTTTAAATTTACATGGCACTAGTTTTAGTTCACGTCCTATTACAAGGCAAATTTACAAAATTTCAGAACCCCCCATAAATTTTTCGGGTACGGACCCATAAAACTCCTAAATATTCCCAATACACCTAAAAACACTCTCCATTTTTTTTTTAAATAAATGAGTTTACCGAGAAGTAATTTTTTTTTCTAATATACTGATGTTTAATTCGGGGAATTCCCGGCAACTGAAACTAATAAATTCATTGTTCCCTGTTAAGACATTATCTATAAATTGTTTACACCCTGTATACATGTAATACGTACTTGTACTCTGTATATATGTAATATATATCAAAGGTATACTAAATTCAGTCCCAAGTTTGTAATACTTAAAATATTAATGAAAACGCCATAAGAGTGCTGGATTTTAAACTCTTCCAATTTATAAAAATAAAAGTGATGCAAGCACTGAAATTCAACACTCGGGGCATTTCAACAATTAACTCAGTCAATTGTTTGTTTTCACTTGTTTATCAATTTCTATTTTTTTTTTTTTTGTTTCTTTAGATTTCGATGTGGTAACAATATCAGAAAATAATAATAAGCACCACGTTTTGAACCAAAAACTTTTTGATGCTTACATCTTATCATTTGATGGATTCGCAATTTTTTTATTTTAACTCTTACAGTGGAGGTGGTGACCAAAAATTACACAAAATTACAGATTATTATCTTTACATAAAGGAATGAACCAGGACTTATTTTCATAGCAATGGATAATACATATACATACAATGAAACATTTACAAAAATATCTTTTATACACACTTCAAAACAAAAAAACAAGAACGGTTATATTAGCTACATTTAACTTGTAACAATAAATAATATCCAAAAATAGGAAAACTATATTGTGCATAAATAATAGTGAAAAAGAGGAATATCCAATCATAAAAGAAAATATCCAAAACCATAAATGTTATAAAACGAATGTAGAACATTTAAGGAGATATGCAAGGATTGGATAATATTAGGGATTTCAATAAATCTTTATAAAAACACTTTTTGATTAACATAGTTTCCAAAAATCAAAAAAAATTCCTAGGTCACCGGGCTTTTTATTATTATTTTATCGTTCAAAGTTTGCTGAAAAAATGATGAATCATATAGGTTATCTTTTTCAATTGGATATTTCTATATAAAAAATCTAGAGAGTGTGATAAAAAACTATCTAAAATATTTAGACAATCTTGTAGTTTATCATAATACCATAAAAATATTAGGTTGCCGATCACATAAAAACAAAATTTTAATTTCATTTTGACTTCATCGAAGATCCATGATTTGATGAACAGAGGCGACTATAGTTAAACTATTGATGATTGAATAGGGATATCTATATTATCAAATTCATAAGCAGCACTTGCAAACAATATAAAGTATATTTTTGTAGTTTCGTGGTATTGTAAAGCTAAATAATACATTATTTGACTACAAAGCATATATTTGGTTTATATGTATGAACCGTGCAATAAACCAAAACTTTTTTACAATACTGAGGGAAACAATCACATTAAGATTAACTGAAAAAAGGTTTTCGTGAGTTCCAGAAATGCGAAAGTAATTGCAAATTTTCTGATATGAATGAAAATCATATAAGAGGATCTCAGAAACTTGGCTGTAAATCTATCCAGGTACTTTATGCTCTTCGGTATGCACTACATAATTTTTTCCTCTAAGAAACAAAAAACAAAAGATTTGTATAATAAATAACCATCGAAATAAAAGATTGTAAGCGAAAATATGTATAGGAAAATATTTTCTCGAGAGAAAAAAAAAGAAAGATAAACAATAAAAATTTATATCAATTGTTTTTTGTTATTACAAAAAAAAAAGAAAATTTTTTTTCGTTTTTTCGTTATCAATTGCTATTATTGATATATGTACAAACAATAACAATAAACTCGAAATTTAGATATTCAAAACGTCAGAATTTATAAGAAAAAAATAAGAAAGAATTTATATTGTATTTTTAAAAAAACCATATAAAAATAAATAAAGCTTGGAATTTGAATGAACAAGTGTGTGTTTTTGACTGAATTAAAATCAAGTATTTTTTTCCATTTTCATTATAATATTCATTCTATTTGACCGATGTTAATTCTACTTTTAACCTACATCTAAATTTTCGACTTATTTATATTTCATATAACTTTTGTGCATTGAAGTATGGTACCATTGGCCTTAAATTCATTTCGACTGTAACTTAGTGAAAAATAAGTAAAATTATCAAACTTTAAAAGGAAAAGTTTTAAAATTAATTCAATGTAGACATTTAAAACTTAACTGTTCAAGTTATTTCACTTTTACATTAAAAACGACGAACTTGTTTAAATCAGTGTACTTATTTGTGAATTTTCCAATAAAGTGATAAAAATGTAAACGAATCAACTGAAGACATTTCTTGTTGGTGTAGTTTGATCTTTGTTACCGACAAATGAAGGAAAATTGTTTAGATAAATGCATTCTATTAAACAGACTAGATATAATTATGTTTTGTTCACTGATTGCCATTTCGGGGTCACATTTTTCCTTTTTTATAAAAGTATTTTCCAATTTGTTTAAAATCTCAGAAACGACTCCTTTCTGTAAATTATAAACTAAGAGAGTCTTTCAATATTTCGAAGTTTGTATTTAATATTGAATTTTTTTGTCGTTAAAAATATAATATTTCTATTGAAGTTTGTTGTAAAGGTAAAGAAACGAGATTGAATTTGCCGTTAATTTATTTTGTCGCCCCAAGTTTCATTGAGATAACCGGGCTGTCAAAACTAACGGGGAAAAAAAATTTATTTTCAATCGTCCAGTTGCTTTGATGTTACCTTTACTTCTTTTACTTCAAAATGAACCGTGGTAGAGTATAGTCTTTATTCGTATCACTAGAAAGAAGAACTAGTAGCTCCGATTGACAGTATGAACACCAATTCAAAATTGTACCAAACTATGCCTCTTCATGTATATCTGATTAAATAATGTATAATACAGACTCAGGTGTTTGCAATTCATGCCACACTTTCTAGTAATAACCACCCGTATTTATTTTCCAATAATATTTGCGCGCCTTATGTTGGTAGATTTAATATTTTTCAGTAGAATATACAAATTTGATTATATCTTAAAAAAAAAATGATAGCCTGAAGTAAAAATATTCCTAACACATAAAATATTATTCCGTCTGATATAATACAATTCATTCCTTACAGATGAAATATAATTTCGTCTTATATAATGCAATTCATTCGTTATCAATTTATATACATACAATACGTTATGCTACCCATATATAAACTTGATATTCAAATTTCGTACTAGGTATAGAGGTGTTTATTAAAATATCCTATATTATATTTAATACTGGAAGCTAGAAACTATTGATGTATAAGGAATTGTTGAAAGATGCTTCCGAGACTAAGGCAAGCCAAAAATTTCCGATAATTTCGAATAAATTTGATCAAAGTACTTTATTCTGATTGATAATAAACTTCTACGCAAAATATTGTTAGTTTGATAAATACGTGCCTTCACAGAGATGGATGACAGAAAGGTAAATCTTTAGATTCATTTAAAGTTGATATTTTTATAGTGTTTACTCTATTCAAGATCTTATATAATAAAATGTGATAATTCCACTTCTTTAATACGAGATAAGAAATGCTCTCAACTGCAAACCACGCATAGTTACACCTTTTTAACCGACTTCAAACAAAAAAGGAAGAAGTTCTCAATTCGACTGTTTTTTTTTTTATATTTGTTACCTCAGAACTTTCGACTGGGAGAATTGATTTTGATGATTCTATTTCTATTTGAAAGCTGGTGCTTCTTGTATGGTTCCATTTCAATTTGTTAGAAGTTAATGTAGCAAACTGTTCTGTCACAGTTGTTTCCTTGGCTGACACCGACTTCAAAAATAAGATTTATTGTAACTTTATTATATTATCGTTACATTTTTTTTGTTTTAGTGCATATTAATTGGTTTTGGAATAGTTTTTCTTTTAAAGACGTTTTTTTTTGAGAAAAGTTTTTTATTTATTAAATAGATTATTTTGAACAGTCTGTGGGTAGATTGATTTTTTGGAATCAAATTTCATCCATAAGATAACATTATCTGCTATAAGGCAGTTGAGAATAAAGGATTAGAGATTTGGAGAATTGGAGGTAGACTTAAAAGGCCATTTCAATTATGAAAATAATTTTCAACGTCCAACGTTAACTTTCTTTTTATGTGTAGTTTTAAAATCCGTGTCAGTACTACTTTCGCCTTTCTTACCATATGATCTTCTCAATCAATTTTGTTTCTGAGTTCGCTAATAAGCTCTCAGTTCGTGCTCACTTTGCTTTCAGGAAGAAGATAAGCATACAATTTTAGTTTATACTGTTTAGTTTGGTAAGATAAATGAACAAACATTTCAAAAGCTGTAAGATCTTTAATTTTCTTTCCAGTCTGCATGAAAGAGTGGGATATAAGAATTCTTGCCTGCGTTATTGACACTGCATAATTATTATTGAAAATATAGTAAAGCCAAAAGTAAAGTCTACTAGATTTTTTGACTTCAATATTAGATAAAGTCCCCTTTCAAAAAGGTAATACAAAATGTACACAACTGAAGGAGTAGGTACATACCTACATATCGGGATGTTTATGAAATAATATTATAAAATATCGATAAATTAGATATACCTCGTCTAACTCTTGTTGGAGGCGGGCGTACGTTCAACATTCTACGTATATACATCGTACGTTTGTATATATTTAAACTGTAAACATTTCATATAAATTATTATAACTTATAAAGTTATGCTCACATAATTCAAAGTTTATTTTTGTTTTATTATAAATATTTTATATATTTGACGGAAATCTTATTAAATAATATAAAATGATTTAAATGCATATTTAAATTAATTTAATATGCGAACAAAAATAAATTTAATCAGAGTTAAGCAAAAAATCTAATGATTCAAATGTTTTAGAAAACAATGTTTTAATTATAAAAGTGCAAAAGTTTCAATTATATCGGTGATTAATTATTTATACTTTAATTATTATAGTTAATTAATTAAATAATTTTCCATCATGAATAATATAATTGTTGGATTCGTAGCAATTATTGCTGTTATCAATGGTGTACCACAATATACTTGGGAAGATTTGATTAAAAATAAAGAGCCTTTGCCACCAGACACTCGTCAAACAGACATGGAATTCAGCGGACAACATCTAGAACCAGCAGTAACTGATTACATAAACCAAAGACTTCTGATGATTCCTTCGAGTGATTCAAATAATGAACGCAAACAACAACAAACTTCACGTATTTTATCCTCATTGAACGATTCAAAAAGTATGGAATATTACAGACATGAAAATCGTAATATTGATGAAGACTTTGTAGCACCCATGATTCGCGAGGATACTAGATTGAAACATGATATTCAGAAAATTCTTTTGAACTTTTTGAGTGGCCAACAAAGTTTCGATGAACAAGCTGTAATACAAGAAAATTCTAAAAAACATTTGATAAAAACTATTTTAGAAGAACTACCTCGATATGGTATTCAATCAAATTATTATGATAATGAGCATGGACCTAGATTTATGACAACTGCACCAAAAATGGAACATTTACCGAAACAAGTTCAACAACAACGGGTAGCAATGGATTATGGTAAATTGTATGCAGATATGGATAAGAGTCTAATTAGGATAACAGATCTAATCGATTTAGTCCATAGCGAAACAGTAGCATTACGTAATAGAGAACCAAACACATTTCATTCAATGGAAACCATGAGTAATTCTAAACAAATTATTCAAAATCAAACAAATGTTGAACAAAATCGTATGATCACAACAAATCTTGAAGAACCAACTGACAGACATGTTAGTAACGAAAACAATCATGAACAGATACAAAACCAAAAACATCAAAATACAACGATTGAAAATGAAATGGGCGCAAAATTTAACAATGTGAGTAATGGCTTAGTAAACAACGGGCAAATGATGGACACAATATGTAGAAATTGATACTTTTGAACAAAGTGGAATTGACTAAAATAGGAACTTAAACAGATTAATTATTGAATTGATTTTGCTTAGTTTAGTATTGTTTGAACATATAATTTTTTCCATATAAATTATTAATAAATTTTAATTAGTAATAAATTATTTTTGTTTTCCATCCTTGAAAAATCCCCCCATTTTATCGCTACATTCGACTAAAATAATAGTTAAAAGTCTTGATTGTCTTTTTGAAAATAATTAAGTTTTATGGAGTGAATAATTTATAATTCAGTGTTACTACAGTGGATACAAAGTTTATGAACCAATTAAATTAGCCAAATTACTGTCAAAATTTAAACTAATAGCAAGTTGCTATAGAAACTTTTTTAATGTTCTAATTTTCGCGTTAACTCATAGCACATTTTAATAACGTACTTCTACGATTCTCCAACTCGTACTATGCACTCGTTGTGCACTTTTCCCATGCATCCGTTTATAATTCTCTTATCCACTGGTATCATAAATAACTATTACGTACTTATGCTTTTCGAAGCCTCAAAATGATTAGATTCATAAACTGAGGAAGGCATCCTCTATATGTATGTATGTGATTAAGATGAAATATTAAAATTTTGATTATATTGGTAGAAAATTATTCTGGTAAAATATTATTTGAATTTTAATATTTGAACAAACAAATGAGTAAATAATTCACACTATTACTATATGTAAAATGTAATTTTGTAACATTTTATTACGTGTTAAAATACTTAATAGAACAATAATTTTACACTATAAATTTTGTATCATGTTTGTAGCAACAATATTATACCACAAATGTTTGTAAACAAGGTGGGTAAACATTTATATCGTTTTATTTTCGTATATTATGTCTGCAAAACTAACTGCTTGTATGTTATTTGCCTCACAGTATTACCCACCTAGGTATGTTGGTATAAGAGCTAACATCGTCATTAAAAAATATATATCAAGACGGCCATGAAAAGATGGCCATGAAATATTTTATATTGACTTTTTTTTACTGAAATCTGTAATTTATGGTAATGTTAAATTTAATTAATTTTTTTTAAAATATATCTCATAGCCCATGTGTTATTCTGATGTATGAGCTATATTATTGTTAAGTTTCACTCAAATCAATTCATTAGTTTTTGCGTGAAAGCGCTACAAACAAACAAACAAACATTTTACTTTCAAATTTATAATATATAGTGATGATTAAAGAATGTAATTTTAATTTGTTTGCTTTACTTACATACATTCAGTTTTAGTTAGCGCAACTGCTTTCAGGTTCGAGTAATAATCCTTCCCTACATAAGTTTGATTAGGAAAGATATATCCGACATTTAGGCGTCTTAACATAAACTATCGAAAATGTTGCCAGTTCTCGTACCAAAGTAGGTACATAGCACATATCTATCTACCTTAGAAACATGTAGAATGTTTATAACATGCAACAAAATACATCCATATAAGTTTAAAGTTTCTTGAACTGTATCTTCCAGAGTTTATTGCAAACTTATGTTTTAAATGCTTTCAAAATTATAGCCTCGATAAATAATATCTATTTGATAACAATAAAGTAATTACTCTCTTTCAGCAAACAGTATCAGAATATACTACCTGTTCTAATTATTATTTACCTTATCCAAGATCTAAGATACCTACTTTTAATAAGATGTGTAATTTCATAAGAAAATTGTTTAAAAGGGATTTCTATTCCAAAATACTTACTAATCTTAGAACATTTAATTGAATGGCAAAAAAATGAAATGTCTACTAAATGACTTAGGAACTAGAGTGGAGAATGATAGAATATAGATTGTATGTTCTATGGTTTTTTGTAAAGATTCCAGGCTCTCCTGACCTTAAATTTTCTGTTGGAGGGCAAAATATGTACAATAGAGTAGTATTAGTGTTTGTATAGTGAACGTGTACACTGAAAAAAATTAAAATAATGATAACCTCATCCCGAAGTTGGCCGCTTCATATGGAAATAATGTAAAAAAACTTTCAAAAAATTGCCTAAGGATTGGAACAAGTACAGCTAAATTTTTGTATTTACAATAGAATGGAATTGAATTTAAAATATGAATTCATTGATACAAAAACACTGAAGTTAAATATACAAAATCATTACTTCTATGAAAGAGATTGATTTTAGTTTTAAGTCATACATCTTATTGATGGAAAATAATATTGTACTTATAGTTTGCGTTTGCTTTAAATAGAGTATTTGGATATTGTGATTGCATATCTATAATGTCTAGCGCATATGTGATTGAGCAAACTTCATGAAAATTGTTTTTACCAGTTGACAGAGAGTTTGAAATAAACATATTGATCATTTTTATAAGATTTACTATATTTTTTGGTATACATGTAACAAGTGTAGATAGCGCAGTTGGTTAAGCTGTATACTTATTTTTATTTTTCACGGGGTATAAATTTCATTAACACTATATAATATACTAGCTGTTACCCGCCCGCTTTGCTGGGCAACATCCCCACTTGGACCCCTCCCTCCACATTTCCTTGCGTTGGATAACAGTTTTGTAATGTACACGTCATGCTCTTTTATTTGATACCCCACTTAGGTATATTTGTAAATATTCGATATTTTCTTCCCACTTTCTCGCTACACCTTTCTACCCTCCGAAGGTTAAAAAAATTTCTAAATGTAATTTAAAACATTCTGACCAAGTTTTGAACTATTAAAAGCCATAATTGAAAAATGTGAATTTTTTATTCATGAACACCCCCGCAACCCCCCTTGTGGGTGGAATTTCGTAAAATCCATTCTTAGCTGACCTCTACTTGGCAAAAGGAATATTCCTCCCAAATTTCAAGTCTCTAGGTCTTATAGTTCCAGAGATATCGTGATGAGTGACTATCTATCTATCTATCTATATCTATAGAAAGTCTCCTATATATTTATAGAATTAAACGGCATAAAGAACTTATTAAAAAATCTTAAAGCTGGCTTATCAAAAATCATACAAATATTCGATATCGGACTCACACAAGTACCTAAATCTATGCTGGCGCGTAGTTTTATGTACAACCAACATTCTAACACAACAAGAATGAAGAATATTGTAAAATACCTTTGTGGTTGTTTGTTTGTTGTATGTTTTGCTATTTTCTTACAACAACGGTACACATAAAATTTATTATATGACTGAATACGACACGACACGACATATACGACATGGCGTTAGGTACGTTCAGCCAACAACGATCTTGTGACGTTTTTATCACCTACAACACTCTACATCTCATATGAACACAACAATAAATGAAACGACCCTTACATGTATTACTATATATAGGTGACAAGAACCCCCAAACCATTTTCATCATTTTAAATATTTCTAGTAGGTAGTTTTCATACTAAATTATTGTACTCTTTATATGTGTACCTGAATAACTGTTGGCATATAAATGGTGATTATATACAATTTCGTTTTGGACACTTAAATCGTTTACATCCCTTCTTTCAAGAAAATAAATATTTTTTCCATAGTATTGGATCAGATTCATGGAACGGTTAAGTGGCGTAAAACGGTGGAGTTGAGTGATATTAGCTAATCATGATGTCACAGTTTCAACCAATCTTCTGTTTGGTTTCCATGACCTAAAATCATGTGTTTTCATTATAAACAAGTGAAATTGACAAAATTTAACAAGTGAAATTTACAAAATTAAAAAAATTCCTGGCAAATTTTTCAGGTACGGAACCCTAAACTCGCACTGGAAACATAGCTAAGAACACTCTCTTTTAAATTTTCTTTCAAACGAAATCAAAATTGGTTCATCCGTTTAGACATAGACATACAGCAGACACTCACACACACATTGCGGTCAAACTTATAACACTTCTTCTTTTAGTTTGGGGGATGAACACAAATTTTTGGAGCCAAAAATTTTATTCACACCTTATTTTTGCTAGGAAAATAGTGGCGTTTGGAGATGGAATCATTTTTTTTTTGCATATCCAGTACTACGCTTGACACTTCTGGGAAAAATTATATGAATAAAAATTTAACGTAAACGGAGTATGATTCGGGAATTCCAATTATATTATTAAATAAAACTGTCTGATATTCAACTAAAATAATTTATATCTACCTCAAAACGACTAACTGGTAAAGAAAATTATTTCAATATTTGAAAGTAGATCGGCGTCTGAAGTATAATTTTTGAATATTAAAATATTTTTAATATATTAAAAATATTTACCATCCTCTAAATATTAAAGTTATGCAACATGAAAGAAAAAAGGAATAAAATTCATTCACATAAAATATTTTCATATGAAGTATTGCGAAAAAGGTATACAATAATATTAATCTAGTTTGAATTAGCGAATAAGTGCCGATAAATGCGGATAAAACATTTCCTGCAGTTTTCCTTTTCAATTTTCGGAATAATGAAGTGATAGGTACGACATCTGTTATAAAAGACTAATCAAACTGTGCGGAATTCTATATTAATTTTCTTTTTATTGTGTATATGCAATTTTCTTTCAGAAATGATATACAAATTACATACTGAACAAAACTATGTCTTAATATCTAAATCAGTGCTGTCAATTTTAAGGCCGTGGGTATATTTTTCTTCATTGTACGATTAGCCTTAAAAATATAGAGTAAATCATGGAATTGGATAAATTAATGAGGAAGACCGAGCGTACCAAAAGAAAAACTGACTAGAGTTATAATAAATAATATTTTTGCACATGATTTTTGTTATTTTTGCAAAGAAAAATATCGTATTTAAAAATTCAAATGAACAGAATTTGGAATTGGAAATATAACACTATTTTGTTTTTTATGAATCCATTCTCCCATGATCCACATTTTTATAAAGTAAAGAAATTTTGACCAATGATTTTTCGAAATTTATGCGCTAATACACGTTAGACGAAGTATAACAAGGTAAATATAACAAGCTTACAAGTATAACAACACTACCCATGTTACAATACCTATGTTATTAAGTAGATAAAAATATGTTTAGGAAAAAATATGGTATTTCTAGAAAGAGAACGCCATTTCACACTCAGAATTATTAGATTTTCTAATGCATACGGTGTGATATTAAATGGATTAAATAACGTAGAGAATAATAAATTTATCGTCTAACAACTAAAATGCCTTACTTTGTTGTGGTAATATCTACTTTAAATCTCCGTTATAAAAAAAATAATTTGCCTGATTGTATTGATTTAACATTTCTACATAAAGAAATCAATATGCGAAGAGCAGAATATTAACAGCATTTTTTTTGAAATAAAGACAAAAATTCGATATAGAAGCGTTCTTATAATTTTGTGCATTCAGTCTCTGTCTAGCTTCCGATAAGTTGTGTAGGAAGACAAAAAGATAAATGAAGTGGAACATTCATTTCATTTCCTACTCTATATTCAAACAGGGCTTGAAGCTGAACCAAAGATGAAATTCTCATTTTGAAATTATTGAATAAACCACAGAGATGGACACAAGGCACGATTGAGTTTGCGATTGACGTTGTTAAGAGGACCAATTGACCCTGTTGTAACACTTATGAAAATGAACAGAATGAAAAATGGATTCATGAATGTGAAGACGTAGTTTTCGCCAGATAGGAGAGACTTCAAGTATTGGAGATAATGAATGACTGATATTCTACTGTTTCTTAAAGCAAATCAATCTTTTCGTAAAAAAATCAATCTCTTTGGTTTTCAAATTTGAGCAAATTTTTTTGAAAACACTCAAGGGCGTGTTGAGTGTTTGATAAACGCTTTTAAAGTTTTAAATTAAACATTTTAGAACATCAAAACTTTTCTTTTAAATAAAACTTTTTGAAAAATTAGTAAATTAAAATATATGTGCATACACAAACATATCAAGGACATTTCCTTAATTAAGAACATAAAACTATGGTAAATTATATAATGTGGTATTCAAATTTGTAGTACGTAAATGTTTGTTACCTACTTCTGAATTTTAAATCTCATTAATACGAAGGCACGTGATACTAAAAAATATATTTGATAGGTTGTTAAAATTTAAGTAATAAAAATTATTTGTTGGAAAAAAAACGTTTCATGAATCAAACTTAAAGATTGTATTTTAGGCACATCCAATTTTATAGAAAAACAAGTGAAAATGTTATTTGGAATCTACATGCCTACAAATATTAAAAAAAAAAAAATTTTCCCTCGAAAAAAGCCCTTTGTCTTCCTCAATATTATGAGATGGTTTTTGTATGAAATGAAAATCTATATAGAATCAGTGTCCGAAGCTACCTACAATTCTCCAACTCTCTATCTTTTATAGTTTTTGAGAAAATGGATACTGAAAGTTTTACCCTAATTTAGGTTTCCACGGGAAAACAAGGATATTTATGAAGTAATGTTTCTTATATAAAATACTTTGTTTGGAACACATATTTAAAAGATGGGTTATGGGTCTCATGATTCAATTGACCTATATCTTCTTATGAATTCACTTTTAACTTTCTGGTCTCGCTTTAAAAATTTCATCTCGAAATCTCTTTTCGTTTCTGACAGATAGACGAACAGGCAAACGAAAATTTACTGGTTTAAAGATTTTATGAACGGGTATATCAAAATTTTGTTTGTAGCATCAATATTTCTAAGCCTTAAACTTGCAACTAAACTTAATATACTTCGTTTTTGCCGTTATTTTATGTAAGTGACCTGACTGGTTAACTACCCTAAAGCTACCTTACCTGAAACAGATCTCGAGTAATCCAAAATTTTTGAGAAATAACAAATATAATGTATTACTCTTAGGATGATATACGTTTATTTAATCTTTGTATCCTCCATTAAATAATTTTCGGACGATACAAACCTAAACAAATTTTATTTACATATTATCCCAAATATTCATTTTAAACTATTAAATTACATTTTTGTCGTACGTAAGAGGAATAATTCGTCAATCATTTCGAATATAGACATTCGGAAAACTGGTTCTAAGTTAGATGTTTGCTTATATAGACAATCGACGACAAATTTGAAATTGAATGATTTCCTGGCTTGATTCTCCAATATGTGTCTGTGGCAAAATGAATACGTAAACCTTCTTCAGAAAGAAAACTTAATTGAAATAATGTTTAAAGAATTTTATTTCTCGAAACATGGTCAGAGAGAGACGTTGCGTTTCATAAAATATAAGCCTGCTAAAATTCAGAAGTAAAAAAATATACATTCCCATAAAGTACAGATTTTTATCATAAATTGCTTTTAATTATTTCAGGCTATAGGCTGACATATACAAGGGAGATAAAAATCATTGTTAAATCTTGAACCTATCTCCCGGAAAGAATATACAACAAAGCGCTTCCACAGTTTAATGAGTCATTGAAATGCTTGAAACATGAATTTTTGATTTACCTTTATGAATTTACGGAACTTGTTAAATTTTACTTAAAATTAAACATGCATATTATTTATAATTTACGACTGTTGTTGATTGGTATAGATGTATCCACATTTTAATGCCTAGGTCAAAAACTTCTACTTGTCAAGTTTTATTGGTATAGCCATTTAATGTAATTACGAATTTATTTTATTGCTTCTTATGAACGTAAAACAGAATCGTAATTTGAATATTTGTTAAACATTGTAGAGAATAAAACAGAAATTCACTGAATATTTAATTAATAAAGTTTTACGTTACACGAAAATATAAAATACTGTATACGGTTTTTATACACGTTATTTTTGTATGCTATTGGTCATTTTACGAAATGTCGAAAGTAAAATAAAAATTTTCCAAAAAATTTAATTATTGCTGTGCAATTTTTTCTAGGAAATATGTTATCAAGTTTGCCAAATGAAAAAAATCAAATAGATGTGTTTTCAAAACGTGAAATTTGTATCAATAGGTACTTTTGTTCCTTTTTATGTTTTTCTGCATTTTTTATGTAACGCAATCTTGTTATTACTTTTCAATAATTATAGGATTTTTTTGTGATTAATTAAACGTTCAGTTCTCTTAAGAAATTGATCCTACAAAGACCTATTAAATGGCTAGCTACACTTAAGAATAATGGATGGAGAAGTATAATTGGAGGAGATCCGATGTTAAAATCTCTTTGCTGTAAGTTGATATTCACAATGTTGTCAAAACAATGAACTTTGTAATCTAAATGTGTTTTTTGACAAAGTTCCAGATAAGATTATTCCAGATAAGATTATTGAGGATTTCCAAACCTCGATCCTGATAAAGAAATCTTTTACTTAAAATTGTAAATTATTGTGAGAAGGTCTTATGCAATTATTAGAAAGAAATATTTCTCGATGAATCTAATTCTCTTTATAATGGAAGAAAAATTAGATCGAGGAAATGGTTTTTGAACCAATTTTCAATCTCGCTTTAAAATTAAATTTTTCATCTCTTTAAACAGAAAACTTTTGAATAATCTTGTATGTTTAATTAATAAAGAATTATATTCATAGATAAACTAAGACAGACAGAATGACAGACAAGTAGACGTTCGAGTAAAATAGTTAAGCTAACACATCATCAATCAAAATTTATTGTCGAATGTCTAAAATATAGTATTAAGATAAAGAAAATGCTAAAAAACCAGTCAAGTGCGAATATGGATGACATTCTAAGGGCTCCGCAATAGTATAGATATTAAAACTTTATTGTTAACTGTTTGTAGATATTGAGATGATGTTATAACATTCACGCTTCCTTACGCAGGGGTGCATCTACTTAAGGGCTTTTTGGGCTGCAACTCCGTAAATATAAAAGGTTTCTTCTTCCATTGAAAAAATTTTGTAATAATGTCGTACAGTTTTTTTTTTTTTTTTGAAAGGTAATTTTATTGAGAATATTCTTAGCAGTGTTTCTAGAAAATTTGTACAGCCGTTTGCTGATCATCAATTCTAGAAAAAGTAGAAAAAGAGGTGACAATCTTAAAACAGACAAACAGGTTTTCTCGATCAAATTACCTTTCACACAAAGAAAAATAAGCACAGTTGTACGATGTCATAGACAGACAAACAGATAGACAAAAACGTTTAGCTTACGACACCCCTCTTTGTTAGTCGGGGGCTAATGAAAAAATGGTTATTTTAATTTCTAGACACTTGAGTATCACACATAACACATTATCTCCCAGTTAATCTTTCTGCATATTTCTGAGTAGACCAATATTGAGTCAGTAGACTAATAACGCATTTAGTTTTATATTGTTTTATGATACGGTATTCTAAAAAAGGATTCGAATTTATGCTCTAAATTTTATCGTGTTGTAAAATGAATTCAGTTTCATTCTTTTTTTCAAATAAATAATACATTGAAAATTATTTATTCAAAGATGAAAATTTACTGAGAAAGTACTTTTTGTGTTGACACGTAACGTAAGTGTATGAAGTAGACAAACTTCCTGAATTAGTTACATGAGGACACTGTTATTGTGCGATAAACGCTGTAGAAGGATGTCTAAAATTTTTTATCAATTTTATATATGAAGTGCATTTAACAAGAATCAATATTTTCAGGAATATTTTTCATGTTTTAGAGTTTTCAATACGAAATAGTCTTTGCCAAATAAAATTATCATATTTTATTAGGGGTGTGCTCTACGACATAAAGTCCACCGACGTCAAAGCTATTCTGCTGTTCCGAAACAGCTCTAAATGGTTCATGGAGTAGTGGCTGGGGATGAGCCAACCCTTTTTCGGTATCACAACTGACTCTTTGGTCCAAGTGTGTCCCACCCCAGGACAGCAACTCTAACTTAACCTAACTGATTAGGAGTGTGAATTTGTTTTGGGCTCTTTCCAAAGAAACATTAATTACAATTAATTAAGTATCCGGTTTATCCAGGATTTTGGTTTACTATACTTTTATAACCACATTTTCTGGTTTGTTATTCAATGATCTTCTAAACGATAAAAAATGTGTTCATAAATTGTATGCCCGCCACTAAATTGGAAAGTGACCCATCTTGTAGAGTCCTTTCCCTTCCTACTTTGATGATTTTATTTTTAATGCTAATACATTTAGCATAATTAAGCCTCATTTAAAATTCTACAGCTGCAGAAAATGCAGCTTATCCATCTAAGGTTCTTGAAATAAAGGCTAGGGTTGTAAGACTATTCCAGACTATCTTCTTGTGGCTAGTTTTCTTGATGAAAATCTTTTAAGCTAAAATTGGATAGGAGCGCGTTATAAGCAAAGTTGATTTACCCAGCGCCTTTTTAAGTTTAAAGTCATACAATCAATATGCTATAGTCACGAAGTTTCTCATTGCACTCGGTTATATAGACTCTTTAAAACGAAACGACGAAACGAGAGTATACAGATATAAAATATCGAAAATTCAATTTCCACATCAGCGATTCCACTAACAGGAGATACATTTAAATGAAATTGAATTAAAAGATATCTTGTAAACCATATAAATCTAATCACAAAATGTGATCCAGTTTTATTGAAATCTTACAGTATTGAAAAGTGTTTTATCGGTTGGAGTAGACTACTATTACAACTACCAATAATCAAAGCTGTATGAAAACTAAAGTCTGAATAATATTCGAATACTATATTATATGCATCATATATAAAGCGAGAATGTCTATCTGTCTACATAGTTACACCATCCACGATTGCATTGCAGCGCGCCTAACTCGACATCTGATATTTTGGCATATGTATATTTGACACTAAATAAAACGACATTTGCATTTCTAGTTGGCTGTATACATGAATTTTGTATGAATTTAAAAAATATTTTTAGTAAGAGTATTTGCTTAGAGAAGCATGTAATGTATTCGATAGGAAAATATTTTCAGTTTCATGCAAATGCGAACTGTTTGATATTGAATTTTAAAATTTAAAAATGTTAAATTGAAAATTTAACAAGAAAAAAATCATTTATAAATTGTGTCTTTGCAGCCAACTTAGTCGGTAGAAGAGACTGCTTAATGAACCCCAGCGCTGTTATCTTTTAAAATTGGCAATAATTCATGAGTTTTATTTAAAATATGACTAATTTTTTGCCCCCGACCTAAAAAAAGGGGTAATATAAGTTTGACCGCTATGTGTGTGTGTGTGTCTGTCTATCTAGAGCATCGTAGCGGCTAAGCGGATGAACCGATTTTGATTTTTTTGATTTCGCTTGAAAGGTAATTTAATGGAGAGTGTTTTTAGCTCACAAGTGCGCGTTTAGGGTTCTGTATCCGAAAAAACTAAAAAATTGGCGATGATGTTCAAAATCGGTTCAATTTGGAAAAGGCTTTAAAGAAAATGGTAATTTAATGGAAAGTTTTCATAGATATGTTTCAAGTGCGTTAAATTTTGTAAATTTCACTTGTTTTTATTCTTTGTGCATAAAACTGAGCTAATATGAAATGTCTCAAGCAAAATATCTAATTTGAAAACAGGATTTTTTGGTATTTGAGTTGATTTTATTTCTGACAACTTAGTTGATTAACATAAGCATTAAGATTAGAAAATTTATCAAAGAGTATAACAAAATTTCTGTTTTCTTCTTTCTTTGTTGGCACATAGGCAGTGAAACATTCAGATTTTTAAAACAAAGTTATATATTATTAGCAAAAACTCTTAGATGTTGTGTCTTATTTACTAACCCAAAGTAACTTTTAAATATAAAATACAAGGTCGCTTCCATCTTTAAGTTAACGTGAGAGCGAATAGATAGCCAAGACTCATAATCGATACGGGTAAACTTTAGTAATAAAAGGACCAAATTTGTCTTTAGATTCAATATTTCTCATTGTTTAAAATTAAACTATTATTAGTATACTACCTCTACGCTTATAACTTCTAAGAAGGGTATGGAAATTGAATAAAATGGGTTGTTAACTGGGCCTAGAAAAAGAGTTTGAATCATAGTCAATATGATTTATGTATGCGTAGGTATATACCGTTTTAAAAACTATTCTTTAGTGAATGTTATTAGGTAAATACCTAAACAGCATATGTTTTGAAAACAAAACACACTAAAACCCTTAAACTGATACTTAAAACCCTTTTTTGGTGTGAAAACACTTTATTACTTTACTCTATATTGTGTACCTTATATATGCTGAATTATATTTTCCCTGAAACATACGAACAAATAATTGTATTGAGTGTCTAAAAAATGAAACGGTATACGTTAAACACGAAAGCTTATTAACAAAAAAATTTTTATAGAATCGTATTAAATATTTTAAAAGAAGCAACTTGATGAAAGTAAAATTAATCGGCTATCACTTTCCTCGTCAATTGGTCAGCTTTTTAGAAGTTTAAGATATATTTTTACGAATCCAACGGATTTTTAAATTATAACTTTTTTGCACTGACATCTCGAGAACCATAAATCATAAAATTTGAAAAATACGAAAAAATCGAAATTTTTAATTCCAGTTTTAATTAAAAATGATTTTCTAAGGTAATCTTGACCCAAAAATTACAAAAATTCACTTTCATTTTGTCATAAGATAAGCGTACTTTATGATATAAGTTCATTAATCCTGCCGATTTCGAATTAAAACGTTGGCGCACTGATATGTTGAGAACCATATATCGTATGGATTTTTTATTTACCACATCGTTTTTACAGGTTCAAATTTGGTCTAGAATGTAGTATTTATCAAAATTGAAGAAAATTTATTTTTCTCGATTTTTTGCGGTTTTTTTAAGGGGTATGCCTTTGCAAAAATTTGAAAAATTACGAAAATTTTCTTTAATCCCAAATTTAATTAAAAAACATTGTCTAAGGTAATTTTTACCCAAATATTACGAAAATCACCTTCATTCTTTCAAAAGAAGGTACATCTAGATAAATTTTCATGAATCCAGCAGATTTCAAAATAACATTCTCGGTTCATTGGCATATTTATGATGAAAAGCTCTTTGGCTTAATATAACTTTATTTTGTCAGACAATATAACCTTATTTGGTAGACCTCAAATGAATACTGATTTATTAAGAAATTTGTAAGATTCTTTCTTGTATTTGAGATTTTCATTCTTAGTTATATCTTATAGTACAAGATCCGAATTAGGGTCGACCTTCACCCATCTGTTTACCGAATGAAAGTTATTTTTTATGAAATGTAAAATATTAACAAATATTCCTGTAACGGGTTGCCTTAAAAAATATGGTCCAGACCATTTTTAATATAAATATCAAAACTTGGAAAGCTTGTAAACATTATTTTTGACCAATATTTTGTGGCCAATCATATGCCACCGTAATTGTAACAAAATTATCTTTATTTAGATATGCGAGTCAATGAATTAACAGATGCACGTAATTACTATTTTCAACTTGTATAAATGCGATAATAGTGAACGAAAAAAGGCAGACAACATAGCTGCTACATATTCTTTATGGCTTTTACTTTCGAGTAGATCAAAATTCGTAAGATATGCAAGTCAGTGAAAAATTTCTAAAAATTTTACTCTTGATATTTTCACAAAAAGTAGTCTGGACCACATTTTTTTAAGCAACCCATTGCAGGGATATTTGTTAACATTTTATATTTCATAAAAAATAACTTTCATCCGGTAAACAGATGGGTGAAGGTCGATCCTAATTGGGATCTTAGACTATTATAAAAAAATTAAAATTTATCGACGCCTCCACCATAATCATCGTATATTTTCAACCATAATCATCGTATATTCCAAGCCAAGAAATCGAAATTGATCTTTAATTAAAAACATCAACAATATTTCAACGGGTTCATTCTTTTAATAAAAATATGAAAATTTATGTATAGTTTTTTTTTCTAACAAACTGCAGGGGATGCAAGAAAATTACAAGGAATACCTCAAATTTACATTATACTTAACAATAATTATATATTACACAATATATAATTTGAAATATAATACATATATAGAACGCGACTAAAATAAACCGAATTCAACCGATATTACACGATGTAATACAAAGATGCGCTGTCGCAGCCAGCACTTGTTATCCGCGTCGCGATTTTCTATATACATAGTGAACCAACATATAACCCACGCGCGGTAATATTATCTATTCTCAAGGTATATCAAACAACAATTCAGTATACCATTGACAGTTTATTCTTACGGTTTACAGTAATGATAATGCTGTTACAGTGTTTATTGTTATGATTTTGTTGAAAACAAAACAAAAACCAATTGGAATCTAATTGTTGTTGTAATGTAAAAAAACCCTCCTAAATTAACAAACATTTTAATTGTTAAATGTTGTGACGACCTAAAAAAAAAATAAATCTTATTTTTTTTGTTTAAAAGAAAGTGTAAAACAAATTTAATATTTTTAAATGACCCGCGCGTGAAAAACAATTAACAATCATCAAGTGATTTTTGTTGTTATTTTGTTAATTTGTTCCAATCGATTGTAATTTGTTTTTGTTGTTTTGTTTACATTAAAACAATTGAAGTTTATAATAAGGTGTGTTTTTTGTTTTGAAAGTAATATTTTTTTTTTTTTATTTCTTTTTAAATAAAATACCAAGTGTTTCTTTTGTGTTAAGCCAACTTAAAAACATTCTTTGTTTATATATGATTAGTTATTGCATTATTAACTTTAAAAATATTATTTATCACGTCCGGTAATTTTATAAACAATATAAAAGGTAATTTTTAATATTTTTTATTAATTGTTATTAAATGTAATTAAATTTAAATATATGCAGCGAGAAAGTGTAAACATATAAAGTCGTTTTTCATTTCATAAGATTGACTTATATTTTTTCATTGCATCATTTTGGTAGCCACATCAAAAACATTAGAGGCATTGAAATCTATCTTATAACTTTAAATTATTATGACTTCTTTTATCAATAATCTTTACTTATTATGACTCCGTTTGAAAGTTTGAAATTGTATCTAAGCAGAAGCCCAAAATATTTTAGACAAAATATATTATATCATATATCTCCCATAGGTCGATTATCTGCCTGTTTGTAAATATAATAATTCTAAAGTCAGATCGTGATAAATCTTTGATAGTGTGTTCTAGATCATAGAAATGATTTAAAGACTTTGAGCATAATCAGAGTAGAGACCTTAGGTAAAGATAGATCTTCGAAAATTTAAGATAGATGTTTTTTTTTTTAAAACATTAAAAAACTCTTTTCATTAATTCTAAATAATTTACGTTTGAAACCTACTTAGTTTAAATAATTTATTTTGAAATTTTTGTTTATTAAGTGGAAAGGAAAGGAAAATTGAAAACTTTGAATTTATAATACTTTTCAAAAATGTTTTGAAAAATAATTTTTTAATATTTAGTCGTTGCCTATGGTTTTCATAATTCTTCCCTAAGTAGAATAATTAAGTAGCTGCGAAATTTTTCTGAAATAGATAATCATATAGTTATATGCAAGCGCATGAAATGCATATTCGTTCATATTACGCTTATTGTTGTACACAACAATACTGATTTTGGCAACTTAAGGGTAATTGTAATATTGTATGTAAGGAGCGTACACAGGCGTACAGGCGGAGCGTAGAATTATGGTAAAATAATAAATTTACGTTTATATATTAATTCAATGGCAACAATTGAAGAAAAAAATTAATAACAAACAATGACAGGTGTTATCTCAATATAATATTATTTTGGTGGCGGTGCTGGGAAGAGTTTATTTTCTTCCATGTACTGACCTGAGCTTCACCTAATATAAAAATAAACGCAATTATTAGGGAAAAACAGAAAAGCTTTTAGTAATTGAAGGAATTTCCATCAAAGGAAGCTGAAAATTTGTTTTTTCAATTCAATTTAAAAATGTTTTTTGCAATTAAAAACCTTGTTGTTTAATTTGTTGATTGACTTTTTGTGCTAATTACTAAGTACAATTTTCATTAAAACAGAAACAATTTCTGTGAAAATTAAAAATGCATTTTGTCTGTAAACAATCATTGGCCTGTGTAATTTTAATTAACTAGTCCGTTCGAATTTAACGCTCCTTCATACACAGGTTTTTGTTTATTAGTAACCTCATCGTTTTTTAGTAGAACTTCAATTACTCAAATTATACAACCTGATTACTAGACCATTGATTATGCCATATTGAAAGGAACTAAGACGATCGCGTCAATAGGTTATTAAAGAAGAAAAAATCGCGGAGTGCTAAATTAGAGGGTGGAAATTGAAGTTAGGGGTGAAATATCATCCCTTTTGGTTTTTATAAATAAATCGCAAACTAAGGATGTAAGAATGGATGGAAATTAATTTTGACAAAAGAAGCTGAACTTGCAAAAGACGACAATATTAAAGATATCGATATCATGTTTTATAACATTATTGAGGAAATGTAGTAGCACCATTTTTCCAAACTTTCCTAAATGAGGGATATAATGTGGAAAAAATTTAGATTGAAATGGCTAAATGTTTGTCAATTTTTTTACCAAATTTTTCAGCATATCGTTTAAAAGGACATTGAATTAACTTTCTTCTGTCTGAAGAAATGCCGATACTTAACTCTGATCAAAAAAAGATATCGGTAAAAAAGCGAAAAACCACAAAAAATTGAAATTTTGTTTTTTTCCTGTTTGTTTCAACTGTTTTGACATGAAATTTTTGTTTTTTGATAATTAAACTTCGGTGGAAAATTTGATTCTTTACAAAAAATTTGAAAAAATTTATATAGAATTTATCGATATTTTGCTTAGCTTGCATATTTTTAGTAAAGTCTTTTTTTGTTCATTTTCAAGATTTAAATATTGTATTGTAATTCATGGATATTAATTTAAGATAGGAGATTTTTCTAGTCTTTGATAATATTTTCCACTCTTCTGCCTGTTTCTCCTCTTAGACATTCTTGAATACTATCTCCTTAAATATTTAAATTGAAGATTGTTGTTATGTTTGTTTTGTTTGTTCTGTATTTCAACAAAAAGGATGTTCCATATATTTTATGCACACACACACACACACAATATGTCAGACCGTGAGCCCACACCGAAGCGCGATATTTCTCTTTTAGGAAATTGATAAAATTTTTTATATTAATGAGATAACAGCATGATTAACGAACGCTTTTGAAATTTGCTCAACTAGTTAGACAATTGCAAAAGTACGTTAATAATGCGTTATCACACGTGTAGGTATCACAGGTACTTCATCTACGCCTTTAAAATAAGCTCAAAATAAGCGATAATTATTATTTAAAATTTGTCAGGAATTATTGAGAAAAATAGAAAATTAAAAAAGTTACCTACTACAGTAAGTATTAGGTAGTTATATTTTGAGTGTTTTGTAAGTAAGTATTTTGACACTAATTTTGAGTGTTGTAATGAATTCACTACGACACAAGTGCGGTAATGAATGAATTACCACACTAGGGCGGGAATGGACTGTTTTTCCCACGCATACTGTGTGGAGAAAGTTCTTCATATCTTATGGGCGTAGATAAAAGAAAAGGAAGGTGATAAAGGAAAATGAAGTTATATCTGAGCTATGTTACCCCGATAAAGCTGTGGCAATTTTGCCATGGCTTTTTGAAACTCTAGGCAAAAGAATCATTGAAGTTTTGCTGGATAATGAAATTAATCATTAAAATTAAAAATTCGTTTGAAAAATTGCAATCCTTAATTTATCCAGGTAGCACTTTCTTAAACTCTATTTATAACCAAACTTACTTCTATCTACCCTAGCGAGAGAATCATAGAAATTTCTCTCTATATTGGGCTTACAGCCTATATAACACTTACTTCTATCAATCCTAGACAAAAGACTGATAGAAATTTCGCTGGGTAATGGGCTTACAGCCTATAATAACCCATAATACATTTATATTTGTATAACAAAGATTTATTATATTTTATTGTTAATTAATCATAATAGAACTTAATTTAATTTTGCTGTTTTTCTAAATGTAATTCAATTACATTTAGCTATTTTATGTTGAATATTATATATTAATTTTTAAATGAATTCAACCAACTCAACAATGAATGCAATGCAATGGACTCTCTAGCTATGTTGTATAATAACAATCATCTAAATAGTTGTTTAGTGTTCAAGGTCGGATTAGATATGCTGTTTAGTGTAAATACAGTGGCGGTTTTTTAATCCAATTGTTGGCATTGAATTGGATGGACAGTATTTATTAACTTTCCGGTAAAGGGAAATTGTTAGAATTGGTCCGAAAAATCAAATTGAAATTCTCAGTATATCTTAACGTTTCAGGGTCAGTTTTAGATTGATATCAATGTGTACGCCTGGGTGTGGGTGAGTGAATATTCGAATGAATTTTAACGTTCATGGTGTCTCATAAATGAAAGATAATAGCGATTTCTGATTTTCGTCAATCGTTGCGTAAAAAACATCGAGATGTGTTGAAAAGACCGCCAAAAGTGATGCGTAGAAATGGGATAGTTGGGGCAGAATAAAAAAGTTAAGCTGAAAATTTCTTTTCGTTTCTGTTGACATTATGAAACTGGAAATTTTGATAGTTAGTAAAGTTTTAGTAAATTACATTAAAAAAAATTCCTTCATTACCCAGTCCCCAGCACTGGGTAATGATTTCAGTACCTCTTACATAGACGGCATTAATTTAACCTCTTAAGTTCACATCTTTGTTTCAATATAAAAATGAATTTAACTGTTTTTTGGGTAGTTAGGGCAAGTTATTTTCATCATCTGTGAACTTGTGTTCTGTGATCTATGTGCTGGGCATAAGGATTGAACTCACATGAGCAGCTTATTCTTGTAATATGCTTCCGAACCAAGCTTATCAAATAATAATTCTATGAATATGAATTCTAGGGACCTTCTACGCTTCTAAAATTCTGCTAGTTTTTTGTTTTATTGTTGATATTGGTGTATTTTTGATAAATTTCACAAAAAAATGAATAAATTAATCAATATTGATTGGTTTTTACAACCGGATTTTATAGTTGATTAGCTGATGACAGCTGATGAAAAAACTAATGATGGATATTTATAAATATTTATAAATATAGATTAGAAATAAAGAATTTATTAATGGGAAATATAAAATGAATTTGTTGATTTCATGAGGAAATATTGTTACTAAATCGACGTGCTTGTTAAATTTGTGCGATTTTAGTTGGAAATTTTTCCAAAGGTGGCTTTAAATGGTTTTTTACATTTGCACAGTCGCGATAAAACCATAAGATAAAACTTTTTATTTCGGCACTGTAAAAACCAGGAAATATAAATGCACAACATGGAAATTTTAAATTTTCTTAGCGAGATATTCTAGAATACTGGTATTCTATAAGAAATATAATCTTG
Organism: Chrysoperla carnea; assembly: GCF_905475395.1. Taxonomy (NCBI): domain Eukaryota; kingdom Metazoa; phylum Arthropoda; class Insecta; order Neuroptera; family Chrysopidae; genus Chrysoperla; species Chrysoperla carnea. The sequence continues at coordinate 24,402,398 of NC_058341.1, forward strand.
ATTTTGTTCTAATTATGTGATCACGTATGTGTTTCTATGTAGTTCATAATTTAAGTCAGATCAGAATGAAAAACAGAGTAGCATAATTTATTCATGTTCAGCGACCCCGAAAACTCCCGATAAACGAGTTTTTACGAAATATATTACATATACTCCAAGAAACAGGATGTGTACTGCCCGCCCTGGGCACCAGGTACTCCGGGGACCATTTTGATTGTCATAATCGAGTTCAGCGGTTTCAAAAACTCTTGAGTAAGAAAATTTGATTCATTTCCGTTTCGTTCCATTTCGTTTTTGCAAATTTTCTCTCTGATGCGACAATGTTTCAAGACGCCATCACGCATTAAATCTTAAAAGATCGACAGTTCATTGTTTAATTTCCTCGAATACGGATAACAAATATGATTTTTTTTAAATCTTCGACCTGACGACCTCTCACATACCATAACCAGCGGATACTATAGGCACTGCACCATTTGGACCTGGATATAATCCTGGTCAGGACACTAAGATAAAATTAAATAATTGTATTGTCATTGGACTTTGATATATGTGTGCAAATTTTAAGTTAAACAAACTATTAAAAGTAGGTTAAATATGACTTCTAAGATTGTTTTAGATTGTCATTAACAGGTGAAGCCTAAAATAATTGTATTAAAATTAACAACTGATATTTTTTAATTTGGTGCAATATACTGCAATCATTTATGGATGTTTGAATTATGATAATTTTAATAATCACTAATTTTTATTTATAATTATTATATTTAAAATAAAATTGTCATCAATCATCACTTAACTATAATATTTATTGAATGCATATAATAATTATAGTGTTTACGATATCATATAACCTTTTATAATAACCTCAACCTCATCAATTATGTCTTTAAACATATATACATATATTGATAACAATATTATGAGTAGTTAATTACAGTAGGAAGATAATACTTTATCGTAAGATGTCTGATATTTCAAAATGTCACCAAAGATTATTTTAAATATATCTTAAATGATTCAAAATTTTGATTGTGAAATTCTTTAATGACAAAAGCCTCTAGACATCAATAAATAACCCATGTTTTACTAATTTAACACTCTTTTTTGCAATGCAAATACGTTAGTAATTAAAAATTGGCTTAATTTTATATCAACCCCCATTGAAACTTCGAGTTAAATACTTTTTGCCCAGCGAGTTGTACGCAGTTTTCGGTTCTTTCTTCCAGAACTACGAAAGACAGAAGTGTGCAAACTTGTAGGTGATTTCGATTCGTTGAATTTGTGGTTCCTAGTTACATTCTGATAATATAAACAAAGTAAATGAAAAAACCAAGCTTTATCCAGAAAGGAACCAAATATATAAGGTAAGAAAAATTTGATCATTTCGGCTCTTAAGTTTCCAGAGCTATGTTAGATGGATTTAATTATCCTAGTAGCTTCAAAGTATTATACATACATAAATGGTATTGATTGGGTTTCAATATCTATTAAATATATGAGCCCGAATTGGTTCTTGACGTCAAGAAAGATGTCTATGAGACCACCAATAAAATAATTGAAATACATTTTCAGACATTATCGGGATGGTATGTGAAGACAGAAAGACAGGGGCTTTTTTTTTGCCTTTATTTAACAAAAAAGATAGGAACGTTTTGCCTGATAACATATAATGAAAAAAAATTGTTTCAATGAATAAAATTTTATACCAAGTTATTTTCATTTGTACCGAACAGATAAAATTCTTTTAAAGTTCACTATAAGAGATGTTACTAATAATATGGAATAATAAGTTTTTATAGATTTAAATAAAATACGGAAATTAGAGAAGTTCAGATTATTTAACCTTTTTTTTATTTATTAGTTTATAAACAAAAGATAAACATTAAATACAATGGAATAATTTCTTAAAAATTTTTGTTATATTCATTAATTTTGAAATATAATATTTAGCAAGATTATGACAAATTCGGTTATCATAGTTTCTAACTTCATTGCTGATTATTATAATGAATAGGTAGGTTAATTGAAAAATTCGTTCAAGCCCTTTTACTTATATTTCCACTCACAGATCCTGTACCGATAAAAATTTACAACAATTCTAATTTTAAGTCTATAGTTAGATTCAACTTTTCTGTCTATCGTTTTAAAATGCTTGAATCTGTCATATAATTCATTGAGTAAACATCGAAAATTTTCCATTCCTCTGGAAAACTGTTTCCCGCCCATTTCGAGGCAGAACCGAGAAATTGGGGCACCGTAATCTGTCATCTGACGTTATATGTTGACTACTTTAGCCTATATGATGGAAGGATATATTTGATACATTTGAGAGTGATTCTTTTCGGCTCATGATGACATCCTTAAAATTTATTTCGGGTGTCTGTAGATGAAAAATAAAGAAGAAAACGGCTATTGTTTATTCTGCTACCTCTTGGAATGGATATCATAGTTCAAACAAAATATATACTTTGGCTCTATATCCAAGAGGAGAAAAATAACTGGAAAAATTTTATTTTTAAAGACCAATCTAAAAAACACCCAAAACTATATTATGCAAAAAACTGAAAGAACTGTATAATTTTGTATTTCAATAAAATGCAGAATTTTTCAATTCAATGCATAAAATCATGAAATTGATTTTTCTGAAATATAAAATAACTTATTCAATATACAATATTTATAAACATACATGACCTTAACATTTTAATATTTTTTTTTTTTTTATATTTTTACTTTTTTGTTTTGTATAAGGCACAATCACTTCTGCTTTCAATTACATACTTACATGTATTACTTACTTACTATATTTATATGTAAGTGTGTGTATGCATACATACATGCATGTATGTTGTTCTACAAGTTATACTTCTTAAGTCATTTCTTATGGTATTTTTTAATTACTGTGTGACAGACAACTTATCTTTTAAGTATGAACATTCATTGTTAGCCAAGTAAATGGTTATTGAAAAAAATTATTTTTATAAAATATCAGATTAAACTAATCGAAAATCGTTAAAAAATTACCCGATTTTACCCAAAAACCAATAAAACTGTTTTGTTATAGCAAATACTATAACATTATTTTATAAGCGTGCTTGACAGAACAAATTTTTGGGGACTTTGAAAATTGTTGTTAGAAAAATAAACATGTAGGTTTGGTTAGGTAAGGTTAGAGTGACCGTTCTGAAGTGGAACACACTTAGACTAAAGGACACGTTGTGATAACGAAAAACGATTGTCTTATATCTGGCCACTATTCCATGAACTAACTGTTTAAGAACAGCAGGAGTGCTTTGATATCAACGGTATTCGGGTTGGAAAGGTCTTCGAATAGAAGAGCAAAGATGGCTAGAGCTAGACAGCGACAGAGAATATGAGACATCGTTTCTTCCCCCTCCTCGACTGTGACAGCTCCTACAATATTCGTAATACACTGTCAGACCCAGACGTTCAGCGTGTCTGCCACCTAACCAATGTCCTGTAATAGCTATCCACAACAACTTTGCTAATAAAATCTCTTGGAGACGATACAGCATACTCGAGACGATAGATCGCCTACAATCAGGCCATATCTGTCTTGTAGAACCACAAGTTCGTTCCTACCTCCATCGAAGATTTGCCTTGTTTAAGATATGCTATTAAAGGAGCAGCTTGCAGTTCGCAAAGGGAAGTCCGGGATGTCTATTGGCGCTTGCATCCAGCAGCAATGTGCCATTTCTACCCAGCTTCATAATTTCCTGGAATATCCCTGTCCCAGTACTCAAACCAAGTTTACATTCATTCGTTCCGCCAGCTCATTTAAGAACGTTCAGCAGCCCTATACAACCTTTGAGAAGCAATCATGTAAATAATTCATGGAATTAAAAAAAAAAAAAATTAATTACCCGTTTTACGCGCTGAATTACGCAGTACTCAAATTACTCGGACATTGGCATCACAGCTTTAGATAGAAGAAATTGATAATGTTTCAGAACCTGATAGTTAGTTGCTGACAACAATTTTATACCTATGTATTATTAACTTCACTTTGTGTATACCAATTTACTGAGTGTTGACAGTGAAATAATAATAATAATATGTAACAAAGATATTTATATACAAGTTGGTTACGTTGACCTTGAAAATAATGACCACAATATGAAAAAGAAGTAAAAAAAATACATGTAATTTATATCATGCAATTTATCAATCATATGGAAGGTCTCTGTGCTCATGTTTATTTCAAACAAAATTGTTTCCCATAGAATCAAAGCGAATTTTGTGGATGAAGAATTAAAATAAAATTTTTAACACACCATAACCAATAATGAAGTTCCTATCCACAAATCGAATTTGATTCAGATAACACTGAATTTATTTCTTAGCTTATAATTAACTCAAGTTTTGGATAACAAGTTCGCTAACATTATACATAGTAAGACTATAATAGAAATATACAAAAAAATTATTTTTTTTCCAAATTAAGTGTATCATGAAATAGTCACTAAGAACGGATTTTTGGCACTTCTCAGTTTCTTTAATTTTACCACAAGTGTTGAAAAAGTATGATAATCTTATATTTTTGAAGTCACTTATCCAAATCCATATTGTGAGGGCAAGCTTAGTGGTAATCTTTGTTCTTGAAGTTAAATTTTCTCACATTGTCGGTAAGAAATTCTCTCCACTGGGAAATGCATCTATTCCAAACAGTCTTCATATTTTTAATCACTGTCGTGTTAAATTGCAGTAACAATAATAACAATAATTATTGTTTTTGTAGAATGAAGGAAAGTGAAAAATAAATTTCATTTTTATTATTAATATTAAAAATTATTTAATTGTTTTTGTTACACTAGTTTATCTTGTCACATTTGTTACACATTGTTTGTTTGTAATAATTAACTAATTAATGATTTTATTTTTCACAATTAAGTCGTAGAAACCTGGATAGAAAGTCAAGAACCACGATTTTTTTGAGGCATTAATGATTTAAAAACCAAATCAATAAATTCTCATGAAGTTAATTTTTGGAAGGATTTCTTAAGTAGTCCTGCTAGGTCCTTTGGAACGTTTGCTGGAACAACTGATTTACTTTTGGTCAGATCATAGTTATAAAACATTAATGTCCTTAAATTAAATACCTATTCAAAGGCCTTAACCAAATATATGGCTTGATAAAAAAAATAACTTAACGGAGCCTGTTATTATAATGGTTGTTTAATTAAAAATACGATATTATATAATTAATATGGTTTCATACGAAATAGCTGTTATTATAGTTCATTATATAAGGTATCATAGAACGAAACTACAAGTTAAATCTACAATTACACACAAAGAAAAGAGAAAAAAAAAGCAAAATTAAAAGAAACTGAATCACGTTAGTGTTCATCAATGGAAAAATTAGTAATACAATACAAGGGAAAATATTCCATAAAAATTGTTTTATAACAGGATGGTTTAAATTGATTCTCGACGAAGTTGTACCCAAATGCACTACTTTTGCATTAATATTCATGCATTTTTATGGTTCAAATTTATTTTTTATTACCGATATGATCTGATAAATGATATTTTGTATTGTACAACTCATTTTATATGACTAAAAAATACAAATTGCAAAATTAAAACAAGTGAAAACAAACAATTGACTAAGTTAATTGTTGAAATACCATGTATAGACAGTGTTGATTACTCTATCACATTACACATACATATATGTCACACATATATAACTGATATTCCCATATAATACATACTATAAAACTTGCGCATAATTTGCGCTCTCACGGTTTTGAGAAATCGTGATGACAGACAGACTGACAGACGAGAGACAGATAGATCTATACCAAAATTGTGTTCATAGTATCAATATTTTTAAGCGTTACAAACTTGGGGCTAAACATAGTATACCTTGGTATATTTCATATACATGGTATAAAAACTCTTTCAAAGCAATATATTAAAGATATGCATTTCTATTAACGTTGTTTGACAAAATTTTTGGGGCTTTATATCTGAAGATCTTTATATTCTCGGTCTACCAATCGATGATTACTGGAAAAGATTCAAAAGGTTTGATGAAAACTCCACAGCTGAGAAATTGATTTATATTAACAGACTTGTGTTGATACATACAAAACACCCTATTTATTTCAACTACCTAGAGTAAAGTTATTATTATACAATATTTATTCAATAACATGAACTTGAAGAAAAATTGATTAATATTTCTTTGAATGTGTTTTATATAGACAAAATATATTCTCTTATATATAATTAACGAACACTTTTTCTTTTTATTCGTTAGAGATAATTGATTTCTGTTCGTTAGTTAATATTAGCCAACTGTTCCTTCGTTTGGTTGAACAAAAATATTTTATCTATATAACAAGTTCAGCCCTTATATTATATTCAATATTTTATTATTATTTCTTTTTTTTTTTGAGAGGTTAATAAAGTACTATCTTCCATACAAAAATAATCTCCGAATCATCGCTAGAAAGATTTTAGATCAAAGATAGTATTTTGGGAACACCTTATGTTAATTTTTAAACGAACATAAACGATAAGAACCAAATAATAGAAGAAAAATGAGCACAATTTCCTAAAATCTGCACCTGGTTGACAAGTGCGTACAAGAATAGAATTTACTGTCATTAATTTGTGTGAACGTAACACTTTCGGTAGTTCCAGAAACACTGGGCAAGAGTGTGCCTTTGGGAGGGCTGCCTTTTTGAAATTCTGAGCGCAAAAAGTTTGATCGGCACCGTGAGCTTCAATTGATGAATTTCTTTTCTGATTTTTTCTTTTATTCCACACAATATGGTGCAGAAGCGTAAAGCGAAATTTTAAAATTGCATATTTTAAATTTCGAATTAAAGACATGTCGATCTCTATAGGTTAATTCGTGCCGGAGGGTAATCAATGTTAAGCTTGAAGGTTAAAAATTTGCCGGTCCAGGCCTTAAAATGCACAGCGCTGTCATCAACTTCCTTGCCTTATGTGGTTAAAAACTCAAGGAATACGCGCAAACATGGAGGTTTGCAGACTAGCAACTCGTTTTTTTTTTTTAAATGAAAATGATTGTGTATTTAAGGTACAAACAATAGACAGATTTAAGGAATATTCTCAAAAACTGGACAATTTTTTACGTGTCTTTTCATGTCAAAACGGTAAGGTCTTAAAACTGTTAAATACTTTTACTCACTTTGTTTATGTAAATACCAATTATTTTTGTAGTTTTATAGACAGAGATTCTTTCTCATACCCTTTCCTTTTTAACGAGGAAATCATTAAAACTTTGTTGTTGGTGTCAAAACAAAGTTATTCCTCGTTCAGTTGTCGTCCAAAAGCCGTTTATCTTCCGTATTATAGCTAGAATTTATTAATTGATATATTAAAACAACTTGAAATTACTAAAGGTAATAGAAGACACTACGTTACTGGTTGATTTTTTTTCCGTATTTCAAGTTTGCATACAAATTCTTATGTAACTAAATATCTTGTTGCTGAGGTAGAAGTTGATTGATTAAGACCTGAAAATATTTACTTTGTTCTCGCAAATAGCCAAAATCATATTTCAGCCTTCCAGCAAAGTTTTTTTGTTTTTTGTTATTTATCTTTTATATCAATTACTTGCTATCTCATCTTCTCTAACATTGAACGAAATGAATTGAACGTCGAAAGGGATACCCATCCCTCAGCAATTAGGTCAAATATCGTTAAAGGAACCATAATAAGCTATGAGAGTCAAAAGATAGTACCATCTATCCACAAAGTCCCTTTCTTTAATAACTTAGCCTCATTCAAAAACAAACAAATTAAACATTCCAGACCACAATCTGGACAACTTAGTAATATTTTGTAGGACAATAGGTACTTCATAATCAGGAAATTCTCAGTAGCAGAGCTTTTTCCTTCATGGGAGCCAGAAAATTGTAATTTTCGACTTGAAGGTGGATCCCATGTTATTGAATGTTGTACCAAATTATTTGTCTATTTGTTTTGCTATGATTTTTAGAATAAGAAAAAAATCGACTTTCCATCAATTTCAAGGTCGTGGATGCAATAAAAATTTCTCAGATGGGATCTATTCCTAGAAAGATAATAAAAATAATTTCACGCTTCTAGTAAATCACTTTGTATTTTTTTAAATGATGTAGTTTCATTTTAGTTTACTACCTATGTGTCTCTCTTTTTATAACGAGCTATGTTTATAAACAAACTTTAATAATTATGCCAATGGCATTTTAAGAACTTGATTCATTTTTTTTGTTTGTCTTCTGTCTTGTTGCTCTTGAATTTTATATAAATTTATTTCAAGAAACGTGTATGTATGTACTTATACTTAAAAAACCTCTCCTATCATTCTTTGTAAAACATATTTTATACACTTTTAATTAATTTAGATAATAAAATTATGGGATAATATAAATTTTTATATGCAATTTTACTTAATTATTTGCTTAGGTATCTTTCTTCCTTACAATATGACTAAATTACGAATATGCTCACCCAACTTCGTGTAGATAGATTTTATGTCAACTATTATTTCGAAGTTTTAATGCAAATAATTCATCCGTAAACTCGCTTTTCTTAAGTTTTCTTTTTTAAATTTTAAACTATATTAAGACGTTCTGCTCAATGGCGGTCTTTGTGTTGATAATGATATTTTCTTAATAATTTGCTAAAATTGAATAATTTTGTTCAGCTGAAAATAATACTTTCCGATGATAGTTTTAATTCGATACAAAAACTTGGTTTTGAATAAAAATTACTCATTACCAAATATTGACGGAAAAATATTGAAATTTAATCCGTGTGTGAATCTGTATAATTTTATTTATTGCACGTAGGTACTTACCAACTTTGAATTTTGAGATTCAGCTCTGTAAAGTTTATTTCGAGAACAAAGCTTAATGTAATTGTTTTTGCAGGGCCTGCAAATTAGGAATTTAAGTTTCATAGAACAATTTTATGAAAGGTTTGATGCACTCATTTGAAAATCGAAAACAAAAGACCTTTTTTTTACTGATTTGAATGAAAATTTGAAGGTTTTTTTGTATATTGAATTTCCGGGATAATTTTGGTCAGAAAATGCTAATTGAGCTCACCAATACTACTTCCGTATTTTAAAATATGACTCTTTTGAATTTCCTTAGGCTAAATTATCGAAAAATGCAATTTACATCGAGTTTTAACCATTATCGTTTTCGCTAGGTTCAAATAAGCATAAGATGACATTTTCGTTAAATTTGGGAAGAAAATGTTAGGAGATTGACGGTTTTGCCAACGTACGATATGATTAAAATTAATTTCCAAGGTGGAATTGATAAAAAAAAATTTCGAAAATTGATGTCGTTGTACGTCGGCTACTGACAATTTTTTTTCCATATCGCTTTCCGCTCAGTTTGAAAGTTCCGTTTAAAGGGTGATTTAATGGCGTTCTAATTGACTTGTGTTTTGAATAGTTATAGACTATTTTCTCTATTCTAATTAATTAAAAGGAAGTTTAATGCAATTCTATAGTCAAGTTTGAATTTACATTAATTACAACGTCAAATATTTAAAGGTTAGTTGATTTCAAAAAATTAAAATAAAAACATAAATAATTCCCACATTCCACGTTAAAAAAAAGGTTGAACTAATAACATATTTCACGATGATTCAATTTCAAATTTTTTTTTTGTTTAATTATTTTTTCAAGGCAACCATTTTAACACTAACGGAAAAGAAAGTAAAGTGATTATGTACTTTAAAAGGTGTGTTAAAAAATAAATTTTTATGTAAATATTGCGCTCGCTCGTCGGCCACAATTATACGCTTCATTTCAAAATAAATTGTAAATCGATAAGAAACAAACCCTTTTCCTATATTGAAATATATTTAAAATAATATTTATGTAATTTGTTAACACTTTTTAAAAGAAGAAATGTTTACCCGCGTCGATGGTTTGTGTGACAAACGGACGAGCCTATATTTTATATTTATTTATTTTAGAAAACATTTCAGTTTGTTTGTGGTTTGTCGTAACATTGACCACTGTGGTAAGTCAAATGGGGTGCGGTAACTATTACATTTTAAATAAAAGTAAATTGACGATTTATTCAAATTATCTTACGTAATTTGTTTTATTGTTTGGTAATACTTTAAAATGCACTTAAAGATCGTTGTTATTCAATGTTCCACTAAGGAGGTCATCTGAATGTCCAAAAATAAAAGGCCTGCATATTTATATTTAAAAAAAATGAGAGTGGGACACTCGGTTGGAACAAACAATAAAAATAGGGTATTCATAATTGTCAAGCGAATTCTTTTTTAATCATTTGTCTAACATAAAATAGAATATCCTAAATGTTAAGAATATAGACGGATAATAATTCAGTGGAAGAATTCAATAATTCATTTTTTTATCGATATTATTATTTACGTTATAAAGGAGATGAATTATTTATTTTTGATTAATCATAAATAATTGGATTGACCCTTCTTTCTGCTGGTAAACCAATTATATTAATTTATTTTTTTAAATATTGATAAGAGAGTATTCGTTTTAAAACAAATGTAAATACAGAATGATTCAAAAGTCAACGTTATATCATAAAATCAGTTTAGCTATTTTGTGAACCCATAATGAAGCAAAATTTTCATGAACCTTTTCATTTTTTTTTTTCTGAGTGACAAAAATAACTTTGTTAAAAAAGAAAGATTTTAGATAGCTTATAGAAATCGAGTTTTCAGGACATCGTATTTTCTACGGATATTTTTCTCTGCCGCATAATTTAACAAAACTTATAGACAACACTATACTCGTCAAAAATGGCAACAAGTTTTCAACTGTTGAAAGGCTTGAAAATTCAAGTCCAATTGTAAAATACAAAACTCGATTTACATAAACTCTTTAGTAACTATTAATAATCTACCTACAAAAAGCTAACAAATAGAATCATTGAAATTTCGCTTTATAAGGGGTTAATATTGAATTTCATGATCGTTATTATGATGAAGACTCATTGATTTTTCAGACGCCTTGTATAAAAATATATTCGTTTTATCTCTTAGAATAAAATATTTACACAATCAGCACAAAAACCAATTCAAGAAGATATTATATGAGATATTGACTTTGTGAATTATATTAATAGGAATTTTCAATATTATAATTATGAAATGGGAAAAAAAGGAAATTGTGTTCACAAACCAAATTTTTCATTGAATAAAATTAACATGAAAAATCATTCAAAATAGATATATAGAGGAGATTGTAATACCTGGAATCAAAATTCACATTAATTCTAAAGCTTTTTATACAACAATCGAAATAGTTCTTATTTTATAACATTTTTACTACTACACTCTATGTAGAAAACGAGTGATCCATGGTACGCGATGTCTCATTGATTGTATCTGAAGTCTTTCTTTAAAATATCATCTTTAAAAGGCTTCTTTGAGATAGGCAACTAAAGAGATAGACATGCCGATATCAATCGAGAAACTATATAATGATTCCAGGGACAATGTGTCAGGAAAAAAATGTGAAAATGTAAAGTTTATTACACCTTACCCTATTATATATTTCTTAAAGCTATGAGATTCATATTTAATATTATTTCCACACAAATGAATAAAAATATGCATATACTTTAGAGTGGTTTAACTTTATATTGGCTAAGAAAATTAAAATTTATTTGAACTCACATAAAACACAGTTGAAATGGAATGCTGTAATCTGATTAGCTTTGTGGTTTTGAAATCACAAAGGATTTTCCAGGTATGTCAAACAGAAAAAAACTAATTCTACATCGATCTTGTATGAACAAGTACATTAAGTACAAGCGTCTAACAACGAAGTTTGGTTTGAACAAAATTAAGTATCAAGAAGAGTTTTGGTATTTGAAAGGTCAAGTTCGTTAATGAAGGGTCAAGGAGGTGCAGAAAAACGAATTTTGAATTATTTTAAAATAAAAATATTTTTGTATTTTTTGATCAGTTTGAAGTAAAAAAGTACGCTTGTCATTTTTCACTAGGCGCTTAGTTTTTGAAATAAAAATATTGGAAATATAAAAATTCGATTTTAAGAAAAATTTGCAATTTGTAATTTTTTTTAAATCTCTGAGGGAATTCGCTGGGCTTACGCAGCTTTTGCGCTTTTTTCAATAAGGCTTCTCATGTGAAAATCGGCATTTTGAAACCTTGACTTTTAAACCTTAAAATAGATCAATTTTAGCGAAAAAAAAAATATAGTTCCTACCGATTGCGACACAACTCCACTCCGTTTTTTCTTTTATTATTATTTTTTAAATAAAAAATATAAGTAGGATATGCTTTCCACAAACTAATCGATACATGTATTATTAATTGAGCACATCACACAAAAAAAAAACAATTAGTAACACTATGTTCATACGTAATACTAATTAAATAATAATAATTATGCAATATTAGACTATAAATTCACCAATAACAATAAAATATTATTTTATTATTGAAAATAATAAATGAATAGTTCTAATAATATTCATTACTAATGATGACCCTGTAACCTTTTTCATATTCCTCTTATAATAACTTCTTTTTTTACTTAACTTTTATTTTGCTTACATATTGAAAGCAAGTTGAAAAGTATAAAAATGTGTAAACAAATAATAACTTTTTTTTTTAAAGTTTGTTTCACAATTTCAATTTATAACACTTTCTTATAATTTTATTTTTTTATAACACCTTAAATTTTTTTTTCAATATAAAGGTAGTATACGCGTATTTTAGATCATAAAACTACCTATTACAATTTCAATTATATATTGACTGGTTCAAATGTGCTCTAAAGGTTAGTTTTTTTAAGAAAGAATTGATAAGAAAGTGAAATATAACATACAAAAAAGTGTAAAAAACTAAAAAACTCGCCCTTGTAAATAGCTGAATTAAAAGGTAGAAAATAATATCTTTACATTCAAAAAAAATCATTTTATCGTCCATTTTATAAGCGTGGGGTGCTTAATTATTATAAATATTTTATAGACATATATTTTAAAAGTGAAGTCGCTATAAAATATCTTAAAAATCACCCCACGCTTTTTTACGATAAAATATATTTTCTACCTTAGTTCAGCGAGTTACAAAAGCGTGTTTTTAAGTTTTTTAAACTATTATTTATTTTGTGATTTTTAGTTTTTTAGACTATTATTTATTTATCTAAAATGCAGTATAAGACTGGTGGTAGCGTAAGTAAATGTATATATTTTCAGATATGGAAATCGTTTATCCTGAAAATTCTGATCAGAGTAATCAAATAAACTAGATGTATTGTCATCGGCCCTTGCAAAGTAATCCAAATTTCGAGTTAATCCGACGTTTTTTCAAACGATTGACGATAACTGCCTTCAGATCGAGTTGCAAGATTCCACCCGGACAAACATGCAAACATTTCAAGTTAAATAAAATACTCTGTTTCAATATCATCAAATTCTGAATAAACACGATTTTACGATTAAACTACCTTAAAACCATTTATTATTTTATTTAAAATAAAAATGATTAAATGTTGAAATTGAATAACTGAAAAAAATATGGAACTATTATTTTTTTTAAAAACCAATTATTTCATAAAAATTACATTATATTTATTGTTTTACTAATTTAGTTCCAAAAAATATTATAATAAATAAACCAAGTCTATGGGTAGGATATTACTTTATTACTGAAATATTATATAAATATTTGCAATATTAAAATAAAACTTTTGCAAAATATATTATTTTAATTTGAAATGTCACACCTTGAACACAATTCATACAAATTAAATTTTTGTGTAAGATTTTATAAATATCTGGTGTAAGCACCATAAGTGTCTTTATGATTAAACCAGAATATGATTTATAAAAAATCCTCTTTAAAGTATGGATAAATTTTGTATTATTGTCTTAAGCAAAACAGTTGGTAGATTGCTTATGCTGGCAACAAAAATATATTTCTTGTAAAAACCCGGATAATTAAAATGTGAAATGGAGTTGATAATTACAAAAATAAACATCAATAATTATGAATATTCTTTCCCAAATAACAATAATAATACAACACCTTCACAAAATGTCCAAAAAGTTTAAATAAATTAAAACTGAAAATCATAAACATCGCACAACCTCTGTGTTTAAAAAATTCGTAGAGAAGATTGAATAAATAACAAATTTTTCTTAAAATGGAATATTTTTAATTTTTCGAAAACTAAGCGTCTAAAGAAAAATCGCAAGGGTACTTTTTTGCTTAAAACTGTTCAAACTGATCATTTTGAAAAATTCAAAATTTTGTAGTTGGCACTGTACAAACTGAAAGGCATGTTCTCTTTTTAATAAACTGTTAAAGGTGGGGACAATTTTCTTTATGTTTACCATTCTGTTAGAGATAGAGTCAAACTTTAAATTATTAACAATTCTCATAAAAATAACAACAGCATTTGTTCAAAAGATTTTTTCGAAAACTTTACGGAACGGCTCCAAAATCATTCTTTATTAAAATCCATTTATTCGAAAACAGCCGATATAGTGCTCTCAGCTAGTCTAGGTAAAGAATAAGGTATCTCTGACTCATCAATAAATGATTAGACCAGAATCTCGTACGTTCAAATCCTCTCGATTCACAAAGATGTAATTTTCTAAAACTTTCCAGACATCCCTGCCTTTTGCAATGATGCCTTCTTGCAACTGACTTGGATATATTATATGCATGTAAAAATTCATGTAAATGTAAAACACAAAAACAATCATCAATTTTAATTATTATTTGTAAAGAATGAAATTAACGATTCTGTCATTATTTATTCGTAAAAAATGTAAATTACAAGCAGTGAAGTGATTGACTAATTTCACTCATATAGTAATGGTAAAAACAAGTAACAACATCAAAAAATTTCAATTTACCTTTGTAATCAAGTTTTTCTTTTGTATACATAATTATTACAAAAAATAATGTTTCAACAAAAAAGTCGATCGTGAAATCATAACACAAAACAAAGAATGTTCATTAGTTCGTTATCCAAATATTTACCGATTGTTTCACGAACAAAACGAAATACTATGTGTTAAATTTTATGTTTTATCACACACATAGTAAGACATTGTTTAGAAGGAAATACTCAATATTCGGTACTTGATTTATTTATCTTATGTGCAAAAGAAAGTTATTTTTGGTTTTAACACTTCGTAAATAAAATTTAATACAATTAAGTACCTTTCTTAACAAATTAATTGTTTTGTTAATAATCGAGATCCTGCACTTTAAAAGGTTGCATGTAAGACATTAAAGTAAAAAAAAACAAAAAAGTCAATGCTTTAAGATAAATGCAAATTTAATAATAAGTTATCTTATTATTAAATTTGCATTTATAATTTAATTGCATTTATTTGCTTATTATAATTTAATAATAAGCAAACAAAATCAAATAAATCAAAATCATTCGTTAAGGCGCTTCGATGCCACAGACAGATAAACAGACACACATACATTGCGTTCAAACCTATAACATCTCGTTTTTTAGTTCGGGGGTTAATAATTTAAACTCTAGAAGCTGAGATGTTGTCGATATTTGTCTTTTGGAGAAAAACTATCAGAAGATATTCCTCGAAAAATTCTGAACACGATAGAAACACAAGTCTAAGGGGAAAATCAAAGTAAAATGATTGGCGTTACAAGTAATACACAACGTGAAAAACTTGATGTTTCAGATCGAGTGTTTTTGAAATTTTGTTAATTAAGTATTTAGTTCTTATTCATGCAATTATTTTACTCCTACGTAACTTGGATTGTTGATTGTTAGATGTTAGAAAGTTCTTAATTACCGCACGTTGATCATATCAGTAAGTTAGTAAATTAAACTTTCTACCCTCGTAAAAGGTATAAGTACAAATGACTTTGACTACATCAGTAATATCTCACCCTAATATTATTTTCTATATGTATTTATGACATCATAATATTTAGATAATATTATTTTCTTGGACGAAACACAACAGATTCTCCTTTACCAGGGAACTAGTAAATATTATTATCATTATATTATGAGTAGTATGTTATCATAAGTCTTCTTTTTCTGGTATGACATCTTGATCTATTATCATCATACTTATATTTGTGTTGACCATACAGATCTCTTCTAGAATGCCATTCCTACCTCTCCAACATTTGTCAGTATTGTGTCCGTTGTTAAACTAATACTTTTGATATGTGCCACCATATCTGCTGTTATAATAACTCTATACGGTGATGTTATTTACAAGATAACGCGAAAAGATTTTAATATGTTAGTTACAGGGGAAGAAAAATTGCTTTTCAAAAAGAAAAAATTGCCTTTACATTTTGTTCTCAATATCATTATGTTCTCAGAACTTAGAAGAAATAATAATACGTAGAAATAATTATAATTTGTAGAAAACTCAATATTTGAGAAAAACAGAGCAACATTAATTAAAACAAATAATAAAATTGTGAAATTGTAAAATATGATAGAAATACTAAATAAAAGTATTATAAAACAGAAAAATGGTGGTTCTAAGTCGTCTGGCGTTTTTCGATCTGACACGCTGTCAACGAGTAACGATGTCGTTTGTTATTGTTATTAATTTAAAGGATTGTTTGTCTTATATTAGCACATTTGATTATCATTTTCGTTACAATATATATTTCTCGAAATTGTTAATTCTTTTTCCATACAAACTAGCCGCAGAAATTAAATTAAAGGATTCTACGACTTTAAGGGTTCCATTCCCTTGCCACCATCTTTCTATTATTCGCTATTTTCGCCACCTTTTATGCTGAATGTGATTGATGTGACGGTAAAACGTTTTAATATGAGAGACAGTCTATCCTTGTTACCATGTAAATAAATAATTCGAAATCTATATCTGTATTTTTGTGTGTAATATAAAGAAGACTTAAAATATAGTTCATATATCATTTTATGATATAATAAATATGTAAGCTATATCATTATATCACTAAGAACCGATATAACTATACGTAAATACTTATTCGGTTGTTCTAACATTAAGGATTTATATTTATGTTGTATGAACTAAATATATTTTCTACTTCACTGTTTTTATCCTTGCTCTCTCAAGTTAATAGTATGGTTCGTTAGCTGAACAAAAAAAAAACAGTTTCGATCTCATCCCAAATAAAGCATGGAACTTGACATTGGAAATAATATCTGTAAATTTATTTCACACCATAAAATCTTGAGACTTCGGTTTCGAATTTTCTTCATTATGAAAATTAATAATGCAATATTATTGTTATAAAAAGTAAACAAATCCTTGAGATATTTTTATCAAATGTTCAAATGAATATTAAAATATAATATCTAATAAATTTCAAAAATACGTGATATGGATTCTAATTTCAGATTTAAAAATATTTTTATTGAAATATTTGACTTCTGACTTTTTTATGACTAATAAATGTAATTTAATTGTTTTAGTCTAATTTCCAATTGCCACATTTTATGTAGACAATTTAGATCTCATTTAAAAAATGTGGATAAATCCATTTTCGTCAAAAGAATCTTTCAGAGTTCATAATATATCCACGTGATAATGATTGAAATATCTTGACTTCCTTGATTATACACGGTGTAATATCGCGGAATATCCAGCCGGAAGCGCCACCTATTAAAAATTACCTTCATGTTCTGGCATAGGATTAGTTCTTCGGGTTGCTTTAATAGCCAATTAAGTTTTCAAACAGTAAGAATAGAATAGCACTTAAAATTATAAAGTTGATCGTCATAAAATAACTAACAATTTTTGTGAAAAACATTTTTTCGAAAAACTTAAACTTTAGATAAAATGGCCCTCCCTGTATATGGTCTGAGGCTTTTAGATGGGTACCATCCTTTGTCTAATCTGCTTAACAAATGTAAAAGTATAGGCCTTATGTACACATGCAAAATTTCTGTTTGAGAAGGAAATTAAATATAATTTATTGTATCACGTTTGGAAAGAAACAGGATGTACCACACTTTTAGAATACATATTAAGAATGAAATCGTTTGTGTTTAAATATTACCGAAAAATTTAAAATAATTTGTGTATTTACAGCTGCTTTTTTGTTTACCAAATGTTTTGCGCCTAGCCAAGTAAACAATTTTTAATGAATTCATTTGTCTTAAGACTAAAAACCTACTTTTCATTATCAAAATATACTTTTGTCACTAACAAAATTGAATCTTATAATTGATTTATATAAAACAATTATTTACCTTCTTATTTTATAAAAATTAAGAAAATTTAAAAACAATATGGCTTTGGAAACAAACGAAAAAGAACAAATATTAAAAATTTTGCTAAAAACTTCAGATGTGTATTGATATTATTGTGCACGGCAGATTGTTTATAGAGGTTGTTTACCGGGTAGTTATTAAAATCGGTGTTTAAAGTATCTCTTAGCTGGGAAATCAAATAGTTGTCTGTCTTGTAGTACTCTTGTGCTAGAACAATTAATTTTTGAAATATTTTTCCCTTTTCGAGCTTTCCTCTATATATATATTCAAGTTCCGAATAGTAGAATCCAACCGTACAGGATATGCCAGCGTCCTTTTTTGAAGCGGGTCACCTGATGACTCAGTTTTTTTGGTTCAATATAAGAGTGGCGCATTCTGTAAACTTACACACTTAGAAATATGTATAAAAATGTGACATATTTCATTGCAATCCAACTACATACATTCACATACTCACGTTATCATTAATCAAAAAGAAAAAAAGAAACTCGACAAGAAAATCTTACTTAAACATATCTATTGCAAAACATATTTATAAATAAATATATAGTTATTCAATGTCAAATTATGTTTCTTTTTACTTCAACGTAACAAACAGACCTACTTACGAATGAAAATAAATGAGGGATATAAGCCCTTAAGAAAAAAATGTCGTAGAATAATAGAATGATTACCTATTTACCTACTCAACCTACTTGGTTGTCTATCAAACTTTGACACACACAAAAAAAGTAATATAATAAAATGTACAAGGTCCGTAAAAGTTACAAAAACAATTATAAATTACAGTTTAAAAAACACGCTTTATTGTACTAAAAAGGCAATAGTTATTTTTAATTTAATAATCAAAAGACATTACCTTTTAATTTGTCTTCAAAATTTAGTAAACAAACTTAAAAAATAAATTTTATTCTTATTTGTTTGTATTGAATTCATGCTATAAAATATTTACAAATTCTATTGATGTTTACCTGAAATAATATTGTAAGATTGAACTAACTGACCTAAACAAATATACGTAAAAGGTTTTTTTGTTTGTTTGAAGAAAACCTATTCAATGCAGTTAGTTCAAGCTATCTTCGATCTTCAAATATCTTTGATAGCAATTTCTACAATAAATTTTAATACAAGGTAGGTTTTCCACAATAGCTGAATCTATCAAGTGAAGGAGTTTTAAATCACAACTTATTTTTCAATCTCATATATATATATATTTTCTGTCCATGCAATATTTTCTTTATTTCATGATTAATTCTCATTTTCAAACTTATCGTGCTAGCTACTGGCGAAAAATAGACACATAACCATAAAATGTACCACTTCGAAAGAAACAGGCAAGAGGAATAATATGATGTTTATCACTGTTTTTAGTCACAGGTACCGCACTGCGGAATTCCGCATAGGTTGAGCTAGTATTTTATATAAAACAGTCGGATCTCAAATTATTTTTTAGGTTTTCTATGCCTGCCATTGTTACTTACAAATTATCTCAGGCTAGTTTATATTATCAAATAGTGATAATATTTCTCACGGAAGCATTACGCGTTACGATTTTAAAAAACACACAACAAGTCAGTTCAATTATCGAAATACTAGAAATGAATTGATACAAATGGTGGTGTTGGCTTTTGGCAGCCAGACTAAAACCTTTCTCATTGATCAAAAAACAGAATGAAAGAAACCAGAAGAGAAATTTATAACCAAATTTATTTACCACCCATCTGTAGCAAATTCATATTAGTTATTACTCGATTCTTAAGTTGAAAATTTTTTATGGCTTCATTCCATCTCGTTTCTAAAAACGTAGATTTTCTTAAGAAAGTAAAAAAAAAAAACACTAGGAGCGCCTTAATACCCTTCCAAAATTTGTTTTATGAATTATATATTTTTAAATATGTCATTTAAATCAATGTTCAATGCGCACTCTACCAGTTTTCCTTCTTTAAAATTGTTGATGAAGAAAAGAAGAAAAGGCTCCAGTTCAATCCTTTCTTAATATCCAAAAAATACTCGAATAAGACGATTTTTGATGCTTTAGTCAGCTGCTTTATAAACGCAATCTCATTTCGTTAGCGTATAAAGAATAACTCGTTAACCTTCAGTTTTATCTTGGATTTCGTATTTCGGGATGAAGTTAATAAATATTTATCAATTTGAAAATAAATGTAACGCTTCATTTGTATCAATTTTTCAAATCGTTTATATTGTATATAAATTTAATCTATATAAACTTTTATATTCACCTAGGCCTTCACCTGATTTTCTACCGACGATTATAATTATTATGTAGGTATAGAGGTATATCCATCCATTTTCAATACAAATCGATTATATCATACGATGATTGATTGTTATCTATAGCAGTTGATGCATGAAAACTATTTATAACATTTCAATTTTCATCTATCTATGTTTTTTTTCTATTTTAAAGGAGTGTCACATAATACTTTATAATGATGTATAAATCTGATGTAACAACGTTGTTGTGTTACTGTATAAATAGCGGATCATTTGGTATTATACCTATATAATTGGTTGCAGTACACTGACAAGTTGTGTCAGTAAAATTTGATCATGTCTAATTTTTAGAGACATAATCCGTATTTTAATACTTTCTTTTCTGATCAGAACGTCCAGTTAAAAATTTTTGTTTTCTGTTAAATCCTGAGATTTTTTTGAACTAATAATAGCTAGTTACTGTAAATATTAGGCTTCAGTTTTACGAAGATTAGCTGAAAGAATGTTTAGTGTGATAAGTAAACATTTGCCTTTAAACCCTAGAAAATTTCAGTTTTATAGGAAAATTGCGTAAAAGTAACGAAAAATCTAACAAGAAGAGAGATTTTACTTCATTACACGATTTTAGAAATAAACTATAACTCATATTAAATTCTTGTGAGTAATTTTCTCTACTGAAGAATCGAATGACTACACAAAACACTGGATGAATGGTTCAACCAAGAAGGGGGATACTTGGTAGACGTATAAGTTGCCCTGATTGTCAAATTTGGTGTAATAAACAGAAAAAGAAAAGCTACATGTACAGCACAACAGATTTTTAAATTAACGATATAAAATACATTAATTTCCTACCACTACGAAAAATAAATAAACAAATTAGATGTTAATAGGTCAGCGTTAGAAACTTTCCTTTATCACGACTAAACTTAAAAGAATTAGTTCGTAAGAATATTCTTTGTCACTTTAAAATAAAGTTAACATTACAAATTCTTTATACGACAATATTAAATCTTATTATAGATATAAATAAATATATATATTTCAATATTTTTCTATTTACTTTAAATTTTTTCCAATTGAACGACTTGAATATAAACAAAAGAAAGTTGTTAAACGACCCTCAAATACCATTAGTTTATTTGTCTGTATCTATTTTAATTTATTTCATCATTTATAAAAAAAAGATCGTGAGCCAAAATCAAGCAAACTATTTCTTACTTTTTTGTCTGCCATGAGGATTGATATAAGTACTAAAAATAATAAAGAAAAGTGATAAATTAATTTTACGAGAATTCAATTGATTTGCATGAATTTGTTGTCTGTTTTATATGCTAATAAAAGTTAATGAAAACAAATTGTGAAAAAAAATGACATTCCATTTTTTTTGGTACTATTTCAAATCTTTCCACTTTTTGCCAGAACTATATTGTCAATAACTTATAATCTTACAGCAGGTAAAAAAATTTACGAGACAGAATTAAACTTTTTTTAAACTATATTTGGTTTTACTAAATATGTGCCCACGATCTATACATGAAGCAAACACAATATAACACACACCCTGTAAAGATAAAATACACTTCTAAAACTCTAGAACACAAGACAACACACAATACAATATAAATATATAAATTGACATGAACAACCTCTTTGTTTTTATTAAGTTTGTTAAATAGGTAAAGTAATGAATAATTCATTAATTAATTTTACACTTTAATATATTTATGTAAATGTGTTGTATATGATATGTATATGCATATAAATATTATTAATCAGCTGTTTTATTCAATTAAACAAATATGATGAAAAATTTGTTTATTATCTGTCGATATTAAATATATAAAATTCTTTTTATACATAGTTGAAAGGCTTTAAGTTCAGAAGTATTTGTTGGATTTTGATGTTTATTTGATATCTAATTTTTTTTTAATCGCTTTTATTAGTTTCATACATATGTTAGTATAAATTTCGATTTTTGCCGCAATTCCTAGATCAGTTTTTTGTATTTTTAAAATACGTATTTTCGACTACCAAGTAGTCATCATCAGTAAGAATTAGCTAGTGAATGTTACTCTTTGCTAATTTGGTGGCGGACTGCAGTGCTAATTCTTACTGATGATGACTACTTGATAGTCGAAAATACGTATTTTAAAAATACAAAAAACTGATCTAGGAATTGGGGCAAAAATCGAAATTTATTTCGACATATCCCAGAGTTCTCATTTATTATCTTCGATAATATTTATATATGTTAGTATGTTAGTATTGAACGGAAACTTTGAGCATGATTTTTACCCCTTTCAACACGTCGGATTCAATTCGAAATTTGGCATAATTATCAAGGATAGATGACAATATAATAATTTAATAAGTTTATTTGATTATCTTGATCAGGATTTTCAGGATTGACGATTTCTATGTCTGAAAATATGTACATTTACTTGCGCTCCCACCATATTTATACAAAAAATTTGATAAATAAATAATAGACGAAAAAATAGGGCTATTATAAATTTGATCGCTGTGTGTGTGTGTATCTGTCTATGGCACTGCAGCACCTAAACGAAGGATCAAAATTGGTCAAATTGTTTGGGACTGGTTATACCCGATTAAAAATGCGAAAAAAAGCGATGATGATAAATATCATCTCCTTAAAGAATCAGAACTACACAAGATCAAAATTTATTTTTACTTGATATATACCTTCATTTTTATACATTCTCACAGAAGAATGGCTTTGAGTGTTTTGTTTTTTCTCTTCATGGGTCCATAAAATCGTTCGAAGCGATTGAAGAACCACCATAGAATATTTGAGTAGAAAGTGTTATCTCCATATATTTGTGTATAAACAGGTTTACTTTTCCTAAAAAATCGCAAACTTTTGAAAATCCTCTAAAATATCAGTTGAGTTTTTAAGATAAAATACGATATTTGATTTTGAATAAAATTATACGTAATAAACGACCCATCACAAGCAATAAATAATAATCGAATCGAATAGTTATCTTATCTTTTGATTTCAAGTTAATTAATAGGTGTGCAGTAAGCTATGACATAATATATATTTATTTCAATGTCATTTGTTACTTTTTACGTACGTACCACCACTGCATGTGTAATTATTGTGTATATGGAGTAGCAGAGAATTGTTAAATAAATAGAAAGTGTTTTAGTTTATTAAATAAAGTTATAATAAAAATTTATACTTGAAATTCATATTGCATTATTGAATATTAATATATAGTTGAGCGTATTTTACTTTAATAAAAACCCTATATATTTCAAATGTGAAAGTAAGGATGTTTGTTTGTTTGTTTGTTTGTTACGCTCTCACGGAAGAACTATCGAATTTGAATGAAACTGTACAACAATAAAGCTCATACATCAGAATAACATATGAGCTATAATTTATAAAGACATATTTTACAAATAAAAAAAATTAAATTTAATATGACATTTTACTGCTATGCTCATCATTTTGAACCATAAATTTAAAATAGTAAATGTAAAACAATTCATGGCCATTTTTTTTTATATACTCAATGAATTATGACTATTTTACACTTAAAAATATTGAAAACTGTGCATATATTTTAGCTGTGTAAAACAATCACTTCGAGTGGTATGGAAGGGGGATGAGTAAGATCAAGAAAGGTGGAGGCGATAAAACGGTAGTTTTTACCTTTAAGCCTAGTGAAGCGGTCTGGCATCAAGCTAATAAGTGTATAAAATTCAATGTTGATTATACCTAGCTCACAGATCAAAATCTGTAATATTTTCATGGATACATTTATGTGCACATTTAAATAAAATCTTCGTTTCTGGAAACGATAATAATTTGAGTTGATTGAACGCTTTTAATAACTAAAACAATGTCAACTCTGTTATTAAAACAGTATATCATCAATGAAGTTTTTCATAGAATCAGTCGATTTCGAGGCCAGTACTGGGCAATGGCTTATCGTGCTAATTTAAATCAATGATCTTATATAACACCGGCGGATTCGTGAAAAGTTTCTTTTCCTTAAAAACAAGCTAATTGAGCAATGAACAGAGTTAAACTCTCCTTCAAAATTATTTGAGCATGTTTAATATTCCTATTCTGAAAAAATGAGGAATATTTTTATCAATATTTCTAAAAAATTCATCTTTATGTAAATTCATGAAAAATCTAAAATCCATGAAAATATTTAAGCTAACTGCTTCCAATCAAACACCTGGTGGTGTGAAATCTTATATGGAATACTATTCATTGAATCTAATCATAGCCTTTTATGATAGGAACAAATTGTAACATTCCAAAGAGTTTGTAACTCCCGAGTAACAAAAAGGTGTGTTATAAGTTTAACATGACTGTGTATCTGTGTGTCTGTCTGTGCCATCGTAGCTCCTAGAAGAATTAACCGATTTTCATATTTTATTTTTGTTTTAAACGTACTTGATTACTTTTTATGTTTGAAGGGTGAGTTTAGGTTTCCAAATTCGAAAACAACTAAACAAGAACAAACGACTTAGATAATATTACGATTCAAACAAAAGAAAGATAAAATTGGTTCATACGTTTAAGAGCTACCTACTTTTATGTCGGGGGTTTCTTTAAATTATAATTAATTTTATATGAAAAATAATACAACAATTCATTGAAAATTTTTTGTTCTACATTACATTTAAATTTTACTATCATAAATTAAAATTTAATTTTTATATTAACATTAATGAAAAAAACTGGCTTGCATTCATACATAAAACAAAAATCCACCTTAACTGTAACTGTCTAACTTCACCTACACAACCAGAAATTATTACAACGTTCATTTTACCTCTAGATTTGACTCTTGTGAAGTTTTTCACTACGTTAGTTTACTATATTACACAAAAAGTATTAGAGAGGGTAAAATTGGGAGAGGGTAATTTTATTACACAAAAGAAAATGCATGAATGTATGAATATAATAGTTTATCTCTGTTTAATATAAATGCGAAAGTAAGCATGTTTGTTTGTTTGTTTGTTACGCTTTCACGCTAAAACTAGCGAATGGTTTTAAATGAAACTGTACAGCAGTATAGCCGATATATCAGAAGAACATATGAACTATAATTTATAAAGATATATTAATAAACTAGCGGACCCAACAGACGTTGTCCTGTGGAAACGTAACTACAATTCATTAATACCTATACTACGTTTAGCCTGTCTGCTACACTCATCCCGCTAAACCCCAATTTAACTCCCATTTATTGGACCGGCCTGAGCTTCGACCTTTGGCCTGGCCTTCGGCAGTGGAGCTCGCTGCGCTCGCATATGGCTCTAATAAATGCCTATTGACAATAAAAAATACATAGTACACATACTAAGTTGTAATATAATGTGATATGATTTATATGCGCTCCCACCCAAAAACAGTTGTACTGGACCAAATTGTGAATCTAAACCATTCTCGAATCCCCTTGAACTCACACAAAAAATTTCATCAAAATCGGTCCAGCCGTCTAGGAGGAGTTCAATTACATACACACACACACAAGAAATATATATATTAAGATAAGTATAAAAAAAATTTAAAAATTAATTTATTTTGACATTACTATAAATTACAGATTATATGTAAAAATAGTCAATATAAAATATTTTACGGTCTTCTCTTCTGATATACTCAATGAATAATTACGATTATTATACTTTAAAAAAATAGAAAACCATACATATATTTTACTTGTGTAATCAATCCTTTCCATTATTTCGAGTGTTATAGAAAGGGGATAAGGCGAGAGCAATCTTTATCAATCTTTACTCTTAAACCCAGCAAAGCGGCTGGGTATCACTCTAGTATGAAATAAATATTGTATTAATGTGGTAGCAATTTTCCCTATCCATATTAATTGACCTGAATTTTCCACTACTTTATATTGTGATGATAACATTCATGTTTACTTTTGTCCTTACTCTTTTTCCTACAACACTTGTAAGGTACAAAGTAAAATGATAATGCTTATTTAAAAAAAGAGTATTTTTTCAAAAAAAAAAAATCATAATAATGTAAAAAGCATGGTAAAACATGCATCTTTATATCAAACGTTAAAAATGGCAAAGTATAAAAAAGGGGAATAAACTCACTCTATAAATTACGGTATAAAAATCATTGTAGCGTTTTGTTTTTCTTGTATAAATAGGTGAAATATACAGAAACACTCAAAGAAATGGGATTGGAATAAAATTGTTTATTTTGCAACATTATTAGACTTACATTGACCAAACAAATGTAAGCCTACAAAATAAAATGTTCTCGCTGTGATGCTCAAAAATGCGTTCTGGCTGTAATGCTTTCCGTGTTTTCTGGACAAATTATTTATACAAAGGTATGAAATCGTTTTTGAATGATAATTGTTATTTAATTGCTTTTTATTGCAACAAAAAATTTTGTTATAATCATGTTTTTTTCACGAAAGTTGGCTGACTAACACTTAGATTCAGCTTCCCAACTGCAAAACTATATCTCACTATTTTCACGAGAGACCCTTTTCATCACAAACCTACGTGGTTATTTTTTAATTCCTCAATTTTTGTTCTTACTGTGTTCTTAAAAATATTACAAACCTAAAAGTCACATAAAAGAAAAACTTGTAATTAACACCTTTGACATTTTATATAACCTGGTGAAATATTGATCTGAAAAAAACAATCTGACCTTGTAAATAAACGCGATTTCTTACAATGGCAGCTTAGTTTTTTTATTTCCATATTAAATAAGTTGGAAATCACTACTTCTGGATTAATTTTAATAATTTTCTCTTACTTTGTTTCAGGTATGCGAATTTTCCTGGATTTAATAGATGTTATATTCCAAAATTATGGGTGAGAAAACTTGATCAAAGATTGTTTTATGTAATAACAAATTTAATCAAAAACGATACTGGACTGTGTGAGCTGTTTCTTTTGACAGAAAAGTCAGCCTGAAGGCTTACATACATGGTGATAAAATTGGTATTGATATTGGTAACTTGCACCAAATGATATAAAAATATCAAAATATAAACTCGTTAGAAGGTAAAATCTTCGACTCCTAGTTTTTATCGTAAAAGTATCACGTTTATATGAATTCGCAGCTGGAAGTACTAATAATAAGGTGTACAAATATCCTTAGTTCTCATGTATACCCTCGTCAATTGGAAGAGTATCATAAACATTCTACCGAACAATAAGACTTTAAATATGAATTTTTCATTCTTTTTTATAAATAAATGGTAACGTTGCGGATGAATAATATTATAAAAATCTTCGAGAAAAATATTAAATATCATTTTTATGTCAACTTTTCAAGGCACCTGCCTAAACCGAAACTTAATTTATCTAAGAATATTATTTCGTTCGTGTTTGAAATTAAAGTTAATACTTTTTCGTCACTTTTCGTTTAAATTCAATAAATAGTGACAAAGAAATACTTTGCTGTAATTGCTGGCAAAGAACTGAAGAACTGAATCAAGCCTCAACAGAAGCTTCCACCCTAAACTAGATCTGTTTCTGTCTTAGTCAATAGCCAAAAAACCATTTTCAGTTGCCTATGTACAACAGGAGTTTTTTGAAATCAACGGACTTCAAATCATAGTGAGACTACCTTCTCGTCACGAGAACTGGGTAGATAATAAGGAACTAAGTCATGACCTTGGCCCCATTGTGGCAGATCATTCAATAAACGTGATCGCACTTGTATGTACTAAGCACTAACAGAAATGTAATAAGCAACTTAGTTAATTAAACATATATCAACAATATACACCCACAATTTAGCAAGTTTACTGCGGAGAACGCTTACAAGCTGGTAACTTCATTTTGGTTCCGGCAAGAACTGCCAATTCTTATCTTACTACAATTGGCAGACTATTTGCCTTATTTTGAACATATACCCTTTCAGTTCTAAGGAAATAAACATCGTTCATCAAATATTTAGATTTTATTCTTTTCGTGACTCCAAGGAAGTAGTGAATGAATATCTTCGTTCGCATGTGTATATTTTTAACATTTATAAATTCTCCATAGAACATTTATAATAAATTTTCTTTATTTTCTTGTTTTGCATTATACAGTGTGACGCATGTAAGATGAAGACATTCCCATATTTTCTTTATTTAGAGGAATTAAGATTTGAATGTTTGCACAGTCATACATACGAATTGACAAACAGGATCCTTTTTAGCAAATTTCCAAATTTTTGAGATTGAGTATATGTTTTTATGTGTCTCTAACTTTCTAGCGGTCGCAATTTAAGTCCGATTTGAATAAAATTTGGTATAGATTTTTTCTTATAATTTCTTTCGATATCTTTAACTTGAAACAAAATATTAAGAATCGGCAATATTTCCCTATTTGTTAATTTGTGGTAGACTGGCCTTTAAGTTCTTATTTTAGTTACGCATCTTAAAAGATGTGGTAATGACTCTGTATGACTGTGCAAACATTACAAATCGATATTCTTATAAATAACGAAAATATTGGGGGTATCTTCATCTTAAATGCGACACACTGTATATCAATCATATGGTTTTCTTGAACAAACGAATAGGATCACGAAAGTATAAATATAATATACCTAGAATAATATAAATACTATGTAAGTATTCTAGTATCTTGTATATGACAGTGCAGCGTGAATAATATGCAATATGAATGATATGATGATAATAATACCTTATATGCATGCTGATGATGACAACTATCATAGATAGGGCTTATAATAAACATCAAAGACACGATATGGTTATTTTTATTTATTTATTCATTTGTATAAGATAGTCAAGTCATGTGAGTAAGGAAAAAGGTTATTAAAAAAGCAGAAGCGAATCAATGATGTCACAACCAAAACTACACTGATGCCAATTCGGTTTTCGGTTCTACTTACTGCAGTTGTGTAGATATTCTTCGGGAATTATAAGTTATGTACGTCTTACTCGTTTTCTTGAACTACCAGAGCTAATACCTTTAGCTCCCAACGATGCGTGTGTACTGCCATCGAATATAAATACCAAATAATCCCCTCCCCTATATTATTTTTGGACCAAACAATCACAATGTAAAAGCCAATAAACAGAGGCTTATCTATTTAAAGCTTATCGATTGAACTGTGACACGAAAATTATGATACAACTACAAGAAATAAAGAAATCGAAATCACTTTTCTATAGGAGCCATCATCGCCAATTTTATCAATCTATATAGGACTGATGTTTAGAAAGCCTACGGTAAGTTGGATCCACTTTTAGCTATCAGCATCAGTTTTGCTGATAGCTAAACAGAGAATAAAGTTAAATTTAAGACCTTGATCTTACATACGAATACTGAATCATGGAGAAAAATAAAGACAACTTGATTGATTTCTTAAAGTCCACTTTCTGAGGGAAATTGGTTATTAATTCAAGTAATATATGCGAGATGGTAACCATGGATCTAATTGATCATGTATAAGATAAAAACAAATAAGAATCACCAGGTCGTTACAAAGTCTTCTTGAAGTTTGGAGATATATTTTTTGAACAAATGTTTTGACCTGAAAATTAGGTGTTTGTATCATACTAAGATCGATCGGTGTTTCCAAAAATTTAAAATCGTCAATTTATTGAATTTTTCTATTAAGATCGAAGCAGTCTAAAGCAATTCCTTTTTCAAGGAAAAGGAAAAACTTATTCCACCGTTTAAAAAACGTTCGTATCAAAGTAGCCAAAAGAAAGTTTATCTATGAATTCACGATGTTCGAATAATAATGTATTTTCATCCAAGTTTTTTACGAAATTGAACTCTCATATGATTGGCCTAAGAAAAATGTATATTTTTTCCAGGTAGTAAATAGAATGTTCATTCATTTCTCTTTTATTATAATACCCTTTTTTGTAAACCATCTTTTTCTCTGAGTGATTCAAATCTGTCAAGTTAGTAGGTATAATACATTTTCCTTGTGATATTTTGAACTTGTGCTACTTTTAATTAAAATGTTTAAAAAATTCTGTATTCAAAAAATATGTTGGTGTTATTAATGGTTTTTAGTCATTATTTAAAGTGTTAAATACTTCAGAATTATGTCTACCAAAAATATTGAAGTGAATGCTTTGAAAAGAATCTTGTTACGTATTACAATTTGTAAGAAAACTATAAAGTTCTGCAACTCATTAAAATGTTTTAAACTTAAAATGTTATTATGTACCTATGTTGTTTGAGTTAACGAAATAATATTTTCAGTTTTGCAATTTTATTTATCGAATGTAAATTAAAAAAAGTATTCTAGGGAATTCTAATATACAAAATTGATTTAGAAGATATTATTTTTGCGGGCATAATCTTGGAATCTAACATAAAAAAATTCTATTCTTCATATTTTCGGACAGAGGTAGCCTATTTTTCGAGTTTTAAAAAATGTTCATTCAGATCGAATGGATCTGAAGGGGACTTAATACAGTTTTATGAATACAAATATCACTGGGTTTTTACTTGTCTCTTACAAATACATCGATCTTCTAAAGTGGCTGCTTAAATTGTTAATATTTCCGAACATTTATTAAACGTTCTCTAATGATGTTTTATCTCTGCTTTGAGAGGAAGAGTGCAACTAAGGTCAAGCTTCAGATTTTTTAGATGACAATGCCTTTACAGACGCATTTTGGTGGGAACTCGTCTTGAGTTCGTGAATGGAAATTTTAAAAATTTATAAGAAAAATACCTAATATTTAATATGGGGATTCAAACAAGTAACATTTGAGCACTGAACAAGCAAAAGCTGAGCTCTAGCCTTCTCATCTATTCGGCTAAATCATGTTACAACAATATTTCAACAATGGACTTTGGTTGGCCAGCAAAGAACTTTTCCGTACTAATAAAAACTTTTTTTAATTCGTAAAAAGAAGGAAGAAAGGTAATATAAAATTCGCATTTCGCTTCTAGTTTATTTTTCTTACAGTCACATTTTCCTGCTAAAATATATCCTCGCGGCAATTGCAATTTGATATAATACGTGCAACATGTACATAGAAATTCGAGAACAAATAATATTACAATATAATAAAGCAAACAATACCCTACACCATACAGAATAGATGATGTTCGAAAATAAAACTGCACATATTCTAGGTAAGTACTAGATATCTTGCTGGCAGAAACACACAACATCATATGATATAAATTTATGTATTCAAATTGGAAAATCAAGAAAATGGAAAATGCATTGTTTTTTTTTTTCTTACTTTTTGTTGTCTAAAATGTTTCCTGTTGGTTGTCATCTTTACCCTCAGCAACGAACAACTACTTACCTAGAGCATATTTATTTTTTGCTTTTACAAATAAAATACATGGTAAATTTTTTGTTTAGATTTATTTTTATCATGAATACGGTGTTATATTTGATGAAAATAGAGAGAAATGTTTTTTCTCGAAAGAAAAAGTTCCTGGTATTAATATTATTATGTTCTTATCCTTGCTTCATAATTTAAACAAAAAGACGTTTTCCCAGGTTGCAGCAGTAAACCAATAATCTAGGCTCTTCCAGGTTTATATCTCTAGATGGGAACAAAGTCATGGTACAGTTTATTATCATTCTGATTGTTATCTCTGATGCATCCTCTAGGTTTGTTTATAGAAAATCAAATACCTTTATAATGGTGTCTAGTTACTTTACGTTTTGATTTTTCAACTATTGATTTTTCAATTTTTGGGGCCTTTTAGTTATCCATACTGCTCAGTTTTCTATTAATACTTTTTTGGTAAATCATACAAAATTGTCATTGCGTTTTTTACGATTTTGTAGCTTCTTCTTTATTTGTTGTTGACTAAAGTGATTGTCTAAATGACAGTTGTAGTTTTTTTTCTTGTTTTCTCAATTTTTAGCGCAATAAATACGTACATCACATCATGCACTAATCCGCGGTACTGAGAAGCGTCATTGTCATGAAAAATAGTGAACCCTGGATCTATAACAGCTAGACTTGAGCAGCCCTCATAAAGTTCCTTGAAATGGTTAGCAAATAATGAAAATTATTTTAGAGTACAATTTGTTTCTCACAAGAAACAAAGTAGTAGCTTTTGTAGAATTGAACAGACTTTTCATTTTTACGATTTCCTTCTTGCCCTAACCCTATACTCGCCTTTGAAGCATATCCTAAGTACTCTCTCCGCTTTTCCAAACTGAGCCGATTTCGAAGATCATCAGATCAGACAGACAGGCACACACACATAGACAACCCTTGTTTTTAGTTCGGGGGTAAAAAATTACGAAATTCGTGCTCTCTTGAAGAAATTGTTGGTGAAATTCACGCTATTTTACCTATTTTAAAATAACGAATGAAGATAATCGTATTTACTAATTTTTAATACATTTATTTTTTTTGGAAAAATAGTCAACATTTTATTATAATATATTTAAGTGTTGGGACTAGAAAATTTATAAACCCCAAGTGTATAATATTTACGCAGGATATTATATAAAAATGGTTAGTACAACATAACGTTAAGCCCTATATAATAATGTTTATGTTTAATGTGAAATATTTTACAAAATTTTGCTAGTGTAGTAATAAAAAGATTGCTAGTTCTCGCTAGTCGCTATAGTAGCTACTATTGCTATATGATTATATAATATCTGTCCCATGAGATGTAATAAACAAAAATAAAACAACACATATGACATTATATAAGTTGTTGTTTGTTGTAGTAATAACACCTAAAACTGTCATAGAAAAATCTTGTAGAACGGAAACATATAACTGATGATCCATCTTATTATGAGTGACATTAAAATCCGATAATGTATATTCTCGTTATATGCATACATAATATCTCAATATCGTTTAGGTATTATTTGTTACAACGATAAGACAAGCTCGTTGAAAGTCATGCATCTTTTTTTAAACAAAGTTATTGTTGTGACAAGTGAAATTTACAAAATTTAAAATACCCCCGACAAGTGCGATTTATTCCGTTTAAACCGATTTTTGGAAACTTAGACCATTCAAAATTATGTCATGGTTTTTCCAAACTGAATAAATTTTGAAAATCATCGCCAATTTTTAGTTTTTTCGGATACGGAAACCTTAGCTCGCACTTGAAACGTAGCTTAGAACACTCGCCGTTAAATTACCTTTCAAATTTCTTTCAGACTCCAGACTCGTATCACTGCATGGTTTTATCGATACTATCATTTGAGTAGGTACTTTGATCTATTGTTCCATGTTTGCAAGGTATATAACCTCGATATGGTCTATTTCTGTACTTTGCCTCCCTATTTTGTCCAATTTCATGCTACTTCACAAATTTTTGCATTGAGAATCCGAGTTAACAATCTTTTGTTAATACCTTCTTCTTCTCTTTTATAATAATCAAGAAATCTGCCAATATCATTTATTAGAAATCTGCTTAATTTAATAAAAAAAGCTGCTTAATTTAATTTTTGTTGCAAATATCTGCCTCTATTGAATATATTTCTTGCTTGCTAAATGGTTCCGTTACTATTTTTTTTAGCAATTTGATGGAAAGTATTGCTGAGGCTGAGTCTTGCTTCCTATCTGAGTAAGCTTTTTCATCCTTGATTAATCTGTAAATAGTTAATTAATCTATCACAATATTTAAAGATTCTGATATCTGTTATCGCAAAGATTTTAACCTGTTGAATACTATAATGTGCGCAAAATGGGAATGAAACTTGTTTTGGATGTTTCAACAACAAAAGTAATTATTGGAATTTAATAAAGATTTCATCTGACTTATAGGACGCGTTAACAATTTCACTTTTCTAATTCTCGGATATTAGACATTTGATACTCAAGATAGCTATACTAAACGATCGTTAGATATTATTTGTGACTATAACGAGAGATGATACCTAACCTATAAGTATCTATGTCGTTTGCATTTTGTGTCTGTTACAGATCATTTAATAATGTTAAAAACACATTATAACAGTTTGGTTTTATATGGAAACTTTTATAGAAGGTTAATTACTTTTAGGTTACTTAAGTGGATTATAGAATGTTTTTACTAAACTTTATTAGAACGCACGATTAATTAATGAATATTAGTTATGAGATTAAAATTTAATTGAAACATTTACAAAATTCTTGGGTTGCATTGTTTAGAACTGTAAATATGCTTTATAATTTGTTGAAATACAATGACCTTGTTGACCAGAAATTTGCTTCATTTTTTCCTTTTAAATTTAAAAGAGTTCGCAATGAACTTTTTGATTTCATTGAATTTGTAAGAAAAACATGTTTAAATATAATTTAAGCCAACCTTCAAAGGATATTTTTAAACATTAAAATAGTATATCATAAATTATCCATTATCAGAATCAAACACGTAATTTTTGGAATTTAAAAATATATTTAAATATTAAAAGGGCTCTTTTAAGTGTTATTAATACATCCATTAATATGCCTCTGTGCGTGTTTGTTTTTTATTTTTATTTATTTATTTATTTGTATATGTTATGTTTTTTGTTAAATAAAAACTGATTTTAATGACGATATAAAAGCAAAATGTTTGATTTATTATATACTTAATTTAAATAAAAATTGAATAATATAATTTATTGTTTCACATGTTAAAAATATACAAGATTATTGATTTTTTTTAAATGGGTTATTTTGTTAAATAATGGAAATGAAATACGTTATACATGTAAATACTGTTTTTAATACTTATAACAAATAGAGAAAAAATATAAAAAAAGTTATCGCATTTCATACTATAAGTAACATTTCCAGTTTTTTTACCATGGGTTTTTACAAAGTAAGAAATATATGGATGTGCTGAACACAGCCCCTGATCTTCGTTTTTTTAAGCCACAAATGTAGTAACTAGTCGAAAACACTTAATTTTCTATTAGTTTCGATTACTAACTCTTTACATACGGCTTTAAATAAGTTCTTGGCAAAATTTAACTGAATTGAAGTCTTTTTACTATGTTAGATTGGCTCGATTTATAAAGTTCTCCGATTTGACCCACTCCCTTAGAATTCCTGTATCCAAGGCTGCCCGAGAAGAAAAAGCTCAATTTGATATAAAGCATAAAATTCTAACAAGAAAATTATTTTTGTAATTTTAGAATAGCATATCATGAGCTAATGGGTTGTTAATGTTCAATTTTAATTTTAGTCAAATTGAAGTTTTTTGAATTAAAAAAGTTGTAGAAAATAAAATCTACTGTGTTTATTAAGAAATTTTCAAAATTACAAACGGAAATTGAAAGAGAAACAGAGGACAAAAGAGAATTTTGATTGGAAACTTTCGTTCGCTTAAAATAACCCATGTTATGTAAAAACATAATAAACCTTCTTCGAAGTTTAATTAAAAATTTTTATCAACAACATCTCTTAATTACTCTAACTTTAGAAATAACAAGGTTGAATAGCCAATTATCATACTTTTAAATCTTATAATAAAATGAATTATGACTTCTAATGCGGTTTTATTAATTTTAATGAAGTTATATTAAATATTTTTGTCGTTAACAAATTAACGCGTAATTAATTAATAAAGAAGTAATAATTATATGAAACTAAATAATACTAATTAGCTGATTTTATTTACCTGTTTTGAAAATAAAAGATATTATTATTATTGTTTTTGATAGAAAGTTTATTTATTTTCGCTTAAAAACGAAATAAACAAAATTAACTTTTTTAAATTAAATCTTCCACACTTTTTTAAACACAATCTTCATGCTTGTGTGTGCAGCAAAATTGATTATTTTTTTATGATTACGTCTAAAACTATACATGAAAACTATTTTCATTCGATGTATAACATCAACTTCGGAAAAGTTTCTTTTTTTTTTTAACTTCCTCACTTACTCATGTAATTGTATCACTAATCTCTGCACAGATACCACACTTCAGCCTTCTTCGTCAATTTGTTTCGGAGAAAATAGGCTGAGAAGGTATACAATAGGTGATTCCATAAGGTTTCATTTTTTATGGCGGAGACTGATAAAGATACATTTAATAATTTAAATGACACATTTCATAAAATTTTTAGAAATCTTCATTGAGTCCAATTCTCAGAAAGTTCTTGGTTTCATATTCAAGAGTCTATATCCTATAGATTGTTATATTTACACTTTTACTTAATAATTATTGTTATTATTTCTATTGAAAGTTATTATAACAAAAAGAAATTGCAAGTGAAATGATTGATAATAATTAGACCATGCAATTTTGTAACCTTTAAATAAGTATGCAAAATAAATATAAAAAAAAAACTTGAATATTGGTCAAGATAAAGGGATATTGGTGACGGTACTACTTCCAGGTAGTAATATAATGTTTTTTGTTTGTTTTTTTGAACCGATTTCAAAGAAAAAAGAAGGAAACTCGACCCTGCGTATTTTGTTATTTTAAAGTACCTAGATATTATGTTTAGACAACACCCCGGTTTTACAATGAAAAAAAAATACACAGGCAGGTAATTTTTTTCTCGTAACTTTATAAGTTTTTCGTGAAAATTGGAAGGATAATTTTTAAGGAAAACGCACAAAGTGTGAAAAGAGTTTAATAAAGGATTTTTTTCGATATTTATTTTCTGATATGAAATATCTATTAAAATTGGAACTCGGACTTGAAATAAGAATTTAAAAGGACTAAATAAATATTCTTGCAGAAATTTCCTTAGAGAAAGCATTTTGATGCTTGAAATTTTCAGGTCTCATTATTATCTGTGAATTGTCACGAATCGTTTGTGAATTTTGGATAAGTTTAAAGTAAAATGGAAATAATAAATGAAAGGGAGGCTGTAGGCAACAAATTGTAATGCCTTAATTATCAATGAGTAATATAATTTTTTAAATCAGAAAACTTTTTATCACCTGATAGAACTAATAACACGGATCGTTTGTCATGTCTTCAACAGGTACATTTACTTGAATGCTTCCTTTTTCAATTTTTTCTTTTTTTCATGAAATATTTGAATATATATGCACTTTTTTACAAACATACAAACAGTTAAAATTTATGATTTTCACTTGATAAGTTTTTGTTTATTTGAAATGAATTTAAATCTACTTCAAACAATATAACATTTTCGAAAAAAAAAAAAACGGCATATCTTCATTCACTATTTACTGCTGTTGATTTAGATAGTTTCCTGAGAAGCAACGCAAGTTGCACTGCCTTGTTTTTGGTTTAATTTGAAAAGATGAGAAACTTTTACAGTTATTATATTTTTTCGTGCAATTTGGTAGAAATTATGACCTTAAAAAAGCTTATCTATTCAACAGAACTAGTTATTTAGTTATCTTGACACCAATCGGGCTCCTATTTTAACGAATTTTTATTAAACACGATACGAAGCTCACGTTGGAACCCTTGGAACCTTTTGAGGTATCTTCGTTGAATACTTTCGATTCATAAATATTTTCTTCTCTGTTGACTTGAATGTTTTGCGTTACGAAAAAAGGAAACACTTACCACGTTGGAACGATCGAAATATATGTACATACATACCCACAAGTAAAAGAACTACACACCATTTATATAAGGAAGAGGGTTGTACCTTCAATTTCAGTTTATATTTTAATAATTTAAATCTTTTATTATATAAATAATCTTCCTTAAAGCACCATTATTTCTCCATAGAATTCATTTTTTGTTGAAAATTTAAATATTGAACTGTTTTTGAGACCATAATATTCCATAAATCATTGTCTACACATCTTAATGTACCTTCGATCATCGTCACTTATTATTCATGACACTCCCTTCAACACGCAATCTTTATGGTTAACTTTAAGAACTGCATCATTGGAGGTACACTATTGGTACTAAGATGATGCTGATGAATGCAAAGAACATAATAATTGTGTTATTAAGTATCCTTTTTCATTGATTACTGGTATGGGATGTGATCTAAAGTACATGCTGGTGTGACTTCTTAAACTTTATCGCTTCAACATTCTGCATTATGTTAAAGATTGACGTACGGTATAAGCAATTATGAATGAACAGTTACTATAGCTGAAGATTGACTTAAGACGACAAAGCTGTGGTACTAGCTGTGACGCTTCCTTTTTAACTACTCATTTGGAAGTTCTTATAATGGGTCCGTAAATATAACTTGAAATGATCAACCTACCTTATCGTTTCATTGTCAGAATAAACATTACTTTAAGATTGGTGTTTGTGTGTACGTTCCTTCGTGACCGAATTCTCGAAAATGAAAACTGATAACTGACTTCGAATTTGCGGCAATTTTAACGTAATTACACCGAAATTTGCTGAAAAGATTGACAATGGTTGCCTCTTTCCCTTTCCTCAACGCCCTCATTTCTACTTTTGTCAATCTTGATGTTTTGTCGTTATCACCTATGGCCCCTTGCACTCAAGCTTTAGTTTAACGTAAAATGTGACTTAAA
Source organism: Chrysoperla carnea (assembly GCF_905475395.1). NCBI lineage: Eukaryota > Metazoa > Arthropoda > Insecta > Neuroptera > Chrysopidae > Chrysoperla > Chrysoperla carnea. The sequence goes on from NC_058341.1 coordinate 24,441,271, forward strand.
ACAAAAATAACAATGGTCAACTTTAAATAAGTTAAACCAAACTATCAATACAAAAAATACAGTTCAAGCGAATTATTTTACATTTCTCTGCAGATGGACAACCATTTTTCCAGTTGCTAGCCAATTGTTAAGTAAACTATGTAATAGTTGCAGTTTCATACATAGAAATTTATTTCAAGAAACTGAATAATGATTCAAGGTATCTGAACAAGGAACAAAACTCTACCTAAATGAAAACTTAATGTATTTTATAATGGTTGTATAATAATGGCTTTACAGGCAACATAATATTAACCAACATCCAAACAGACAGACAGACAGACGGACTGACCTGTAAGGTACCTGTATGTATGTATGCGTGTGTGTGGGAGTATGTGTAGTATATGTATATAATGTGGTTTAATGGTGATCATGCACACGATTCAATCACGTAGTTATATTAAACAACGTGATATGAATATTACTGGAGTTTATGATGAAAAAAAATTTATGAAAAAATAATAATTTGTGTCATATCCTAAATAAAAACATGGGTTTTATTTATGTTTGTATTTTCTTTTTGGTCAAATTTAAATTGTACAAACATTGGGAAGCGGGAAGAGTTTCCTGCATAATAATTAGAGTAAATAAATAATGCAAGGAAGAATGGTTTTAGTTTTTCTGTTTTTATGAGTAAGATTTCTGTATTTTTGTTTGTTTGTTTCGGTTTTCTCTTGTTATTTGATTATACTTTATGAACCTGAAGTTTAATTCGTATACAACATAATGGTGATTTTTTCTAACAATATAGTTATCAAAATTATACAGCTTCAAAGAAATATAAAATGTACATGTGCTTCCCATCTTTCGGTTCAAAATGTAATCATTGTTTCTGTTTTTTCATTGTTAAACGGCCGAGCAAAAATATCTAGTAAAATTTTATAATTCTGCTTAAGGTGATTGTAAACCTACAGTTTTGTAAAAAAAGTTTTGGTTTATTACTCGGTACATACATATAAACCAACACGCTTTGTAAACAAATAATTAGTTATTTTTTGCTTTACAATACCACGCAACTACAAAAATATATAATATATTGTGTGCAAGTTATATTTATAAATTTTAAACTTTCTATAGGTCCAATCATTAAATTAACCGGATTTTTATACTTTTTTAATCAAAATTACCCCATCTACCGAGTTTCATCAAATTCCATAACAAATTTTTTTTTTTCGTTTTTCTCGATTTTATCAAAGGGGTACCCCTTAAAAAAATTGCAAAAAACCGAGAAATTTTGTTTATCTCCAAATTGGATAAAACTCAGTATATAAGGTTATTTTGACCCAAAAATTACAAAAATCGGGTGCATTTGATGGCTGGTCGAATAGTTTTTGAAATACGGACTAAAATCGATCCAAATATTGCGATATCTCAGAAACTCTGCATAAAATCATTAAACTAACCGGATTTTTATACTTTTTGGATCAAAATAACCCCATCTACCGAGTTTCATCAAATTCCATAAAAATTTTTTATTTTTTCGTTTTTCTCGATTTTATCAAAGGGGTACCCCTTAAAAAAATTGCAAAAAATAGAAAAATTTTTGTTACCTCCAATTTCGATAAAACTCAGTATATAAGGTAATTTTGACCCAAAAATTACAAAAATCGGGTGCATTTGATGACTAGTCGAATAGTTTTTGAAATACGGACTAAAATCGATCCAAACATTGCGATATCTCAGAAACTCTGCATCCAATCATTAAACTAACCGTATTTTGATACTTTTTGGATCAAAATAACCCCATCTACCCAATTTCATCAAATACCAAAACAAAAATTTTTTTTGCGTTTTTCTCGATTTTTTCAAAGGGGTACCCCTTAAAAAAATTGCAAAAAATAGAAAAATTTTTGTTACCTCCAATTTCGATAAAACTCAGTATATAAGGTAATTTTGACCCAAAAATTACAAAAATCGGGTGCATTTGATGACTGGTCGAATAGTTTTTGAAATACGGACTAAAATCGATCCAAATATTGCGATATCTCAGAAACTCTGCATCCAATCATTAAACTAACCGGATTTTTATACTTTTTGGATCAAAATAACCCCATCTACCGAGTTTCATCAAATTCCATAAAAATTTTTTATTTTTTCGTTTTTCTCGATTTTATCAAAGGGGTACCCCTTAAAAAAATTGCAAAAAATAGAAAAATTTTTGTTACCTCCAATTTCGATAAAACTCAGTATATAAGGTAATTTTGACCCAAAAATTACAAAAATCGGGTGCATTTGATGACTAGTCGAATAGTTTTTGAAATACGGACTAAAATCGATCCAAACATTGCGATATCTCAGAAACTCTGCATCCAATCATTAAACTAACCGTATTTTGATACTTTTTGGATCAAAATAACCCCATCTACCCAATTTCATCAAATACCAAAACAAAAATTTTTTTTGCGTTTTTCTCGATTTTTTCAAAGGGGTACCCCTTAAAAAAATTGCAAAAAATAGAAAAATTTTTGTTACCTCCAATTTCGATAAAACTCAGTATATAAGGTAATTTTGACCCAAAAATTACAAAAATCGGGTGCATTTGATGACTGGTCGAATAGTTTTTGAAATACGGACTAAAATCGATCCAAATATTGCGATATCTCAGAAACTCTGCATCCAATCATTAAACTAACCGGATTTTTATACTTTTTGGATCAAAATAACCCCATCTACCGAGTTTCATCAAATTCCATAAAAATTTTTTATTTTTTCGTTTTTCTCGATTTTATCAAAGGGGTACCCCTTAAAAAAATTGCAAAAAATCGAGAAATTTTGTTTATCTCCAATTTGGATAAAACTCAGTATATGAAGTTATTTTGACCCAAAAAGTACAAAAATCGGGTGCATTTGTTGACTGGCCGAATAGTTTTTGAGATACGGACTAAAATCGATCCAAATATTGCGATATCTTAGAAACTCTGCATCCAATCATTAAACTAAGTGGATTTTTATACTTTTTGGATCAAAATAACCCCATCTGCTGAGTTTCATCAAATTCCATAACAAATTTTTTTTTTCGTTTTTCTCGATTTTTGAAATGGGTTATTACCTATATTAATTGAAAAAATAGTAATAATACACCTAGCACAATTTACTCACCAAAATAGAATATACCCCTAATGGGGGTTTAACATTCTCTATGTTTCTTTGGGTGATATTAAAAATATATCAGAAACATAATTATTCATCCTATTTATCATACTATTTGTAAGATTATTTCAATTTTAAAAATCACAATTTTATTTTGCAAACTATTTGGAAAACATTCTTTGTCCTGATAGCATATCTAGTAATACGCTTGTTATAAAAAGCACTTCCACTAATAGTTTGTTTATCATAAGAATAATCTTTATAAATTAGGCAAAAGGTTTATGTGTAAAAGAAATACGCATCCGTTTAACTTTTAATAACAATACCTAATATCTAATAATTATATCCAGTTAAAAACGTTTCATCGTTTAAAATTATTTCAAATATTGTGACTTTTTTATAATTTTTTTCGTAGTGTTTTTATTGATAAAAATGCGTACTTTTTGAGTTACAGGCTCTACTCGACCTTTATTTTCATAAAAAATTAACAAAAAGCATTTCTGTTTTTCAAGAAAAAGGTCTATTATCATACTGAAAACTTAAAGAATAACAATTTTGGTTAAAGTGTTAACGTTTTTAAGTTACCATTTTAATGAAAATTAAATATAGTAAATATTTATGTGATTGGTAAGTAAAATTTAAATTTATCAATAAAGTGATTTTTTTTTCAGAAGTCATAAACCTGCGAGACTAACATACAAATTTTACCTGATCACTTAAATAAATAGTCACGAAACGCCCTAAATTTGCAGGTTCAATTCTACGGTTTCGATAATCAGTACTATGTTAAACAGTTAACATTCCTGATATGTCAGTGATTTAAAGGAATAATCAAATCTGTTATCACCTACAATATCGATTGAATTCTTGTACTAATATTTGAACTAATCAGTTATCTAAATATATGAATAATTTTCAAGAATATCCACTGTTTGCTGTTGAAACTGAAAAATCATTCAAGTTGAGAAATTTCAAAATTGATAATAATTCGAAGCTAGGGGGCCTTGAATAGTCTGGCTTGGATGTCTAAGAGACGAAGAATTGCCAAGTCCAGAAATCTCAGTTAATAAAACTTTAACTACAAAAGCAACGACAAAATTAAAAATGGAAAAAAAAGGGTTTAGTTATTACTGAACTTAAAAGGGTTTAATTTCTGGTATCTTACCTTTTCTACGAATATTCTGATATTCAACTACGCAAGAGTTACTTAAAAAAGAATCAAAGTTACAATAGCCTGTATATACTGTATTAAGTGCTAATCTATTCAGTATTTAGTAAACACAGGTACTGCTTTACAAATTTTTGGAAACATATAATGTTTTTTTAATAATGTAATTTTTCGATTATTTACACCCACTTTGGGATGTTTTAATGGCTGCTACCTTATGCTACCTTCTATCGCCTACCTTATTTCATAGCGGAATTGGAAAATATAATACGAAATAGGAAAAGATGTACAGAGAGTACAAATCACATCAAGTTTTGAACTTCAACATCTGCTCAAGCCTTATCCACCATAAGGACAGAATTGTATTATTGGTTGATTTCTTAACGTGTTTCCACTACTATCTAGTAATAATCTAGTCATTACTAAAATCTTCACCAAATGAAAACAGTTAGCATATAAACAATTCCTCCTTCTCCCAATTAAACATGTGTAATATTCTCCACTATAATTGTCTAGTGTTTGGTAACTATCATAAACTTGATACTAATTACAAGTTTCCAATATTACCCTCATTATACGACAACATGATGTCATGATTACCAACAAATAGGCTTCTGTTTTGTAATAATTTCTGAGTATTTAGTTCGTACTAAAATCATTCCTTCATATAAATCGTCTTTCATATATGAAGGAAGCCATTACTTGTTCTAAGCTATAGGTGTCATAATGATCATATTACAATCAACATATGAGATTGTCAAGCAGTGAATGGATTTACAATTAAGGGTCTCGTAGTAATATAGTTCTAAGTAACTAATGAGTCAGGGCACTGTTTTAAATCTTACATTTAACATATTAATTACAATGACCGAACATTGATAACCAAAATCTCAGACAAACATTGACAACTGGCTGGAGAAATTTTACGCCCCAAATAAAATGTAGAAATTATGATAAAAGTGCATTGTTCGAAAAACAACCTTGTTTATAAACACGGCAGACACCCCGTCTTCAAAATCGGTTCTGTTTGGAAAATAGTAGAGGGAAAAAGGTAATTTAAGAAAGAGTGTTCTTAGATAACTTTCAAGTGCGAGTTTAGGGTTCAGTACCCTAAAAATTTGGCGGGTGTTTTTTAAATTTCGCTTGTTGTATAAAGATTTCTTGCTCCATTAAATAAGTTTTAGTACTTACATAATTTGACGCTTATGTTTTTGATTTATTAATGTTTTAAGAAAATATTTTTCAAAAGTTTAAGTTATTTTTGTTGTTAAAATAACTTGGAAATAAGTGTATTGTTAAATTCGCAAATCCTATTTATTTATAATTACAATTGATTTTCCTTTTGAAAAAAAATTAAATTAAAATAGGGTACAATTTAATTTTCTCAAAAAAAAAGAAAGTTATTTTTATTTCAAATTGAAAAAAAAAAAACTTATTTTTGGTTTTGAATGGTTTGTGATGTAACATACAATAATGGTTTCAGTAGTTATGTCATAATAATAGCTTTTCAATAACTTTTTTTTTCCTTTCTCTTTTGGTAAAAAGCTTTGTTATATGTATGAGCTATGGTGCTTGTTGTATGTGGTATTGTCACTACAATAGTATGAAATAATAATACAACGTACAACTGAGGGTAATAATAACATCCTTCATATATGAAATTTAAGCTATTCTATCATGTGAAATCTTCTGTGTACTTTGTCCTAACAATTCACTAAATTTATATAAAATGAAAAACGGTTTACATGTGTGTTACAGTGTGCTGTAAAGAATTGAGCTATTGATAGTATTTTTTTTAATGGAAAAATATGATATGGTTGGGATAGAATCACAACCGCATTGGGTAAGAACCTGTTATATCACACAAACATTGGACTAAGAAATTTCTATGAAACGGTTTTTTTATTATATATTTTTTTATTAAGCTTTCTACTTACAAAAAGTAAATTAATAAGCTACAATACATAAATAAATAGGTTTTAAACCTTCTAAAAATGGACTTTTGACTACAAACCAAAACAAAAAAAAAACATTGTTGTACTTTTGAAATATATTGTTAACATTCTAAAAATACTAGGAAATATTTTTCAAAATGTATGCAAAGAGAATAAGGCAGAAGAGAAGCAGAAATATAATTGTAAGTGATATCTGGAGTCTGTGATAATCAAATATTAAACTTTTCGGCAAGTAAATGTATATATTTTTAGTGAGATTTGTCTGAGAAATCGTTAATCCTGAAAATCTTGTTCAGGAAAATTAAATAAACTTATTAAATTATTGTATTGCCATCAATCCTTGATAAGTATGCCTAATTTCGAGTTAATCCGACGTTTTGAAGTGGATCAAAATCATGTTCAAAGATTCATGTGTAAAAAGCTAATATAAAAGCGTTTTAAACTTACTACTGCCTTCTTCAAAATAGTTGACTTCTTTTACAATACCTTGTAATAAAATATATTTATAAAATTTTTTTGAATGAAAATATTATTTTAATAAAATTATTTAGTAACCCAGTAATATTTTGTTTTAATTTGTTAAAATAAATATCAAAATGACAACAAAATTCAATTTATTTAATTTAAAAAAAAAATATATAACCAATTACAAAAATAAATTAGAATAAAATAGGTCAAAAGTCAAGAAGATTGTTTTATTATTTTGTACGGTCAATGAAAATTTTGATGTTTAAGCAAATATTAATATATACTTTCTATTACCGCTTGACTTTTTATTTTAATTTGAAAAACGCAAAAATATCAAAATTTGGTGGAAGCAATGGGAAAAATATTCTTTAGTTTTATGGAATCGTATATCATATTTCGATTATTTATTTATTTATTTATTTTCTTGTGAGCTTAAATTTTTTATTATATTTTAATCCCATTTGCGTATGTTCTGCGAATTATGTTGGTAAAAAGTTTTTTTTTTGGCAAGTGCAATATGGAACTTCGTTCCAAAGGGGTACATCAACGTTTAAAACATCTTGTACATTTATTTAGTTTGATAAACCTATTGAAAGTTATATAAAATTGACTTCAATTTAACACAGTGAACAAAAAAGTAATATGTAATGTATTTCGTACATTACATCATATTATTTATATTATATAATGTACGAATTCAATCATATATAATATTATATTATATTGATTGTACATTTGGTTTTATTTATATAAAGCATTTAGATTTACTGTGATCAAATGTTACGAAACAAATGTTTTAGAGTTATACAAATTTAAATTGTTTGGGAGATTTTCAAAGTAATTTGAATAAACAATTAGTTTAATACATATTTAATATTCAAGCAGAAGCTTGAGTTCTATTTATACCTTCACAGAAATTATTAATCAATAAAATAAGTTTTTGGTTCTGAAAGGAAAAAAGTAAATGAACTATGTCTATTTAGAGCGGAAATTTATTAAAATAGAGCTGAAATTGAATTATGAGAAAATGCAAAAAGTTTTCCTTTAATGGGTACATTTTTTCTTCTATCTCTTATGCATTATTAGTTCATTTACCCGTGGTAAAAGAGAGAATATCATCAACTCATGGCTTACTTGTACAATTTCGTAAAAAAGTAGAGCTAAAAGAATTGTGTGAATTATGAAATTGAGGGTGACAAATTTTCCCCAGTAACATTTATGTCTACCTATGTTACAAAGCCTGAAACGTAAAAATTGCTTTTAAAATTTTAACCAAATTTAATACCTAAAATAACATTTTCTGATCGCGATGATCAGTCTTGATTTTATGATGCCTTGCCATATGGCTTATTTTGACCTATATATTGCGCAAATGAAAAAAAAAGTTTTAAGATACATTATAAAAGTTTTAAGATACATTATAATGACGAATAAGAGAGTAATAGGCCGTCCTCCTTATAACCGTAAGAGAGTAAGAGGCCGTCCTCGTACCAGGTGAAAGGATGAACTGGTAAGATATTTTGATGGTCCATGGTTGCGAAAGGCTCAAGAAAGAAAGTGGTAGTTGTTGAAGGAAGCCTTTGCCCAATAGGGTTGTAGGGCTACTATCATTATTATTATTATTTTAATAATGACTAAAGCATTTTATTTTTCAATTATGTTTTCAAAAATGAAATTCCCCATCTTGGAAATGTTAATTTATTCAACTTTTCTAGTGAATTCCTAGTGTACGCTTTTTATACGTAGCCTGGACTACATCGGCTAAATGATATTGAATAGTATAATTTAATTGCAAAACAAATCAAACATACAATTTTCATTTGTCAACATTCGCCCACCTATAGCTTTTAACTAATTGATTTTTTGAAATCTGGTGTAATATACTCATGTGATCTCGGTATACAAATTGAATTTACATACAATAAAAGCGCCATGCACTTTGAATTTGGAGGTATGTAGGATTTTATCGAATATTTTTTTATTTTTAAAAGTAAAAACCATGCAAAATGTAATAAATTTTATTGTATGCATCATTTATTCCCAACAAAAAAGTGAGACATAAGAAGTTTCGTAGTTAACAAACAGATAGTAATAAATTAAATCAATTTAAAAAACTATAAAAACGTGAATAAGTATTTTAATTGTAATGTAAAATTCAAAACGTGGGTTGGTCTTACAATCATTCTTAAATTTAGTTAATTTAACAGATATCGGCCACCCCATTGAATTGTACATTACAATTAAAACTATCTTTTTAGTGCAATAAAGCTTAGTTTTTAAAATTATCATTTTTTAATTATTTTCTAATTGTTAAATTAGTAGAATTAAAAAAGAATCAATTGCCGTGGATGTTTTCATACCTGTCAACCTTCCGCACTAGAAGCAGGTGTCATGTAGAATACACCATCAGACCGTTGAGACTATTATCAATAGTTCAAGATAATATTATTAAGGAATAAAGATAAGATCGTTTATCCTGGTACTCCTGTCCAGGATACTAGCATACAATAAAAGCATGTTAAAATGAGCATCCCAATACATCACCAAAAATTGTATTTAATTTAAATAGAAGATAAGTTTTAATAATTTTACATGTTATTAATATTTAAAATTTATAAGTTTATTTTCATAATTAAATTATAATAAATGCTCAATTTGAATGTTTAATATTAATTTGTGAATAAATAAATAAAGAAAATGCCCTATAGACATATTAGGTAGACATATACATACATATACAAACCTACATACACTAATTCATAACTCACATACAAGAGAGTCAATAAAATAATAGTGAAATTATAATATATTTTATTTAGGTACAGTATTCTTTGTATTTTTAGGAGTTATGTAAGTGTGTTTGGAGAAATTACTGAACGTATTGCGAATATCCTTTGTTTTTTTTCATTCAAATTAATGACATTAAGTTTCAACATGAACCAGTAAAAGGATTGTAAGACATAATGGATGCTCTGTTACGTTTTCTACGCTGTAAAAAGTGAGTTTAATAATTAGCTTATAATCTTGAGATTATATACAGCTTACAAAACACGACGCGAATAGGCCAGAATCTGCCAGTTTATGCGCTTATAGGTATATTAAAATTTGCCCAATTTACATAACTTCTTTTCGAGTGGCTATATCCAGACTTCAGATACATTGGCTTATCCATCTGTCATTTTGAATATGACGCGCAAGTGAGTGGGTTAAAACTAGTTTACTCAAAGGAGCACATCAGTGTACAAATATATTTATTTATATATCCACACATATGTTTTGTAAATTTTCCAGAGTTTATATGTATATATGTATAGTAAATTAAATTAACCGTTGGAGCCACAAACAAATAAATCCTATTTGGATATAAGTTCTATATATATACCCTAAATTATCAGTATACAAAGTATGGGTCCTATACATACAAAATATAATATAATAAAATAGTTTATATATAATCAACTATATATATACAGATTTATATCTCTAGATAGGAAAAGGACCTATCTGTAATTATACCATGTATATATGAAGTATACATAGTATATTAAGTTTAGTCCCAAGTTTGTAACGTTTAAAAATATTGATGCTACGAACAAAAACTGGTATAGGTGTTCATAGAATCATCCAATTAGTTCATTTTCGATGGTCCGTCGCCCTTCCGTCTGTTAACACGATAACTCAAAAGTCTGTTAACACGATAACTCAAGACGTAAAAAATGAGGTTCGTAAATAAGCAACATAAGTCAATTGGGTCTTGTTCCGTAGGTCTTGGGTCTTTTAAACCTTTAAAGATAGAACAAAAGTTTAAATGTAAAAAATGTTTCTTATCAAAAAATAAACAACTTTTGTTTCAAACATTTTTTTGTAAGCATCACTGTTTACTCACGAGTTCACATATTAGATACAAATTTTATAGTATGTATTAATATGGGATTATCAGTTATGTATGTGTGACATGTATGTATGTGTAATGTGGTAGAGTAATCAACACTGTCTATACATGGTATTTCAACAATTAACTCAATTAGTCAATTGTTTGTTTTCTCTTGCTTTATATATGAATTATATATTTTATTCAAATAAATGTTATATTTATCAACCTTTTAATATTTTATGAATGTGTATTCGACGTCTAGTCGAGGATATTTGAGTTTGTCAAAAACAATTAAGTCTACGTTTGGGTAAGACCCTTTGCATAAAGTTTAATTTTTTAATATTTTGATTTGATAAACTATTAAATTTAATTGTTAGAATATTTAACGTGTATTTATGTTCTGAGATGAAAAACGATTTCAAAAAACAAATTCAAAATAAATATTTAAAAGTCACCTCATTATTACTACCAATAACACTTTAGGCTCTTTGTTTGAAAACAATCCACTTGCGACATCCTGAGTCAGGTGTTGATCAATGATGAACTTGGCAGCAAAGTTGTTAACTGTAATTATTCAAATAAAGTCACCCTCTTTTTGGAAATAAGATTCCTCCTAGTAATGTTTTTTATTTTATATGAATTTTAATCTATTTCATGGCTTATTAGAACTTTATGAGAGTAAAATCGACGTGGAATATCTTGAAACTTACGGAAAATATTTGATTTAATTTTCCCAAAAAAACTAATAACTTGGACTACATGTTTCCATGAACGTCTTAAATGCGTATAGATAATAAAATGCGAACTAAATAGTAAAGTTGTAGTATATCAGAGTAAATTTAAAACACGCTGTATATTCCCATTGCCTTATAGATAAAAGTATGAACTCATTACAGCGATCAAAGAAAATTTTTTAAGTCTGCCTCTTGATATATAATAATTTAATTTAAATATTTATTTGTTACTTAAATATGTAAGAGCAATCTAGGATGAAATGGCCTATGATCTTTGTGTACAGTATAGACTAGCCGGTGTGAGTCGTTTACACTTCGATCGTATTTGAAGTGTGAATGACATTTTTCAATTTATTTCAAGTGATAAAACGCGTTTATATTTTATTTATATTAAAAGATATTTTATAATTGAAATTTATACTTGATAGAATCCTTGCTATGCTTTAAGGTTTACGCTATCAAACACTCGTTCTAACAAAATCCAGCATTAAAAGAATTCCTTTCTTTTATTTGAAGAACGACCTTCAAAGAGTCTTTTTTTCGCCACGAAAAATTTATTTAAAATTCATTAATGAATGGAAATATCTTATCATCACTTGCCACGATCAATCATTTGGTTGAATAAAATTGTTGCTCGTTCTGGAATAATATAAAGGTATGGAAACCAATATCTTGAAATTTATTTGTTGGAATCAACCTTTTGAAGTGGTATTTTGAAGTGGTATAAGTTTTTTATGATTATATCCATTCAGTCACTTTAATCATCCGGATAATTAATAGCCGCAAAATAGTCAATATGATTCTTTATTTGATTTCGAATGATTTTAAGAAATCAATTTGTTGAAATAAATAATTGAGGGAATAAATAGAAAGAAACCTTAATGATCTAAACTCATGGAAAGTTGGACTCAAGTAGAATACTAGTTCTAATATTTCAACAAGTAGATCATTTATCTCACGTGGATTCAAGCTAAATCATATTTCCTGAAGTACCTTTCCTTAAATATAGAAAAATCCCAAGGTTATTGGTATCGAAAAGCCTTACAATTATAAAATCTGGTGAAATATCAACATTTCTTTTTAATATCGAAACCAAACCTTTATCATACCTAAGCCTAAAAAATTAGGCGTAAATTATTAATAACAATATAAAAGTAATTTTCTAATATAAATATTTAACGATAACCAAGGGAAATATCTAATACCTTATAAACACACTATGTATCTATCTATCATAGCAGAAATAATAATAAATAAAAATACATCAATTTTATTGTACAAAACGTGCTTATTTCAATATGACGTTATAACGACAACAAGGCATCTTGAGGGGTTCTATGGGGATGAACTACACTGCCACTAAACAGCATGTATATCTATTTATTTACATTATATGGGATAGGGATCATCGATTTGGTCAGTGAAACGTGTTAATATTATCATCGTAAAATAAAATGTATTACAACAAATATATACCCGTTTAACTATGTTGTATTTGACACGTAAAATTACAATCGAAAGAGTTCAAAGGGTCATCTTCAGATGTTTATGTCCTGATGTATATATATAATATAATGGGATTTAACCTCCGTTTTTTCAGACATTTATCTATAACAGCGGCTATCCATATCATTAATTATTATCCACATCAATTACGAATTCGAACCCGCTATTTCCCAGTCAGTAATCGAATGCTTTGTCGATTGCGCCTTGACCTGCTCGGCCACTCACTGAACCAGAGAACAGATAAACCACGATGAAATTCACTTTTTCAATTTCATATAACACCTTTAATACCTTTTACTTAGATGCATTGCTTAACGCATGTATTCTGTCATACTCGTGATATTTATATGCCTAGATGTAAATCGAACAGTCTGTATACGTGTTATAACTCATTAAAAGACAAAAAATGATTTGAGGGGCAAGATGGGCCTGTTTGTATTTGTTAACCGTGCTTAGAACGTAAAAAGTTTGGTCCAGATCGTAAATGAGCAACATAGGTCAATTTGATCTTGGGTTCGTAAGACTCATCTCGTAAACCGTTTGAGAACAAAAGTTTAAATGTAAAAAATGTTGCTTATAAAAAAATTAACAACTTTTGTTTTAAAAGTTTTTTCTTAAATATAGAAGTTTTTTATTTTTTTGTATTAATTTTATTAGTCACCATCCAGCTCGTCATTGGCCCATGTCTTCGCTACGAACTAGGTGGCGAACTAGGAACTCTTACTAGGAAGTACAGAAAAACGAAGAAAACTATAATCATGAATTACGTACTTTTTCAAGACCATTTACACATTTTATTTAGCTAATACTACATTTAACACAAATATTTTCATGAGGTTGGCTATCAATGAATTTTTACTATAAATATTTAAAATAGTCCACTTTAGTTTTTTTTGTTAACTCTGAAAATTGAAATGAAAACTAGAAAGGGTTTAACACAAATAGTGTTTTAACAAGATTATCAGTAAAAAAAGAGCATTATCAACATTATAAATTTTATGATTACAAGATTACAGTCATAAAAATGTTTTTTTTTTTTTTTTTTTTTGCTGTATAATAGGAATAAGTTTATCTCTACCTATATATTATAAATACGAAAGTAAGCATGTTTGTTTGTTTGTTACGCTTGCACGCTTAAACTAGCGAATGGTTTTTAATGAAACTGTACAGCAATATAGCTGATATATCAGAATAACACATGAACTATAATTTATAAAGATATATTTAAAAAAAATAAAAAATTTAATTTAATTTGACATTTGACATTATCATAAATTAGAGATTTCTGTAAAAGTAGTCATTTGACATTACCATAAATTACAGATTTCTGTAAAAATTGTCAATATAAAATATTTCACGGCCATATTCTCTGATATACTCAATGAATAATTACTATTCTACATTTAAAAAAAAATAGAAAACCATACATATATTTTACCTGTGTAAAACAATCCTTACCATTATTTCGAGTTTTATAGAAATGGGATAAGCGAGAGCAATCTTTATCAATATTTACTTTTAAACCCAGCGAAGCGGGTGGGTATCACTCTAGTATCAAAATATATCTTTCACACATATTTTTAAAGTTGTTATATTATGTTTAAAGATTATGATCATGAAAAATGTTGAGTGGGTGTTTTTCTTTTTTAGAGGAATATATGTTTTAACATTCTTTTTTTAATGCATTACAATGAGATAAAGATTATTAGTTCTTGGTGACAACTTTTTGTACTGTTAGAAATAATTTAAGCTACGTGAAAATAAATTTTTTTCTGCTGGTATATTTTCATCCAAAATCAATATCTGAATTGCACTTTCATATATTGGTATGTAGACCAAAAAATCGTAGGTTCAGATCGCAGTTTAATATCATCGGTCTTGAAAGCAATGAAACCGTCAAATCGTTCTTGAAAAAAATCAAATCGTCACATTTTGAAGACTAACGGTTTATATCTATCAAACTTACACTTGATAATACCAAAATGAGAAAGGGTCTTATAAGCGCTTTTCAATTAGAATCCATTTTACAATTAGTCAAAGCTAAGGTCAATTTCCAAGCCATCACTTAATTTCAATTATTTTAATTCTTCAACTTTCAGTTAATTTTTTTTAAAGATTTATTTTTTTAGATTTTCAAGCTGATATGATCCCTGAATGCATTACACTCAGTACAATTACTTTCATATTGTAAAGAACTTAAAGTGAAAAGGAATAAAAGGTAGTTAATAGTTGGTAAAACTTCTAAAAATGTTCATATTAAGAAGCAAAAATAAACACAGCTATAAAATTCCTTTAAAAAACAAAATATAAAGAATAAAAAAATATTAAAACAATATTCATAACAATAAAATAATTTTTATTTAATATTCACAAAAAGGAAAAAACTTTTTATCATACAACAAAATGGCACAATATTAAGGTCGTATAATGAGCTACCTAGGCCACCACTCAACAAGACAGCTTGTAATTTTTAACACTGGAAATTGAAAACAAGGTAGAATTTTTTAGAGTAAATTTAGTACTTAGTACTCTTCTAAATTGCCTCTTTTTTACTATCGTATTTAATCAAAATTAAGTTCTATCTAATTTGGATTATCGCGAAAATACAGTTGATGCTCAGTCGTTTGAGGATAATCAGCTATTTTTCCAATCATACAGGAATGTGGTAACATAGAAAAAGCTTGTGAAACAAATTGTTTCGTTTTAAGTCAAAATGTTTGAACAGCGAATATCTGTAATCGAAATATTTTGATTCACAAAATTTTTGTTTCATCAGTGTGTTGTATCCTTTGGTACTACATTCCATTAGCGCGGTTTGAGCGTTTGAAAATGAGAGTTATAAGAACCGTAAGGTCATTTTTTTCATTGCAACAAAAAGTGTAACCACTGGGGAAATTAATAGTTTTAAATTTATCTTGGCATTGATACTTAAATGACAAACGTTTATTAACTCTAACGAATTGCAATACTCTCACCATAAATGTTTTGAATTGCGTATACAGGGTTTAAAAATACATACCGTAAAGGTAAATAAGTTTACCTACTATACAGCGAAAAACTAGGTAAGCTATTGAAAAGTTTTTCCTGCTATGTATGCAGAATATATTTTCTATCTTTTAAAAAATTTTTTACTGTTTTACGTTTAATAATTATAATACTTTGTAACAAAACGAATGGATTAACTTTTATCACACACACTACACGGTATGAGAGAGAAAATAAATACTTTTTTACATATTTTAATTCGTTTTGTGTAAATTAAAATTATGCAAAATAAAGGTCAAATGTATAAAAAAACCTAAGTCAAAGGTATAAGTAAAGGGTGTCTCAAAATTAACGCAAGATTTGAATGTTTGCTCATTTACGCGGTCTAGTGGTGATTTTGAAAAAGCAAAGACAACGTGACATCTAGGAGCTAAGGATGTTTTTTTAAAGTGGAAGACTCCACGGAAAAAGAATGCGTTTTCACTGTAGGCTAAAATGCAGAAATAGTAATTAATAGCAAATATGAAAAAATATATTTAAGAAAATTTATGGAGATAGAACCATGGTACTCCGTTCAAACAATGTGGTTTTTACACGAACGAAATATAATAAAATTGTTTATGGGGAGTGCGCCACATTTTGCTTGTGACACCCGTTTTTAAAATGTAACACGTAATTGTATTTTATCATAGTATTTTTGTCGTTTTGTGCGAAGAATTATGGGTATAAAAAAGGTTGCAATAAAAAAGTGATTGATTGTTTTATATCCAGAGAGAATATTGAGAATGAATTTGGTGAATATTATATTGTCATGTTTGTTTCTATGAGCATGTAGAACATTCGAGGCTAGAAGCATCAAAAAAACACTAAACTATGGTGAATTCATTTACGAAACCACAAATTTTATTCGAAAAATGTTTTCCTTATTAAATGACCGTGGAGTTCGTTAGGAGAAAACTATTGAGTAATAAACAATTGAAATTTGATAAACACATTAAACTACTTATTTGAACTATAATGATAAGTGAAAAATGTTTTCCGTTATCCATGAAAATACTTGGAGCCGTTCAAACGTGACGGAAATTATAAGTCTTCTTGACGCCCTCTTTCCATTGTGATATTCCGTGATACATGATTTTACTCCGCCTGGATATTATGTGATAATTTATAGCAATACCGCCCCCTCCACCCGTTTATTAAAACCATGCATAGTTTTTTTTTTAATTGCGCATTGTTTCATCAACCAAAAATCAAACTTTTAATTTCAATCAATTCAAATCAAAGGCTTCCTAGTGACCCTTTAAAGATCTCCTATACTTCACTCGGGGACTGACGGGGGCAAAAATATTTGTGCTTTGGCAATGTGGCAAATTTTTGGAATTATTTCACTGCTGTGCATGTTCTTTGATTTTAATATTTATGGTTTTTCCATAATCAAAACTTCCTTCAAATACAAAAATAATTAAAGATTTCAATGAAACATTGTAAAACTAAATAATTTATTGTTACTTTTTTTTAAATAATTGGTTTTGTTATCCGTGGAAACCTACAATAATCATAAAATAAAAATATTCTTTTAAATACAGAAAAAAAATCAAGAAAAATATAGAAAATAAATTTTCCAAAGCATTTAAATAATGAATAAAACAACATTTAACATGTGATGAACGTAAATGCTGCAATTTTTCAAAGTGACCTTTACATTGAAATTCAAGGTTAACTTTATGTAAGTAACATATACATAAAACTATATACTGATCACATCAAATATTAAATATACTATAATTAACCGGTAAAAAAAAACCATGAGAAGAAAAAAATTGTATATAACTTCCATGAAAGAAATTCTATGTAAAGAAATTAAAAATATTATAAATATTTTCATACAAAAATTCTCTGTTATATCGTATTTGCACAATTTATTGACACTAGAACTAAGAATGTTCTGAATCCAATGAAAAGCGTAATCATGATGTGAAAATATACTCGTACACGATAATAAATTTTTTTGTGAATATCACTTCGTCAGAATTGGGTGTAAACGCCATACTGATTTGACCATTGAGGGAATACTTACATTAGCTATAGATATGGTGGATGAAGGAATGCAGTATGTCACTATTCTTCTGGTGGATAACCCAATTCAATACTGTAATATTACTAATGGTAACATAGATCATGTATGGATCTGTCCCTATACCATACAAGTATTGCATTAAGCGCCATTCACCATTTCGAATTTGAATGTCTTTACCCCAAGCTTGCCTCAAAGAATTAGAACGCCCTCTTTCTCTCAGGCTTACTGCAATAAAACTACTCAATAAACAATTAAGTAGCGACTGATTGAAGATGTCTAAAGCTGCTTGTTTACAAGATAAAATAGAAGAGAAAATTTTCTAAATTAAAAATCGATACTAAGGCTTATCTTTTATTAGCTACGACCTCAGATTCTTCTGCTTGTACTGGCAGTAAATACAGTAAAAAAGTACTTGCCAAGTAAGGCATGAGTGTGGTAATGAATTCTTTCTTTCGGCTAACGTTGGCGAGTATATGCACGAGGATATTCCGCGAGAATGAAGATAACGGCAGAAGCTTTTCTCATAGTTTGGATTATCCTAGGTGCTAGTTTTTGTCCTCTATTGAAATATGAGAGATATATTTATCCCAAATAAATCCAAATGAGTCTAAATAAATGAGTATTTAATGGAAGTCAGATAACTAGTTAAGTAACAAAAACTTAAGTTGCTAAAAAGAAACATTCCGCCAGTGGGTATTGTATAAACATTTACATGTACGTACATCTATGTGGTAGTGATTATAAGTAAACTTGCATTTTAAATCACCTATTTTACACATTAAGCATGCCCCATCCATATGAATCCATCCGCAAAATGATGGATACCACGTTTTATCAAGGTTGTCTTGATCTTAACTTACAAATAGAGATAAGTTGTTTGAGATTGTAATACATGAAAGATAAGTGTTATTCATTTAATATTTATTGGTTTAAAATTGTGTACTCTACATTTCCATTCCACTTTTTTTTAAATATCCACTACAAACTAATACATATTTAACCCCTTAAGCTGATGCTTTTCGATAAAATCGATTGAAAATCGTTCTGGTTTTAGTTGGTACTGTAGTATTATGTTATTCAGTCTTATTACCTTATTTAAAGTCTCCATTTTTGGTACAATTTACTATAGTAACAAGGAAACAAAAAAACCTTTAAAAACTTCCCGACAAATTTTTCAAATTTGGAACCCTAAATTGAAACTTATCTTAGAACACTCTATATTAAATTACCTTTTTCTTAGAGCCTTCACCAAACTGAGTCGATTTTGAAGATCATCGCCTATTTTTAGTTGTTTTGGATACGGAACCTTAAATCCTGAAGTATAACGAAGATCAAATTACCTTTCAAAAGAATAAACACCAAACTTATAACATCCCTTTTTGGGTCGGAGGTTAAAAAAAAATTATATATAGATCCATTGTAAAATTAAAATAATTTCTTCTAGGTGTTTTGAATATCCAGGAAAAACTATTTTTTATGAAAACTGTTTATATTTATAAAATATTCGAGTGAATTCTATAATGATTCTCATCCAACCGTGACAAAATCATACATGAAAAATATTCCTATAAAAACAATTTATCTAAAAATAGTACTAAAATAACCATAATAATTAAAAACTATAAAAAATGATTATTATTTCATACCAACAGATTAATTTGATGTTTCCTGTTCAAGTCATATCACTGGTTCATGTTGTTTCAATTTTAACCATATTATTTGAAAAAAAAAAATCAGTTTTTATTAATTTATTGAAAAATTATCAGATATCGGGGCTCAAGCGGCAACAAGTTTATTAAAAATATTGTAAAAATCACTCCATCACGAAAAAAAAAATTTTGCAAAAAAAGTATTTTAAATTATAAACGTTTGAACACTATCAAGGAAGACACGAGAACATTATTAAGTGGCACTGAATGATCCCTTGGAGCTTAATAGTTTTGCTTGATTTCGAAATATTTTGAAAATTATTATAACTGCCTTAAAATATCTTTAATAAATTGGATTTTTAATATATTGGATTAGTTATATGACATTGTAATACAAAATTGTGATAAAAAAGTGATTTGATGTAAATTTTTGAACCTATTTATTGTGACATCATTGACAAATTATTTTCAATGAACAGAAAAAAATCGAATTTTACATTTTAAAGACCACCTATTGCGAAATTATAAACATATTACATAATTCTATTTTTAGTTTTTAATGCAAGTGACATAATTTTTAATTTATTTTTCTTCTTTTTCAGGTGGGTTGATGGTTTTTTTAATCAAGTTTAAATAATTTTTAAATATTGGGTGAGTAGTTGGTTTACACACATTTTATAATGAAGATGAGCTATTTCGGATAGTGCTTGAAATTCTAATTGATATTGTAGCGAGAAACTACAATTTGGAGGATATATAAGGGACTAGCGTGATATCGACAATCGGTATAATTCAATACGGAAATGATTAATTTATTTTCATTATTAGCTGCCCGGTAGTGGTCAACTCGCAACTATTGACTTTACAAAAACTCTGTACTGTAACATCATATATCTCAAAAGAGAAAAATCTCCAAACAAAATTTGATAACTATTCAACTTATCTTTGTGCTAAGAAGTTGGTCTTGAACTTTTGCTCAGCATGCGTATGCCAGTATTGTTCGAGCAAAATATTACTGGAAAATTAAAAGTTCGAAACTAAGGTACCTTATATTAGCAGCGCCTGAAAAGATTTTGCTAGCATAAACAAACTTAATGACTGAAAGTTTATATTTATGCTTTTGTAAAATGAGTCAGTCTTGTTTAAAAATAAAAGCTGTATAAACATGTGTTAACGTTGTGCTCACTATTGCTACAAAAAAAGATCGAAAGAGATCATTTTACACAGTGACTGCGGTAAAACATGCGGATTTACGAAAATAAACAAGATGGTAATATATACCGCCTAAAAACAACACAACATAGGCAGAACTTTTTGATAAACAATCTTCTTGTAGTTAAACAATAAACATTACCTATTTTAAATAATTAATATAGGTGCATATAAATGTGTGATTTTGAAAACGCCGTAAAAATAATATCCCAAATTTTTGCAAATTTTCTTTTTGTCCCCTTAAACTATATAAAAAAAGTAATAACACGCGTAATGGCGTAGTTAAGAACTGGAAGAGTTTCCAGAAGAATTGATTGAGCCGTTTTTTAATGGTAATAAAAAAACTGGAAATAACTGAATAAACATAATCTGAAATGTGGATAAAACACATAATTTATCAATGGGGATAATGATCGTTCCAGCATAAGCTGCATTACATGTTCGAAGAATAATCGATGAAGGCTAACAATGATTTCTTGTTACAGGGGTTTCGAAATCGAACACTTCTTTGCCCCATTATGTCTGTATACCATATTCAAAACTGTTTCAAATAAGACATAAACTTCTATGCTATCACATTTTAACAAGTGAATCCTTGGTCGCCTTTTTTTCTAACTAAATACTTTATGATGTGTTTTTTAAATAAGGGATGATGATGGTATGTGATATAATATGATAAAATTCATTAAATAATAATTAAATGATTAATGAACGGTAAGTAATTCATGGATAATTAAGTACTTTTTGATGTAGAAAATACTTTGTCATGGTTAATATTTTTATATTATACAAAAGATATAATTTTTGTTACAATGATATTCATATCACAGAATTTTTATGATCGTAGGTAGATATTTATTATCATAATTACTGTGTTAACATACTTTTATGGACTGCACGCATTATTATAACTGCAATAGGTAGATATTCTACATAAAACGGCAGTTTTTATGTTTTTACGTAATATAGTCCCTGATCTTGTGGGCGTATGTTGTCATTGACACTTTGACAGAAATTTTAGTATTGAAAATTTTTTAACAAATATAAAATTTTGATGTTTTTTAAATCAATCATAGCAATAATTTGTTGTTATGAGCAGTCTTAGTTTGTGGTATGCAAATTTATATCAAGTTTAGTCCCAAGTTTGTAACGCTTAAAAATATTGATGCTACGAACAAAATATTGGTATAGGTGTTCATAAAATCCATTTTCGGTTGTTCCTTCGTTTGTCTGTCTGTTTGTTTGTCCGTCTGATAACACGATAACTCAAAAACCAAAAAAGATATCGAGCTGAAATTTTGATAGCGAGCTCAAGACATAAAAAAAAGGTCGAGCTCGTAAATGAGCAACATAGGTCAATTGGGTCTTGTGTCCGTAGGATGAAGAAGGAGACACAAATAGTTACAAGTCTACCTAATTTATTTTTCATGATCTTCCGATTATTTATTGTCGATGATTACTAAACTCTCTGTATTATTATTTATTTCTTCCTGTGAAATGGAAAACATGTGAGAGTTAAATATTACTAATGAAAATTAATGTATATTTTTTCCCTTTTCTTCAAATAAAGTTTTATGACAGTTTACTGTGTTTTTTTTCTTGAGTGTGACAATATACACAACGCGACACTTTTGGTTTAGTTAAAAATAACACAATAAAGCGAAACGTTCAGTGCGTTCGGGCAAAAATTGACCTTTTAATCATTTTACAAATAGTTTTGTTTTTTCGATTGGATAACAAGCTTATACGCTTGCTAATGTTGTTTATTTTTATCGAAACAAAAGTGTGGCTGGTTTTGCTTAGATACACGGGTTATTTATAGATGTAAATGCAATAGTAATTAAAATTTATAAATAAACTTTTCTTGAAAATTAACATAATTTTTTAATTTGTATTTCATAATTATTTTTTCTTAAATGCCTAACAATTAAGGTCAACAATTTTGATTTTTATCTGCAAACATGGTTATTTGCTGTAAATTAACAAATAATAGAAGGTTAATTTATTAATGATTTATTATTTATATACATGTTTCTAATCTTTTAAAAATCGTATTCTAGATTTTGATGAGTGTTGATTCCTAAAAATATTTGTATGGGAAAATTTTAATCTATACACAGACAACAATTGTATAAGATACGAATTCAAGCAAAGAAGTTTGTCTAAGAAGAACAGTTACTTTGACGTTGCCGTTTTTAATGATTATTCAACCGATGTTGTATATTCTATCCTCCGAAAATGAGAAAGTTTCCGAAAAGAATTAGTACAGCTAGAGTCATATTTAACCATCATTGTAATAAGAAGATAGATAGAATTTTGAAAAAGTCTGGGATTTCAGTTGGTTTTACATCTCAGAAATAACAACACACCTTGGATCAAACCAAGGATCAATTTTTGAGGAATGGGTCAATTTTTAGACATAAGTCCTCTTTAATAACTGATAAGACTCTGTCCTGTTTTAAAGACACGCAATTATCTTCAGCTTTTGGACGATAACAAGATATCTATGGTCATGAATACTTGCTTTGAAAATCATAAACCCAAAAATAATTATTTTATAAAATGATTTTTATAAAAATATACAAAGTAACTCCGATTTACGGTATATACCTACAATTTAAAACAATGCTTAATTTAATTTTTCCTTGTATATATAAAATCCCCGAACACATATATTGTACAATATAGTATGTAGGTATTCTTTCTCATATCCGAAATATAATATTCCTTTTCGAAATATTACATTTACATATTAAACAAGTTGCATTATGTATTCTATATACATTTATACATGTATTATAATAACAACGCTTCACTCATTCATTCGCACCTTCCTGCATCTGTAATTTATATAATAATGTATACTCGCCAAATATACAAAATGTCTTCAAATAAAATACCAGCTTTATAGTTTCTTTTACGCACTGTTTTCGATTCCAATTTCCCAGTGAAGAAGGTTTTTCTGGACTTAACACGTTGAGGCAAAAGGCTATGGCAAAAAGGACATTTGTTTTATAAATTGCTGTATGTGGACACAGTTAGGTTAAGAGGACAAATTACCCTTAATATTCTTGGAAATTAAACTCTGTTATTCGTTGCGTGCAAAGTAAGTGGAGGAGACAGCTAGATCGATCGCAACGCTTTTATGAAATTTGCAATAAAACACTCGTTTTATTTAAAATATGACTGTTTTTGTTTACATGTAATTGGTGAATTGTTTTAAAAGTAAACATATTGGCGTTTAACATATTTTTATTAAGGTGTTTGTTTCCCTACAGTATTGTAAAAAAGTTTTGGTTTATGGTACATACATATAAACCAAATATATGCTTTATAGTGAAATAATGTGTTATTTTTAGCTTTACAATACCACGCAACTACAAAAATATATCATATATTGTGTGCAAGTGCTGCTTATAAATTTGATTATATAGATACCTCTCTTCAATCCTCAATACTCAAACTATGGTCGTCTCTGTTCATCAAATAATGGATCTTCAATGAACTAAGATTAATTTTGTTTTTAAATCATCGACAACCTTATATTTTTATGTTATTATTATAAACTACAAGATTGTCTAAATATGTTAGATAGTTTTTTATCACACTCTCTAGATTTTTTGATATAGCAACGTCCAATTGAAAAGGATTACTTATATAATTCATCATTTTTTCAGCCAACTTTGAACTATAAAATAATAATAAAAAGCCCGATGACGTAGGAATTTTTTGTGATTTTGAAAACTTTGTTAATCAAAAAATGTATTTATAAAGTTTAAACACTTGAAATGTTTTAAGTCACAAAACCACAGATTTAAAACCTGGTAAATTTTGTTTAGCCACTTTGTAATATAATATCTAAAACAAAAAGAAAAAAAAAGAAAAATATGAAAAGATTCAATTAAGCCATTTTTGTTGTTGTTGTAGAATTAACAATATATACATTATGTATAATATTGCATACCTTCTAGGTACTAATAATAATAAAATCCTGAGATTTTCTTGAAAATAATGACTAATCTAATTTTATGCTACTAGATTGCTATAAAACGTAATAATTATAGATACTTGATTCTAAAGATTAAAAATATAAGAATATAAAAATCGCTAGAATTATAATTCAAAACTTTCGTTTATAAAAGACAGAACCATATTGAATATTGATATGATATATTTTATTGCCTAGGAGTTATGCAAGGATTGAATAATACTTTATAAATACATTTTTTGATTAACAAAGTTTCCAAAAATCACAAAAAACTCCTAGATCATCGAGTTTTTTTTATTATTATTTTATCGTTCAAAGTTGGCTGAAAAAACGATGAATCATATAGGTTATCCTTTTCAATTGGATATTTCTATATCAAAAAATCTAGAAAGTGTGATAAAACTATCTAAAATAATTAGACAATCTTGTAGTTTATAATAATAACATAAAAATATAAGGTTGTCGATGATATAAAAACAGAATTTTAATTTAATTATGAGTTCATCGAAGATCCATTATTTGATGAACCGATACGGCTATAGTTAGAGTATTGATGATTGAAGAGCGATACCTATATTATCAAATTTATAAGCATCACTTGCACACAATATATTATATATTTTTGTAGTTACGTGGTATTCTAAACTCATTAATTGACCAGAAAGCATGCATTTGGTTTATATGTATGTACTTTGCTATAAACCAAAACTTTTTGCAATACTGTAGGTTTACAATCACCTTAAATGAGTTTAACAATAAAACTTATTTTTAATGAAAGAGGCTTTATGGCTTTGCCTACTTATTATTTTTGGTTTTTATTTTTCGATCCTGGTATTTTTACTAGCATCAAATTAAACCAATCAAGCTGTATATTGCTAATTTGCAGGTACGAAAATACTCAATGAAGCTGGTTATATTTTTATACTACTTTATCTATCATATTCAAAACATTCCGGCAATATTTTGAGATAAAATCCGCCTCCATCTAAAAGTCTTGAATTTCAAACCTATTAAATCTTGTTGAACAGATAGTTCTGAATAATTGAAAAACATGTGAATACACATAGAATTTTAATTAGAAGGAATATTTTGATAGAAAAAAAAAAGAAAAATTAATATTTTGTAAAACAGAACCATTCGCCATACTGATACACTTTCATATAAAAATTATTAATGTTAATTAATAAATTATTCAATTATATAATTGTTTACTTATACTGTATATGTTTTTTTAAAATTTATAAAAACATATAAATAAGTATAATTATAATTGTTTATAATTTGCACGCGAATATTGGTATTTATTCAAAATGGAAAACCTTGACTTGAAATTAAATCATTAAGGATATAAATATAAATTGTAATTAAAAAGTTAATATTTTCCAAAGATTCTCTTCATATTTTATTGTTATTATTTATTCCCCTTTTTTTGTATTTTTAATAAGCTTGTTTGTAATTCTAATTCTAAAATAATTGTAATTTATTTTCAACGACTTTATTTTAAGAGAATATCCTCCCACTGCACTTCTTAATAAAACAACTTTTAACAAAAACAAAACCGACTTCAAAAATAAAACTATTCCAAAACAAAATATTCTTTTGAATAACAAACAACAATCAAAATACTTTTAAGATTTCTCCTAAGTAAAATGAATTAAAACAAGTGAAAACAAACAATTGACTGAGTTAATTGTTGAAATACAATGTATAGACAGTGTTGATTACTCTGTCACATTACACATACATACATGTCACATAAAGTGATATACCTACCCATATAATACATACTACACAATTTGCGCTCTCACGGATAAACAGTGATGTTTACAAAAAAATGTTTCAAACAAAAGTAGTTTATTTTTTTATAAGAAACATTTTTCACATTTAAACTTTTTTTCTATCTCTAACGGTTTACAAGATGGGTCCTACGGATTCAAGACCCGATTGACCTATGTTGCTCATTAGGAACTCGGCATCACTTTTTACGTCCGCAGCACGCTTTAAAAATTTCAGATTGATATCTGTTTTCGTTTTTGAGTAATCGTGGTGACAGGCGGACAGACGACAGTCGCCAGATAGGCAGACAGACAGACAGATAACCGGAAATGGACTAATTAAGTGATTTTATGAACACCTATATACTTATATAAAATTTTGTTCATAGCATCAATATTTTTAAGCGTTACAAACTTGCGACTAAGCTTAGTATACCCTGGTATATTTCATAATAAACTTTCAAATAAAACCAAAAAAAATTAAAATCGGTTCATTCGTTTAGGCGCAATGATGCCACAGACAGACACACACACATTGCGGTCAAACTTATAACACCCCCTTAAAAGATACTGTCGTTGAGATTGAATTTTTTACGATTACAAAACCTGTTTACTTATAGTATAAGGAAGTTCAAGAGATAATTGAAGAATGTGATATTAAATTTTAGACTTACCTCAACTCAATCATCAATCAAATTGGCACACCCTAGATTCAATTACTTATATACATGTTAAACCCAAAAACAACGCCCACATATATCAAATAAATAGAATCAAATGTGTTTGATATTGAATTGTATGTTGTATTATCAAGGATAATTTATTAACTATATCTTTTTCAATTTACCTTAACAATAAAGAGAATTATTATCGTGTGTATATATTTCTATTGTTTTTTTCATATCAATTGTATTATTATTATTCTTTCTTTTTTTTTTTGAAAGATAATCGGCGATGTAAAAATGTTATTAAATCACGGCCATTAACTATTTCTTACTGTTTTACATTGAGAAAGAATTATAGCAAGGTAAACAGAGGAAAGAAATGAATTGTTATTTATTTTATATGATAATTTTTTAGATAAAGATTTCGTTTCAATAAAAAAAAAATATACCAGTTTCAAAATTTTTTAAATTATGTCCCATGTGACAACAAATGTCATTGCAAACGAGATTATAAACTCATCAGTTTTGATGCAACATCTTTAGTTTCATCCACCTTAAATTTTTTTAATCGTAATGTAAATACCAAAACCATATACCATAAGTTAAAACATTCAAACGATTTTTGACGTAATTTACGAGTTTCAAGGTATCGTTTTTTTCAAAATAATTTGAGACTAATTTTGCTAATTCTAAGCGGCATGAACTTTGGAATGAGATTGATCAAGAATTTAGTATAAACAAGACAAAATACAAGTAGTTATAAAGGGCTTTCACGTTATAGACCGTGAGACAGAAGGGGTGCTTTATCGAAACTTGGTGAGTGTGTTCTTGGTGAGTGAGACTTTTTTTCGGAAAGTCTGCGTCAAATGAGCATGATAACGGCATATTTGAGCTATCGGTATGAAAAAACGCGACATGGAATTCGTCGTACACTATAACCACTTAATAATATTGACCATTTACGCATTTTGGCAATAACTAAATGCTTAGGTATATATAAACGCATTTTAGATGTAAAAAAGTGAAATTTTTGTAGTTTTATCGTACTTCAAGTGTTCTATGACAATACTTACCTTCCGAGACAACAAAAGAAAATGACACCACTTATAAAGTGTAGCAAACGATTAAATTACACACTCGAGTATTAATAAAATTAACAACTGATTGAAAATGTTTGTTGAAGCAAATAAAGAAGAAAGGTGAAATTACTCCATTAATAATTTATGAACTCTTTGGAGAATGTGTAGAAGTAATATAAGATAAAAGTTATCTCGGCGAAGCAGTTACTTCTCCATGCATTCACTGATACATTTACGATGACATGTGCCTTACAAATTATCTCGTATTAGTTACGCAGTTGATTTTTTATGCTTTGTAAGCATAAAATGTCTTCGTTTTTAAATAGAAAAATATCATATCATACCTAAACGTTGAATATGTCATTATGTAGGTAACAAATATGTGAAAATACTAAAAAAGGAAAGAATAAAATTAATGTTTAAGAAATGTGACATCTTGGTAGCTAATTCTGTCATTATTTATTAAATAAATTATATTTAATATCAGAATATTAAAGTGGAGTGAAGTGACCGATCTCAAGGTTAACGTTCGTTGTTAATATATGTATAAAGAATTTATACAATTTCAATATAATCGAAGAATCCTTTTATGGTGAAAACGATGTATCGACTTAACTATTGTTTATGAATTCATAGTTTACAAAATAGGAAGGGTCTAGTTTATTATGGTACAATACATTAAAACCAAAGAATTTCAGATCCAATATATTGAAATCATTTAGCCTGGAGAATAAATGAATGCAATTTTCATTATATTCTAGTCAAATTGACCCTAGTAACTGATTTTCATCAGA
Source organism: Chrysoperla carnea (assembly GCF_905475395.1). Taxonomy (NCBI): domain Eukaryota; kingdom Metazoa; phylum Arthropoda; class Insecta; order Neuroptera; family Chrysopidae; genus Chrysoperla; species Chrysoperla carnea. The sequence goes on from NC_058341.1 coordinate 24,470,329, forward strand.
GTCGGAACAAAATTTTTCGAAATTTTTCGGAAGGGTACAATATGTTAAAAAAATAGCAAAACAAATAGCAAGAATTCGATAAAATTATTTATCTCGATTATCATACAAGCATGGTTAAAAACTAATTTTGACATTCCGAGAACGATACCGATGGTTAAAATGCGATCTGATTGACGATTTTCAAGATAACACCCTCGCAGCTCTGTGATTCCAAATCCAAGGAATTGAAGATCCAATATCTTCAAATCCTCTAGTCTGGAGGATAAATGAAGGCTATTTTCGTTATTTTTTAGGTCCAAAAAGCTTAGAAACTAATTTTCTTTAAAATTAGCTACAAAAAATATTTTTGCAAACTTTTCGAAGGTTATACACTGACGAAATTATTAATATCGGTCACTATAATATTTTTAAATTTTTGTTTCAGGTATGGTAATAAAAATCAAACTTGCACCTGTGTATTCGTAAGTTTTTAGAAAATTCAATTAATTAGGATTTGTCTTCCTTTTGTTTTCGAGTAGCAAATTTACTTATAAATTTAGGTGAAAATTACTCGAAAACGACTGGAATAATCAAGTTTTATCTCGAGTATGTTTTGTGTTCACACAATTTGTTTGATCTAAAAAAATTTACTTTTGACATGCCTGTTTTTAATTCGATAACACAATTAATAAAAAACGATTTACAAATTCAAATTTAAGGATCGTAAATGAGGGCTATTTTTGGCGGCACCAAAGCTATACAAGCACTACACTGTACAGATTTATGCGTTCACCCTGTACAATTATCATTTAAAATCCATTCTTTGAATTAATTAATTATTGGTATAAGTATAAATAATTTTGTTTATTTAAAAAAAAAAAGTCAAGGTTATATTTATTATTACTTAAAGTAAACCAGTTAATAAATTATATTTATTTAAAACAATCATTTAAAATGTCTGAACATACTTTTTGAAGATGAATCATTTTCTGTATATAGGCTTTGTGTAGGAAGAATTTGAAAACAATATTCTTGTTAACTTTAAAATAGGGTTAAATAAATACACCGGCCGATATTTGATGACCTTCTAGAACTACATTATTTTCCGAGAAAGAATAAAACGTTTTTTTTTTCTTTGCCTCCTGCACAGTTTTTCGCACAATAAATAGCTTTATTGAGCATTGGACACGCCAAAATGATTTGAATTCGAATTAAGTAATTTTGATGAAATGAGAAGTTAGCATTTTATATCTGTCGTCGCGCAAAAGAATCATGTCCAAATAGAGTTTTTTTTCTCATGCAGCAGTTACTTCCACAATTCCTTTTCAACAGTTGAGTTGACGATTATGAAATGAAAATGACATAACAAAATGTGTGCGAAAGATAAATGAAATTAACCCATTTACTGACTACATTTAATATTTGTAATATATAGTATATTAAAACTATTTATTCATTTATGTTTTTTAGTAATATTTAGGGTAGAAATTTGTTGTTGGCACACAAATTTGGTACAGGCTGTACTAAAACTTAAAATATGAAATAAACAATGCTTTACAATGTCCCAAAATAAGTTATTATATTTTATTCTATCGCAACAGTTTTGACTCGATTTGAAAATTATGTTATCTTTCTTGTCTACTATTTAACAGTATCTGGCTTGCAGAAATAAATATCTTTCAACACTCTTAAGTTTGATTCAAGAAACATTTTCGTCAAGGTATATGACTTACACTATCTCGTTCCGTTAAAGTGGGTATAATAAGGGGGTTAACCATACGTCGAAGATAAGTAACTACGATAAACATATATCAAAAAATTTGCATGGATTTTATTTGTATTAAATTGTCTCTAAATGCATATTAACATAACCCTTTCTCGCTTTTCAAATTACATAAAAACCGAATATTTATTGAAACAGTCATAAAAAGAATTTTAGAACATCCGTTATTCATATAACTGTTAAATACGGATATTAAATTTTTTGTTAACATCCAATATTGTATACGTTAACACAATAATAATAATAATAATATATAATGACCATGTTTACTATTAAAATATAGGTAACGATATAGCTAACATTTCTACATCACCCACAGTCACAGATATAATAATATCATGGTGTTCTAATCTGTTAAATATTATATTCATTTTTGCTGCCTTCACTTTTACACTTTTTTGTAAAGTGTACACTTTATTTATCTGCACTGAAGTATTCTTGCTAGCGGATATGATGTCATGTGAAATTTAAAAGTAATATTCGCCTAGCCAAGACCAAGACCACCATACAGATTTTATTTGACTATTTTTGTTAACGCACTTATTGTTTTGGATTTATCTTTTTTTGACTCATTGATTTTGTTCGTGCCCTTCTTAGAAGGACTAGCGACTACCTGCCCACTTCACTGAACGATTTGTTTATGTAGAATTTGAAGTAGTTTGGACCAAGGAATCATCTTGTCCTATACAGATTTTGCCTTAGTTTTTCATCCCCCCTCCCTTAGAGGTAAAATTTCGGGGAATTCTTTCTTATGAGATGCCTACGTCATACAAAGAATACACCTTCCAAGTTTCAGGTCTCTACGATCTGCGATTTTGGCTGTACGCACTATAATGTTTACATTCGAGTGTAAAAAGTGTACCTAAGCAGCAAGGACAAGCCGAATGTTGTGTTCATTGATGACAATAATAATACTAAAACTCATAACTACCAACAAATATTTTTGCTCTTTAACAAAACATTTTCTTATACAAGATTTCTATGTATTTGTTGTATGTTTACACCTATAATTTTTTATGATAGTAAATGCTAAATTGCTAATACATTATTTCGTTTTTCGTTCGTTTAATCGAACTAAATGATGGTACTATATACATATTTTTGAGAACTGTACATACACTTTTTATAGAAAATTCAGTCGGGAAAATGGCAATTGAAAAACATTTGACTTATTGTTGATGTAAGCCTGCCATTGTTTGAATAAGTAGCGTATATTAATACAATGATGAATTCCTAACAAGGACTGACATTTCTCATTAGATTTTGATAACGTTGGGAAGAGGATTCTGTTTAGTAAGATAAAATTTTCTTGACTGTTTTAAAATTTGATAATATTTTTGGGTTAGTTATAAGACATTCAGTTAACTTATTTCTGTAACGAAGGAATAAGTAAAAGTTAAATATTTTCGATAACAAGCATCACAATTATGTTTAATTAATGCATTCTGTGCAACGTATTTTCTAATTATGATATGGTAGATGTTTGTTCAAAGTTGGTTATCGAATAATTATTATCTCTTCTTAAACAGATAACCAATTTGTTGTAGGAATTATTTAATTAATAATTTGAAAGATAAGCATAAATGATGAGATACCGGTTAAATTAAATAAATATTTCCTTATTTAGTTTAGAAGATATTTGAATTCAGCTGACCGAATCCTATAATTGAAATTATACTTTCAGAAAGAAGTTTAGTAGTTATGTAAAATTTAATCTCTAAAATAAAAAATTCTTCTGATTACTACTTTCTCCGGAAATATGATGTCTTGGGAAATAAATCAATAACATTTCTACAGTTGTCTCGCTTGGATCATAACGAATGCTTTTGAAAATATTGCGTTTAGACATTTCTAGAATGTACACAAAAAATTCCAAATAATTTTTATTTAAACCTTAAAAAATATAAGTTTTTCTTGCCTCTATTTTTATCATATACATTGGCTTCATAGGCTAACGTGTCTTTAGATTGACTGTGATGACAAAACAATTCGATTCTTGTCTGTAATACCTCCGTCTTAAATTCCCTAGCCAACAATATCAACTGGAAACTGAACAAAAAAAGCTAATGAAGTATACATTATGATTATCCACTTTATTCGTATATACAGCTATAAAAAATACAACCCGTAGGCAGGTCGGTTGTCTACAATGTCTACTGTATCACTATTCACCAGTACGTACCCAAAGTCTAATGTTATGTTGTTATTTAGGTCATAAAAATGTAAATTTTACACTGTTATGCATTTATTTATGTAAACAATTGTTGTTGTTGTTGTTTTAGGTACAACAAAAATGATAATAAAAAAAAAAAAAATGACGACAAGATGGAAATGAAACAAATGAATATTATGATGTTGACAACTAAAAAACTACAGTATTTTTTATTTTTTGTTTTTTACAGTTTTCTACAAACTAATATAAAAAGTTACTTTATTCTAGCAAAAAAATTGAATTAAATTGTTGTTTATGTATTTATGAAAAAGTTTGTTTTATATGCTTGCTTATATATTATATCATTTTAATGCAGTCTCGAATTTAAAATGGTTTTGGGAAATTTATTTAATCCGCTTTACAGTTATCACTTCAGTTGTTATCTAACAAATCTCTAGACAAAGGTTTGTATGATTTGATCGAGATCCTGAATGCAAGGTTTCATATTTTTTTAAGTCTTGTTTTTGAGGATTCGTTAAATTTTATGTAAATGCAAATAAACCGCAATGTAAATATATAAACGGTATACAAATCTTTTCCAAGTTTATAGTTTAAGGGTTAAATCATAGAATATTTGTTTACTAAATGAATTCTATAATAGAATAAGCAAGATAACTTTTCTAAAAAACAAAAAAACATACGACATTTTCTGCGATTAATTTGATATAAACGATTAATTTGATATGTTACCCACACAGTTAATTCACAACTTTCGCACCAATTTTAGTCAATAATAAATCAATTTAAGTCTTCGCAACAGAAAAAATATGGCACCCAAATGTATCACCATCTAACGGTCTAAAATGCCGAAATTTACAAAGATATTTAACTAAAAGTGTAATACAACACTTTTGAAATACAAATAAACAAAAGATGTTTTCTTTAGTAATAATTATATAATTGATATTTAATACGTTTTTTGAAAATCTTTGAAGTTAAAATTTAAAAGCTGTGAAAATTGTAACTCGTTACCACACACATAATGAAAATAGTTCATTTCCCACTTTATACAAGATATTTTAGAATAACGAGGCAACATTAAATGTGTGTTAGTTTTCTAAACACGCATCTTAAATAATGTATCACCGATATATTAATAATTACAAATTTATTCTAACGTCAGTGATTAACCAGGTATGGCAGTGGAATAGAAACCTTTAAACGAAAAAATGAATATCGTTACTTGTTTCGCAAGCGACAAGACTGCTGTTTCAATGAGCAATAATTCATAATTTTTACTAGAAAATGAATAGTATTCACTTTCTATTAAAACTATGTTTAATATTTTATAATCATAATTACCAAAAAATTTGTTACCTTACCTTACCTTGTCTAGGCTAGACGATCACAAATTTCTTAGTGATCTTTGACGCTATAAATTTAAATACAACCTCAATAATCGAGTAATTTGTGAAAACCTACGTTGTTCACGATTAATATATTTCATTTTCAAAGTATCAGTATCGCAAAAAATTTTGTTTAAAATTATATTTACAGTTATAGTAAATTTAATACATTTTTTACATTTCTAATTAGATTCATCTGAAAAGAATGAATTTTAAAATAATATATATCCACAGTGAAAATGTTGAGCATATTCAGAAGGGTGGGAGGGTTAAAATAGTTTTGTTTTTTTTTATATACAAATTTAAGATCAAGAATTGACAAGAAATATTAAATTGTATGTGGCGTCAGTACATCCTATTGAATATTGCTTGTCAATTCTTGATCTTAAATCTTTATATATAAGAAAATAAAACTTTGTATACTATTATTTGTTAAAGACATTGAAACTTTTCTACTGAAAAAGTTTCTAATAATAGTTGTCATTTTTTATTTTCTGTAAATAAAATGCGAAATCTTATATTGGAAAAATTGTATTTTGTTGAATGACAATATAACACATATACGTATACTCGTATGGAAACTGCTTTTTGTAATAGACGAAGAACATACAGAGATAGACAAAGAAAAAACAACAATATAGTGTGATAATTGAAGTTGAAAATTTCAGTGCGACAATGCTAAGGAAATCTACATTTTGAGAGCAAAACTGTTTTTTACTATTATTATTATTGACATATGAAAGAACAAGAACATATTTATGTAAATACGTAACTGAAACCTGTGGAATAATCAATGGGACAGTAATCAACGTAAAATTTAGTTCTTACTCGTAAGTTTTTAACCCCCGAAACAAAAAAAAAGCGTGTTAAAAGTTTGACCGCTATGTTGTGTCTGTGTGTGTCTCTATCTGTGGCATCGTAGCACCAAAACGAATGAACCGATTTTAATTTTTTTGGTTTTGTATGAAAGATAATTTAATGGAGAGTTTTCTTAGCTATGTGTCAAGTGCAAGATTAGGGTTCCGTACCCAAAAACAAAAAATTGGTGACTATGACATATAATTTTAACATATAAATAATAATTACTATGGAAATGAATGGTCAAATAAACCTGACTCAAAATTCATTTCGAAAAGTGAAATGGTAAAATAATTTGGTAATTCAAACAATATTTCAAAAGATATTGATTTAAGAAGGAGTGTTTTAAGTTTAAAGTGTTTATCTGTGCGTCTGTGTTGAAATGTTTTAAGCAAGTGATGAGCGTTAATGTTTGCAACCAGGTTTTCATATTCATATTTTGATGTCAAATTTTGAACCAACTGGGATCAGTTTATATCTTCACTTTTCAAAAATCCATATCAATATTATAAGCGAAATAGAAACCTGATATAAATAAGCGAAAGAGAAACCTGGGAAATGGATATTCCAGAAAATCAAACATATGATGTTAACATAAAACGAATAAAAAAACAATATATACACAAATAGAATTGTTTGAATGGATGCGAGTGAATAACTTACACGTTAAACGTACATGAACTAGGAAGTTGTTCTCTGTCATATGTTATAAGGTTTTGTGGTAGGTACTTTCAATATGCTTGGGACGTATATATGGCATCGATATTCTCTCCTATTATTAAAATAGACGTGTTTTCGATTCTGTAAAATATATTAGAAATAGAAAATAAAAATGCAAAAGATCTAAGAAACCTTATGAATTACATATCTACTCATGCAAAAAACTTTAATAATATTAAATATATATTGAAAGCACTGGTTGGTGAAGAGTAGTTCTTCGAAATTGTAATTTGATGGGGTAATTTAAATTTTAGCGTTTCGTATATAATTCGAAATCAATATCATCAAATTTATTTCGTTTTGTACAAAAAAAAAACAAATTCAAAGTTGTTACAAAGTTAACAGGGCCATAGTCTTCTTATCGACAAAGTGACGTCTTTGGGTGTTTTGTAAGTTATTTTATAATAAGCTATACCATAACTTTCTCCAAAAATGATTTCTGCCCACGGTCTTTTGCTTCTATATGTATAGAAGAAATTTGCTCTCTCAAAATTCTAGGCATTATCTGAAACGAGATACTGTTAAAACAGTAAAGTTGCCCATGTCTTTCTATTCCGTTCTGAGTATACATCTGTCAAATAAATCGGTTCAGCCGTTTAGTTGTGGAATATTTACCAATAAAAAGATCGTGGAGAACAAAGTTAAGAGCATATTGAATGAAGTAGTGCAATGATTTCAACTAAAGCCATGTTCACATTATACTAGTTAGTTAGTAAAATGTGTTTAACAACAAAATTTCGGGTAGTTTAGTACATTTAGTCTGATAACGCTGCAAAAACTTCTTAATTTTGCTAATACCATATCTATGTCAATTCAGAAAAGAATCCAAGGTCACGAAACTAGTAATTTCGTGATTTTCAGCAAAATGGCCACTTTTATCATAAAATTAGTTCAGGCGAATATTGCTGATCAAATAATTAAATTTAAAAAAATGAACCAATACTTTTTTCCTCATAGATAAAATTTAGGAACAGTTGTAATCTTCTGTTCTTTTTGAATTGTTATATCTCAGAATCGGTACCTATTAGGAAAAAAGTGGTGAGGTATTTTTAAATTTAATTATCTGATTTTTTCAATTTTGTCTCAACTAATTTTATGATGTTTTTGTTACCTTTGATTCCGAGTAAATTTTTTTCTCAGTTATCGGACCGATGAGGATTTTTTAGATTTCATTTATGATGATGTTTTGAACAATCCCATCAATTTTGAGCTGGATGCGAATTTTGTAACTTCGGAAGTATAATATGACCGGATAATAGTGCAAAAACCATTTTCGATAAATAACTTTCTTTTCATAAAATTGGTCTAAAGTTTGCGTATCCAATCTTCATCTTATGCTATTTTTCTGATTTTTTTGTAAGCATCCTGTATATTTTAACAAATATATACAAGATGGATGAATAAATAAATGACAAGTGACAGTTGTATTGTTGACTGACTGCTGCAACAATGAATTTGTGTATTTCAATTGTCTTTCCTATATATATTTATATATTCGTATCTACCTACCTATGTTATATTGTTTGTTACAATGTTTGTTTATTGTAATAAACAACATTCAAAATAGATTGTAACATTTATACAACAGCGAATATCTACCCATTTTATAATATACAGGGAAGTTTTAAGATCATATTTATTCAATAGTTGTCAATATATTGGTTGTAAACATGGCTTTTATGTAAAACAAAGGGGTGATTGAAGCTATTAAAAGGAACCTGTTACGCCAAAATACTATTGAATTTATGAAATTGATGGTTAAAAATTTCTGTTTTAACCCCCTTCCTTTCGGGCCAAAAGCTGTGTGCGCTCATCGGAAAGTCTTCAATTTGGCAGCATAGTATTAACACATCATTCAGGAAAAATTAAAAAAAGATGGAGTGTGACGCGCGATGATGACGCGAGTTATATGATTTTTGTTCACCCAAAAAAAATGATAAAAGCTCCTTAAAGTATTTGGGAATGAAATTTTCACTCAAAACTATTTCTAAGCTAATATAATGGTCTAGTTTCCTTGAACGCTCGGCGATACTAAGTATTTGTATAACTATTACTATAATTACCGACAATTCATCGACGACAAAGTTCCTAAAACAATTGCAGCCAGTTTTCAAGGAAAGCGTGGCATGGATATCGGGCTAATACGACAATTTCCACGCTGGTTAACGAATTGTACAGCTGAATTACGGGTTTGTGTTGGAAAATGTATCAATTATCCGAAGACACCTTTTATACCCTGACCACTACTAGGCACTACAGAATGAAATTTTTTGTAATACTTTTGTCATTAAAAGATGATTCATTTGAATATATTGATTGTCCTTTGACCGCCTGATTTGAAATCTCTTGACGATAAAGTTGTTGTTCTTAAACTACTCAAAAAGTTCATTGAGTTATGTCAGTTCATTCATCAGACTGCCTTTTAGCAATCTAGTTAGCCCAATTCCTCTCTGCGACAACCACTCTAAACCACTCTAAAACCTGACTCGATCTGAGGATATAAAGATATTATGTAAATATTCATAAAAATTGGTTGTTCTGTTTGATACGAACCCTAAATGATTTTGTCTGTTAAGTAGAATAAGTATCATAATACTGGATAGATTTTAGTTTGACAAGATCACATTTCCTTATGTATCACCCACATCTCAGTCAATACGGTTTTGTATGTTCGATTTAATTTCAAACAAATTTAATGGATTATGTAAAAAAAAAAAAAACATATTGGAATATGTGAAGAAAATGCGCATTTTAGCATAGATGACAGTCAATCACATATATTTAAATAAAATTGTAACTAGTTAGATTCATTGTACAAATCAAAAGGAATTTCAAATCAATTTGCTTTCAAATTGAAAGGCTTAAATAACGATTTATTTTGAATTGTACAATCTGAGCTCTTCTGCAAGAATAAAAAAAATTCAAAATGTTGATTTACCATTACCATTAAGAAAATACTTTTAAATTTAATTCATTTACTTTAAGACACAGGAAATTTTGGACATTAAAAAATTTACAGACATTAATTTATTTAGTTTTTAGACTAAATTAATGTCATTTTAAAACTCTTTCGCTTATATATTTATTATACGCTTATGTAAAACCGGGACAAGCTTTGATCAAGCTTTGACAGGCAAGACCTTCCATGAGTTAATCTACGCTCGTGAGATAAGAAGTATTTTTCTCACTCAGTTTGTATGGGAAAAATAGTTCATTCCGCCTTAGTGTGGTAATGAATCCATTACCTTACCTGTAAACTAAGAACAAGTTACTAGGGCAACTTTTTTAAATTTTTATTATTCTGAAAAAGCCGTGATAAATTTTAAACCGACCATTTACTAAAAAACAGTCTATTTTGTGATAGACGAATCTGTAACTGATGTGTGTAAGCCGATTACCGAGGCCAGAGATATCATAATAGTAGCCATGTATGATTTGGAAGACGGAAATGATAGAAAAACATGATTACTTACAAATACACAATTTGACGATTGAATCATTATTTCTACGCCACTTTGTAAAATGGCGATAGTGATCATTAATTTTCTTATGACACAGAGCTTTTCTCTTTCATTTAAATTAATGTTTGTTTCAGAAAAATTGATAAAAAATTAATAATAATTAAAAACGACGTAACAAAACAATTTTTACTTTCACTTCAATATTGAAATTTTAACCGCGTAGCAAAGGCCAAAGGTTTTCAACGTCGACCAAAGAATACAACATTATTCATACCCATAATTGTTGAACACATGTAAACAAAGGCTGCTTGTTAAATATTACAAACATTTCAATTCGAATGATTGAAGTATATTTACTGAAGGAAATAAATCTCATTTTCATACCATTAAACACATACAAACATAGATTACATGACACTTTTCATTTAAATTTTTCATTTTCTTTTTTTTTTTTGCATATCTTGTGAATATTTTCAAATAGTATTATTATGTAAAATCATGTTTAGTAAGAAAAAGAACACTGTATCTTTAGAAACGTTTGTGAAAATGAAATAAAGGATATTGTCTGTATGTTATAGGATTCGTTTATAAATCCTCTGTCTAGAAAACAAAGCGACTATGGAGACAACCAGGTGTTGCTTCACGATTTGCCGTGTCACGCATTGACGTGCTGTTTTTTTCGAAATGCATTCAAAGGCATGGACAAATAAAGCAAAAAGAGAAACTTTTTGACATTACCACACTTTACTACAATATATCATAGGCATCACACTGGTTGTTACCTGATTTGGTAACAAAATATTGCATTCAAAGCTGATATAGCTGAAAAAGTAGCAAATTTCACATTTTGAATCATCGTTTCGTCAATTGTTGAAAGACGATAAGGTGACTAGTTTTACAAGAAATTTTACGCGACTCATGAAGCGTATGTAGGCCGTTATTGTGTCATAGATATAATTTCTATGCTGGAAAAGTTTGCATAGCCATAGAACACATGAGTGACCAGGGTGGTTAAAAAAAAACTTCTGTATTTGAATAAATAAATTGGTTTTCAAACTTCTTGTAATTTTCAGGGAATAATTTAAATAAAGATAATTATGCAAACATTGCATGTGAATTATAAAACTCGACGGAAAATAGACCACAAAAAAGACTTGGAAATAGTAGCGACGGATATAGCCCCGGAAAAAATAACGACGGATAACTATATTGTTGTAAATTACGAGTTGGTTGGGTTAAATTTGTCGATTATAGAGGAGTTGGTTGGGTTCTAAAGATTGTAGCCCTTGCGTTCAAAAATGGTCGTTATTTTTTCCATTTTTCCTTCGCTAATTTTTCCTAGATTCAAAATGCACATATGCCAGCTCAATGGCCAATTTTTATTTCGTTTGTCAACGTCAATCAAACTCCTAAACGAATGGACTGATTTTTCTCACCAAAAAATTATAACCCATGAAATAAATGGTGGAAACGCACATAAATTATATGTTACATTACATTTTACTATTCAAATGTATTTATTTGCGCTTCCACCATATTTATCTAGAATTGTAAATAGCTATTTGAATATTTTTGAGGTATTATTTATTATTATTCAGATATTGTAAATAGGTATTAGAGGTGTGTGCGAGCGCAAGGAGCTCCACTGCTGAAGTCTCCAGCCATTTCGTAGCTACACAAACTAAAAATAATAAATATAAGCTTAATGATTTAAGTGCTAAACTATTTCTTGTTTCCAATTTTCTCCTGTTCTATTACTCTTGCATCTACTGACCCTCTCAATTCTGCGTAGTTAACTTTATCGTCTGTTCATTTATAGCTTTCAAGCACAGTAGAATGTCAAAGATGTTGGAGTATTTACGAAAGTGTTATCAAACAGAAAGTTTGCCTTTCTGTATTAATGGGTTTACAAATTTGATAAGATACGAGAGAGTCATTGCATACCTGCGACGAGAGCCCTTGATAGACGTATTAAAGTAAGCTAAAAAAACGTCTACGATTTTTGATTCTTCTACTTCAACGAGTTTTTACTTATAAACATGAAATCATATATATACTAATGTGTGTATTATGTGTTTTAGATGTTTATTTGTACGGCAGTGTTTCCAAACAAAACATAGAAGTGAAACGTAGTGGAAAGTGAAAGATATAGTTATGTTGCAATTCAACTAAAAAGGTTCTACTATCCTATACTTTTAAAAGGGAAATGGGAAAAACTGATAAATTTAACATTATGTTCAAAGTATTATGTCCATCTAAAATGGTACATATTTTACGCGTGGTCCATTTCTTTCGATAACTGTAATATGTAAGTAAAATTTATGTATATTTCTGTACATCTGAATATGATACTAAAAATATTATTTAAAACAATAAATTTTTTTACATGAGTAAAAACCGGTAATTTCCACCTTGCATAACAGAATTTCTACATGAACAAAACTGACCATAATATTGTCATGAAGTTTTTGATCCTTAAACTTTGAAAATATAAAAAAAAGATAGTCATGAAGACTTCTGTCAGAAGTGAACACTTAAAAACGGAAAAACTTTTTTTTTTTTGTGAATGTTTAATATAATTATAGTATGATTAATTAAAATTTCATAAATTGTTACTTGAAATTATTAACAAACTATAAGCTAAGCCCGATCACGATTTGCTGTGGTTTTGACTTACACTAGTTATTAGGGGAGTAAATAAAAATGACTAGAAGCACATATATGTATAAACACTTTTGAACACTCTTATAAACATACGGAAGAAAACTTTTTATGTATTAGATATACAGCGGGTATAAAAAGCTATTATAAATAATACAATTATAACAGTGCCCAATGATTTCAAGAATCGGAGTTTTCGATGTAGTACGTATGTCACTTCCAAGATGACGATCCAAATCATATTGACTACCAATCCAAACTTTTATCCATTCCTAAAAAACTATTATAATAAAATTGCTCAACGCAATTAAAGAAACATTTTCTACCATAAATATATATACTTCTCATACGTATTTTAATTCACTTTTCTTCTTTTTACTATACAACTGCTTCCTAAAAACGATTGGAAAGTCTTGATTTTGTTGTATTATTGTCCAGCCAAGGTTATAATTAATATTTGTATTCAGAAATTTTTGAAGCTTAGAAATTGGAAATGTTAGTAAAAAAAATTTTATCAAGTCCGGTCGCTTCGATAGTTAGACAAAAAGTTTAAAAAAATTGTTAACATAATAGGTATATAAATATTGAAACCAATGCAAACAAGTGAAAAAAAAATTGACTGAGTTAATTGTTGAAATATCCAGTATAGAATGTGTTGTATATCAGTGCTTGTTTTATATTTTTATAAATAAGAAGATTTCAGAAAATCAACACAATTATTCTCCACTTTTGCACGTTATTTCTTTGGTTTTCGAAAATTTTCTAGAATATGTTTTCGTTTATCGAGCACACTTCACAAGATCATTAGTTGAAGTTACCTGTAAATTTTTAATTCCCTTTTTTTTAAGTTTTGGTGAAAATGGGCACCAAAATTTTGTCCTAATTTGTGTCCCCAAGGGTAATAAATGACATTTACAAATAAATGTTTCAAACAAGCTGTTTATTGTTTTGTAAGGAACAGTTTTTATATTTAAACTTTTTTTCTATGTGTAACGGTTTACAAGATGGGTCCTACACACCCAAGACCCAATTAACCTATTTTGCTCATTTATGAACTTAGCTTTACTTTTTACATGATGAGCACTGCTGTACGTGATGAGCACGCAAATTTCAGCTTGATATCTCTTTTCGTTTTTGAGTTGTCGTGTTCACATACAGACAGACAACCGGAAATGGACTCTTTAGGTGATTTTATGAACACCCATACCAAAATTTTGTTGGTAGCATCAATATTTTTAAGCGTTACAAACTTGGAAAAAGTTTTTTTAAATTTAGTATACCCTATATATACCGGCTATAAATATCAACTATCATCAAATTCTGGAAAATTTCTGTGTGAATTTGACATTGATGGGCATAATCTTAAGGTTTTACTAAAGAAACATTCTTGAATACCACCCTTATTGTATTGTATAATGATCTTTAATAATAATAATAAACATATGCTTTTAGATCAGGCAATATTGTCTATTATTCTAATCCGTATACTCATTAAATGATATGTAATATGCCATAAAGTTAGTTAGTTGTCCGTATATGTATTACAATAAGTGGTGTTTTTGTGAATATAATAATACTACCATTCCAATTCTATAAATGAAATGTAGAAACATGACGGAAATATTATATTATTCCTGAAAGATGATAATTTATGCAACTGTATGTATATATGTATGTATTTTATTCTATATGAGGATTAGTAAATTTACATAATCCTTCATTTTAACTACTCGCTCTCAAACAACAGTCAAACAGTAATACAATTCTGTATGCATGTACTAAAATCATCATCGTATGTTTTCAAAATATCACAAATATAATATGGTGTATTTGTTGCAGACGGATTATGAATCAGATATTTTGGTTAACCGTTTTACAAAACAGTTCCATTATGCAAAACACGGAAAATTGGTTTAGTAGGTTTGAATAATCGATTATCTTTCAAACGTAAAATTCTAGAAACGTATCACATTTATCAATGAATTAACTGTTCTATTATGCAAGATACTTAAAAAGGCTTTGTAGGTTTTAATAATCAATGACCTTTCAAACTCCAAATTGCAGCATCGTATTGCATTTATTAATGGAGCGGATCCACGATAAGAAGTTTTGTAAAACATTCAAAATGATTTAGGTTGAGGTTAGAGATTATGTTAAACAACGTGAAATGATATGTCAGATAAAAGTTTGTCAAAAATTAATAAATAATCATGAAGTGAAAACTTCTATAGGCAGAATAGATGATATGTAATATTAGAAAAAAAATTTAAAAAAAAAAAAACACAGTTATTCCATGTTTGAAGTTTTCACTTTCGTCGTCAGTCATCGTGACAGTCCGCGGTTTTTGTAACAGTAATTATTTACTATTTTTTATTTCATCACGGTCGCTCTTTACCAAATGCATATTGTGATTGCAGATAAGCAATTCTGCATTGCGTCGAAACATTGGTAACAGTTTTGTTAAACAAAGCGGAATAGCAATCCAGCTGCTATGCAAAACGGAACTGTTTTTTTTTGGAACAACAACTGATTCTGCAATTTATCTGCAACACATATGTAGTAGTTAACTTAGTTAACACTAAATGAGGACCAGGTCATTCATTTTAGTTTAATCTAGCATTTTAGTTTTGGGATATTTGTTTATTATGTATTGACTTTTTATATCTAAAATCTGATATTGTAGAATTGGACATGTGCAAAAATTGACTGTAAAATGGAAACTTTTTTCTCTCTCTCACCTCGGGCCTGAAAATTATTTCAGCCATAACATTCATATTTCGATCTATTTGCAACCTTTATGCCTATTGTTTTCCGGTGCTGCGTTTATATAAAATTGATTCGGTAAGGCTTGTAGCTATAAAACTATACAAACGGAAACTGGAAATCTTTAGACTTTTAACTATCCCTTGTTTTATTGAAGATGATGGTCTGCCATCATCTTACTGCTCAGAGAGAAAAGAGCGTGGTTTTTTAAACGAACGAATTTTAGAGTCTATTCTTCTTTTTGTGTGATTTTCTTGGCTTTCATAATGAAACAGGGTAACGACAAGGTTTTCCTGATATTTCCCATTCTTTGCACGTGTTTTATTTTCATTTTTACTTTATATGATGCCGATCTGTCTTCATATTAATTTGATTTAATTTGACTAGTTCATATTAGAAGATAAAAATATGCATACGAGAAGGAGATAACATCGTAAATGTGTTGAAGTTGAGGGTAAGATTTGAGTCAAGATATTTTAAGCTCAGATCACCATTTTAATGGATGTGAATTGGTCAATTAAAATCGTGGTTTGAACGGAGGCAGCATTCACTGATAAAAAGAGCAGTTTAAATATTAGGAAATATTGACCATGTGAGATCAACGAATCGTTTTATTATTTTCAATATTTTCTCATCAAGATTATTGTTTCAATATACTCTTCAAATGATCAATATATTTTTCAACATTGATATTTGAGAAGTAAACGCCATCTTATAGGTTTAAATACACATAATCCTGTACAATAATCTATCTGTGTTCGTATAGTTACCCTGGGATAAGACACATAGATAAAGAGTACGATTGCACATTATGCATTCTGAATGTTTGATTCACATCAATTTTAATTGTACCGGTTTATATAGCAGAAACGACTACCTATTATTATTATATGTCGAGTCAAATCGTAGTTGATGATTAAATACATACTCGTTAAATCGAATATAGGAGATAGACAAAAATCTATTCAGAGATATTCGCAGATATTTATTGAATGAGTTATAGCACACTATATTATTATAGGTAATAATTTGATGACTCATCGCCAAAAACTCAGTTTGTTTGTATTGATAGACTGTACAAACGTATTGCTGTAGATATAGTACGATAACAAATAGCTCTGATGATGATGATTTTGACGGTGGTGCAAGGAAGTAATATATATTCAATGATAACTATCGTTCATCTTAATTACAATTAATTCATAGGTATATAACTAACTATATTATAATTTAATATAATATATGCCATGTGTAGAATACTAATTAGAAAACTATATTTGAACTTATGTAGGTAAAGGGTAAGCTGTGGCACCCAGAGTCAAATTTACCTTAAATCGTTCGGTATTTCTCGAAAGTTATTGATATGAATTGAGCACATTTTGTATTGAAATGGGGGTATTTTATCAAATTGGTTGATGCAATTTAGTTCAATTCAATTTTTTTATGCTTTTTTTAAACAATACAAATATTGTACAGAACATGTCATAAAAAAGGATAAGGAAAATGAAAGGAAGGGGGAGGTATGAAAGAATAGAAAACCATAGGTGGGATAGTTGATCAATGTTTTCGAATAAGCTAAAAACAATTTTGCGAAAAAAGTAAATAATTTTCTCAAAAATGTCAATTTGTATTGTGATATTTTAGGAAATGGCTTAAAAAATTCACCATTGTAAGTTTTGAATCTAGGTATTACACCTGCCCGATGTACCTGTGCATATTTATTTTGCATATTGTGGAGAATAGTTTTTTATTTCTTTGTTAGAATAGAATAGATAATATAAGGTTTATGCAAATTATTTATAATTGTTGTAAAACTATGTCTTGGGCTATATATATTAGGTAATGCAGGAAAGTGTAAGATTTTGAAAACGATGTTATTTGATTTTTCTACAAAAATTTTTCCTGGATAAGTTTTTATCATCGGAAAACTGAATAAAATGCATTTGAGAAACAAGACAATTGCTGGAAAATATGAATTGTGTTTTTATGAAAATTGTATTATGCTTTTAAGTTAATTCAGTTTATTAAGTAAATTGTATTGTGAATAACTATGTCATGTTTTCCTTTCGCTTGCCATACTTTTCTAATAATTCGTCACATTGGCGCAGTCGTCGTCTTATCCGTATTTTCATAAAAAACTGAAACCTACACTGCAAAATATGACTCTTCCTATTGGTGTATGTCGTAGTTAACGAAATAAAGTACATTACTGGGACATTCAAATTGGTACATATGTGGAGTTTAAGCAGTTCTTATATTAGTGACAAAATTTGTGTCTTTTAACTTAAAAAATACTGAGCAAAGCTCGGTCATCCAGATATTATTTACTAAATTAACTGAAATTACTTACAAACTGTTATAAAAGGTGAACAGATAATTTGGAAGTAATGGATTATCTTTTACAGCCTTTTCAAAATATTGTTGATAATTTCTCTCTCGTTGATTATACTTTTCCGTTGACGACAAAACTCAACAGATTGATGTATTTTCCTGTACTTTTAACAGCTTGTTATAAGGCAACATCTTTGATTAGTTAATGGCTACGATGATAAAGTGCGGTTTTTAGCTCTGAATAATCATGTAGTCATGTGTATTTTGCCACGGCTGAAATATGCTAAAATACGCTAGTCTGTAAAGTGTAAAAGAAGATTTAAGTTTCTGATTCTGAAAAATCCTTTTCAATTTTACAATGATACTAATGCTAGTCAAAATCGAATCGAAATTAAAATGAGAGCAAGTAACTATTAGTATTAGAGGTTGAAATCAATTTGCGATATCTCTATAAATTTTATCATCTTTTAAAAGAAGAAACCGTTACTTCAATATTTTACGATAGTATATATTTATTCAACGCTCAACTATTATATAGTAATGTTCAATATACCTTAACATAAAAATCCATTTGCGTTTTGTTTGTTGATTTCATATAGATAAGTGCTCTCAAAACAAGTTATTGTTGAAGTTAATAATCTATGACTGATTTAACGCCCACCATTTTACAATAGTTATCATATACTTTGTATAGGAAAACATACAAATGCTTTTTTATACTACTGAATCAACTATAAATGTGAGGCACAAAGGTTAAAGAATGATCATAAAAAAATTTTTAAGGTTATACATTGATTAATCCAATCTTTTCTATTAAACAGTAACGAACAGAAACTTACATTTAAGGAGTTTTTGGTCTTGAGCGTATTTAAATTTTTGAAGAAGTACGAGAACTCTCTTCGTAAGTTAATCAATACATAGTATAAACCAAAGTCGCTTCCTCTGTCCCTATGTCCCTATGTCCCTTTGTATGCTTAAATCTTTGAAACTACGCAACGGATTTTGATGCGGTTTTTTTAATAGATAGAGTGATTCAAGAGGAAGGTTTTTATGTATAATACATCCATATTATAGTAGAGTAAGGGGTTGAAATAGGGGTTGAAAGGCATATGCTTCAAAAACTAAAAAAGTTGTGCATCGATTAAGCTCAAATATTGACACGATATAAAACCAGCTTCAAAGATCTATTGTTTTTATCTACTTTTAACCTTCGGAGGGTAGAAAGGTGTAGCGAGAAAGTGGGAAGGAATTATCGAATATTTACAAATATACCTAAGTGGGGTATCAAATAAAAGAGCATGACGTGTACATTACAAAACTGTTATCCCACGCAAGGAAATGTGGAGGGAGGGGTGCAAGTGGGGATGTTGCCCAGCAAAGCGGGTAGTTCACAGCTAGTTATTCTACAAAATGTTTGTGAAGGTAGCTACAAAACATTTTATGAAATAACTGGCTGACCTGACAGTCCTTACTCCTCTCTTACGAGCTCAAAATTAGTTGCATTCTCAGCCAAATTGGCTTTATTTAAACAAACACATATTGTAAATATAAATAATTTTGATCCATAAATATAAGATTTGTTAATAACTTAAGCAAATCGCAAAAATAGTATAAATCATCATCGTGTCGACAAAACAAATACATTAGAGCATAAAGAGGGAATTTTTATTGTATACTTTTAAGTAAGTTGAAGACATCTACCTTCCTGCGTATTAAATGAAATCACTTACACGTCACTTACGTATAAGTCCATTTCTTTAAAACTATTGAACCGAAATTTTTCAAAATCGGTTCACAATTGACGCAGAAATCAGTGAACATACATTAAAAAATATATTAGTCGAACATGGAACCTCCTCTATTTCGTCGGTTCAAAAACAGTATTTTATACATTTTTACACTTTTTACCCGACTGAGCAATGCAAAGGAGTGGTAAAGTGTTTATTAGTCTATATATGTGATACACGTTGCCCCCATTAATTTATTCTGAAAATATTCACCAAAGTGTTTTATCTGCTGGCCACTTCAGATTCATTAACTTTTGCATCTTTTTTAACTCGAAACTGTCGATATATTTAGGACATTTACCTAGACATTTACTTCGAGCCATTCTATTGATACCGCGACGATAAAAAATACGGTTATAATAAATCTTAATGACAGAAAAATATGTTAGGAGCCACAAAATGTAAGCACAGCAATCGCATGACAATTCATTCTATCTTCTACTATATGCGAAGAATTTTCGTTAGTTTGCAAAGGGAATTGTTATTACTATTTAAACAATTTTAAGGTTATTTTTATCATAATGTTATCATAAAAAAACCTGCCAACTGAAAAAATACAAATAGCTAGTCAAAAAAACGTTTTAGTAATAAAGCTGAATAGTCTTTGTGACCTATCGAAGAAAATGACAACTTTTTTTTATATTTATGTTTTTGATTGCCTTGTATTTGCTTTTATTTGTGAAAATACTCTGAGTTTTTTGCTAACTGATTGTGAGTCTTAAAAACATGAAAACCTTTATAAGTCACATCAGTCAATATAACCAATAAAATAAAGTATCATTATCCGAAAAAGATATCTAAACTCTACTATTATCAAGTATATGAAAGCACGGAGCAACAAAAACGAATCGACTGAATGAACGAACGGCTGGATATTACATATACCAAGTGGTAACTAGAAATTGCTTATTTAGCTATAGAATAGTAATAGAAACATACTACTAATAATACTACTTTCGGGATAGTAGGTACTATAAGTAGGTATTTTTACTTCAAACATCAAGGGTTGAACAAATACATTAATTATTTCTTCACAAAATGTTTGTGACTAATCATTTCCAACGAATCGTTTCTATTTGCAACGTTTGCGAACGAACTATTAGCAATTATAGATTAAAATGACCCACCCTGTATATATGTATGTTGCATTGAAAAATTGAAAATTGAAAAATATGGAGTAAAACACGCTTACCCAATCGTACTTTGGACTTTTGTCCTCTACTTTCACTTAAGAAATAATTTGAAAAATCTAAGCATAAGATATTTGTAAAAAGTAGTCAAGGTTGGATCAAAGCTGAAAACCAACGAAATACTTGGAAAAATGATTTAAAATGCATTGAATGAAAGACAAGATCAAATTGGTTGAATTTTTCTTAACTATAACTCTAGAGAATGAAGTACAGCATCATATTCTTAATACAAAATATCGCAAAAATCCAAGTCTCCAAGTAGTTCACGCTAATGTCTACGACCTAATCGTGCAGTTTCACTAATGACTAAAACAACACACATCAAATTACGGCTTTCCCATTTTCTTTTTTCTTATTTTAATGAAATGATTTCTGCTTTTCCGTTTTGTTTAGCCTATGCTCATGACATGAAATCCATGCCGAGGGCACTTGTAGATTGAGAAATACCTAAATATTCCGGTAATGGTGCGATAGACGAGAGAAAGGACTAAACGAAAATAATTCAACAAAAGACGTTAAAATAATAAGAATACTGATTTTCGATAAACGTTTGAAGGAGAAAGAGAAACGAAAGACATTCAAAATGCCTGTAATAAATATTCCAGAGGGACAATATATTTTTCTATTTTTTCCAAATCCTTTAAAAACGAGACGACACGTGACAGTTAAAAACTATCAGATTTATAAATGAGACAGGATTAAAGTTCGAGACAATGCAAAAATTGTGCTGCCTCGTGGTTCTTTATTCTTGACAGCTCAATTTCAGAAATAACAATGCTTTTGCCATCCCTTTTAATTTGAAAATATAATAGAATCAAATGAAGTGCACTCTTTTAGTTAGTTACGTTCTTTCTTTTCAGTCTACATTTTACATTCATTTCATACATTTGGTACAATACTTGTGTATATATCTACTGTTGGTTAAATAGATTTACTTCAATGACTCCTACTTATTGAGTTCAAGTACCGGTCATCATTACAACTGACCTGCAATAGTACGAATGGTATCATTATAATTCGCTCATTCATTTATTATTTTAATCCTATTTTAAAGTATAATTGCGTATAATCGTAATAAAATGAAAAAAATTCATTGGACGGGCTCTTTTTTGAAAAAGTAGTTTTAACGGTCCATGAATTTTGAAGTTGAAACTTTTGAATATTTATAAATATACTTAAAATTAATATTTATATCTTCATTCTAAATTCTGGGTAAGATCCTGAATTAAAGATCTAATAATAAGACGGATTATGGTCATTTCTTTCGTTTCGTGAAATTTTTCGGTATTTGAAATTCAAGAATAAACAACATTTAAAACAGTGACTTTGCTTATTTATTTCACTCTTTATCTGCAAATAAATAAATAAATTTTTTCACCAAAAAGGTTGTGAATACGAAAAACAATTTTTTTTTTAAATAGAAAAAAGAATCGTAATAATAATGTTGAAACGTGGAAAAAGGCTCGTTTGTTTGGTGAATATTTGTGAACTTCCGTTTCCACTAACAAAATATTTCGTGTTTTTTTCATTGTTCTTAACATTACATTAAACTCTAAACAATTTTAACAACCATATATCTATGTATTACTTTTACGTTTATAAAAACAAAGAAAAACGAAGCATATTAAATTATTCAGATTCTAAACAATTTTATTTTAAATTTTTACATAATTAAAATGGCTGTGTAGTGTTTGATTTGTTGTGTATACAAATCTTAATATATATATTTCTTGTGTGCGTGTGTATGTAATTGAACTCCTCCTAGACGGCTGGACCGATTTTGATGAAATTTTTTGTGTGTGTTCGTGGAGATTCGAGAATGGTTTAGATTTACAATTTGGTCCAGTACAACTGTTTTTAAGGGCTCCGGACCAAAAAAATGAAATTTCATTAAATGGTGGGAGCGCATATAAATCATATCACATTATGTATACTATGTGTACTATGTATTTTTAATAGTATTCAGGTATTGTCAATAGGCATTTATTAGAGCCATATGCGAGCGCAGCGAGCTCTACTATCAAAGGTCAGGCCAAAGGTCGAAGGTCAGGCCACTCCAATAAATAGGAGTTAAATTGGGGTTTAGCGGGATGGGTTTAGCGGACAGGCTAAACGTAGTATAGGTATTCATGAATTGGAGTTACGTTTTTACGAGACAACGTCCGTCAAGGCCGCTAGTATGTATATAAATCTTAAAAGTAGATTTTTAACCATTTATAATTATTCTGTAGGTCTTATCGATTTGAAACTTTGCAAATATTGGCAATTCTAAAGGTAATGTAATATAAATTGGTTTTAAGATTACTGTATAAATAAAAAATATGATTTTTCCTTGACGTCAGTAATGTTTTAAAAACCATTGCCTTGTGTGGTTTTCTTATCATAGTTGGGCCACTTTTTTTAATTTTCTGATATAGTTTTTTCTGGGATAACTCACTTAGTAAAGATAAATTATAGGTTAACATTTCAACTTTGAAATTGTCAAACGATTAAAGTTATTCCATTTTCTCCAATTTACATAAAAAGAAAAAAAATTAAGTATATTTTTAAAGGAAATAATTAGCAAGAACAAAAATTTCAACACATAAAATTCAGTATAAGTACTATTATTATTAACCACTTTGCAAGGCACTAACAAAATATCAAAACTCAATTTTGCCATAACCACATTTTTTATTTAAACACATTTTTACCTAATTATAATTTTGTTAATAATAATAATTATTATAATCACGTAATTAAAATAATAATAATTATTATTAACATAACAACCGATAATTAATGTTAGTAATGTACAAAAAGTACATTATTTTAATTGAATTAAAATATAAATACATAATATAATTTTTGGTCATTAGCATTATTATTTTAATTTCAGTAAATATTATTATTTAAATCACATAATAATTTTTTTAATAAATTTAAAATATTAATAATTATTCTACTTGCAAATTCATTTCAAAATTTATATATAAATAATAAAGTATTACGTAAACACCTGTAAAACATAATTATAAATATTTGATAAAGCTTCAAAAATCTTTGAAATCTCTATATATTGTAAATGCGAAAGTAAGCATGTTTGTTTGTTTGTTTGTTACGCTTTCACGCTAAAGCTAGCGAATGGTTTTTAATGAAACAGTACAGCAATATAGATCATACCTCAGAATAACACATGAGATATAATTAATAAAGATATATTAATGCAAATAAAAAAGTTTTAATATTAATTTAATTTGACATTACCATAAATTACAGATTTCTGTAAAAATAGTCATTATAAAATATTTCACGGCTATCTTTTCTGATATACTCAATGAATAATTACGACTATTATTCATTTAAAAAAATAGAAAACCATACATATATTTTACCTGTGTAAAACAATCCTTACCATTATTTCGAGTGTTACAGAAAGGGGATAACCGAGAACAATCTTTATCAATCTTTACTTTTAAACCCAGCGAGTGGGTGGGTATCACTCTAGTAATTTATAAAAGCGACTATCCAGCTAAAAACTTTTTTTTGAATAATTAGCGAATTGCCGAAGGAAATGCTTTACTAAAAGTTTTACTACATTTTCTTATGTAAACAATCTATTTAATAGAGATAAAACAGAATCCAACTGTTATGATCAAATAATATTTATTTGAACAACAAAAATAAAAAATATAATAACATAAACAAAAAAACAGTCATCGTACAACAAATGGATATTAAAACCATTTAAACAGAATTATCAGAAGGATTGGAAGGAGAACGTCATTAAAAAAAATAAAACAAGGATTTTGAACAGGCAAGCATAGTATAATAAATTCATTTTTTTTTAAATGAATGTTTGAAAAAAAATTATAATTCTCAATGATTGAATAAAAAAAAATAAATAAATAAAAAACCTTTTATTGCAAAGTAAAAAAATCCACTTTATATAAATACTCGTTATTATAGTAACTGCAATATAATTGTGCGATCATTACACTCTTCATGATAGGAAAACGTCGATTAATCTGCATTTTTTAAAGGAGTTTACAATTACATAAAGCAATAATAAGACAAGCTCTCAATACACTGTTAGACGAGAAAGCGTTCCTTTCTCGATACAAGTAATTGGAATTTTAGATGAAAACTGATATTATTGTCAATTTAGCCAAAACGGCTGTTTAAATAAGTAAAATTTACAAAATTTAAAAAACCCCCGTCAAATTTTGCGGGTACGGAGCCCTAAACTCACATTTAAAACATCGCTGAGAACACTCTTCATTAAATTACCTTTCAAATAAAACCAAAAATATCTAAATCGGTTTATCCGTTTAGACGCTACGGTGTCACAGACAGGCAGAAACACACACATAGCGGTCAAACTTATAACACCCCTTTTTTCAGTTCGCGTTTCAAAAATAGGAAATTTCACAATAAGAGCTAAGGATGGTTAACGAAATTGACAATAAAGGATTCATATAAAAACTAGTAGTAGCAATATGAATGTAATCCTTTGCAATTCGTTTTTCTTGGGACTTTGCGCACAAATTTGTCCAAATTTTGAGCATCCGTTTTGACAATATTCAGAAAAATTATCATTATTTTTACGTTATCTACCTTTTGATGAAGGCCTGTTTTTATAACTTGGACCCTCAAATCGGACCACCAAGTTTGCTTTTCAAGTATATTAGTTGAATTATTAAGTAAATCAGAATATCTATAATCATTTTTTTTATAAACAAAGTAGTCGAAAAAGGGAACATTGGTCGAATCACCAGATAAAATAAGATCCAAATAGTATTGAGTGATTTCTAAAGATACAGAAAAACTAGAATATTTGAAATTTGTATACTCTGTCTATATTTAAACTGTCTGTCTATACTCTAAATTTGTCTAAAAAAATGGGGATAACAGTTGATAAATTATAAATTTTGAGACGAGGCAAGGTATTAACTTATTTCAAATTTCAAACAGAAAAGTATATTTTTTTGAGATGTAAATACTTGACAAAAACATTTTCTCTTGAGTATTTTATATTTGAAATTCATTATATAAGAGATATACTCTGTCTATATCTATACAATTATCTATACAATTGGGATACAAAAATTTAATGTATTTCTCCAATTGAATTTAGAAAATATGTCCTTTAAACAAGAAAAAAATTTAATAAACTTGAATTGTGAGACCATTGAAACCAAAGACCAGATGATGGTTTACAAAGAACATTGAGTTATTTTATGTAGAATACATAAAATCCCTATCTCTATATATTATAAATGTGAAAGTAAGGATGTTTATTTGTTTGTTTGCTTATTTGTTGTTTGTATGTTTGTTTGTTTGTTTAAAATGGATTTAAATGAAACTGAACAATAATGAAGCTCTAATTAAGCTATAATCTAGCTATAATTTAAGATATAACTTTAAAAAATTTAAGCTAACATTGTACTGCTTCATCTGTGGTCATTATTTTAAACCATAAATTAAAGATTTCTGTAAAAATTTAAAATAGTAAATGTCGAAAAATTCATGGCTATTTTTTCTGATATACTCAATGAATTATGACTATTTTACACTTGAAAAAATTGAAAACTGCATATATTTTAGATGTGTTAAACAATCCCTTCGAGTTTTATGGAAGAGGGCTACATGAGATCAAGAGAGGTGGCGGCTATAAATCGATACTTTTATGTCCTGTGAAGTGGGCGGGTATCAAGCTAGTACATGTATATATAAAAGATTGTAGTATAATATATACTTGCTTTGCTATTCGTTTAAAAAAGGATTGTTGATTGTGTTCTAGCTACAAGTAACTCTTGCATTTTATGTCCTGAAGCTTGAGAAAACCACATATGGTTTGTCGTTGAAGCAAATCGATACAACTACAACAATATGACGAGAATATCATATAATATATTAAATTAGTTTCATTGTATTTTACTGACAATGTAAATATTAAATCATAACATGGAAATTTATCTTGTTATCATGTTAAACAAATGAAATAAAAGTCATTTATTTGTTACAACTTAATTCAAGGGAGTGGAGTCAATCAAAATTGTACAAACAAACAACGATCGTATTGACATGAAAGGGAAGAAACTTTTTTAAATTTCCGATTTTATAAACAGTGCTTAGATAGATCCAAATCGCTGCTTTTATGTCATGGTATACATTGGAAGAAAATAACGGTGATAAAATAATGCTTTTTATCACGCTTATATTAGCTTCACTTGTATGTATGTATGTTTGTATGTAGCTCTCTAATATCATACCCATGCATAGGATATCCTCAGTTATATACATTTATTATACTACCGATAACCATACTATACATATATACTTAGAACAATCAACAAGCGTGTTTTTTAGTTTTTTAAACTATATTTTATTAGAAATATATATTTAAATGCATGTTGAAGAGTTTTTCTTTCTGTGATGTTCAGGTATTTGGCCTGATGAACTTCACTCGAAAGCGCAACTACGCAAAATTTCACCTGTTGATAATTCACCTTCAAAAATTGTCAATTTCCACAAAATATTACCCTACATCTGTTACCGAAGTCTCTACCGCCCTTTTAGAACACTATACATTGGAGCGCTCTCTATACAATAACAACAAATGCAGACCATCAGTTTCTAGGGCCCAACAGCAGAGTCTGCTAAGGTTTGGCCACAAATATTGCTATGTAACGATATATTTATCCACCGCATATTCAGAACAACTTATTTCAGAAGTTTCACCTTAGAAGAAGATAAATAACTATTACAGTTATTTTGAGATACTTAGGAAGAAAATTCCTTCACACGTTTTTTGTTCCGTTTTCTACCGATAATATTAGCTTTTAGTGTCAAACTGAAGTAATTCCCCAATTGCACATTAGTTGTTGTCGAGTTTATTTTACTCTGTATTTATCCCAAAGAATGGTTCCATACCAGTAAGCATATATTGAAATATTATGGTTTTGAAATGTACTACCTGGTAATAGAAATTCTTCATTGCATCATAATATTATAGTAAGAGTTTATAGAAATTATGTTTGTTAGCTTTCATTGAGGCTAGCAGTCTAGTCTAGTCAAATTCACTACGAAAATGAATTGAAAATTTCAATAAATTAAATTACATAGACAACAGCTTTTTTATGATAAACATTTTTTTAACTATACAAAGTTAAACAAAAGTAAACATCATAAACTGTCCTTGGTAAAATATTGTTATCAAGTCTTCCACCAAAATGTTTGGAAACCATTTTCGATTTTAGCTTGAGGACAATCGGGGAAGCATGACAGTTGCTTAAAACATACATGATACATCTGAATCATGACGATTCCAGACGCAATAATTTTTTTAACTTTTCTTATTTGTTTGAAAAAAAAAAATTGAAAATGAAAAAAAATTATTCTTTATTATGATTATTCCAAAAAACTATGACATATAAAAAATTTTACTTATTTTCAGAAAACTTAGGTATCGTAAACCCTCTTCTTTCGGAAATGTATACTGTGCCTTGAAAAGAGAATGAATTATTTACATGAAAAGATATATAATTGGGCGAATTCTCTGAATGGGATAAATAAACTATAATTTCCTGTATTCGTTGCGTGTGGAACCGTTTCTAGGTTTGTTTAAAATGACTTCATCGTTTATGTAATAAATTGCTTTTATCTTAAAATAACTATCATTATTTAAAAATTCAGGCAATATTATTACATAAATGATAAATAAGTTGTGTAAATGCTATAATCAACTGTATATAAGTTATAACTATTTCCGCTAGCAACGACCAGGTGCAAATTTTATGATACCTTGTAAAACTTTCAAGAGAAACTCAAATGCCAGACAGATCTAGACATAGTATTTTAAATATTTAAGCTAAGATATATTATGTATATTAGATTGAATAACATATTCGTCTGCTCTATGTATACATTCACATTTGACAACACAGTCATAGTGTCATAGCTATTACCTATTTATCTAACTAAAGACTATTATTTTATTATAAATCGAAATAATTTGTTTGACAGACGCCTCACGTGTCTTATATTATGGACGAGAAATTATAATGCTTTAAAAAGTACCTTCAAACCTTCGAAATTAAGAATCTAAAACTCAATGCTTTGTGAGAGATGTCACAGTCCCTTCGATTTAAAATAAAAGATTGCCGTAATAATTATTTCGTTTTGTTTTAAAAGTTGTATTTCGTTTCAATAACCTTGACATATTTCTCAGAAAATGATGAGTTTTTGCCTTGTTACGAATAATTTTCAAATCTTCAAAATTTTAAGAAAGAATTAGAAGACTTATATGCATAGTGGTGTAACTCTCAGATAACTCCCAAAACTAGCCTTATAAGAGATTTGAACATGGGTAAAATTTGTAGGGAGTACAGAGTTATAAGTCCCATTTCTTCTTTTTAGAAGCCACAAATAAAAATTAAAAAACCAAATTAATGAAAAAAGCTAATATTTCTTAACAAAATACGGTGTAAAAACAAGCCATTTTCAAGTTTTCTTGTAGCAAATATGCCTTATTACTATGATTTCAAATCCTCAAAATTTCAAAAGCATTTTCGCGAAACTATTTGCGCGAATAAATAAGTATGAAAACTAATTTTTGTTTTGAAAAGGTTTTCGAAACATCTGGTTTCATTTATAGTTTATTCTATCTTTTAAACTTTGAAATGATTTTCTTAATTACAAAATATTCGGATTATTTATTGTGGATGATCATTTTTCCTGAAATTTAAGTAGCTCGTTTTGGAGACTTAACAAGTAAAAAGCATGTCAACTTGAAGTGCATACTTCCATAAATCTTCTTATAAAAAAAATGTATAACATTAAAAATTACTCTTTTTTAAAGTTCAAAACTATCGTCGGAAAGCTAAAGGAGAATTATTTAAATACTCTGTATCAAAATAATTCCTGCCCATTTTTTATTTAAATTTGTAGAATAATTATGGAGACTCTAACCATTCGTTTAACAATAAGGTAACAATTATTCAAATGTGGATAGTATTAAATAACTTCTAGGTGTATTATTTATTAGCTAACTACTAACTATTGGTCTCTTTGATCATATTTTATTATGAACAATTGAACCTTAAATTTACATAAATTGTCATTTTCAGGCATCATTTATCTGTTTCGCAAAACATATTCATGTTATGTAAAATAGATTCTTAATTAACATTAAATTACATCTATTACATGTTGTCCTAATGTCCCCTAATATAACCTTTAACAACATATTTTGACTGAAATGTTTTTCATTAAATTTCAAAAAGTTATTTTTTGACTTTTAAGAATATTTAACTTTATATTGTTGATTTATAGTAGTTTAAGAAGATGTTATTTTATTTAAAAAAAAGAACGAGAAGTGTCGCAGGGCATCTGGCAGGAACTATGTTTCTTTCGTATTCGGTAGGAATTAAATAAACCTAATTTTTATACTTTTTGGATCAAAATTTGGCCCATCCACCGAGTTTGCTCAAATCCCAATACAAAAATTTTTTTTTGCAATTTTCTCGATTTTTTTAAAATGGTACCCTTTAAAAAAATTGCAAGACATCGAGAATTTTTTCTATCTCCAATTTCGATAAAGCTCAGTATGTAAGGAAATTTTAATATCTCAGAAACTCTGCATTGTAACTTATTATAGGTGAAATAATTCTTAAAATCGGTTTAGTAGTTAATTCATAAATGACGAATTTTCATACAAACGATCATCTCCTTTTCACCACCAAAATTACAGAGTTTCATATAAACTTTCATTCCCAATTTGTCCCTCTTAAAGAATGAATTTCATTAGATATTTAGCATTATTTTCTTGTGAAAATTATTATTTAGTTATTTTAATTTTTATATACAACATAATGCTCGAACCCTAAATAATTTATTTTAATAATTTTTTATTTTGTTTTAGGTGAGCTATGAAAAAATACTTGTTATTTAATCCATAGAGACGTAGGGTAAGTTCGAAAAAATTAACAGAATCTTATGTTTCATAAATTTTTAACGGATGTCTACCATTTCTATCACTTACTGATATATAAAAGAAGTAAATAATGGGTGTACTTTGTGATTTATAGAAGAAGTAAATAATGGGCGCACCAACAAGTCAATGTGAGGACATCACTGATAAATCATGGTGTGGTCCATCAAGTGAATGATATCCTTAAGATTTATTATTAAATTAAAATTTTCGATATATTTATTGATTTATAATTTCATTTCATCATTATCATGATTAATTTATTATATTAAATGTTTTCATACCACATTTCAAGACGACAGGCGTTAGTAATCACTGCATGAGTGTGGGTATGTATAGGTGTGTATACGATAGGTGCAAGTTATAGTAAGAGAGTATATTTTCTTGATATGATAACAGCACCGCTATTATATACAATGTATCCCTGTGTATAGCTTTTCATCAGTTTATTAATATTGACATAGACGCTGCTTTACTTTGTCTGCTGATGTGATATTCACGCCGCTTTGATCATCGTTCACTACCATCGTCGTCTCTATGAAAAGATAGATACCTTAGCGTGAGATGATAGATACCCCCCATCATCATTTTGTACAATATATCGAGTGTCCCGTTAATATTGGAAAAAAAGACAATAATTATTTTTTATTTTTGGCACAAAAATAAATAAAATAGTTCATGTACACCTTAACAAAGTAAAATAATAAGAGTAAATTTACTTTGAGTAGAAATAAGAAAAAGAGTTCGTCTAAACATATAACCAAATACGTTTCAGTTTTGACATGAGCGACTATGATGGTTTTAGCGAATTGCCTAAGGAAATGAAGCAATTGCTTTTGTACTTATGATGGAATTTTTAAAATCGGAATCACTGAGGGTATTCGCTTAACTAACGCAGCTCTTGCCCTGCGAATTGATTATTTATGTTTGATTTGATAAAGATTTAAATTAATTTTATCATTGAATATCTCAAAATGAAAAGATTTTAACCTTATGAATTTTTTTCCTTATTTTTATGTATAAAGAATCTCAGATGCAATCTATCTTCGTTCATTTTTGATCTAAACATTACCACTGATATCTCGAAAACCTGTTTAACCGTAGGTTTTTATGAATTTTTTGTGGAGGAATTCCGTCCTTAATTCTTTGCAATATCTGTGAACACCCTGTATGTAATCTACTTTGTAGATGTATGCATACACAATTTCTCATTAATATCGTCTTAGTATGGTTTCATATCTCTAACTTATCCAACTGGCTGTGTCTTTTACCAACATTTTAATTTTTTTTCTAGGAATTTTTGTTTTTTTCAAAAATTCATTGTGTGTTTTTAAGTTCGAATGGAAAATTACCTTATTTTTTTAACTATGTAAAATGTCGCTGTAATGCTTTTTTGGCAAGCCAGTGATAAACAGAAAAAGATTTTAAGCACAAAGCCTACAAATGCTATTGATGATGATTTAAGGAAATAAAACGATTTTCATAAATTCGACACTCGAACTACAGTAAAAACTTCGTTTTTCTTAATTAACACACATAGTGTTCGAACTTATAGCAAACCCATTTTTTGGTTCGGGGGTTAATAAAATGTATATATTGTAATAATAAATTTATTTTAACGAAAATTTTTTTTATATAATACTATATCTTGGTTTACTTTTAGAGTGGAACAGATATTTCTTGAATTTTATAATACGGAATAAAATTGTAAGCTCCTAAATACCTTTTTATGACACTGGCAATGCATTTCAAAGAAAAAAGCTTGGGGGTAGATTTCTTATGATGTTTTTAGTTTAAATTGCTTAAATGAAGCGACTTTTTACTGCATTGATGCTTTACTAAGATATTCTATAATGAAAAATATATTAAAATACATTTTTTTTCATTTTAATATGTAACCCCAGTTATTATTTGTTCAAAGTTTCTATAAAATTTTACTCGTCGACATATCTCATGTTGTCGACATCTAATAGAATCAAAAAGGACTGACAATGATGAATAGATGGGCTTTGTTAGTTTTTTTCGCTAATTCCATATTACGCCAAAAAGACTGTTTAACCCATCTCAAAATATCTTCCCGTTTACGAACATATTTGAAATTTAAAATCGAAAGATTATTTGCGAACATCTTGTTAAGAAAGAATTTTTGTATTTCAGGTTCTAAATATCTTCTTAAATTCGACAATAATTGATTCCTTGATAAATTGTAGCGCAAATTATTTTCTATATTCAATTCTTTAAGGTCTCCATGTTTGAAGTTCACCAATCTGATATTAATTTAGTTGGTGTTTTAATATTCAATTAATTTATTTTAATTTTTACAAATAAAAGAAGCAATAACAAATATTCAAATAATATAACTTCATTTAATTTAATATTTCAAAGACTATAATACAAACTATTAAATAAAATTCGTCCTTAAAACAATTAATTGAATTTAGAAGTTTTATAATAATAATAATAAGAAAATTTTAACTAGATGCACACACAAGAAATACGATCTTGTATAACTAGAAAATTGCTTCTCGAATTTAATTAAAATATTATTTCTATTTGTTCACTGTATTTATTTATAACATTCATTCTTAACACAAAACAAAATACATTTCCAATTATAAAACTTTTCCATTTTGCATACATACTGCAAGTGGAAAATATTGAAAATCTTTTTATAGTTTTGTATGTATACAATTAAATTTTCTGATATTTTATATTGAAATAGACAACAAAGTGGTTTTTATGTAAAGTTCAGAATAATAGTGTTGGCATTGCATTGGCCTCGTTGTCCGAAATTATCGCATGCAATATGCAAGTCTACTTGCTTTCAGATGTTTAAAAAACAAATTGAAACTACAAAAATCTTAAATGTGTTATCTTGAAAGAGGGGATATATAAAATGGGAATGACTTATGCTTAAAGTGCACTAAAACTTTTCTAGAGTGTTTTTGCGAACTGAACAAAATCTAAACACAAACACATACATAACAAAAAAAATTAATAGTAAATTAAGATCCAGAAGAGGGCAGCTAGCTTGACCTACTTTTCCTCACAAACACTCGTGGTAGTATGAATAAACAAAGAAACCTTGTAATGTGGATCTATTCGTCTAAAACGTATTTCTGATGAAATCCCAATAGCAAAAAAAAATAAACTGAAAAGAAATCGATTGGAACGAACAGGCGGACAAATTAGCCAAAATGGGTATTTATCGGGGTGTTGAAATAGATGGAACATGAGTATCACCACTCCTGGCCAAACATTCATGATCATGACCATGCAAAAAATTCCATAAAAAGACTTTTTCTTAATAAATAGCTTCAAAGCATTTGCAAATCAAATAAGCATAGGCACAAACCCAATAAGCTTAACAAACTCAATGTTTCAGATAACGATCTCTAAAGACTTTTTCATGAAAAAGATTAATCTGGAACACACATTTTGTTTAAATTTGAAAGTCTCTCTCTTAAACAAAACCATCACTTGCAGTGGAATGATGCCAACTCAGGTGAAGTTAATGAAGTGTTGCCTGAGAATATTCTAAAGTTGATTAAATCTGTAGAGCTTCTAAAACATCTATAAAGCAGAGTACGGACAATAAATCAAACTGATCGTAGTACAAAATATCTTCAAAGACATATACTCGTAACTCAAATAATTGTGTAATGGTTAGAAAAATCGTAAAACGAAAAAAATCGGTTATTGAATAAAACACACATATTATTTGTTGTATTTTAAAGACTATTTAGAAAACAAGAATAATAAATATGCTTAGAAATTCGATAACTACAACATAGAATTGCATATACTGCACATATAAAGAAATGATAAGTTGTGTGTTTGGTTGTTAACACTTCTATATTATATTTCGATATAAGCATCCTAACAACAGTTAATGTGGTCTTTATATGCACTATCTTTCTTTGGTAAAGAAGAACTACTACATGAACAAACATACATACAAACAAACAAACAAATAAATGTTTTAGATAGATATATTATAATGTATTTACATAGTGGTGGTATAGTTGTATGATTCTTACTACAGTCATTTTAAACAGATTCTTCCAACAATCTCTTACTTATATACGTACAGGGTAGACTTTTTGTGAGATGTTGATCACTTGAGTGTGTCCAACATAAAATATTTAGGTCGAAATTGAAAAAATGATTGTGTTACCAATTTAAACACGGAACCGGGGACCCAGGTATATTTTTATAAAAAGGTATGTTCTTAAAAACATTGGCCATCATCCTATACAAAAACGCTCTTAACTGGACAAGTGAAATTTTCAAAATTTAAAAAACCCCTGACAAATTTTTCCGGTTCGGAACCCTAAACTCGCATTTGAAAGATATATAAGAACACTATCCATTAAATTACGTTTTTCCTTAAAGCATTTTGAAGATCGTTTCTAATTTTTTACTTTTTTTGGATACGGAACCCTAAACTTGCAGTTGAAGCATAGCTAAGAACACTCTCGATTCAATTTTCTTTTAAAAGAAACCAAAAAAATCAAAATTGGCTTATCCGTTTTGGCGATGATACAGACAGACAGGCAGACAGACACACAGATAGACACACAGATAGACACACACAAATTACAAACTTATAACACCCCTTTTTTTAGTTCGAGGGTTAAAAATGAAACCAACGAATTGAATTATACTCATAAGAAAGCTATGCTTACCTTCTTAAATTTGGTTAATATTTCATTCCTCTGCGTTTTACAGATATAAATTTTTTTTGTGACGATCACACAATAATGTAAAAACTTTCCCATATAGACAAGTTCTTTTAATTGCTCCGAAAATTTCAAAATATCTTTATGTTGCGTGGTCAGGATAAAGTAAAGCACCCCTTTTAAATGGATGAAAGTGTTTACGCCTTTATATGTTCGGGTTAAATATCGTGAATAAAAGATGATATTGATATCAAATTTTCGTCAGTCGTAATATAAAAGCGTTGCATAGAAATTATAGTGTTGGAGAAGAGAAGACAAATTTTCTCCTAATATTAAGAGACTGAGAGAAGAGATGAATTAGAAAAGTAATAGAAAACCATCTAAAATAATATTTACACAAATAATTACGATTATTGATTTTATGAATTTATATAACATTAAAAAATATTGCCGTGCTTTGACTTCAGTCCTTCTTACATAGGAATTAAGCTAGCATTTAACGTCTAAGCTATATATGTCTGTTGAAATAAAAAAATGAAGTTGAATTTATGAAATCAAACTCTACCTGTCGTCAAAAGTTTTGCATTAGTATGCAAAAAAATCCAAGATGATTGTACTATCTATGGTTCCTATTATTTGTATTTTACATAATACATTTTGTGGGTAGATAAATGCAACTACTAAATGTTTTTACAGACAATAGTAATTTGATTATACGACGAACACCAGAAGAATGTTATAACATTCGTTCATTGGTTATGTAAGTGTTTTCTGTATGATTTACGTATAAAAGAAAACAAACCAAAAAAAGAAATAAAACTAGTTAAAAATATTATAGTTTTTGATAAGAGATTTTGTGAGAAAACATTTGGACCATATATTTAAACATCAACTTGATTGGTATCGAAGTGACTGTTGGCACTGTCAATTGAGCCCTGCTTCGACAAAACGTACCTTAACTTTGTCAGAAATAAATGCATACTTATTAACAATTTATAATGTAAAACTGCTAGTTTACCTTTGTGCTCAAAACGTTTTCTGGGAGTAAAATTAATCGTGGTATAAAATATAATATCATTTATTAGTAAGAGAACTCTTCTTATTTTGTAGCCTTTGCTCCGAGAATACCGTTTTTCATAGGAAATTCAACTTCCATTGTAGAAACACTGTCGCACATTTCAAGCGATTAAACGAAACTTAAAACGAATACTTGCATAATAAGCTCCAAGTTTCACTTCAGCAGACTCACCTGAGACATATAACTTTTCATTTTTCAATAAACAAGACTAGACAATCAATAGACAAGATAATACAGTTTCATGTGAATCCCAAAAAGCATGTACCTTTACCTAAGTTCCTTGCTTGTACAAGCAGGCAAACATTTTCCACTGGCTCCCATAAAAATCTACTACGAAGAGTCGATTCCTTAGTTAGACTGTTTCTTTTCCAAAATTTAGTGACATTGAAAATCAAGACAAAAAATTTTTTTATTACTTCTCTATGTGAAAATTATTTTTCGAGCTATTTGACTTTTCCCCTCTTAAGAATACCCTATGTATTATACACTCACATTGAACACGAAAAGTCTAAATTTAATTTAGTTATTACGAATTCGGCTCACGTAAAACGTAAATAAACATAAAAAAAAGGAATAAATATAGAAAAAAAACCAACTCATTAGATTCACTTTGTTTGTAACTCCTTTTTTCATTTTATGTTATATTTTTAAATAATAATTTAATTATAATTACATTTAATTTATAAAAATATATAATATAATGAGAAAAATTAAGATTAATAGAATTTTACATGTTTTCTTTTTTTCAACATTTTCTGTCTGTATATTCCATTAAAATAAATCACATAATTTGTGAAATTATATTTTTTCCCTCATTATTTTAATTCATTTTATCATCATTTAAATGCTATACAGGCTGTTCAGCCAACTACAGATAAAAGAATATCAGCAATTATGCTTTGAAGTTCCATTCTAATTTTGGACCCGATGTACCATTAACGAGACACGGACTTATTAGTTTCTCGATTCCTATAAACCTAATTCGAAAGGTGCCGAAAATAATATTTTATTACATTTTTACTAAAAATTATATTCCCAATAATTTTCTTTTCTGATTTAAATATTTCAAAAATAACGACGTTCACGGTTCTTAACTATAGAATTAAAAAATTTTCGAAAAAAAAATCAAATTTTATAACTATATAGATATTTTGAAATTCGAAAAATTTCAAATTTTTTATGTTAGAACTTTGAACGATAATTTCTGGTATTCTTTTGTAGCCATCTTATTCATCCTGTATAACACTAATACAAATATAGTGGGTGTGATGGAGACGTTATATAATACATAGTTTTTAATATGTTTATAAGGATATGTTATTACTTTAATTATTTTATTCATGGGCGGAGGAGGTGTTTTCTATATCTTTAAACGGTTAAAACAAAGTTGACATACACGAGTACGCCTCTGGTGAATAATTGAAATATATTCTCTAGATAATTTATTATCGCACGGTGATATTATATATAGATGCAATATATTTCACAGTTAGTATGAAAATTTCGTATAAGCTGCTCCAGAATAACCCTACGAAAATGTAACACTGTTATTACAAATCGTAAAAATTATTATATTTGACTAGCTTGATGCCCCCGTTTCACTGGGCTTGAAAGTAAAAACCACCGCATTATTGCCTCCACCTCCCTTGATTTCACCTATCTTCCTTCCATAACACTCGAAAGGATTGTTTTATAAAGCTAAAATATATGCACAATTTTCAATTTTTCTAAGTTTATAATAGTCATAATTCATTGACTATATCAAAAAAGATGGCCATGAATTGTTTTTTACTATTTTAAATTTTTACAGAAATCTTTAATTTGTGGTTCAAAATGATGATCATAGATAGACAGTAAAATGCCAGTTTATATTTTTTTTTTTAAATATATCTATATAAATTATAGCTCATTTGTTATTCTGATATATGAGCTATAATTCTCTACCGTTTACTTCAATTTCATTCGCTAGTTTTTGCGTGAAAGCTTAAAAAACAAACAAACAAACATCCTTACTTTCGCATTTATAATATATAGGGATTTCCTAGAGAAAACTTTCAAAGCACCGCCAAAATAAAGCTTAAAAAGACGCTCATGGATTAACAGTACAATTAACGAGATATATTATATAGGGGGATAATAATATATTAAAGCATGTTTAGTAATTTTGTTTTTTTACATGATTAAATGACTAAGAATAAATTTATCATTCTCTACTAATTAAAAAATTCCCTTAGGAACTCAAGATAAACTTAATTTTTATTTCATTAATTTTCATTATTTTTGTATTCGTTTTTTAAAAGATATATTGAACATTTTTTTAGCCCAGACAAAAAGATTGTGGGAAAGAAGTCTGTAAAAGTCTGTTTACATTATTGGGAGTACAGATATTTGCAGCATTAGTATATGTGCTTTCTAACACAAGCAAAATTTTAAAAATTTTAAAAATCTCCGACAAAACTATTTTTCCTTATAATTCTTTCGATTTTCTGGAAACTTAGCTATAAAACACTATATTATTATATAATTTCAATGATCAAGTCAGTTAATTTGTTTAGGAGCTATGTTGCCACAGACAAACACACAGACACACAGTTAAACATCTCAAACTTTTAAGAACATAGGACCATCAGTAGTGATGTGGATATTTATTTTGTTGAATTAATGACATAAGGAGGTGGAAACGTTACGAAAAAGTTGATCTTAATACAGCTGAATTTTGATTACTAGTATTCCTTCCAGAAAAAATATGCAAATTATTCAGATTTTAAAATCATAAACATAAATTTATAATTTTAAATTTTTTTTAACAACAAGATATAAATTATAATTACCAGACTGTTGCCAACACTTAGCCAAATATTATTCTTATTATAAAAACACAGGCCAAACCGAGATTGGATCGCTCAACTATCACACATCCTGTAAAAATTTACGCAACCAGTTTCAGAAGGAAGACGTATGTATCCGAAACTCAGACGTGTTATAATAAATTCTCAAAAACGTTGCCAGCGCTTGTACCATAACGTAAACATACAGTAATTAACAACTACACTATTAAAATAATTGACGACAATAAATAAAATATCACCTTTTTGTTTCATAATATCATACATAAAATGTTGTTTCTCCAAGGTACATTTAAATATATGGAACATTCATTATTTGACAAATAAATATACAATTTACAATTTACAAAGTTGTTACAACGGTAAATAATTATGTATAATATAAAATACACGCTTGTTTGAGTCGATATTTTTGTTTTGTTTTGTTAGTTAATTTTATAAATGCTATATGTGTTCATTTTATACCTTTGTTGTACGTTGCATGAAACAACGTGAAAACATTGTCTGTTGTTAATTTTTTATTTTCTTCTTTGAGAGGGAATTTTTAGCCAAGTTTATAAGTTTTCATAATATTAACTCAAGAACGAAAAGAGTTATAAAGTTTTTATAGGGTGTCAAGACGTAAAAAGGGAGTTTGATTTCGTAAAAGAGCAACATAGGTCAGTTGGGTCTTGCAAACCGTTAGAGATAGAACAAAATTTTAAATGTAAATGTTCCTTATAAAAAGATAAACAACTTTTGTTGGAAACATGAGTCGTAAACATCATTGTTTGTTTAAATTGGCAAATTTTTCGGCAGACAAGTAGACTAGCAGACAGTACCAGTTAAAAGAAAGGGAGTAATTAATTACCAAAGCTTATAACTGATTGTAGTTTTCCATTAGGATTAACTTTTCTTAATCATTATTTTAGAAAGTATAAAAACAAAGGTACTTTACTCTTGTGAACATCTAAAAAACCATAATTTGAAAAAATCAATTTAAAAATTTTTGTGAATGTAAATTAAAAATTCAAATTCACGAGCTGGTTTAAATATTAGCTTTAATGAACTTCATTCGTTTGAGTAATTAAAACTGGTTAATTTTTTATTGTCGTACAACTCCCTCGCAATAAAACAATAGAATTTAAATGTATCCAATCTCAGTATTAAATAATAATATTATAAGTGATTACTTTTTTTTTGAAAACAGAAAAGGAGGAAAACATCCGTACTCGTTATATAATGTTTTTTATTCATAAGGCAATCTGCACTGACGACTGAGTCTGGAATTACTCTTTGTCTTGTTATCATAAAAGTTTTATACATTTCGTATTTAAAATGGGTATTCGTTACTAAATAATGAACTTAATGAGCTGCATTTAATAGATATAAATATTAAAGACATAATTTTGTTTATAGTATAGTAAAACAGTAAAACATTTTACATATACATCCGCCATTGACTATTCACTACAGACTACATAATGAGATACTTGCATCTATTATAATTATAGAAGCGAAGAAAATTTTTACTCCGGTCAAGTTCTACATCAAATCGCTAAACGCGAGGTAAAGCTGCTGTTTTAGTATGTTATTCGAACCCATGAGGAGAGTCAGTGTGATACTACGTTTTGCAAGCAAAAAAAAGTGGTCCTACCTGCGTAATTCGTGAAAAACTACACAATTTTTGGACTTTTTTCGGTTTTTGCAGTTCAATTCAAAAACTATGAGCTTTTGAAGTCAACCGACAGATCCGTATGTTACCAGCACAACTTCTACGTAACCAGATCTTAGTGTCTGAAAACTTATTTTAATTTTTTAAATGAAAGGTTGGTTTTATAAGGAACTAGTAAGGGTCCAACCATAAATTACTTCATATCAATTTTACGATTTTTACCCCTCTCTCTCCTAGTTACAGTTGGATTTTTTTTTTTGGAGCCCCCTTTCTTGGCGTGACGTCACATATTTTATAATTTAATAGAAATAATTAAAATAAAATAACAGTTAAAATAAACTGAGTACTTTGATAATGTTTTACACATATAATATTGTTGATTCACAAGTAGTGACGGAATTCTAAATAAACTGTTGTATATTTTAATAACTTCTTTCCTCCTATTAAATTAAAGTGTTTTATCAAAATGAAGATATAATTGGCACAATTTAGTGTGTTTTAGAAGATACCAGACACAAGAACAGTGTTTTCCACATAGAAACCCTTGTCACAATACCAGGAATATGAAAGATTGTGTATAGCGTAAGTAAACGAGACGAAAACCTAGGAACATGAATTTAGCCTCTTGATCCTGTAACGTCTTGTATAAATAGTGAATATTTCTTACGAAAAACAAATAATGAATATGTCAAAAACGGTAATGATGATTTAACAGTTTTATTTATTTATATATAATGTCAGAAACACAAGCAAACATTTATTCTACTTTTTTGTATCTTAAATTAACGCTGTACGTTACGTTAAATAATACACGGAAAATAGCGTAAAAATTACATTTCCTCGTGGACAATCAGTCATCAGTCTACTTGATATGTTGCTGAGTCAAACACGGATGGACTTAAATTCTTCTAGCAATGTACTGCTTTAAATTTTATTATGAGGAAAAACTTTATTTCAAAATCCACGACGAACATTATAATATTAACTTCTGAAATGACACGTTAAAATATTTAGTTTATTTTTCGTATATGAAAAGAATGTTTCCAATACAAACTCACCAATAAATTGATATATAAATTTTGTTAGTTGAAGAGTGGTAACAGAAAACATGTATGTTTAAAATAAAGTCTATTGTTGTAATTTGAACAATTAATAACTATACAAAACTCTCCTACAACATATTATAGTATAAAATGATGTTTTTGCATATGGAAAAAAGTTTCTCTTATA
Organism: Chrysoperla carnea; assembly: GCF_905475395.1. Classification (NCBI taxonomy): domain Eukaryota; kingdom Metazoa; phylum Arthropoda; class Insecta; order Neuroptera; family Chrysopidae; genus Chrysoperla; species Chrysoperla carnea. The sequence continues at coordinate 24,512,883 of NC_058341.1, forward strand.
TTATACTAATTCTACAGTTTTGTGTTATTACCACAATATATTGAAAAGTTTTTGGGTGAACAAACAATGTTCAGTTTTTAGGATGTAGGGTAGAGTATTATACCGTGATTCGGTGTTTCTTCACCCATGCAAACGTAGAACTAAAATATAAAATGCATTTTTCGAAAAAATACATAGATATGTTTTTTTTTTGAGATTTTTTGAATATAAATACCATAGGCGTTGATAGCTAAGGGGTAAAGTGAGCAAGATTTCTATGTAGCAAATATTTCTGGCTACGTCCATGATGACCAAAGATGCTTGGTTTAAGAAATTAAATGCTTAATTAAGTTTTTGCAAATGGTTTACGTTTTAACTATTTGTAACTTTACTTGGAAAACATACAGTTTTGAGGTACAATAGTGATTTAAGAAAAGACTATTTTTAATGTTTCATTTTAGAAAATGACTTTATAAATCATATAATTGTTTATTTTGAGTGCATATTGTGAGCCAAGGTACATCAATCTCCCTCGTATATATATGTGTACATAAACTTTTGGCCGTATTAATTAGTCAAACAATTTCATGAGTAAATATACCTATATTGTCTAAAGTTTGAGTTTATGATTTTATTGAGAAATATATAACATTGGAATTGAAATTTTTATACAATAATCATCCTCATTGATTTTTTGTATTAAATACTTTTGTATTAAATGTTTTGAATAATTTATGGTAAATGTCTACGAAAAATTTAATTTAGGAATTATTTCATAAATTGCGTCCCTCAAATATAGCAACGAGATTTTTAATACCGTGTAAAAGATAATTTGAATACTGTGTGCTACTGTGAATACTGTGTGGAGTGCTAATTTTCACAAGTCCATACCATACAAAAATTTCGATTTTTTTGATTTTATGTACAATCGGGGAGACAACCTTGTGATTCATCATGATTTATTAAAAAGAAAAGATTCGACGCTAAATTACGATTCAGAATTCTTGTGGGCTATAAAACTCTTCTTTGTACACGGATACGCGTTATTCAAGAAAAAATTTAAACATACAATTCGTAATTTTTTTTTGCTTATTAATTTGAAAATGCAATACAGTTTTCGAAATAACCAATTTTTCAAACTAAGTTTTTATTCTCATTTTGTTTCAGGTGAGTGCATGCTGAAATAGTTTGTTATTTTTTATATTACCTATAACAGCAGACGCTGGTAAGTCACAGTTTCATGCAAATAAAATAAAAAATAAAAACGCAGCACCTTTGAAAAAGTCTAATAGAGAAAGTTCACCGAAATGAAGCCAGGCATGGAGTTTCAAGTATGTATTGAGCATTTAACAAAAAGGGTGTTGTCCCGCTGACTATTTCATTATGATACAAAAAAAAAATTCAAATACGTTCATAAGTTTTAAGACTAAAAAGTTCAAGTCAAAAAACAAAGTCAAATAAGTATGAAAACTATTATTTTATCAGTAGAGAAAATGCTTTATAATCCCAAAACTGTTATTATTTTAAACATTTACCAATTGAAACATTTAATCAGAATGCTTACTTACTTAACTAACTATAACTAATCAAAAATTCAGACAATTGAGCTGAGAGCTAATTCTTATAGAGTTGTGCGTGGTCATTTCAGTGTGAAGGTGGTGATTAAACAACAAACAAAAATAAAATTTGTGGTATTTTTTAGTTTTTTGCAATATACATTTAATTATACGACCACCTCAACATATCTAACCTGAATTCAATAATCGACGATAATACAATTAGTAAATAAATAATTAAATATAAAAAAAAAAACCTTAAATAATATATTAAATAATGATTATTATTATGAAATCTAATTACAAAATAAATAAATCAATAAATTAATTATGAAATTTCTTACCAATAATAATGTAAAATGGAAAGTTTGTATTGTGGTTTACAAGGTCAAAAGTTTATTATGTAGAAATATTTAATTTTCATTAGTCGTTGTTTGATATTTTGTAAATGAAAAAAGATTTTCCATCAAAACTCATAGCAATAATTTTGAAATTTAGCTCCCCCCGAACCAAAAAGAAGGGTGTTATTAGAGGGGTAAGTTAGACCGCTATTTGTATCTGTTTGTATGCCTGTCCGTGGCTACGTTGCTCTTAAACGGACGAACCGATTTGGATTTTTTTTAAATTTGGTTTAAAAGATAATTTAATTTGAAGTGTTCTTGGCTATGTGTTAGTTTAGGGTTCCGTACCCGAAACATTTGTCGGGGTTTCAATTTTGTGAATTTCACTTGTATACAAAAAAACTCCAATTGATTATTTGAGTCCCTAGTTACTCTTTACTTGAAAACTCCTTGTAGTTAAACTTGATACGAAAAAATGCTCAAAGAGGAACATCTTGAAAAGACCTTTTAAGATAATCATTTACCACGCAAGGTAATCTTAAAGACTAAAGACTCTGAAACCCTCTAATGCCTAACTGTTTTCGTTAAACACAAATCTGTACAAATCAGTCTTGGTCTTGTAAATGAGTTATTACAAGATTATATGTTCTAAGTTAATCATTGAAAGAACATGACTAATGCATAAAAACAAGGCAGAAGTAAAAGTATAGGTAAGTAGACTAAAGGTATTTTTGCGATGCTTCAAGCTTAACAACTTCATTTTGAAACCTTTTTTTATAAAAGAGCACATCTTTTCCATGAAACGCACAACTTCACTAGGTGAACACGACATACAGACAGCAAAAAAATATTTTAATATTATTCAAACGGTTACATTGAAAATAGAAAATATTCAATCAATGAAAATGAAATATGAAAACCCAAATACGGTACAAATACAAATATTGAAAAGCCATTGAAACAGAAAAAATATGAAACGTAGGAACAGTGTTTTATTAAAACAGATAAAATATGCACATATTTATCTTCTTACACCATTTTTATATATTAATAACTAGCCGTTATACGTCCAAATCGCTGACCAATTCTTTTAGTCCTCTTGATCTCCTCTTCTGTTTCGCGATATGTCATGAGTTTTCTTATTTTTCCTTATCCTTTAGAGTCTTAATGGAGGTCAAGCTAATTTTATTGTATGATAAAGTATAATATGGTATAAAAAAGTATAATTTTAGAAACATAAACAAACATAGAAGCCAAGGAGCCCCAATTATCAGTTACTAATATTAGTTTAATTATTCCTGACATTTCCTCCTACGAACAAACAAAAATACAAACAATCAAATTTTACTTATTTTCTAAAAGTAGTGTAGATGTGGAGTATTATAACCTTTGAAATACTTTTATTGTAGGTAAAGCATTGCCTTATTCATTCTATGTCTTCAGTAACGGTGTGTCTGTAGAACGGAGGTGTTAAAAGGGCAAGCCCTTATATATTGTATATACTTATATCAAATCATTTAAAAGACGATCGGTATACATATACCTATTTGTTAACAGATATAAATTTCATTACATCATGCATGCCTTCCGTTATGTCCACAAATCGATTTTTGATGAGATGTTTATCGAAAATAGAATATTAACAAATTAAATAATACATTTTTATACCATGTATATATGAAATATACATAGTATATTAAGTTTATTCCCAAGTTTGTAACGCTTAAAAATAATGATGCTAGGAAAAAAATTTTGTCATAGGTGTTCATAAAATCACCTAATTAGTCCATTTCCGGTTTTCCGTCCGTCCGTCCGACCGTCTGTGGACACGATAACTCAAAAACGAAAAAAGATATCAAGCTGAAATTAATACAGCGCACTCAGGACGTAAAAAGTGAGGTCAAGTTCGTAAATGAGCATCATAGGTCAATTGGGTCTTGGGTCCGTAGGACCCATCTTGTAAACCGATAGCGATAGAACAAAAGTTTAAATGTAAAAAATGTTCCTTATCTAAAATTAACTTTGCGTATTCCATTCAAAATTATTAATTATTTCAAAATTACAAGTATTGGTTTTTTCGATTTTTTGGAATTTTTTTAAGGGGTACCCCTTTACAAAAATCGAAAAAATCGAAAAAAAAATGTTGGCTCCGATTTCGATAAAACTCTGTTTATAAGGTAATTTTGACCCATAATTTACAAAAATCCTATTTATATAACGATTAGGAAACTAGTTTCGGAGATATCGAGCCAAAATATGGGATAATGGGTGATATTTCAAAAACAATGCTTTCAATCATCAAATGAATACGATTTTTGAATTTTTTGGGTCAAAATTACCTTATATACTAAGTTTTATCCAAATCAGAAACCATAAATTTTTTTCGATTTTTTGGAATTTTTTTAAGGGGTACCCCTTTACAAAAATCGAAAAAATCGAAAAAAAAAATGTTGGCTCCGATTTCGATAAAACTCTGTTTATAAGGTAATTTTGACCCATAATTTACAAAAATCGTATTTATATAACGATTAGGAAACTAGTTTCGGAGATATCGAGCCAAAATATGGGATAATGGGTGATATTTCAAAAACTATGCTTCCAATCATCAAATGAATACGATTTTTGAATTTTTTCTGTCAAAATTACCTTATATACTAAGTTTTATCCAAATCAGAAACCATAAATTTTTTTCGATTTTTTGGAATTTTTTTAAGGGGTACCCCTTTACAAAAATCGAAAAAATCGAAAAAAAAAATGTTGGCTCCGATTTCGATAAAACTCTGTTTATAAGGTAATTTTGACCCATAATTTACAAAAATCGTATTTATATAACGATTAGGAAACTAGTTTCGGAGATATCGAGCCAAAATATGGGATAATGGGTGATATTTCAAAAACTATGCTTCCAATCATCAAATGAATACGATTTTTGAATTTTTTGGGTCAAAATTACCTTATATACTAAGTTTTATCCAAATCAGAAACCATAAATTTTTTTCGATTTTTTGGAATTTTTTTAAGGGGTACCCCTTTACAAAAATCGAAAAAATCGAAAAAAAAAATGTTGGCTCCGATTTCGATAAAACTCTGTTTATAAGGTAATTTTGACCCATAATTTACAAAAATCGTATTTATATAACGATTAGGAAACTAGTTTCGGAGATATCGAGCCAAAATATGGGATAATGGGTGATATTTCAAAAACTATGCTTCCAATCATCAAATGAATACGATTTTTGAATTTTTTCTGTCAAAATTACCTTATATACTAAGTTTTATCCAAATCAGAAACCATAAATTTTTTTCGATTTTTTGGAATTTTTTTAAGGGGTACGTACCCCTTTACAAAAATCGAAAAAATCGAAAAAAAAAATGTTGGCTCCGATTTCGATAAAACTCTGTTTATAAGGTAATTTTGGCCCATAATTTTTAGGTCAAAATTACCTTATATACTACGTTTCATTCAAATCAGAACCAATAAATTTTTTTCGATTTTTTGTTTATGTACTTTAGTTTATTTATACGAAATATACCAAGGTATACTAAGTTTTGTCCCAAGTAGGTATAGGTGTTCATAAAATCATTAAATTAGTCCATTTTAGGTCTGTCTGTCTGTCGTCTGCCCATCTGTCATCACGATAACTAAAAAACGAAAAAACATATCAAGCTGAAATTTTTATATAATGCATCTAAGTGAGCAGTATTATATACATGTGTTCTCTCCCACTCTATGCATGCACACAACAGAAGAACTGTTGTATAGCTGAAAACTATAATATCTCTTACTTAGATGCATTGCTTAACGCATGTACTTTGTCATACTCGCGATATTTATATGCCTAGATGTAAATCGAACTAGTGGTATATGTGTGACATGTATGTATGTGTAATGTGAAAGAGTAATCAACACTGCCTATAAATAGTATTTCAACAATTAACTCAGTCAATTGTTTGTTTTCACTTGTTTCTTATTAAATCTTATCCTTGACTGAATCTGAAAGTGAAAAATCCGTATGTCTATCTGTAATCTAATATGCCTGCACATATTTCCAAACTCCATATTGACTAAAACAATGGCGTACTAGAAGATAATGAAAATGATTGAATATTTTTAAATGACTATTTGTCTTAGACAGGAAGCGAGTAGTCTTAGCAAGTAGTAGATTTTCTTGAGCATACAACTACAAATTATTTTTGTGCTCAAGTTAAGATATTACTGTTACTATTCAAGTAACGCGTTTATTGATACGATAAAAACCATAGCACAAATTAAATATTTTTGTTAGTTGAAATCGATCAAATGTCGTATATGAAAATGGAAGTAATCTATTGAGATACTAAAAGCAACAGAGTTTTGATTTATGTAAATAACAGTTGTTGAAACCTTTGTCAGTAGTTGTTGTGAACTATTGATTTCAATACCATACTGCTCTACCTACCTGTTAACTTTTTTTATTAATGACACAGATAGTCTTCTATTCGCATAATACAACTTGTTTGCAATAAAATTTCTATACTTATTTCTCAAACGAGGATATTCAAAGTACATATAATAATAATCAAACAATTTTTAAATAAAATAGGAAATAACGACATCGAAAATTTCGTCACCCACCTCCCATATAAACACATACATGGATTTATTGACTATAACAACATCAGATATAAAGACATATCGGCTATCGGCGATTCCTTCAATGTGATTTTGAATGTAATTGTTTTGTATGATGGTTTTTGTAGTTCTTCGAAATATAAAAAGAAATACGAAAAACATAGTAAAAAATATTCAACCAATGGATTAAAACATTTCTCAGTAAACAAGTGTATAATCGAAAATTGTGGAAGTGACATTTTCGATGTTAATAAAAATTATTTTTATATTACTTCGTATTTGTTTATTGAATAAATCTTTCGTGGAAATTATTATTTAACACATAATATTACGATATTGTTAATTAACACATATTATAAATTAAAGGTACTTCGTTCCTGCTAGGAGTCGTAAAACGTAGTATAAATATAAAAACAAAAATGAATAATTAAAATAATCAAAAACCCGACTGCGTTAAATAAAATCGGAATAGATAGAAATAAACCCAGTAGTTTAAATAGTGTGTTTAACAGTCGGGGCCCATTAAAATCTAAACCGGCTCATATCTTCCCAATTATGCGGCCCTGATTGTAAAAGTCGGTATGTAAACTACTGCACTTGTTCTTTTCTTTTCAGATTTTATTTAACGCAAGGTTTCTAATTTTTCTAAATTATTTATTTCATTTCTTTTGTCTTGACACTATAATAGCCCTCTTCATTACTCCTAGTTAAGTTTTGAGATAAAACTTAAATATATTTTAGTAATCCCCTTTTAAATTCCTTTATTTTGACACCCTACTCAATAGGTTTGATTAGTTTTATTAACGAATTACTTTTACGCCCTAAAATTATCTATTTTGTTTTGTTTTTTCAAACACCTATCTAATGACACTTGAGTTTTAAGACGAATAAAACGGTACCTTCAAATGTCGAAATCCATCGTGCCGCTTGGAAGATACGAGGTAATAAAGAAATTTACAAACAAATATATGCATACAAGATACGCGCCAAAAAAACATAACCATTACTTGACAGTCGGGTAAAAATACAGATTTTCATATTTTTTTAAGTAAAAATAACGCAAAAACGATTAAAAAGCACAAGTTTTACTACGTATTTATTATAATCAATTTAATAAACACAACAATTCAGGTTAAATAATTGAACTTGGATCTACCGTGTTGTGTTTTCGTTTAACTCCAAGAAAGAAAACTCATTAATGTAAAAGGTTTCACCATATCACAGCAAAAAATATAATATGTATGAAAAGCTATCACAAGCAGAAAAAAAATTTAATAGTGGAATATGTTAAGAGTTTATGTGGGGGAGTTTTGTGTATGTACGTACATATATATCGTTCGTTTATATCAGAATATCATATAAAGATTATTCTGGTATATATCATACAGTTAGTTACAAGTGAAATACTCATATTACTTTCATGTTCATTATTTAACGATTTCCTTCAAGCGGCCATTATGATCAAATCACCTTGCTTTTTAAGCCCCCGATTTTCAAACAACTGAGTAGATTTTCTTAAAACGTAGTTTAAAACTCTCAATCAAAATACCTTTCTAACAAAAAATAATACCGAATCATCCCTTAAGGATTTAATGTCGGAGGTTTCTTTAAATTTTTTCTCTTCAGTATCTTACGATATATACTCATTTTATTGCCAAAAAAACCATCTTCTCTGCTCAGTTTCTTTTTGTAACGTCCTTGTAATTAACTTATTTTTAACCTTCTATTGATGGAAATATAATTCACGAATTATTGATCAAAATTAATGCCCTCTCTTCAAGTACGTAAGTTTTTAATCGATGAAAGTATCGTTGAATTAACTACCCGCGCCTAACGGAATAAAATAATATATGATTGACGGTATTTTGTTCTATTATCATATAACGAGGGTCGGAAATTTAATTTATTTAGACATTTTAAATCTCAGAACCTACTAAAATTTAAATTGTATTTTTGTTAACAATCCCATGAACAACTCATCAGATAATTCGGCTAACCCAAAACGTTTTCGATCATGTCAGAGCAGCTAAAAAACATGCGGGCAGTCTTTGGGGATTGCCGACAGAAGTAAAAACTAAGTAATTTTTGAATTGTATAAATACACATTTATGCACATTAAACAGAACTATTCACAATTCTAGAAAAATATGGTGGGAGCGCAAATAAATACATTTGAATAGAATGATTCAATGTAATATAGCATTTATATGCGTTTCCACCATTTTTTCATAGGTTTTAATTTTTTGGTGCGGAGCCCTCAAAAACATTTTTTAGTAAAACGAACTGTAACTTAACCATCCTTGCAGCTACTTGAACACATACACAAATTTTCATCAAAATCGGTCCATCCGTTTAGGAGAAGTTCAATAACAAAAACACACGATGATGGAGACGGTGAAGATGACGCGAGTTCCATGATTCTTATTCACTTAAAAAGTGTTCAACCACAAAAGTAGTTTTTACTTCAAAAACTTAAAAGTGTATCGCTTTTTGTTAAATAAATATTTCATAAGATTCACTATGCAGATATCACTAAGTATCACAATATTTTTCTGATTGTCAATATTTTTCTTAGCGTCATCGTACCTGATTGGTCTATGAGAGTTAAAATAAGAAATACTCCTCAGCCAGTATATATTATACATAAGTTATATGTGTGTATAATTTTAACAACAATAACCATCATGTCTGATATTGTAACCCAGCAGGCATTTTAGGGTTGGGTGTATATTACTACACCTACCCATTTTTACTCATTTCATACTTTTACGACCATTGAAATAATATATACACACAGTATATAATATGGCTGATATATTGTTCTACAACACTAGTTTCAGATTAGTATTTTCATTTCATAACGACTAGTAAATAAAATAGTAATATTCGCGTTCATATTATACTGTACAAACTTTAATGTTACTGAGATTTTTAGATTGTTAATTCTCATGGAACTTTTCAATAATATTTATTACTGTATAAAAAGTTATATAAATGTATGAATATAATAAGGATAAAGACTCATGAGTAATAGACTTCCATCTCTAAGGTCAAATTCCTCCTCGTAAAATACTTTTAAAGCGTTTCGGTATCAAAACGAAAGTGTTACCAAAACATTGGCATTTTGTGTGTCAATTAATGGGTACTTAATACGTCTTCTGTATAAATATCAATTTCGATTTTCTGTACGGTTTAGGATAAATTAATTAATAAAAGCCATCCTGTTTACATGATGGTATATGGAGAAGTAGTAATAAATTTTGGTTTGAATTCCACCGATCCGCCTAATGTTGGTAGCATTCAACTTTGAACGAGATATAGCCGCTGAGGATGCTTTCTCAAAACCCCATAAATTCTGCATTACGAGTCGTACAACGTATATACAATACATCCCCACCCCTACCTTGACTTTTGAAACAGTGCATAAGTTTTACTTTTTCGGGTAAAATATAACAAAAAAGTTTAGTTTTTAAATTAATTTTAATTAAATCTCATGAAAATATAATATATACAAAAATTTGTTTAATTTTATTTTTTCTCGTTGAAGATATCATCAAGAAAAAAAGTTTTTTAAAACTTTTTTATATGACTATCATCCGTGAGAAGTTGACCCTCTCCAAATAATATACTAAATATTCTGAATTTTGGCTTCTCATTAGCTGTTATTTTAATAATATATCATACCTTCCTTGTAAATAAATAAATCTAAACGAGAGTCTAAATACAAATAATTAATAAAACAAAGAATTTTTATCCACTTGACCTTCAAGGTAAAACGATATAGTTTTAGAAAAATAATATGTATTTTTAACAAAAAATTGAATAAGTGTTAACTTGTTTTCATTACCTGTAATTACGTAATAAGCAAACAGTATATAAACCTGTAAAATTTTTAATTTAACTACATGTTCTGAAGATGATCAAAGAGTTTAAATATATGTTTATAAAGCCATGTGTTTTAGTATCTTTTTTACTCAAAAAAAATTATTGAAATAGGGTAATTTAAAAAAGTTAACAATTTAACATAGATCTATTATAACTTTGTTTTTCACCAACAAGTTGCAATAAAAAAATATTCCTTTTTTATTTAAATTTTTTGTTAAATGGTAGATGAAAAACAATTATCAATTAGGAAAATTTAGAAAATAACAACAAATTTATTTTTATTGTTACCAACATAGCTGAACGGTTTAAAACTTTTAAAACAATGTTTTCATTTTTAGTATTTATGTTTAATTTACAGAACCTTGGTTATTTTCTGTGTGGCTATAACCGTATAGTCAATGGTTCTCAATAAAAAAAATTTTGTGCTTTTATAATAGAGTAGTCACTTTGCAAGAGCGTCTTCTGGGGTGTCATTTCCGAAGGGTTTTAATAGTGTATTCTGAAACAGTTTTGTGTTTTTGTGGGGTATGCAAATAAGTGGCATATTTAGTTAAATCTCTTTTGTTGTACACTAAATATTTTCTTGATTAAAAAGAAAAGAGTCTTTTTTAGGAACAAATGATTATTCCTGGGCCCTTAGCTTTTTTTCTCTTAAAGAATTGAGAGAGCACGCCCGTAAATCATGAATTTTATTCGATTAATATTTCTAGGACAAGACTTTAAGTGTTAATATATTGTGTTTATATGTACCGTTACAATTTTTTAATACAAATTGGTCTTCGCAGCTTATAAAAACAAAAATTATTCTAGCTTCATGTTCCGCAGTTAAAACTATAATCTTTCATGGCCAAGCTAAGGGACTGCATAAAAATAAGGTACACTTGTTAATCTCTATCTCTACCTTATGAATCCTAAAGCGCGTAAAAAAATTTGCACAATAAAAAAATAATGATGGTTCATTTGCATTATTAAAAAAAAAAAAAACACAATTTTTAAACTAGGCGACACTGACACAAAATTGTAAACCATTTTTGAAGAGAAAGCTTTTTCCGGCGCCTTAGGCAGTTTTTAGAATGAAGAAAAAGCGATGAAATCACGTGTCCGTCCAGCAAAAGGTTAAAAAAACATTCTACACTGTCATTCAAAAAACCTGCGGTCCAAACCCAACTCAGTCAAAATAATTTTTTTGGTTATTTATAATAATAGCCTTTTTAGACACGGTAATAATTTCAATTTACAAAAAACACAGTTATTCCAAAGTTTTAAGATTTCACTTCTGTCGCCAGTCTCCTTGACTGACTATCATACTTTTTTATAGCGACTTGAGAACTAGAATAGATAAATGGATATGGTACTTAAATGCTGGTCGTATATCTTGATTTCGGGGCGAATCAATGTCGTTTTATTTGCTACCAGTCACCTAATTTTCCACTTACCCATTTCTGTCACATCCAAAAATCTTGATGCTATATATATACTTCTTGGGGGATTCCAAATTGGTACATTGTACATTTCCAACTTGCCATAACAGTGGGTTGTTTGTAGCAATATGGCGTAAAGCGTATGTGAATTTAGCAAATTATTTCATAAGTAATATAGTATATGTAGCAGATAAAATAAAGCCTGTAATGAATTTAACTGGCTTTCGATAAAGTCTTAATGACCAGCATTACCATTATTTTCCTTTTAATGATTGGGTAACTCGACCTTTTAACTGGTCGGTAGCAAATAGTTTGAAATTTTTTGTCAGTATCTCCAAGATTATTAACATAAAAACACAATTTTTTAGTATTAGGTTAAAGTTACGTATGTAACCAGTGACTTTAACCCGCCAACTTCAATATAAAATTGTTTATAGGCAGTTATAGCTAACAAAACAATGTCCCAGGTGTACAATTTATAAAATGTGATCAATTTGTATTGTAATTTACCTGCTTTTTATTATACAAAATATATTAAAATACATGTTGTGAATCTACAGGCTGTTTCAGGAGGGATAAGCTAAATAAGTATTTAAGATTAACGATTCAGGGACGCAAAATTTATATATAAGTTCGTGTAAACATAAGACGTGTCTCTAAAGTTAAAAACACGAACATTCCTATATTTCTAATAAGACCCCTGTTTAAACAAATTTTTTGGTTACTTAGCGTCTCTGAATGTGTACCCAAATAAACTTTAAACTTTCTCTTAACATGGATTCTTCTATCTCAGTTGACAATAAAACCTATGCTTACAATGACTTATATGTTTATTTTGTATTTCTTAGTGCGTAAGTATCTAATATTTTTACCAATCTTCCTGAAACCGCCTGTATATCGGTCAGGTTTACAAAAGTTATTTTTATCTGTTTTATGTGATATGTTTAAACTTTAAAAAACGGATACTGACTATATGTGCTTGGTCTTATTTTGTACAATTCATAAAAATGTATATAGGTTGGTTTGGAAAATAGGATTATTGAACGAATACTTTACTATGCTGCATAGAAATTTTTAGTATATTAAATATAGTCAAGTTGATAAAATTTCAGTGGTATCAGTTTTTCAATGAGTGGTATCAGTTTTGCTTATCTCACAGGCGGAAATCAAATTTTTTAATATTTCTTTCTTTTTTTTTTTCATAATTAACGCTATTTAATCTTTTATTTGGAAAATTGTTATAGAAAATAATTTTGTCAAAGCAAATCGAAAATTATATCCTTTAAAGAAGGTACTTGTAGTTTTTAATATATACATTGTGCATAGCCTTTCCCGTTAGGCTAAGTTCAAAAAAGTATTTTGAAATTCATCATCAAAATTGAAAACCATATTCTTTTTTTGAATTAGAGATTTTTAATAACTTGTGAAAAGTAGGAAAATTTTGAAGCCTCAAAAGCTAAAACTTTATCATTTAATTCATTTAGAAATAACAAGATAATTGGGGCACAGTGTAAAAGAAAATTTGGTCAAAATTGAGGATAAACGCGGTTTTAATAGAGTATAACTTGTGTAATTCCTTCTAAATTCTTATTTTTCAATTTGAAAATATAATGAGGTTTTTTTCAGTTTTTACGTACCTCACTATTTTTAAAAAGCTTAACAATTGGATTTCCTCTAACATTCGTGATTTTCTTTTAATTTTAAATTGATGAATAATTGTTATACCATGTATATATGAAATATACATAGTATATAAATTTTAGTCCCAAGTTTGTAACGCTTACAAATATTGATATTACGAAAAAAATTTGGTATAAATATTCATAGAATCACCTAATTGGTCCATTTTCGGTTGCCTGCCCGCCTGTCCGTATGTCCGTCTGTCTGCCAACACGATACCTAAAAACGAAAAGAGATATCAAGCTGAAATTTGTATAGCGTGCTCAGGACGTAAAAAGTGAGGCCAAGTCCGTAAATGAGCAACATGAGTAAATTATGTCTTGGGTCTTGGGTCCGTAAGACCCATCTTGTAAACCGTTAGAGATAGAAAAAAGACCGTTTACCCACAAGGGCGCTAATTAGGTGCAAAGTTTCTAGCATGTATTAATATGGGAATATCAGTTATGTGTGTGTGATTTTGAAAACTTTCTTATTTATGGATATACGAAACATAATACAGAACATGTAAAAATCCAGTCAATTGAATATTTTCTATGTATAAAAAATAGAATAATAAAAATACGAACAATAACCATTTATTTTGTTTTATTCCAAAAATTTTTTTCTAGATTGTATACAATAATAAACATATGTTACAAACAATTTGTCACTTATTTTTCGAAAAAGGTAAATTCTTGGAGTTACCGTACTAGTAAATAGTCGGTATTCATAGGTATGCATATCCATTCATTTATTAAGGGTTTTATTTGCAACCCATAAATTAAAAAGAATGCTGTTAATGAATTCATTAAATTATAACAAAAACCATTTAATAATCCTACGAAAAAATTTAACTTTACCCTTTTGCTTTTTTTCCATGTCTTTTGTTTTAAAATTTATTCATCTTTTATAAATTTTCATTAATTGTCTACTTGTTTCAATTGTAATATCTTAAGTACTTTTAATATTTTTAGTTAAATAAATAACTTACAAAACGGTGTTTAAATGGATTTTGATTTAAATCTAAAAATATGTTTTTGATTAATCGAAGTATTTTAAAAATTATATTAATTGTCTTTAATAAATATTCAAATTACAAGTGTCTAATAAAGCGTTATTGTCAAAGCAATTTGGGTATAAAATATATTATTTCATCCATCTGAGAGCAATTGAAATCTGTTTGTATTTATGAAATACCGAAGTTTTTAATTTTCATTCAAAATTTATGACACTTTTTTAGGAGTCCACAGTTAAAGCAAGTTTTGTGTTCTTATGTGTCAGTGTGTGTGTTTCTTCGATATATACGTTTGTATGGTTTTTACTAGAATCCAATTATTAAAATTATAATCTATATATATATATATAAGAATGGAAGCTGCGTTTAGAACAATGTAAATTTGTACAAATATCCCTAAGTTACGTAAATTTGCACTAAAAAAAGAATTTTCGGAAACGAATCCCGCAAGGAGTTAAAATGAAGTTTGTATCAAACTTGGTCAATTGTTCACTACAAAAGTTTCCTCTATTACTATTTTCAAAAATTCCTTCTCAAAGGGGGTCAAATTGGGGATGAAATTTCTATGAAATTCTGTAATTTTGGTGGTGAAAAGTCGATGATAGTATTTATGAAAATTCGTCATTTTCAAATTAACTTGACCTATAATAAGTTACAATGCAGAGTTTCTAAGATATCGTAATGTTTGTCAAAATTACTTTATATGCTGAGTGCTATCGAAATTGGAGATACTTTTTGGGTCAAAATTACCTTTACTGAGTTCTATCGAAATTGGAGATACAAAAAATTTATCGATTTTTTGCAATTTTTTAAGGGTTACTTCGATAAAATCAAGTAAAACGCAAAAACATTAATGTTTTTGAATTTAATGAAAAATAGTGGATGGGGTAATTTTGATCCAAGTTAGTTTTTTTGACACCAAATCAACCTGAATGCACTAGCGCAAGTCGTCCACAAGGATGCACAATGCCATAAACACTGTATCAAATTGGAACTCATTTATACAAGAACATCTATATTTTCGGAAAAATATGTCTAATAACATGACACATGCACGAATAAATAAAATTAATATTTTTCGTGTTAAATTTAAATTTATTGGATACTAACCCAACCATATTAAAGTTTGACGTTTATTGTATAAATAGGTATAACGGTTTACATTAATTAATTTTATATTGAAAAGCATAGATATAATTTTTTAACGAGCAGTCCTTGTCCGATGGCTAAAAATGTTAAGCTATCGAATTTTTTTTCACGAACAATTAGTTTAATTTTGGATGGTTAAAATTATTTTTGTTGTTACTAGATACCATCCATGAATTTTTTTATAGGGAAATATAGAAGTATCGTAGGTAGAAGATTACAACAAATTTATACTCCTATATGTACACACGAATACAAGTTTCGCTCCACTTACAAAACGTAATTAAAAACAAAGGCTCATAAAGAAAATTTGAAACTTTTAATTTGTTTGGTACTTTTTTTTGTATGAATGATTTAAAGCTTGGCTTTTAAAAGGCTTTGTGTTAATTTTGCATCAATTTAATCGCAGCCTCGGCCAAAACAAATCAATTTCTGCAATTTAGAGACGTTTTTTTATTGTTTGCTGTGTATTCAACACAGTATTTCAAGAAACGTTGCAAATAAGAAAGAAAAAATTGCACGTAAGTTTTTTATACTTTAGAGAGTTGCAGATTTCCTGCAATTTTTTTGATGTATTGTGTTGTTAATAAAAAATGGATACTTTGAAATATATGTTAAGGTCTCAAGACTCCATTTTATAATATCATGAATCAGTACAAAGTAATAAAAATATTGAAGAGTATAGTATGTGATTTGATTATAAAGTGGAAATCAAAATGTAGGGATTATTATCTGAGTCCCCATTTTGTTATTTTGATTTTACAGTTGATTTTTGTATTCGTAAACAATATCTTAAATTATAAAATTTAAAAAGATTTTTCAACGAGCTTAATTCTAGTTTTAAAATAATTATTTAATATTAGATATAAATAAACCGTAATAAATTATGAAAATTCTATAGAGAAAAACAAATGAATATTTTATTATAGAATGAGCCCTTTTTAAATCAATATTATATTATTATATTAATAATGTTATTATTATTATTTAATCTTTTTACCATACAATAGGTAAACTTATTATTGTAATACAATATTTGTTGAAACCCTATTAGAGGACCCTAATCTTTTAGCCCACATCACCAGTAATATGAATATGTGTATGGCCCAATCATTAAGAATAAAATGTTTTGCAAATTTTATAGCAAATAATATGTTTATGTAATCTATACAGATATGGATGACATTTATTCTTGAAAAGTGTAACTGCCCCTATGGGAAATAACAATTCAAGTCTGGATGGAGATTGTTGAGCATTGGGCCTTGAAAACCCAGATTGTACCAAACTTGGGTCTCATATCAGTATCGGAAACCAGGCCCGAGCCATCAAGTCTTTATTAATTAGCTTCGGCTAAGATTTGGGCAAAGATTGGCAAGCACAGGCTTTGTAAAACAATCATGACCCAGCCTTGATTCTATCATCAGCCATGAGAGGTTCTATATGACTAAATGCATACTTTATATACCTTTGACCTGCTTTTTTATATTCTATATGTCGTTTCGGGCATATTCCTAACAGTTCAAAAAGTCGAATCGAATTAAAAACTTCAGCTTACTCTCTCCTAGAACTGAGAGGCTGTAAATTGCGTAAACCTTCAAAATATATGCAAAATTTTGTTTACAAAGTATTAATCAAAGTTAAAAAATAAAATGGGTTTTTTTTAAAAGGCTGGTGTGTATCGAAACACGCAAAGCTGTAGGAAATATAGTTTCCTTACTATAATTTATTATGAGGTCATTTTTTCCTTAAGCTTTGTCTATCTATACATTTATCGGATATTTTAAGACGACAAGTGCTAATACTTCCCATGTACACACGACTTTATATAATAAACTGAATATTTCTAATTTTCACAGCCTATAAACATTAATATTTCATTGTTTTCGTTATTTTCGTGTGAAAATTACAACAAAAACTAGATTATATACCAAAATAACCTGATTATTATGGAACAGTAATCTTTGTTCGCATCAACTATAATATTAACAAAATATTATTGTATCAGTATATTTAATTTTGCTCTATTACAAGTTGTTTTGGTCGAAAACTCAAGAGCTATTAATATGTTTAGATAAAGGGTTCTCGAATATTTTGAATTATAATAAAGGTACAATCTCAATTGAAACTGGAATATATTACAAGGTGTACAGGATTTAAAAAATTTTTTTTCTCATTTATAAATTGAAAACGGAATCGAAAATCAAAAAAACCTAAACCAGGTTTCGGTTCTTTTTTAGAGCAAATTTAACTCATTATTTATTATAGAAATAATAAGAATAGTAAGAAAAAATGTACTTGTTTGTCAATAAAATTAGTTTTAAGGGCGTTTAGATAAACGTTCTTAAATTAATTAAGAAGCCATTGAACATAAAAAAAGTCAAATTTTGCATTATAGCACACACAGTGGAGATTTTGAGATGAGAAATTACGTGTAGAAAATGCAAATTTGGTTATAGGTAATTGAAAGGATGTTTAAATTATAATTTAAATGACCCTATATGATATATCGTCAGGAAAATTTGGAAAACGGATAAAGAAACTTCGGGAAATCAGTTTTTCGCAAATTAATCAAAATGTTTGCTTTAACTGAAAAAGATTGGCAGAGATATGTTACTTTTTACGACAAGTACTGTTTTTCATGTCTCATGTAAAGAGCTTGTCGTGGATAACTCAATCATCGAACTTTCAATAGAAAAAAATATTCGATTGCTATTCGTTTCTACAAATACAATCACTCCCAAGCTATAGCTAATTGAACGAAGTGTTTTATCTTCCAAGAAGCTACTACTGATATTCATTTTTATTTTAGCTCCGTGAATGTTTATACTAATCAAATCTACTACATTACATTTCATTTCTACGAACTATAAAATTCATTTCATTATTTTATTTCTACGAACTATGGTTTATGATCAAATAATATTACATTTTCCCTTAGGTATTGAAACGTTGAATGATTCGACTTGAATTGTCAACGAATCAAATACGATATTCAATGAACCATGTTTCGGAAACAATTTTTTTTTTTACCAAATCAAAAATTCGTCGATTTATGGTTTAATCACACTTTTTCGACTGAAAGTACTGTTTTCAAGATATCCATTAAAATCTATGCAGATATTATAAAATCGATTTTCAATACAGATATAAGAAAGTCGAGTGAAACACAAAAATACTCTCGACGATGTATGGTACAGGCTCATATTCTTTTTGAGCTAAATATGAGTATTTGATTCTATTATCAGTACTATTAGAGTTTTACTGAATGTAGACGCTTTTGGAAAATCTATCTCATCAATAAAAAGCTCGTGTGTTGACTTTGAGAGGACTTCGTTGTTACTACAGTTGAACTTCATATTGCTGACTCAGTACAACATTAGGTTGGACACCCTGTATTATAAATGTACACATCAAATTCAACAGTACTTATAGAGATTGAGCTACAAAAGGGATGTTTATATTACCAGTAGATAGATACATTTAAGTTTAAAGGATGAAATGTAATAAGCTTTAACACTAATGCCTAAATATCTAATATAGTATAAACACTTTAGCGAGATGATATGCCTTTATAATTTCAGCTTTGACAATATTGATTTGAAGGATATTTAGTTGGAAGTGGTCTCTGAACACATTATAATAATAATAATAATAATAATTAGTTCAAAATATTTTAATAGATAATAGCTTGTAGATGTTTGTTACCTTAGGTACATATTGGCCATGTTATTAGAGTTTACAATAATACACTTTAATGTTCAACCTCCTTTATAAACTTAATTAAGATTTATCGATGTGCTAGCGAGAGTACTGTAATAATGTAATGAACTGTGGTAGATATGTTCGTAGGTTACCGGACTAATAGCTTTCTGAAAAAGTAATAGTAGTAGAAAGGACAGATCAAACCCAATCAAGTAGGCTTTTCCAAGTCTTTTCAAACTACCAAGAAGGAGATATGCAAGGATTGAATAACACTAAGGATTTTAAATATATTTTTTGATTAAGAAGGTCATCGGACTTTTTATTAATATTTTATCTTTCAAAGTTGGCTAAATATATAACGAAACATATGGTTTTCCTTTTCAATTGGATATTTCTATATCAAACAATCTAGAGAGTGTGATAAAAAACTAACTAGAATATTTAGAAAATCTTGTAGTCTATAATAATACCATAAAAATATAAGGTTGCCGATGATATAAAAACAAAATTTTAGTTTAATGATGAGTTAATAGAAGATCCATCAATTTATGAACAGAGACGACTATAGTTAGAGTATTGATGATTGAAGAGCGATATCTATATTATCAAATTTATAAGCAGCACACAATATATTATACATTTTTGTAGTTGCGTAGTATTATAAAGCTAAAAATAACTCTTTACTTGACACCAAAGCATGTAGTTGGTTAATATGTGTGTACCGTGCAGTTTTTTGTTAAGTTTATCCGTCTTCTTTGCGAACGAGGGAGTAGACCTCCAAATGAGATCTTGGTATATAATATAAACCAATTTAATCCCTTCTCCAAACTATCATTGGCTTCTTTCTAATATAAATGTAAAACCAATGAGATCGATCAATTAACACACTCTCAAAAAAGTGAAAATTTTGGGCATTAAAACAACCTTTAATCTTCAAAAGCATCTGAAAAAATCATAATTTCAAAAAAATAAAGTTTGCTATCTTATTTATCAACAGTAAAATTTGGTTTTTGAATATAGGTCTTTTTAACTTATGACAGTAGCATAGATATTCATTTTTTTTAAATACTGTAACAAAACATTGTAAACATTATAATAATACATTTGATTTTCAGATTGAAAACAATAGTTTTCTATCAGAAATTAATAGTTTATATGCAGGTTGTTATGACGATGATAAATTCTAGGAAATTTGATGAAACGTTTCAGATATGTCAAGATGTCATATAGTTTAAACATTAGAGACATCTTTTGAAGATGTATTAAGGAAATGTGTAAGGAGAATTTTATATGAATGCTTAGTAAATATCATTTCCTGTTTCTTAGGGCATGGAAATATTATAATTTTAAAAGTGTGTTTGTTTATCGTACCTGTTTGTCTTTTTTGTGCATCAAAAATGGCTGTGAAGAGAAGTTAGTATTGACAATCGAGGAGAATGAAGACAGGTATTATATTTTTAATCCTGTGAAAATAATTTGTTCCCTGATTTAAATAAGGAAGAAAGTTAAAGAGTCCAAGAATATTTCCTCCAGATATCATTCTTTTAGTCAAAATAATTTTGGAATGTGAAAAAAGTACACGTATCCAACAGAATACGTGCTTGAAACTCTCTAGAAGGTGAGAAAAAGCACACCCAATCAAATTTGGATTGAAGCGGTTCTTAAAGATAGAGAAGCTAAAACAAAAATTGAATAACTTCTTGCTGAGAGCCGTCCGCATTCATATTACAAACGCTTGTTCACTTAATCTCTTTACTCCTTAAAGTT
This sequence comes from Chrysoperla carnea, assembly GCF_905475395.1. Classification (NCBI taxonomy): domain Eukaryota; kingdom Metazoa; phylum Arthropoda; class Insecta; order Neuroptera; family Chrysopidae; genus Chrysoperla; species Chrysoperla carnea. The sequence goes on from NC_058341.1 coordinate 24,533,966, forward strand.
TTTTTTACCCTCGATATATTCAATATTTTTATGAAGAAAAAAAAGTCCCAAATACCTTATCATGTGTATCTCATACTCCCCGATGTATTTTGAATACTCCGGAGTTATCTGTACCAAAAATTAGTGATCTTTAATTTTAAGTTTATGCGAAGTCTTGGGAAATATCGGCTTATTTTCAAATTGAATATTTTCAAGAAAATAAATTACAAATTTTTATTCAAAAGTCTTAAAGAAATAACAACATAATTTACATCTAACTAACAATTTTTGTACACTCACTGTTAATACCGCTTCCTGTATACATTATTTCTAAGTTTCCTTTTTTTCCTACTGTACACTAAAATTATATGCATACTAGTTAACAAACATATGCTATGGTTCTAGAACTATACAATATGAGCGTTCCTGTCGAGGTCGTATATGAATATTTCATTTTCATATAAAACAAACATCCTGTGACTGTAAAAACTTGTTTTCTATTTTGAATATTAAATTATACACTGTTTTTCTCTAGAATTTTTTTAATAATTTTTTACCATGCATCTATAATATGTACTTTTATACTTTATACAGTGAATACATGCAAGCACAATCAGTAATAGACTAATATCCAACCCAAAAAATAAATCTTGACACCGATTTAGTCGCCAGTAATTTCAATACTCGTGATGAAAACAATAAATAAATGGGCTAAAATAAGTTTCAATGAATGTTTTTTACTTGGGAGTCCTCAATTACAGCTCCGATTTTGATGATTTTTTTTTTTAAATGTTTCTTTTTGTATATTATTTAAAATCAGAAACATGTCAGATAGGGAAAATAATCTGGAGGGGAATAGGCAATGTCACGACTGATATATCCACGCCCAGCCTAAATCACTAATGATAGAAGTTTGAAATTTCGAGAAGATATTGATTTTATACTGTATTATTCAAAAAAGAAAGGATTTTTCGAAATTAATTCCCTAAAAGCGTGAAATAGGGGATGGAAGTTTGTATGAAAATATATATAAACCCTCATTTTTGAGTTCACTACCGATTTTATAAGTTCTTTTATCTATATAATGCTACATTATCAGCAAGTAAAATGAGCTATATTTTATTTTCAAAAAAAATTAAGGTTCTGCACTAAAAATAAAAATTCATTATATGTTTAGATTAGATTCACAAGCCTTTTTAGGGGCCAAATACTGGTCTATAACAAAAAAATTTCAATTAAAACCATAGAATAAATTATAACCATTAATGAATTTGCTGATAATAGTAGGTATATGCACCTTATGCTAACGTATACTTGTAATTATTGTATTGTTCAATATTTATTTCAAACATGTTGTCCAAATTCTGGTGTGGAAAATTTTAATAATTGCATTCTCTCAATTTATGAATAACAAGTAAAAACAAACAATTGACTGAGTTAATTGTTAAAATACCATGTATTAACAGTGTTGATTACGTATTCGTTTATTGGTTTGTTTTTTTATGTCATGTAGGTAAAGAAAGATAAACAAACACACACATACATAATATACGTAACGTATAAATTTTCACCCTCACGAGTTAACAGTGATGTTTACTAACGTCCTATAAGATGGCTTTTACGGACCCAAACCTTGACCTAAATTGCTGATTTACGAACTCAACCTTACTTTTTATGTCCTGAGGACGTCCTGACGTTATACAAATTTTTGAAATTTGTGAAATGAATTTCTTAATATCATTATTTGTTTAATTGATTAAAGTATCATGGCAGGAACCATTTTATCTTATCAAAATATAACTCATGTATAAAATTTATTTTTTAAATTAGTAGATCAGGAAGAAAGAAACATCACAGATACTCTTAACTAAATTACATTTCAGGTAATATTATTACAGGTATATTAAAGTCAATGATAATTAATGATCACTATAAAAATGGATTATGAATATTTATATTTCCTTTTTTTGTGCGGTAATGACTTTCAATAATAATCAACGTATAAGTCATTAATCATTTCATGAGCCAAAAAATATAATATATCACCACAAGTGTAATTAATTGATTAAGGGTGATACTACCTGTGATAGGTACATAATAAAATTAAAAAATACCTTTCAAAACAAAATTCTATGGAAGCTTTATATATTATTTAAACAAAAAAATTGAATAAGCATCTGATTAATTCGAAATCACCATTTCACCATTTTTAAAAGCATTCTTTGCACACATTCAGCCTTTGTTTTGTGCTCAGCTCAGATCACAATTTATGAGTGAATAGGGAGCAATTACTTTTAAGCGTTTGACTACTTAGACTAGGAGGTTTCGGGTTCGAATCCAGGCAACGACATTCTGATCAATTATAATTAATGGGGTGGCAAATTTATCAAACTATCGTCACTTGGGTAAGAATGATGTAACCGACTCCACCAATATCATAAAAATTTAATTGTATGTAGTTTAAATAGATAAAGATTAAAAAATAATGATGTGGATGGCCTCTGTTATAGACGTTTGTCTGGAGAACGGAGGTTAAACCCTTTTATTATCATTGATATTATTATTAATACAAATTTTATTTGACAACAAGGCTGATAAAAATATGTATGTATGCGTTAGTACATCAACGTTTGTATAATTTTCCGCACAATTTCTTTTTCAATTCCTATCTAGTCAGAGTACATTTGTTATAACTTGAGAACCGCTCACCATAGACAGCTGCAATTCCAAAAGTGTAAGCTTAATTAGGAAACGTTGTTGCGATTGAACAATTGAAGCTAATTCTTTCAAAAAACCTTAAAATCCATGTTTACAGACAGAAAAAATCCCTATTTAAAGGAAATTTAAGATATTAAAACGAAATATAGAATTGGGTTTTATCTCAAATCGTATTACTAGTTTGGCGGTGTTATATTAAAATTCACTTGGGTCGATAGTAATAATTTAAACTGAAGAAGAGGAAATGCGCCAATATGCGGTTTGTCCAAGTTTATCTTAAGATTAACATAATGCCGTTTTATGTACAATAATTGACCCATTTATAAGTAACCTTTGTGTTTTTGAAAAATTCATGTTAAATTTATGAAGCTTTTAAAATATTATATTAACTTTATAACTAGTAAAAATGAACAGAAAAATATTTATGAAACTCTAAAGAAGTAAAATATCTCATTTAATTTATGTTTTAAAATAGTGTTATACGTTAAAATGTGTATAAGTAAACATACATTATTAATAGAAAATACAAAAACAAAAGCGGTAATGATGATTAAAAGTGTATTACGTTATAGTATATGTTTACACATAAACAATATCTATATGTTGTTTACAAAAATATGTGTACAGAAAACGTACATTATGTGGTATATGTGAAAATAAATCCTTATTTAATAAATAATTATTATATTCTATACGAGAAAACATTTGAAATTTTGAAAATATTTATTATACTTTATGGAAAATAAAGTTGGTTTGAATTTTCTTGCAAATTCTTGTTCACATGAACCATCATCATATTATACTAAAATGGTTAATGTAGTATAACTCCGGCTGATTGTAGCATGATACCTTTGATTGTTCGTGTAGATAGACGACAAGGGAAATTTACAAAATTTAAAAAACCCCTGACAGATTTTTACGGAACTCTAAACTCGCACTTGAAACATAATCTAAGAACACTCTCCATTAAATTACCTTTCAAACGAAACCAAAAAAGTCAAATCGGTTCATCCGTTTAAGCGCTACGATGCCATCGACAGACAGACAGATATTGGCTGAAGAATATTAAAATGGAAGCGCAGATTTTCTTAAGACAGTAAAAAAATTCCTTCTTGCTCCACGAATATATTTATTATCCTTTAAATTCTTGGGTCAAGTAAAAAATTTCTGTTTCAGAAAAAATTTAGTGTGCCAAGACATCCTTTTTTCTACATGTAAAGGCAAATTTTAAATTATTGACTGCATCAAAAACAATCGCGTTATCTTACCCAAAATTGTATCTCCCATATATATGTTCTTAATATAATTTGATAAATGGGACTATAATAATATCACTTAGTTGATAAATTCGATGGCTCTCTTTTATATCAAACGAAAGCTTTGACTAAGGCTCTCATGTAAATTATGCGTTTTTACAATTTCACAGAGACAAAAAAAAAAACAAAACTAAATTTATTCATTTTCAATAAAAGTAATGAAAATAGTGGATAAATATGTCAACCCAAAGAATTTATTTCAAATCCCTGACGAAAAACGTTCTTTTTTTATCAGTTGAAAACCAGCATTAAAATTATAATTTAAATAAATATAAAACCTACTAAATTTTAATGTATAAACATGGTCGTACTCGTAAATATATATTCATTCATGTCATATAGATAAAAAATATGTTGTTGACATCATATTACTTCATTGTACGCTTATAAACTAACTAGTCCCTAAAAACAAGTTCAAAACAAGGTCAGCAATAATTGTCCCAAGGTAACATGTCGGAAAGAGTATGCTTTGTGTTAATCCAGGTTATAAACTATCTTTGTTCCAAATTTCATCTAAATCCATTCAGTAGTTTTTCAGTGAAACTCTGACCTGCTTCCCTTACATATGCTCATCATCAATGCTCTAAAATAATTTGTGTTTGATAATATTGACTGTATATCCGTAAATAAAGAAGTGGGGGATAAATTTTTGGGCACTTTATTTTCTGTTTATCATACACATTTTAATTTGACTAATATTAATCGAGAAACTTCAAAAATTATAAATTAACAAGTCGGTATTTCGTTAATGGTACATTGTATCCAAAGAATTTTTTTGATGTAGATTTGTGGAATTTCGGATTTTCTTCTGTCTGTTGTTTTTGGGAAACCCTGCATTACAGTTGAAAACCCATCACTTATTTTTTTGTAATCGCAATGCTTCCCGTACGTTGTACAAGATAGTAAAAATATATTTAAAATAAAAAAAACATGAAATAATAATGTTTATGAAAAGCACAGAGAGATAAAACCTTCATGGAAAAACAACTTTTTAAGAGAAAATAAGACAATATTAATAGGATTAGGACGTATAAGACTTAATGCTATATTGATGATAAATATTGATAAATGAAGAAACATCATGGTACACATAAATAAAAATTATTCCAATGTATTTTCACAAATAAATTTTATTCTTTGAATATACAAATTATAAATTCGTTTATATTTGTTGAATATTTACTTTCATTCATCAAATCAGACTTGTTTATTGTAAAGGGGACTGTAAACGATCGATATTATTAATATTGAATAATTGGGTATTTTGCTGGTTTCTCATATCATATTTTTTGACGGTATTTAATTTATATTGCCCTAGAAAAATGTTTACTTATTAGGGTTTTTTTCATATTTCGTCTTAAATGAATAATTTGCCATCAAATGAAAGTTCTTGAGAAGAACGTTCTAGCCATGTGTATACGTCTATGTTAAGATACTCAAACTAAGTGAACTACTTTTAAAATCAAATTCAGTAAAGAAGGAAAAAAATGCATTATTCCAAAAATTGTATCCTGGGATTGACAAGTGAAATATACAAAGTTTAAAAATCCTTCAAAAAACGGTACGGAACCTCGAACTCGTACTTATAAGAAACATATCTGAAATTACTCTCCATTAAATTACCTTTTTCATTAGAGTCTTCACCGAACTGAACCGATTTTGAAGACCATCACCTATGTTTTAGTTGTTCCGATTTTTTACAAAAGAGGATATTTTAATTATATTTCCAGAGATTTTAATTTTCAGTAAAATTAATTATATTGCTTGGTTGAAGGGATTTTGTACACAAAAAAGCATTTTACTGTTTTGCAAAGTTTGTCATTTTTAATTAAATTAATGTTATTGTTACTATTCACTACTGTTTGTAGGTATATATTTTATTAATTAGAAATATAGTTCATTTAAGACTCAACTCGACTTCGTAATTATAGACTAGGCGGAATTTAAATTTCTCTAGCTTTAAAGCAAAAAATATTAATTCATGTTTCTAAATAAAAAATCATTAAATGGACCTTTTTTTCCAGTTTTGAATTCGATAAGATATTTTTAAGAGGTTTAGCAACTTTTGCATGGAAAATATACTTACATATGTTTGAAAGATATTATTCTTCAGTAAAAGATGATTATTCCCGCATTCCGTACCGTAACCGAGTCATTATCACATGTTAAACCAGCTAGTATTGATACGTTTTAACACAGATATAGTTGTTGTGTGAAAAAGCAAATGAAAATTTTTGAGAATTTATTACAGTGTAATAAAATAAAATTTATTCCACCTGATTTATTTACTATTTTCAGTATTAAAAATGAACAACCCCATATTTTAATTGCAAATGAATTACGACAGTAGATGTCTAGCAACCCAAATATACGATCATATGTAAATTTCTAAAAAACGAGAAGATAAACAAAACCTGTTGAAAAGTCGACGGTACCCCGATTTTGTTTAGACTTTATTAAGTAATCGACAGGTACTAAGAAATTTTGTAAATTCTGCTTAGTTTGTTTTATGAGTCGATCGAAGTACACATGTCTTTAACGATTTTTATAATTCGAAAAGTACAGATTAATGATTTCAGTAAAGAGAATGATTATTTAAAAATTTTTTGGATTATTTAAAAAAAAAAAACTCTGGTGGAGTGAAAAAGAAAAGAAAAAAAATATTTTCTGAGGCTCAAACGATGATCTATTGTGTCATCACTAATATTCAATTTAGGTAAGGATGAAGTATCTTTTACAACTGGGGTTGCGCTAAAGAACGCTATATTCGCACTACTAAAGCAATCGTAAAGTCTGACAAATATAATTTATATTTCTCAATGGATTTGAAAAATGATTTTAGTATGCTTTAAAATCAACAATATTCGCAGGCTTGTCGGGAATGCGAGCTAGTAAACTCAATCGCTCTCAAGTGTCAGAAATACTGCAACCCTTTCAAAATTCGATAAGAAAATAAAAATCCAAAAGCCAGTTGTCTTGAAAACAACTTTTGCGTGAAGTTTTTTTTTATCTTATATCAATATTATATTTTTAGTTCATAGGTCTTGTTTAGTTTTGTATGAGAGAAAGCACATCGAACGACACAACTTTGTTATTATTTATAAATGCCAACTTGAAAAATATAGAATACTCAAAACTGTCTCGAATAAAACAAGCTATTATTCATTTAAAAATATGATCATATTTTTAATGAAATTAATAATATACGACAAGAAGACTTTTATTATTACAAAAATATTATATTTTCCCTGGAATGTGTTACTACAAATATAAAATAATTTATTAGTAATTTCTATTAAAATATAAATTATTCTATTTTATATTAGAAATGACATTGGTATGTCGTGGTTATGGCTGTTTCATTGTGATCACTATCATTACCATTACTTTAAAAATTAATAATATTTGATTAAAAATTTTATTGTTCCTTGTTATAATAGCTGGGTACTTTTGGTACTCATGTTGTTGGCACAGGGTAGGTAAGTGTTTTTAATCGTCAAAAAAGTACAAAAAGGCGGAGTGTGAGGGTTTTCAATACATTTTTGAGGGTTATTCAACACAAAGTATTTTTTTTTAAATTATCATAGTGGTGTTGTAAAATCAAGAACGTTAGAACAACATTTGCTGTCAAAAGTATAGTGTGATTTTCGACGCAGATTCAATGTCAGTCGAAATAGTCCTGATACCTGAACAAGCTTGTATTTGTAAAAGCTAAAGGCGCCCAATTTAAAATATCAAAAATGATTTGGAGGGCGTTTAACCAACAATCAAGTATTGATCAAATATCGTGGATCCGAATGAAAAATCAAGTCAGGCAATACCATAAGTATGCATGGTCATCCAATTTACATATCCATGCAAAATTTCAGTTCAATCGGAGACCGGGAAGTGGGGAAAATTTTGATTGCAAAATTCCAAAACATATAAGTGAATTTAAATAAAAGCTTTTAATAAAAAGGCTCTACATTTAATTATTAGATATACTTTCTCTTCGAAGATTATTAATGTAAGGTAAAATTGTGTTTCGGGTGACAACAAAGTCATTTCGATTAATGTCGAAAATTTGAACAAAGCAATAATACGTTTTACATTCACTATTCAAACAACTAAAAATGAAAATTTTTGAGTTAGGAAAACTCAACCGCAAATCCCTCCTTTTTGTAATGGTAAGGAGTATTCTAGTTATTGCGTCCAACCTTGTATGCAGCTTAATAATTTATAAATCAAAAGTTCCATTTCTGTTTCCAAACGTAAATTATGTCCAATAATAAGGACAAGGAAAGCAATTTTTTAAATTTGTTTGTTTGGTTTCACCTTCTGGTCATCAAATGATAAACGGGCGTATTAAAAACCAATAAAAATATACTAAATATTGTATATCATAAATAAATTCAAGAGAAAATAAATTCTAAAGTCCAAAATAAAAATTATTACACTTGCGCAGTTTTTGATACGGCTTGGTAATATAAAGGCAGTTGATATAGGAATATAAATTTGGCAAAATAATTCATAAAAAGACTTAAAATTGACTTGAAATTTACTAAAGCAATAATTTTATTTTTTAATGAAAAACTGATTTATAAGATTTTTGAGATAAACACAAAATAAAAATAACAATTTTAATAAATTTGTGCATGTTTTTTTTTAAATTTTATTTTGTAATCTGCTATATGATGTTTTTAATATTCTGATAGAATGTACATACAATTTCCTGAGTATATTTACTTTTAATTAAAAAAATATGTTGTTCCATCCAAAATATCATATCAAACTATAGTTTTTCTGTCTGTTGTGTATATATACATGTTCTCACGTTTTAATTTTTTGTTACAAAAATATATAAATGTCGGCGACAAACATCTAGAATAATTTGCTTTTTAGCAAAAATCCTAGGCAATAAACTAAACACTATTACTTGAACACCCAATATTTTGGCTAAATAAATCCATCTGATTATACCAACAAATCCTTTGTGGAACATAAGGGATTGATTAAACATTCGGTTGTGACTGACTCGGTTTTTGGCAAGTTCTTAATTTGTGACAAGTTTATTTCAGTTTCTTTTTTCTCATTTTCTCTACGCTTTACACAATTTACAAGTGCCTGGCTGTTGAAGCTATTTTTGCTACGACGCTCTCAGTTCAAGAACTATTTGATAAATTGTTTACTGAAAATACTTAGGAAATTCTTGGATTCATTGCGTAATATTTTTACCCGCGTTATATTTTAGAAACTTGTGTCTTTTTTCATATAGCCTCTTAAATAAGCTTGAGGTAATTTCAAAAGTAATTGGATTTATTTAACTGACTAGGATTTTAGTACAAACACTGATTATTCTTAACGCCTGCTATTTATTATAATTTACCATATTTTTAACTGTTTCTGACTGTATATTAGAATAAAAAATAAATAGGTTAATTGTATCCATTTAATATAAAAAACCTGCATGTTTTAAAATAGAAAATAGCCTGAAAGCAGAAGCTTCATTAATTAATTATACACTTTCTTTGTTTCAGATAGATAATGCATTTCATTCAAATGGATTTACGATTTCTTCTATTTGCCAGTTTATTGATTTATTCATATGGTAAGTTCTAAATTATTTTATATACAGAAACTTACAAATGGCTTTTTTGGTTCAAGATTATCAAAAGGATAACGAAAATTTTCTTGTGACAAGAAACAAATTTATTGCGTTAAAAATTTACCTAGTAACTAGAGACAAATCAACAAGCAATACAAGTCAACTTCTCGTTCCAAGAAGGTTTTTCGATATTTCAAACCGTTTTTGAAAAAATTAGCTGGAAACTTTTTATAAAATCACCTATAATATAAATCCATATCAGTATAACAATACATAATATAAAAATATACTTTGATTATATTATACACATATTATATACAGTCGCATTGTCAATTATATAAAATTACTATATTAACATCTATTGAAATTATCAACTTCCATTCAGGTATAATTTTATTACCGATTTAATTGACGAATCGATATATACTCCCTATCAATAGTTTTGTAAAATACAAGATGTCTTAAATAATGTGGTCATTGACATCGTAGTTCCTCGTTAAATCACCTGGTTGTCTGTGAATTTGCCTGTAGAATCCTGCAACTATTAAATTTATGAATCGATTTCAATGTGGTTTTTTTTTTTCAACCCCCCGACCAAAAAAAATTTTAGTTTTTTAAGTTTGACCGCTATGTGTATTTGTCTGTCTGTCTGTAACATCATAGCGGCAAAAACGGATGAACCGATTTGGATTTTGTTGTTTCATTTGAAAGGTAATTTAGTGAGAAGTGTTCTTAGCCATGTTTCAAGTGTGAATTTTGGATTCCGCACACGGAATTACTAAAACAATAGGCTATGATACTCCAAATCGGTTCAGTTTGGAGAAAGGAAATATGTTGTTGAATGGAGAATGCTCTTAAATACGTTTAGGTTTAATTAGAAATTTTAAACGTTCATATATTGCATACTAGTAAAGATTTTAATAACCAACTCCACTTTTCTGCACGTCCAGTGAGAAATCTACTGAATTGATATGTAAAATTTAGTCCGATCCCTTATTCTTACTTTTGATTTTTTCAAAACCGGAAATGACTTTCCTTATTTGATAATTCCTGTATGAATAATATTAAATATAGTAATAATATCAACGATAAAACTATAGAATTGTTCTATATTTAGTAGAAATACAATTACGATAATAATAAATACTTTATGAACCATATTAATTAACCTACTTATTAATGATAATAGGCTTAATGTTATTGTACATTATCAAATCGTATTTATACCATCAAAATAATTCAATAAACTTTAAATAAGTAGGTATATATTTTGGGAGTATACATGATATTATTAGAGCCATGTGGCCATATTATGGTCTTGTAGGTAGTTCACAGTAGTAGTAGATAACAGTTTATGAAAGAAAAATTATTTCGGTACACTTGCTTTATTTCCACTACTTTTATGCTAATTAAGGTCATTTTATGCAATTAATTTTATTATTGTAATAATTAATCTTGTTGTCGTTGTCCTCCCACTATAAGCAGTTATTGTAATGGGTCTGATTTTCGAAATCAAAATTTTAACATATTTTTACGCTTCATGGTTAGAACAAAGCATTAACACCAATTAGGAGAATAATTTTTTTTTTTTAATTTATTAATAACTTTTTAGTATTCTGGGAAGTTATTCGTGCACCTTACGGGTAGTACCAGACTCTATCCACGGCTTGTTATATTGGTAATTAGTATATAACACAACAGCACGTACACAAGGACAAATTTTATTTTTTAATGCTTTCAAGATACTTTCCACAACTTTATTACGATCAATATAAAGGACGGTAAACTTTGTATTTTAATCATTATTAAAGTTTGCCAAGATTGCTGTATTTTCAGTGATATAGAATACTCGATAACTTCTCATAATCTTACAATCTTCTCACAATCTTTGAGATTGCACTAAGAGATCTTACTAATAGATCAAACTTTAATGCTTAGAATTTGCAAAATACTGCTTAGAAATAGCTAACATAACAACTTATTTTTATTTTAAATTTATCGAATACTAGTTTGGTAAAAACCTTCTTAGAAACTTTTGACTTTAGTAACGATGATTACGTGTATGTATTTTTAGGGCTTTCAGATAATACATCTTATTTCCACCACTCTAAAGATAAAAAATTTAAATAAAGAGACTACCCACGTAAAACTTCAATGAATTGGTTTCCGCAAAAAAGCTATCAAAATTATAAAAATAGTTTATTATACACTTGAGGTCATATGTTTGGAAAGCATTTGTATTTTATTTGAATGCAATATTATCGTAAAAAAATTATCATAAAAGTCATAAATTTAATTTTTGGCACGGATTTATCATTCCCAATTACAACTAATATTAAACTTTACTTCTTAACAATCGTAAAATAGTTATTGCAATACTATTTAAATATTTTAATTTTAAATTGGTTTGACTTCGGAAAGCTTATAGTATAAAAATATTGGAATTGGAAACATCATTTATGCTTTAGTTTAAAAATTAACGAGAAAAAAGCAGTGGAGAAAACGTCGAATCATTATAAACTTATTACTTTTCTATATATTTTGATAAATGGCTCTTCTTTTTATTATCAATTGACTATTGTACTGACACAAAGTGTTCGTTGCTTGTTATGTCAGGTAATTATTGGGGGAAAAAAGAAATATATGTACGTGCTCTTTTTTTAGTATTCAGTATCAAAAAGGGTTAGAAATAGAATATCTAGATTTAATTTAGATCTAGGTATATAAAAGAAAGACAGTTTCCTTTTGTTATTTTAAGGGATTCAGTCCGTAGGGTGGCCGGACACTCACTCACATTTTTTTCCTCATCTACTCAGAAAAAGTTTTCCAAAATAGCAAAACGTCGACTTGTATATTGTAATTGATTGTTTAATCATAAGTTGTGTCCTTTAAGGGTTTTAGGAAATCTAACTTTCCCGAAATCTAACTAACCCGAAAAGTTTCAAACATTTGTGTTTGTTGGCTGGTACACTTTTCGGCGTGGTACCTAAACTGACCATCGACCTTAATGAGTAAAATTAAGTAAGATATATTGTTATTGGTTATTAATCAAGTTTGAGTTCACAATTTCAATTGGCACCTTGAAAATAGTTTTTGATCACCATTATTAAGTAAAATTATCATGCGCTGAGTTTCTCACACAAGTATGTAGAAGAGAGAGAAATTAAGCTTTGGGATTAATAATCTTCTTGCTTTTCTGGAGTTTCGATTGTTCCAAAAGCTTGTGTATTCCAAAAATTATTAGTGGCAGAATTGGTGGCTGTCATATTTAAGAAATTTTCATAGGTTGGAACATCAGTATATCTTCAATGTAAATTTCTGAGATGATAGAGATGAATGATATTTTGAGTACTAGATAAACGGTCACAAAGAAAGAAGCATAATTCGTGAAGCCACCATTTCGAATATATAATGAATACATGCTTTATCAGTCTTCATATATACAGAACCTTTTGGTACATACTCAATTCACACTTGATTGTTCTTTTTTTTCGGTATTATAATAAAGTATCTTGGTATAAAGTTTGATCAATAAATAATAAAATGTATATAATGTACGTTTTCATGAAACAAATATTGAAAATGGGAAATATGTTGCCCATATTCAACGATTTTCTCTTCTATTCTCCTCGTTGTATCTTCTCATATTAGAACACACGGAAAAAGATTGAAAAATACATTACAAATGCATTGTCTATTGTGTGTATATGTGATATTGTGTGTAGTGTCGCTTTTATGGTATAATCGGTAGTAGACTCAAACCGCATTAAAAAATTAATGCAAAATTGTTAGTCAATTGTATGGTTAAGTTCATATTCGTCCTAACTACCGGTCTAAAAAAGAAAATAATAATTTATATAAATCGTTGATTCATCGACGTATTTGATATGGTAAACCGTCATCTCCTAACTATGAGAAAAGCTTCATCTGCAAGGATTAGATTACTAGACGTGTGTATTAATGAATGACGCTGGAAATTGAATGAGAAAGTACACAAGTATTCCGAGATGTACCTTTATATAAAAAAATTATTCAGTGGTTCGTCGCCCAGCGCGGAAAATTTGTGAACATATAGAGATTGATTTCTTTTGTGCGGCCCAATTCTATTATGTCCACATATATGTATCAAGAGATCGCTTTTGCAATTTCTTGGTAATAGTTCAATATTTTTTGGGAGTCAAGGAAAGCTTTTGTGAGAATACTTTCTCATACGATCAACAGACTAGAAGGGTAATAGTGAAGCAAAGAATAATAACTAAAAATATTGACTTTTCCTTCCGGACCCAATATTCGAACGATAAAATATTTCAAAACTTGAATTGAAATTGTATAAGTTCGTCCACAACTGATATAGTCCTGACTTACTCAGGTCAAGCCATCTATCGATAGTTAGAAAACTATTATCGATTCAGTATTGGGAAGTAAATATAAAAATTGAGCAACGAGGATATTCATTTTAAAATTTTACTTCCCCATATTAAAAGTTCTAATGTGATTTTTATGAAATAAATTTTAAAAAAAATAAGAAAACGGCTTTGATACGGTTCATGTATATCGTGATGCAGTCAAACTATGTATGTTACATCCCCTATCGTATCTATTGGAGGGAGGAATGTTCAACACTATAGACGTTCTGTCGTTCGTATGAATTGTGATGATCCTCTATATACCACTTATTGTCATCAATATCTATATGAAAATAGGCGAGACCAAGCGTGTGAATAAAATTGTATTTGGTTATTTTTCTTTACAATTTTCTAGAAAATAGCTTAGTTCATCTTTATCTACAAAATGAATAAAATACAAAAGAATTGGAAAAATTATTTTGTTATGTAACAGTCGGTCGCTTAAAATAGAAATTCGATACCAGATTTAGATTGGGTTTCAGACGGGGTTGCATAAATAGATGAATATTAAGTAACTATAGTTATTTACAATAATTCTGTTCAAATGTGGGAATGAACTGTCTAATACTAAATAGCTCACTTTTTTGTACCGTCAAACATTCCATCAACTGCTATTATTATTATTATTATTTTTTTTTTTTTTTTGGAAGTTAGAAGCTTGTTTATGACTGCCATATTGACTGCTCGGCGTCATTAATGATCTACCCAATATCCAATTTTTCAAAATCCATTTATTTTAGGGAGAAGTACCAATTATTTAGTAAAAATTTTGAAAACAATAAAAACACAAATAAAAAGATACAAGACCAGTTACTAACCACACCTAAGAGAACAACATCACTCCTGCTGATACTGCGTATATGACCATAGTAGTTAAACACGCAGTATAATATTAAAAAAAAAAAAAAAAAAAAAAAAGATACAAATTTAATTTTAAAATTTATATTTCCACGGGTGGATACTTAGCTTCTATAAAATATTTGAAAATTAATGAAAATTGCAAGTGCACACATGGTGCACACATGCTTCTTGTTTATTTTATATTACGTAACACTTTTTTTAAAGTAGACACATTGTATTGCATAGACAGTAATGTAAAGAGTAGTTAGTTTAACAATATCCGTAGAACAAAAGTGCCCTCTCTTTTAAGAAAGAAGTATCTCTCACATACATAGATACATATATATTACAATTCTTTTCTTCATAAAACTATTGTTATCAAAAACAGCAAAAAAAAAGTACTTACATAATGGAAAAATCTTGTCTTAAAAGTCCTGAATATGTAGTGTTGGTACACACACTGCGTACAGTCTTGTTTAATAAAAAAGAATTCAAATTGGTCTAAAAAATATTTTTATAAAGCTCGCCAGACACATTCTTACTATTACTATTTCATTCTACAATAAAAACTATATTTTTTGTTACATTTTTCTAAATATTGGAATTTTTTTCGAATTCTTCGTTGGCTGGTAAATCCCATTATTATATGTAATGTTAAAAATAATTTTTAGAATTTTTCAAAAGTCAACAACACTAAGTACAACATTTTGATTTGGCAAGAACTTTTCAATTAACATGAAGACAATAATAGTAAAAAATTTAATAAAAGAATGTAAAACGTTGGAAAAGTCGTAAAACCAACGGAATTTTCTAGAAATTATTTGTAATCAGTGTCCTATTTATTATTAATAAAACATCCGATTGTAAATTAATTATTAATGAATGCAAAAATAACAAACATCTCTATATATTAATCTTCATTCTTTGATGTCCGCAACGAATCTTAAGAGCTGATTAATAAGCAAAGCCTTTTAGTCTATTGATTATGGCATATAAAAAGGAACTTAAACATTCACGGGTTTTATTACAGGAATTGCTCAATGGGTTATTAAAGAAGAAAAATTTGCGGATTGCTATTAAATGAGAGGGTGGGAAGATAAGGGTGAAAAAGCACACATTTTGACTTGTTGTAAACATGTCGTGAACCAATGAAGCAAAATTTCCATAAAGTTTTATTTTTCAAAAATAAAAATAAAAACAATTTTTAGGCCAAAACAGTTGAAACAACCAGGGAAAAACATGACAAAATTTCGATTTTTTATGGATTTTTGCTATTTTGCCTGAATCTTTTTTTCTGAAGAGATAGGTATAGAGAATGCACCATAGACAAAAGAAAGTGGATTAACGAAAAGAAAGGTTGTCAAATAATCTTAGGCAGATGCCTTTGCCACATTTTTTCGGAGTGGGGTAATATTTTTTTGAACTCGAATGTATTCGAATATAATATGTGTATAGTTATGTATTAAAGTATATTTATAATACCTTCTCGTTCGTCGCCACTCATACACAGGAAACAGATGGGCAATATATTATATTTTGTGACACTGGCTTTTTATATTCTATTTCTTCCGTTATTACAAAAAGATTTATTTTTAAGCGTTTTATACTTAAATTATATTTAAAATATAAAAAAAAAAAAACAGATTTTTATGAGTTTTTAATTGATTTTTCAGTATATTTGTTTTTTGTAATGATACCACCTACAGTTTCTTTTTATACTTTTTAAATATAAAATTTTTATGGTAATAATAAATAACAAATTAAAAATTCCTCATGACTGCTCGTCCTTTGAGACTGTGAAACTTTTTACGTAATGTCTTTTTGTTTTGTTTTTTTACGAGTTGATTAATTTTCTTCTGTTGGTAATTCTTTACTGGTTTGTGATTCCTGTGGGTATAACAATTACATAATTTTGTGATTGTGTTTTTTTTTTTGGAAAATATTTTTATAATCTGAAAATTAGAAAACTGTTATTATATAATCATATGAATTATGTTTTGCGACTTAAGTGACAGAAAATTATTGTAAGCAATTTGTTGGAAATGAAACCAATGAATGTATAGATAACTAAATTGGTATTCTCTACTCCAAATTGATTTACTTGCATTTGTTTTTTATGGTATATTCATTGAAATATAAAGTTAAAAAGATGTAATCCTGTTGAAAATATATACGCGTGAACGTTGATAATTCTTAATTGATAACTACCTGAAATCCAGCGGCAGTGTGAGCAATCATAAAATAATAAGGCGGTAGAATTGATCTCATTGCCGTCCCTTGGATAAGAATGAAGTAACCGACTCCACCCACATCAAAAATGTAATTGTATAAATGGATGTAGGTAGTAAAATAAATGAAGATTAACAAATAATGTTGTGGGTGGCCTCGGCTATAGCTGTATAGGTAAGAAAAACGGAAATCACAACACATGTTGTACCAGAGCACCTACTTGATCTTGTGTGGCATTCGTACGTCAGTGACAGAATAACAAAATAAGTCGTCACTGGTTAAGGATTAACAATTTGAAAAATCTCACATTCAACGCAGATCATTTGGTGAAGAATGAACGAACAACACAGGACATGCAAGCAAACTATATGTTTTATTCATTTTTATAATTTTAAAAGATTAAGGTGAATTTATGTACAGTAATTATAATAATAGAATAATTTATTTCTATGTAAATCCATCCGTTTTGAATAAATATTTGAAATATTAACGTAGTTAATTTAATATACTTTATCAGAAAATTTGTGACACAACTTTGCACACAAAATATATATAAAATTGCTATGCATTATTAATTTATTTATGTTTTAGGAAAGATGGTAGTTGCTTAGGGCATGGATTTATTGAATGTTAAATAAATATTCAAAAGTGGATAGTTTAAGTTAGTTCGGTAGTTTTTTTTTTTTTGGTTCAGTTTCTTTTGAGAATAGATGATATCTGAGGCGGATTAAATGAAGAGAGCGCTCTAGGAAAATATCTGTTAGTACTTATCCCGGAAGTTTTTTTAACCTCGCACCACTTTTTAAACCCGCGTCCCTGCGCACGTACCTAGTTTGTTGTACGGTAAATATCCCTCTGGAGTACTGCTCACAAAAATAATTCGAGTTTATTTATTTATTACTAGCAATTCTTCTTAAAAACAAAGACTATCACGTTATAGCCCTCAGTTATCCTCCCTTTTGTTCACAGTTTCATAGATTTTAATTTTTTGGTGGGGAACTAACTCCAGCTTTTTTGAAAATGAAGTTTTGCCCATGATACTCGCTGACATTGTAACTTTCTATTGATCCAATCATTATATTGATTTTTATACTTTTTGGATAAAAATTACCCCATCCACTGAGTTTCATCAAATTCTAACACAAAATTTTTTTTGCAAAATCGAGAAATATTTTTTATCTCCAATTTCTATAAAACTCAGTATATAAGGTAATTTTTACCCAGAAAGTACAAAATGATGACTGGTTTAATAGTTTTTGATACGGACTAAAATGGATCCATATATTGGGATATCTCAAAAACTCTGTATTCAATCATTAAATTAACTAGTTTTTTTATACTTTTTGGATCAAAAGTACCTCATCCACCGAGTTTCATCAAATTCCAAAACAAATTTTTTTTTACGTTTTTCTCAATTTTTTCAAAGGGTAATAATCTGAGAAAGTTCCCACCCAGAAGACAATCAAATAATCTTCTATTTTTATTGCGGTGATACTCAATAATACATCGTTCTTGAAATATGCAATATTTGGTATTTTAAAATATGGAATTATTGTATAACTACAAAATAGTTTTAAAAAGTTTGATTTTCCACTGTTTATTAAACTAATAAAATATTTTTTACATATATATGAAAAAGTTTTGTGAATATGAAAGAGACACAACATAGCTCTAAACAGAAGTTTAAAAAATTTTAAATAAAAAGTTTAATATAATATCCCTACATATTCATTCATATACAATATACATGCATGCTTATATATGTTAAAAAAAGCTCATCTTGTTCAAATGTAATTCAGTCTGTGTATTAAAGTATTTTTCATTTTCTTTTTCTTTTTTTTGTCAAACTTTTGCGTAGTTTTATTTTCACGTATTAAGAATAGAACTATCTTACCTATAGTTCATTCAAAATACATAATAATTTCAGCTAATATATCAAATCCTTTTATGCTATACATAGTCAACATCAACAGCTACAAATGTTCTTGTTGCAAGTTTTCCGTTGAAGATAGCAACGTGTATAAGAACTTTGACGAAAATCTCTTGCAACTAAATTAGGTTAACAAAACGGAATGTAAATAATAAAAATTGTATTTTTGGTATAAAACTTGTATATTTTAAGCAATATGTAGAAGAAATTTTTCTCAAGAGGAAAATCAATGTAAAAATGGCTTTGAAATTTAGCTAGTTTTGTTAAAAGAGGCATAATAATGAGGATTCCACCCTTTGTAGAAATTGCTTCTAGTACATATTTCAGCAAAAATTAGATGCAAAAGTTAACTCTTTTTAGTTTACTGAGACGAATATAAATTTTACATTTATTATTTTAAATGTAACAATTTTTTATAAACTTTGTAAAGATAATGCCTAAATCAGCTACTCATACACTGTTGAATGAAAGCACCCTAAATAAATTATTCGCTTACTCATTTGCATTCATTGTTCTGATATATTGACTGATAAGTTTTGTAATAATTTCAAAATATTTGTTTTAGTTACAAATAAATTGTTGTCGTTAAAATTTTGAATTGACTATATATGTATGTATTCGAATATTTTTGGTATCTACAATACAACAATCACTATACAATCTTTACCTGTTTTCACTGTATACGTAGATGCATCGTTCATGTTCTATTGAACTTTAAATGAAAATCTAACGAAATAGTTCAATAATACTTCTTTTATTACGTTTATGCAATCAAATCCACCATCTGTTGCTATAACAGAGTGACCTATTATATATCTTTGAAATAATATTGAGATTCTTTAAAAATAGATATTTTTATGATAAAGAAAATTTAAATGAAATTGTAGATTCCTTAGGAGCTATGGTCATAGATCAATTTTTGGTTGGAGATTTTCGAAAATTATTGACTTTTTTCTGCTCATTATACTACCTCGACGCTTATGCAAAAGAGAACAGAAGACAGGAAAGCCAGTTGTGAGAATTTGAAACCGACTTGAGAAATCGAAAAAATTAAACATTGAACATATATGTTAAAAATAATGTTTTTTTTTTCATCTGCGTTTTTAACTACTAGATCATTGCGCAGTAGTACAAGTTTGTTCGATCTTTATTTATGTTTTTCGGTAAATTATTAGGTCAAAAATGTTATAATAAATTGATATTATAATTACACAACTACTTCAAAGTGTAAATCACTTATTTTTCTAATACACTTGTATTAAAAAAGTTTACAAGTCTCATGGATTAGGTTTATAAGAGCTATTATTTTAGTTGCAAAAACCATAAATGATATTAAATAATGTCAAATATATTTATAATTGATAATGATATATTCTTCTTTTTAATTTTATTATTCATTAAAATAAATACATATTATTAAATTTCAACATTATTATGACAATTAGCAATAAGTTTATAGTTAGAGGCTACAAACGATAACATTAGGAAACGAACTTTACAAACTATCATTACATATGTATACATTGTTCTATTAGTGTTTTCTTCAAAATTTACAGGATGTTCTATAATTGTCTACAACAAGAAAGAAAATGCTCTTTAGCAACTTTGGATTCTAATTTACGAGATAATTAACCAAATCGATTAATACTAAATACATTCATTTAATAAAACACCACATAAACAGAGGATGTGCTTTATCGTTGTGTGGGGAGGTGATCCACAACTGGGGTGTGGAGGGGTGATCCAAAATCCTCATCTACTGTTTTTTTTTATTGTTGAATGCCAATAAAATTCACCACTCCGTAAAAATCCCTAAATATCGACTCTCATTAATTTTTACCCCATTTGTAGGGCATTTCTTCTTAATTATAAATAAACCCAAATAAAATTGCTATTCATTTTGGGTGCAACGATTTAAACTACCTCTGGATATGAACCTTCAGAAATTTTT
Source organism: Chrysoperla carnea (assembly GCF_905475395.1). Lineage (NCBI taxonomy): Eukaryota > Metazoa > Arthropoda > Insecta > Neuroptera > Chrysopidae > Chrysoperla > Chrysoperla carnea. Next base: position 24,554,919 of record NC_058341.1, read on the forward strand.
GCTAATTAAGTGGGAGATTATACCCCCACTGCTTAAATATACCCAGTAAAGTAAAGGTGTGATGTTTGAATATCATTAAAAAATTGTGAAAATCTGAGTTGTTAGTCAGTTGAACATTTTTAACTCGGGTATACAATCATAGTGGTAAAAATACAGTTTAATTTTGATGAATCGTCCTGTATAAAGTATTTTGCCCTAAGATCACACAACTAATGATTATTACATATACCATTAGATACATACATACATTTGCTCTTAAGTTTGGATACTTGTATTTTAAACTTAAAATCTAAAATAGTATAATGTGTTGTTATTTTAATATAATCAACCTATTTTAGTCTTTAATTAAATTTATTATACTATTTATATAATATAACTAGCTCAAAGACGGGGGGAAATTTATGCAGCATAGTTTCACTCATCAACGTACGATTATTATATGATGTATTATATTTATAGTTCTACGTTGGTTCAACAATGCTTTGATTCCGAAAATATTTAGGAAATAGAATTAAAAAAATTACAATTTTAAATGGTTTAATAAATATGAGTTTTTTTAAAACGCAATTTAAAAGTTTTTTTCTAATTACTACCCATGAAAACCGTTTTCACAAAAATTTTCTTTTAATTTTTGTCCAAAAACTGTCTAATGCTAATTTAAAATAGTGATTAACATAAATAAATTCATATCAAAATATGTAAGTTTCAAAAATCATAATTCACAAAAAAAGATAAATTTCTTTTCACTTGGAAACGTATATTTGAAATTCATTTTGAAATAAATCAAATCCCTTTTTTTACCTTATTTAATCCCCCATTTTTCACCTCACTTAACCTTGTTAACGAAAGCCACTACGGTTACAGCTCAATGAAAGCACTGTCTATATATATATTGTTTATTGATATGCTTAGCCAAAAACGAATGGAAAATAGATATACCAACAGTGGCTGAGGAATAATCGTTTCACAATCAACTTTGAACGATAATCGTATAGTCGTCTGTATAAATTCCACTTTTAGCATTATTGCATCGCGTTTGCATGAAATTGCGTTCAATCTATTACCAATACGGTAAAAGGTTTTCCCTTAATTTGAAAACAGTGTCCTAAATTTGAAGGGGGGCGTCTATTTTGTCCCCAGGGTTCGATTAAAAAACATTTTCCCCTAAAAAATAAAAATAATCCAACAATTGTTATTCGCCTCCATTAAAATTAAAATGTATATAATAATTAGGACGTATTATTGGTATTAATGCATTCATGCGTCATAAAAATAACTATATCAACTATTAATACCTACTCTTGCTATATAGTAATTAGTTTGTTTGATACTATTATTATAATATCAAACTTTACTATTAAAAACTAATGAATACCTAGTATTATATTTATTTTCCAAATCCGATTTATCTACTTTTCTCTATTTTCAGCATCTCTATATATTAGATAGCCATGATATATATAACTATACAGGGTAGTTCAAGTTATAACGGCATGATTTCATAAAATGATAGACATACGTACAAAATGCATTGCGTTTACTATGCTAGTATGGTATAGAAACAGATAGAAAGTATCTATGTAATATTACACAATAATATTACCGTCTTGCATAGGGAGGTCTACCTACCAAAAGTTTGGTGTGTATCCCAACCAGTATGGATACCTATACTGCATTTACTCGTTTGTCTATTACTAACTATTGCTAATTACTATTCCCTCAATACAGTATACACCGATACAGTATGGCGTTCACATCGATACTGATCCACAAAAAATTTCGTTCCGAATAAGAGCTTAGGATCCTTCATGATTAAAAGCGTAATCAAATACGAAAACAAGCGGTAGGAATATGGGTTACCATCATCCCGTTTCGAAAAAAAAAAAAAAAACTTTAGCACTGATTTTATTGCAAATAAAATAACGTTATGTAATTCCCCATGCTTGAAGTCTTGCGTGTCAAATATCTAATTTTTCTAAGAAGCTTGTTTGACAATATTCGGAATAATAAACTTTTGTCCAAAATTCCAATTCTCCATTCCAACACCCTTTCCTGGGAACCAGTGCATTTTTTAATTATTTTGACGTTATCCAACACTTTATGAAGTCGTGATTTTATAACTTGAACCACCCTGTATAAAAAGCTTTTAATCCTTCTATTTTATAAGTTTAATTATTTTACTCTTTAGCGTGTGTTTGTAAATACAATGTATAAATACTACGTGTTCCGTCGATATACATCAAAAAGAAAACAATAGTAACAAATGAATAGCGGAAGTTCTGATATGAAACAAATTTTTACATGCGAAACATGTTAAAATTTAACGAGTTTATTTATTTTATCTTTAATTTTCATAGAGCTGTTGTTTTTTACGTGATTTTTGCATGAAATTCGCAAATAAAGTTCAATAGCGAAAAATCTTTCAAGCGATAAATGTTAGGTTCAAAACCGTTCATCTTTCGTGGTCATTGAATTCTCTTCATATCAGCGAAAAGTTATAAAATAACTTGTTATAGTTAGAAGATCACTTTAAATTGTGGACGTCAAGCTTCGTGGGTTCCATGTACGAAAAACTAAAAATATAATCGAAGTTGAGCAAACATTATGATCCAGGTATTTTTGCTTGTTATTTAAGACTTCATCAAGGAGAATTTGGCTGAAGGTAATAAATCACGCCTTGGTTTGAATTTTCTTGTTCAAACCTCTAGCAACTGCTATGTTTCAAGTTTTTCTTAACTTTGAACTGTCATTTTTTTTCTGCTGTGATCATAGACAGGAACACTGATAGTAACGAATCAAGCCCGGGATAATCGTTTATTAAATATACAATCCAGAAAGTATAAATTTAGTATAATACGCAAAATTATAAGACATTACGCTTAATTTGCAACATAATTTTTATATTAACATACAAAACAGGAGATTTTTCGAAACCAGGCAATTTTTCATTTTTCTACAAAAGACATCATACCTGCGCGATAGAGAATATTTCAAAGTATGATCAAAAATTGCTCCTTAACGTTTCAACCTTCATTAAATTTTTAGTATGGCTCATTATTCATTTTCCAAGGTACTTCTATATAATCATAATACTGGAATCAAAATCTGTTAATCTTTACGGATGGAACATCGTGTAAGGATAAAATACGTCATGTATAAATAATATTTTTATACTTTGTTCAATATAATTAAATCAATTTAATACTGAGAAATTACAATTAAATCTTTTTAAATTTAATTAGTATATTCAGTACTGGCTAGATTATTTCGATCCAGTTTTTCCTCATTATAATTTTTTATATTATACAAGAGTGATACCCACCTGCTCGCGGGCTGGTATATCACTCGCTATTTTTCTACCTTTTAGTTCAGCTAGTTACAAAAGCGTGTTTTTTAGTTTTTTTAAACTATTATTTATTTTGTGTTATTTATTTTTTTAGACTATTATTTATTTATCAAAAAATCAGTATAAATATGGTGGGAGCGCAAGTAAATGTTTATATTTTGAAATTTTGTTGTCTCCTCGAGTAAATCCAACGTTTTGAAGGGGGTCATCAAAATAATGTTTAAATTTCTGTTACATACTAACATACTATCATGTAAAAAAAATATACTAGCGTGTAAAAAAAATCGCCGGCACATCTGAATGCTACAAATTGTATTATGATTCATAATTATTGAATTCATTTATTAATAAAATGTTTTAATAACTGTACAAATTAATTTGAAAACATTGAGTATTGAATGTTCAATTTTAATGAAATGTTCAATTTTCGTGAATTAAAATTTTACATCAATTGAAATTGAGAGCAATAATAATAGTATAACTAAAATTGTGAGCGAAATCATAGAAATAATATTATATGGTTATACAGAGAGTCTAAGAATAGAAGTGAATAACAACAAATTTTTTAGGATATATTATGATGGCAGTTTTATTGTTTCTTGATGGACTTTTCATAAAATGATGCTGGCTGTAAAAATAGGACGTGATTTATGTTTTTCAAAATACCGTCTTCATGGTTGTGAGATTTAAATCCAGAAAAACTGGTGGGCTACTTTTTAGAAAAACATAGCTCTGGTATTCAAATGGACGCGATTGTTGTTATTATTGGGTCAAAATAACCTCGAAAAATGATTGTCATAAAGATGGAAATAAAAAAAAAAAATTCGATTTTTCAAAGGGGTATTCCTTGAAAAATCGTAAAAATTAGAAAAATCAATTTTCTTTCTTATTAAGATAAAAACATAAATTTAAGCTTATTTTGACTCCCCAAAAATGTTGCTACCACTATCATTTAACTATTAAATAAGCATCCAAGAAATGCCGACATTTTCTAAAATTGTACAGTTTGAGAACTTCATCCTTGAATACATTGTACATATTTCATAATAATAATGTAAATATTTGAAATCGAATTTAATGCTTTTAAAATATTAATTAAAATTGCAGATTAAAAGCATAATTATTTGCGATGTTTTCCATATTAAATGTTCATTAAATATTAAACATATATAGAAATTATAGGTACGTATTTGGTTACAAATTATTATAATTTACAATTTTACATTCATAACGATGCTTTTAAGGTGCAATTTATGAATTGCATACACGTGCCTATTTCATGATTTTTTAAATGCTCTTTACATTTTTTAATTTATTTAGTAAGCGCAGTCCTTGGTTCGAAGATGGGTCGTGACTATGATATAGTTTAAAAACTCTTTTTTGGAAAATGAATGGTCCAATAAACCTGGTTCAATTCATTTCGAAAAGTGAAATGATAAAATAATAAGATAATTCAATAATTCAAAAGAACAAAGTCAACTCAAATATTTCAATTTCAATTAAAATATTTCCAAAAATTTATGCCAAAAAATGACAGCTCTCTAAGTATCATTTTCATCTATCTGTTTGACCATCACTTTGATATTGATTTAAGAAGGAGTGTTATAAGTTTAAAGTGTTTATCTGTGCGTCTTGATTGAGAATATTTTATAGCTTAGTTTCCAAAAATCGGTAATAAATCCAAAGAATTAAATCCAAGGAATCAAAATCCAAGGAATCAAAAATCCAAGGAATAAATCGCATTTGTCAGGGGTTTTTAAATTTTGTTAGTTTCACTTGTGTTGTAATTTTGACGAGGGAGTTCTCTTTGGGAAGTGGGAACTCCCTTTGTTCTCTTCTTTTTTTTTCTGAGAGAATTTAAATTTGTTGTTTGTCGATGTGATATCTCTTGAATCATGAATCGGATTGATTTTGAGTCAGACACATTACAAACATCCGATATGAATTTTTTTTTTTATCTGGGAATATGTATTATCTATAAATAGCATGAGATACATTATTACATGCACACTCGTATTGCAATACGAATTCTATTGCCAACATAACAGCTTACCCATTGTTATTACTAATATATGTAGTAGGTATTATAAATTGTTGAAAAGTTAATCCTTCAGTATTATCGAAAAAGTATCAAAACAAAAACATTGTCTAAATAACAACAAAATATTCAAGATATATATTTTACAATCATAGAGAAGGTATTACATTACATAAATATCATATATGAATAAACTGCAGTAATACCAACACAACATATAATACAACACCAAACTAAACAGAACATATAAAATATCACTAGAGAAACAAAAAAATATGGTGTTCAAAAATCATGGTAACTTCTGTATTCAAGATATAAAAAATTCAACAGTATCAATGAAGCAAATGCTATTCAAAGTCAAATTTAGATTGAACAAGTTAAAATAAACAATTGGCTGAGTTCAAATACCATGTATAGATCGTGTTGATGAAGCAATCGTTTAATTTTTGACGTCACGTAAGTAAAGAAAGATATACACTCTTAGATAACCACACATTCATAACTGATATTCCCATATAATACATGTTGATGTTTACAAAAAAATGTTTCAAACAAAAGTTGTTAATCTTTTTATAAGGAACATTTTCAACATTTCAGCTTTTGTTCTATCTCTAACTGTTTACGAGATGGGTCCTACGGGCCCAAAACCCGATATTCTGCTCATTTACGAACTCGATCTCACTTTATACGTCCTAAGCACGCTTTAAAAATTTCAGATTGATATCTCTTTTCGTTTTTGCGTTATTGTGCTTACGGAACAGGCGGACAGGCTGACAGACAACCGGAAATGGAGTAATTAGGTGATTTTATAAACACCTATACCAAAATTTGTTGGTAGCAACAATATTTTTAATCGATACAAACTTGGGACTAAACTTAATATACTATGCTATATTTCATAGGTATATACATGGTATAATAAACAATTTCGTTAACTAATGTGTTGACTAATGACGAAAAATAAACTCACGGTCCAAAAATGTACCGCTTGGAAAAAAACCGGCTAGAATAATATGAATAATTTTGTTCATTATATAATTTGTGTATCATATCTGTAATAAAATTGGCTATAAATAAAAAGAAAGTAAATTATTACTAATATATTATCCCTCTATCATGTGTTTGTCACGAGTACCGCACATGGATCGAGTGAATGAACAAATGTATCAATTTTTTCCATACCCGTAACTCTCAAATTAGGCCTCAGATCCATATTTAGAAATGAGTTTTTGTGTTGCTCTTGATGAGCTTATTTTGGTAAGCTGGGTTTCTGCAGTCAATAACAGAACACGGTGTATACTTACACATAAAACTGCATGTATAGTTAAATATTATGTATTATAGTATAGTGATGTAACACTTTACATCATGTATAACACACCAAAAAATGAACATAACATATATAAAACATCTAACATGTACGTATAACATATATAACATCATAACTGAATATTTTATTCTAAAAGCGAATGTAATATATTGGTACGACATTTTATTGTATATATATTTTTAGAACCAATGTGTTATATACGTTTTATAAACGTTGTTAGTGCTTTAGTAAAAGTTCAAAGCCCGAATTCATATTTATCATGTGCTCTACGCTTTTTTTTTAATGAACAGCTTTTTGACAAAAAGATGTTAAATACTAGAATATACAGTCAAAAATTGTAGCCATTATAGAAAAAAAATTCTATACAGATCCTGTAAAGAAAGATCATTTCGAAAATCAATATTGATAAAATTGTGACTGGACTATACCTATACTCAGACCATAAAAACAGTAAACACTCTATATTAATCAAAAAAATTTCCATACATAATGTTTATATAAAAAAATATATTATCGTATACGTTACATAAAATTGTCAAAAGGTTTTTCATGGCAAATTTTTAACAATTTATATATTATATAGTTTTTTTTTTTGTAATATAATATTTTTTTAGTTGTTCATGTGCAATTTAAAATATGCATAATAAAAACCGTGATGAATTTGGCCTAAACGGTCTAGTTCAATCACTTTCTGATTGAAGTAAATTATTGATATTTTACAGTAAAATTTATTTTAAACCCCCGTCCTAAAAGAATGCCTGTTATAAGTGTGACCGCTATGTGTTTGTCTGTCTGTGGCATCATAGTGCCTAAGCGGATGAGCCAATTTTAATTTTTTTTTCGTTTGAAAGGTAATTTAATTGAAAGTGTTCTTAGCTATGTTTCAAATGCGAGTTTAGGGTTCCGTCTCCGAAAATTTTTTGAGGGCTTTTTAAGTTTTGTAAATTTCACTTGTCTACAACTTTGATTATACTAAATATACAGAGTGAATTATTTAAAATGTGTAGAGATAATTCTGAGTAAACAAAGAGAATATCAAAAAACGGTAAATACGCGGCTTCTTATTTGCGGTGGGATGAATAAAAAATGTATAGTTTTATTTTCCGATGGCACCTTCCAGATCAAACAGGGCCCCACTTCGTTTTTGAAACGGAACTATATACTTTTTATACCAGATTTTAAAAATATGTTTCCTAGGCCACAATTCTTGGAATCTGATTCACATATTTACAGGTTTAAAATTTTCCACCAAAAAATCTTCAATAGTCATTTTTTAACAATAATTTATCAAACTAATAATTTTTTTCCCAGATTGCTATTTTTGCATACATAATTTTGTTCCTATATAAATAATCCTACATTTTGTAGCCTTCAAGAGCAGTATGACTATATTTTCAATTTCCAAAATGTCATTTTGACAATTTTTTCGTGATTCAGGTTGGTGATTATATCCTTCTATCAGACATTTAAAAAATAGAATTAGTTTTTTTATGAAGTACAATACTCATTAAATAAAATAGAACAGGCACATAGAAATAGTAGTCGAACAACGAAATGTATTTTTTTTTTTTTAATAAATGAATATAATAAAAAAATAATATAGAAATAAATATGGGTATGAAACAATTTGTATTAATTATAAAGTTTTTCGGGCAAAATGATAATAATTAATGTAGAAAAAGTTCCTATATATTATTTTTAATGAATGTTAAAATTTACAAATGCTGTTCTCATTTGTCTCAATATTTCACCGAAATAAATATAAAACATTGTTTGTGATAATTAAGTTTTGAAGAATAAAATTTACGGTTTATAAAAACAAAAACTAAAATTAGTCTCTTATTATTCAAAAATTACTAAATGATTATTTATTTCAGATTCTTAACGCTATAAATTCAAAAATATTGAACAAGAAGAAACGTTTATATAAATCAGCCAAATTAATTAACTTTTTGCAATTTTTCATAACATAAGTCCTGCCATGGGCTTTAATTTGGTTAATATTTCCACTCATCTTGAAATCCCGTCCTGATTTACTAATAAAAAAGCGCTCCAATTTATGAAGAAAAATCTTATATTAGAAAAAAAAACACACCCAACAAACTTGATTGCGTAACTGAATATTGCCTCCAAATAAAAAATCTTTTAATTCTGAAACTGGTTATTTTTTAAAAGTAACTAGTCTTCCCAAGATCTACCTAACATTCGAAGTATATGAAAATCGTGGTTTTATACTAAAAATACATATTGCATTGCTTTTTCTAGTAAAATATATGATTTAATCCATTTCCAAGTTTTTTATTAAAAATATTTAAATGCAAATAGAAATGATAGATAAATCCTCAATTAAAAATTTATCCAGATACATTTGTAAAAAATTTTTAAATCCTGAAAATTGTTAGATATAAATACCTAAATCTATACATTCCCACTGAATGTATATTATTGAAATGAAAATACAGTATGTATAAAGATTTATGGGTCTATCATGACTTAAAGCTATTTATAGTTAGTACGTAATACATAAATACTACACATATACAGTATGTCCCAGACTTTTTTAAAGGTAGAGCAAATACAGAAAAATGGATAACATAAAAACTGCTCGCACCAAAGACAGGAATCTCATAAGCACCTTGGATTGTACCATAATCTTCTTGGTCAGTTAAAGTCAGTTAATAACAAATTTTCGTTACTGGTAAAAGATCGAAGGCCACTTTAAATAAGATAATTTTTCCAAATAAAACTAATATTTTTGCTAGGAATTTCAATCAGATTCGACAGAAATAGCATGTTCAACGTGCCTTTTCCTAAAACTTCCCTAAGCTGCAAAATTGATGCAAAAACTTCCAAAATTGAAGCAATTTTAGAAAAGTTATTATTTCAAAGTTTCAATTTCAAAAATTTGTTAGTTCCTTTTTCCGAACAACTTTCTAATTTAAACCGATCTTCTTTATCTTACTAGTAAAAAAGACCTGAGCACACTTAACTGACCTTGGCGGTCAAAATCTAATCCATTTGTCTGAAAACATTCTGTATCTTACCTTAAAAGTAAGATCTCATTATGAGTGCTTAAGGACTTCTGATAAACATTTGTAGAAATATGTAGGACTTTTATCGCTCCTGTTAAGTTTTTAAAGTATATCATATTTTAGTCTACAAATATTCCATAACTTAAATCTGCAAACGAAAATCTGCACAAGAAAAATTTTTACACTTTTGAACACGACGATTAAAACGAAGAAAATATGATTCTGATTAATCATTTCATCAATTTAAGAAACATAATTTTACAAAAACCCTGTATATGTAATTCTTAAATCAATTTGACAAAAAAAAATTAAAACACAACACATCAAATTCACTTCTGCTATATTAATATGTGTTTGATTAAAGCCTATAAAACCAAAATATCAAAAACCTAAACACACATAAAATACATTCATATACACCTATATGCGTATATAATAAATTTGAATTTAAACGCTTTATGCTGTATTTGCATATCAAATGTCCATCCCATGATATGCTTTTACAGATATGTTATTATAAAGTACTTGCTGTGCTTTATCACAGCAATTTACTACACTTTACAAATAGTCCACCGTTGTACGGCGACGTTTTTGAAACAATTATTCATAAAATTTGTCAGGGAAATCAGAGACTGGAGGCGTATTGCCTAACTTGGCGAACTCTGACGAAGGGGAGACGTGTCAAGCAAACTTTAAGTTTGAAGGCCATTATCCATTTCATTTCATTTTTGTCTTAGTTTGTTCATTTCATTTTTTAATATTTATAGAAAAGGTCTAAAAATTATGACGTTTTGAAAGGGGGTTGTAAAAAATGTGACTCATCGTGATAAAAAGGAGAGGTTGATTTCAAAAGACGGCATTTTGGGTGTCATAGTTGAAAGATAATGCTTCTACTAGGCTGAAACTTTCAAAAATAACATCATCAAGTAAATTGAAATTCTGCTAGAATAAAGTACTAGAACTAGGTACAAGAACAGGGCAATTTTGGATAAAAGGCTTCATTTTTGTTTTAATATGAAGTTGGACTAAGTCTAAATCAATTCTGAAAATTTTAGGGGGTTGGAGGTGGGTTGCTCGATTATTTATATAAATAAATGACTTCAAAAGCAGGCATATTAAACATTGGTCTTAAGGGAAACGGTAGATGGATCCGTTTTCATCGCTTTCTCTCAAACTAGCCAGTGGAAAAAATCTATTTAAATTTAAAGTTTAAACCTTAATTTATTATTAATTACAAAAAAATAACTGCTTGAGCCTGATTATTTAAGGACGTATGACCACGATAGTGGAGACACAAATATAAAAAAAATTCAATTACGAAGGTCAATTATGTTATAAATTGACAATATAAGACGAAGAGTAAGAGGCAGATAACGAATTTTATTCTTATTTTTCGTCTGTATTCAGGAAGTTATAATAAAATTCATAATCAAAATTGAAAATAAGGTACAAATGCCTTGGCGCTAATACTACCTGAAAGCATTTATTATAAATTAAATCTAATCTATTCTATTCTAAGGTGACACTTTGTTAATGTATTCGTTATGTTTTGACTCGACATAAAGAGCCCATATACGAATTTTCAGACTGTTCACTTATCACTTGTGAAAAATGGTGATGTACTGTTGCCTAAAATACAATCATACATATGAAATACATACATTAACATACTTGTGGATGCATGCAAAAGTATATCCACCCACCAATTAATTAATTTATATAATTTACGGAATATGTAATGGATTATAATTTGTAATCTGTGTTAATAACAAACTTTGAATCAGTTAAATAATGATTATTCTATAAAGCCTACGTTTGTGTAATATTAATGTTGACGCATTAGTTAAAATCAAATTTAATTTGTACTTTGCCATATATATACAAAGCATATAGGTAACTTTTTCTGTTTAAGGGGTAAGCTTTAATTATCCTGTAAAGGATTGATTTGGAGTTTACGAAAAAACTTCATGTTTAATCAGTCATAAGTATGCTTCAATCTTAAAAACATAAGTTATGGAATATGTAATGGATTAAATATGTAATCTGAGATTTATGTGTGATTATATGTTAAAATCGACCTAAATCTTGAAATCCACAGTAATGATATATGGAATGATTAGACCATTTAAAATGTCGGCTATTTTTCTTTAGACAATTAATTCATAAATTTGAACAGTATTTTGCAAATGACTATAATTTCTTAGTACCTATCCCGCTACTTAATCCCAGCCTGTTGGGATTAATTAATTTCTTGTTAATTCCAGAAAGATTTTAAGAAAAATGAAAAGGTTGTTAATTCATTAGATCAGTTTTTTAAAACACCAATCGATGGCCATATTACTTCTCATAATTTTTTTGCCAAAAACATCTAGGGCATGAAAAAAAATTATATTGCTTACTCGAATCAGTAGGGAGAAACGTGGTCTTGTATTTTCACAATTTATTGATTACACATGTAACAGGCATATAGCATTTTAAAGTTGATACACTTTAAAATAAATTATTTCGAATGATTGAAAATTTCAATGTTAATTCGTATTTCGTAAATACAAGAATAATACATTACACTCTTTTAAAAGCCTGTATACTCAATTGGAATGTTTCCATTTACAAAACCGTATTAATTTGCAATTAATTACTATTGAATTAATTTTTCAACTTACATAAAATGCGTATTAGTTAATGGTTTATCAATCAGTTATCTATGTATGTTAAGGCAAAGAGGATTTAATGATCAATTTCTTATACGTTAAATACTATAAACCAAATGACTGATAATTAATCAGTATCAGACATTTCAATGTTTCAATTATTGAGTATATATGTTAGCATCTGTCTCCACATTTGATTATTATCCATCATTTAATTACTGTTTCGACATAGAAGTATCATATTATAACTCTTCGCGTATAGATGTCGAATATTATTACTATTTGGAACTAAATTTTTTTTATAAAATTCTTAGAGAATCGAACTATTATGATTTTACGATAGCAAGGATTTTAAACCACCTTTTTGTATTATAAATCATTAGTTCTACGACAATTATGTGAAAATTCTCTCGATAAAAAAGTACAGAATTTTTAAACTTGAGAAACATTAGTATAAGTTGAATTCTCTCAGAGTATCTCCCTCTCCTGCAATTAGATCAGACTTTAGCAAGTGTTTGAGTCTTTCTACCTATTTATAACAGTAGTGGCTAAAGTCTTATTTCGAATTTTAGCCTCCTAGTACCTTATAAGAGTTTACAATATCCATGTGGGAAACTCAGCCAATTTTGTTTACTAGAGGTTTTTTGAACTTACTTTCCATCGAAGTTCTCACTTGGTCAACTCTTCTTGTGATATCAGGAACGATAACTGTATCTTTGATTTTACTAGAAAATTATGACACATGTTTGCTTTATACAGATACTAGTTTAAGAAGTAAATGATCCAAAAAAAAACTTACTTCCAGAATGTAAGCATGCCAAAAATCTACTGAACCGTTTCAATGCCTGGTATCATAAATTGAAGATGCCGATGTTGAAAGTGGGTGTAAAAATTAGAGAAAGCTGTAGCATACCGCAATACAGGCTTCTTGCGTTATCATCTGGAGTGTCGGCTAGATCTTCTTCGATATCCGTATCGAAGGAAAACAATTCGAAAAATCTTTCAGCCACAATAAAAAAGAAAACACAACAGAGAGAATAAAATTGTATGGGCGGAAAATTCGAAAAAATAATCAATCATAATTCATTTTTTTTATATAAATAACCAGATTTAAATTTACAAGCACGGCAAATAATATAATTTAACTATTTAAGTAAACAGTGGGTATAGAAAACCTTTATAAAACCAATCAAATTTATATTATAAAAAATTTATTTTTGATAATGCTTAACAAGTAGAAAATAGGCCGTCTTTTTTCACTTTCCGAACACATTTTTTTTCTTCATATTATATCGATGATAGACGTTGAAAAGTTGTATACACATATTATTATTATACTTAACTATAATCTTTCAAACATCTTTTCGGAACGGTTTTTTCTATATGCCTTCGTTTTTGTTCACAAAAAATAGCTGAATGTAAGTGTGCGTATGTGTATGTCATGTTGTTAACTGAAGTGAAATGTTTAGTGTTTTGTTATATCGACTCTTCCCGTACTCCATCCGTCAAATAATATCTAGGATACAGTATGTATCGAAAATTAAGAGCAACGCCACAAAAAGTTGATTTAAAGACGGCTGTATTTTGGATATTTCTTTTATTATGAAGACATTGTTATCTAGGAACCATATTGTTTTTTCTAAAAAGTTATGTCTGCTAAAAATATTTCCGAATAGTCTTTTCTAGGAAAAAATTAGTTGGAATATACTAGGAATGTATGGAAATTCTCGACGTTAATCACATAGTATTTCAAGGAATTAATAATTTTCTATGTTAGTCGATATATCTTGTTTACAAATATTCCAAAGTTTCTTATGCGTTGCCACAGAACTTGCAGTTTCTGTGAATGTTTTGATCGTATATGTCACTCGTGATTAAAATCACCAGCAGTAGTAGATTTAACTTTTCAGATTGACAATAACCAAGTTTTTATGTGAATTTTCGAAGACATATTTAGGCCGCTTAGTTTTGTAAGCTACTTTTTGGCTATACATATCCTCATTGTGGTCTCTTAGCTTAAGGTACGAAGGCTTTTAAAGTATCAGATATCATGAGTTAACATCCGAATGTGTTTTCCTAAATGTTGTATATGTTCTGAACTGAAGTTCGAAAAAGTTAAGGTTCTGAAGTCTCCTTACATGTATTCAGTGTCACTGTCCACTTCTGCAGGACCTACATGTTTATTTTTAAATTTTACAGTTAAATGAAAAAACACACGAAACACATCCTGACACTCAAAACAGCGAGTTTATTACTGTTTTTTTTTCATTTTATTTGGTGAGACTTTCTGGGACTCAACTCAACTACTTTGGCTATCGGAAAATATTAATAAGCCACCATTTTATACTTAAACTATTCTAAATTACAAATAAAAGATCCAGTTAATTTAAACTATTTGCTTTAAAACAAACCTTGTTTTTTTAAATGTTGGCTTCGGTAAAATAAGTCAAGTATAGTTTATAGGAAATACAAGTACATATTTAAGTATCTATTAACAAATTTCCATTGCAAGTATTTATAGACTTTCCATCCTGACAAAAACATTCTAAGATAAACTTAAAAAAAGTCGACGAGATGATAGTAAGCAAATCAAAGATTATGTTAGAGCTTTCGTACCATGAATGATGTAGAATATAGAAACGTGTTTTACACATCCTGTATTACCTTTTATATTCGATACAATAGGGATGATGTTCTTCTGTAGTTCGTTTCAAAATGATACATAACATCATACCGCACCATGATGTTTGGTTATTGGTGGATATGTGTTGTTTGTTGAGTCGAAAGCAATCAACACAATAATATTGAAGTAAATTGAAGGAGGATACCTATTAGTTCCAGTATATAAACAATATATAATGTTTTTATTTTGTATATTTTATTGTTATATAAAGCTTGATTCAATAATAATTACCAGTTTATTGTTGCTAAGTAGACAAAAATGATTGTTGTAAAATATACTTTTTATGTATCACACTTCTTATAAGAGCTACCAAAAACGTGCAACGCTTGTCAATTTGAGGTAGCTCTACCCAACTAAGTTGGAAGAATGTTTAACGATAAATTATAATCAACAGAGACTTGTCGGTGATTCCGTGGTCAAGAATACTTTAAAAACCCAAATTATTTTTAAGTCAATTTTCAGAACAATGTTAAATTTTATATTTAGTTTAGAAAATATTTCGTCTTTTAAATCATTTGGTGTAGAAGGTTCATATTTGTTTATTTTCGCTTATACAGAGAAGAGCTTTATTTATATTATAAATAAAGATTCGAATTGACATTGAGGCGTGGCTTAGTGAATATGGCTCACTTTAGGTTGCAAATTTGAAAATCATATGGAATATGATATTATTTGAAACTTTTTTGATACTTGAATTAATTTTTCTTTAATGCCGAGCTTTCAAGTTTTTCGTAGTTTAGATTTTTATATATAGCTGTATAATGAGTCTGAGCAGTCTGGCGGATTATTTCCATTCTAATTTGGTAAAAATTAATTGTTTTTAGAATAAATCAATCGCTTGTATTGGTTTATTACTTTCCATGCAACTTTATTATAGTTAAAATTTTAACCACCAGATGTCATGACAAAATGATCAGTTGACAATTAAGAACTTTTAAAAATCCTTCATAATCTATTTAATAAAACATCATTGTCCACTATCTTTATGTTATTCCTTGTAACAATTTTATGCGATACTATACGCTATTTCATATATATATTTCAATTTATTACGTTTATATTGATTCATTATACTAAAAATTGGAATGAACTTAATACCACACCATTTATGTATTTTGAAATACCTAGTGAAGGACATACATAAATATAATTGAACAATATCATCTCTATAGTAATAAAGAGCAATATCTTTTACATGTATAGGCGGACACATATATAGAACACTATGAACATGAACACTGTGTAGGTATTCTGAAACTAGTAGAATGATTCAATTTTATTGAACTGTAATAGAATTAATAGGTTCGATAGATATATAGACAACATACAATTATTGGCAGTTTTATTGAATGATTGTGACGCCTTAACATCGCGCTTAATACAACATTCAACAACTCCTACCCATTTATAACATAGTTAATTACAAAGCTTCGTTTATACGAATTTATACTAAACAAGTAATACAATGTGTCAATCTTGAAATTATTACATCAAAACTTAATTTTAAAGAGCTAGGTACGGTCTGATGAGACTCTTGAGATCCACACGAATAACATCACAGAGTGATATTGAGTTATTCGTTTGTCGTGAACATACTTAATGCAAATTTAAGGCTTATATGGTTTTCTCATAGTCAAAACTGGACCAGACTGAAAGGGGACCACACAGATAGCACCAATAAAAAAAGAATCATCAAAATCGGTTCACCCAATCAAAAGTTCTGAGGTTTCTCCTTTTTTGAAGTAGGTTAAAAATAATAATAAAAACGAATCAAAACGACTCGACCGAATGTTATGAAATTATTTTCACATCATCTTGCCGTTATTACATATAGATCGACAAGAACCAAGTCGATATCATTTTTTGTTCGCGCGATATCGATGACGAAAAAAATGACCATGAACGTTCTTTAATACGTACGTGCAAACACACACACTCATACTTCTCCTTCTTCAAATTGGTTTTAATGCCTTTTCCTGATCATGAAACGTAAAGATATATTGAAAATTTTGATTTCGATAATCGTAATGCGTAAAAATTCATGAATGCGTAAAGTTCTTTCTACAGAGAAATGCATAAGTTTACGATTTCAGATGGATTTAACATTAAAATGTTGAAAAAAGTTTAAATTCGAAATACATAAGTTTGTAATTTCGAAAGATTAATATGTTATAGAAATTGATTATATGTGGATAGCCGCTACCATTACAGATAATCACAAATACTTATCGTTCTCGCACTGTTTCATTTTTAATAAGTATCACTTGGTACAACAGTTTTCAAACTATCAATTTTCACATTTGATAAGGTTTGAGGTAGGTATACGATGTTACAGAATATCACATATATCTAGTTTGGTTTAAGCATATAAAATAACTAAACAGTTATATTTGAGTTTGTTAATCAATAGGTATAGAATTCTGACCATTTCCGATTAGTAGGTAGAGTATTGATGAAAATTCATTGAATGGAAGTATGGTGGCTGGTCCAATAAGTGTAGATTTAAAGATGTTTCTTATAGTCGTGGTTCCTTCGAGTCGTGGAGATTCACAAACCATACAAACTAAAATTAATTAACAAACTAAAATTAGGAAAATAAGTTTGTAGAAACATATCGTAGATACATAGTTTTTGAAACAAAAATGAAATCTCAAGACAAATGAAATTTACAAAATTTTAAAAAGCCCGGCGAACTTTTCGAGTACGGAATCCTAAACTTGCAAACATATCTAAGAACAATCTTCATTAA
This sequence comes from Chrysoperla carnea, assembly GCF_905475395.1. Lineage (NCBI taxonomy): Eukaryota > Metazoa > Arthropoda > Insecta > Neuroptera > Chrysopidae > Chrysoperla > Chrysoperla carnea. Next base: position 24,572,748 of record NC_058341.1, read on the forward strand.
ATTACATTTTTCCTTTGAAGAGAGCCTTATAAAAATAAAATAAAATTACCCCACATACCCGCGAGAAACAAATATATGTAAGAATGATACGGATTAGCCATGTTTAAAATGGGGTGGATCTATCACGATTTTGCGAGTTTTTTTAACTTTTGCGGAAACTATGATTGCATCCACTCTGTGATCCACGGGTTAACCATGCCTTTAATGTAGCTCTGTAGAAAATTGTAAAGAATTATGGCCAGTATGAATCATTAAAGTATTTCATGAAAACGCCCATAATTTGTCATTTTGAAATGTGTTAAATGTATAGAGATAAAAGAATTTGTCATTTGTCGAATAAATCATAGAGTTAATATATGCATATTGGATTTCTTTTAGGATATTTATTTTTTTCTTTATATATTTATAGGGGGTTTATTGGGCTTTAATCATTTAATATAACCGTAATGTACCAAAATAATTATTTTATGTCCATCTATTGGATTATTTTACCCAATGTGGTTAGTTTTGTGCCTTATGTTTTCTAATAATTATTCAACTAAAATATACCTGAATTCGCTTATATTGAACTGGTATACCATACCATAAAAGTTAAAATTAAAAGCGAAATTGCTTTTATTTTAATTACTTTTTTTTAACTATTATGTTTGTATTCAAGCTAATTCTGTATATAGAAGATTTTCCGGTCTTTGTACTGTCTTAAGAAAAATCTTAATAAACAGCTCAAAATAACACTCCCAACAAACACTTTTAAGCATAACTTTTTAATTCACAGCCTTTTGTATCTTAAAAAAATCGTGTTTTCATTACGCAGTGAAAAAATCCTATTTTGAAAGTGGACCAAAGCATTGAAAGCAAAAACATTGAGCTAAATCGTTTTTTTTTTTTACATAAGTGTGTGTCAGGCTCACACCTTTATATTTTTTCACTTGCTGTCGTCATCATTTGAATTTTTTAATGAATCGATTCATAAAAATTAAGATTAAAAAAACATCTTACGTAAACTTAACAGAGATTAAAGTATTTTTTTTAATACTAATCTTTGTTCAATTTATTTGTTGAATAATAATTTTTTGTATGAAAAGCGAAAAAAAAAAACTTTGTGCAGGAGCTGTGTAAACTAAATAAATTTTTTAACTTCTTAAAATTTTGTATTATACAAATTTTACTAATATTTCTTCAAGAGTTTCATGTATTGTATTTCAGCTGAACTTTTAACAACCCTTTGTAAACATTTTAATTTTGCCCCTCAGTACACATGGGAAACTACCTTCAACTACTTCAACTTACTTCAAGATGAATGACCGAAATTCAGTGTTCAAAAGGACTATATTACGAACCTAAATACTTTTACTGCCTTTTGGGAGGCAGTCAGGAGAAAAGTTTGTTTTTTATTTATAATGGCATAGGGTTTGAGTGATGTCACATTTGAAAGGGTTTTCATCGAAGACTTTTTCGCGGTTTTTCGAAGATTTAACAGTAGTGGAGTTTTGACTCATATTAAACTAAAAAGAAGGACACCAGAGAAGTTTCAGAGTATCAGAGTAAATTAAAAAGGTAGAACTATGGTCATACATGTTATTTTTAACTCTAAACTTCCTCTGGAGTCCAATAAAAAGGTTTCGTTGACTGTATTGTCGTTATATGATCTTTATTATAGTCATCTTGAACTTTCAATAATTTCAGCTATGCATCTTAAACCTTTTGAACGTAAATTGAGGGTTTCCGAGCTTTTTCCCTTCACAGTATACTTGCTGTGCCGTTGCTAAATTCAATTTTGATCGGACTATTATTCGATCGCTAAATCTCAAGCATTTGAAATAGATATTAAGCAGAAAATAAGGTTTATTAACAATAAGCAAATGTGATTATCGATATAATTGGATATCCATTTGAAGAAATTTTTGTGAATTTATCCTGTCGATATAAATCAATAACTCACTATTCTTGTAAAGGAAATTCTCTTTAAACAAACTTTTAAAAAATATAAGAAGGTATTTGAACAAGTACTTAATTGGTAAGTGTCACTTGGCGCTACGCGCTCTGGTGGTTAAAAAGTATAACTACTGCTAGGGTGACAGCTGTGATTTAATTACCTAGAGTTACGTAGTTTTTATTTATATAATCGCCAATAATTGAAATGTTTTTATCATTAAACCAAGTTCTTGACTTTATTGAGGCTACTCCTAAGTCTCGTAATTTTGTAGAAGGAGAGAAAATAATTAATGCAGGTCATTTAATCTACAATGGGTTGGAAAATCAAAACAATGATCAATACGATATTTTGTCATATTGTATACAATCATCAGCTTTTCGAGATAAGCCCCATGAAATAAAAACAGTTATACAAAAAAATTGTCAAATTGTTTCATCAAAGTGTAAAGTTTCATCAAACTTAAGAAATAGAGCATGCATTTAGGTTAGTCTTTTAAAGAACAAGATTATGAAATAACTAATTTTCTGTATCTTATAGAAATATGTATATTTTTAAACAATAAGTAAAGAAAGATACAAAATTATTAACTTACTTGGTAAAAAGTAATCATTTTTAGTAAAATGCAAAGAGCAGATGCTCAGTAAAATGCTTAGTAACATTTACTACAATTTTCAAAACTCGTTCCCACATTTGCCTACAATCTATTTTTTCATCTTCACCAAAATAATTTTTGATTTTAACGAAAAACCGAATAGGTTTTGGAAAATGATGAAAACGAACGTCTGGATTTTGGGCTGCATTACTTGAACATCCATAAACACAACAGTATTTTCTACTTTTTGTTTTTTTTTTTTGGAGAAAATCTAGCTCCACAATTATTTAATAAATCAGAGGCCATAGTTAAGTGTTAATTTTCACTGATGTACACTCTTTTTATTATTAATAGACGAATTATAAATAAACAAAATTTGATGGCATAAAAATTTGCCTTATTCTTATGTATGGCTAACTACCAGCTGTCACCCTAGCGCTAGTTTATAATGCGACCACCAGTCAGCGCACCATGTCCGGTGACACATACCAATAACAAAATATTATATATATTTCATAAACTTAATTTTTTTTTTTGAAGCTGTTCAATTCTTTTCTCTTTTTTTGTTTTTAAATATCTCTGAAAGCGCATTTATTAATATAATCATATTTATTTATTGATTGAATGGTTTACAGTAAATATTAAAATACTGTGTGTTTGTAAACGATTGATAAAGTCTTCATATATTTTAATATACCTCGTGCTTAGAGCACTATACACTATTAAGGCATAATCATTAATAAAAATATGATATTAAAATTTATGAATATCTATTTAAGTTTTATATACCATAACGATTATCTTGTTCGATATTCCCAAGGACTTGCACACAAACTAAATTTAAAGCAGTACGAGTGCCAATGCAAGCTAAGACTTGTAGTTGAAATTATTTGTACCATGTTTTCAATTTTGATGATGAATTTTGTTATAACTTCATGAATGTAGACGAAAAATAACTGTAAAATTTTTCAATATCAGCCTTGGTTTTCGAAATATCGAAAGCTAAATAATTAAACAAAATTATCAATTTTCGATGTTTAGAAAATTATTCCAGATATTGAAAAAATTTATTCTAACTTTTCGTCTTAAATTGTCAAGTTATAACATAATTCACCATGAAAATTGAATATATATGCATATTTTTTAATTTTTGTCCCAACTATCGTTTGTTTTAATTTTCACCGACAAGTTTTGGAGAACTCTATGAAAACATATTATCCCTCTATCGTTGTCCAATTCTACATATCCAAGACCAATTCTAAATATCCAATTAAATATTTTTTTTAAAATCAAGCCCTTTATCCAAAATTTCTCTGGCGCTTGTACATTCTTAATTTAAATGAAACTTGGTAAATAGCTTCATATTAGTAGAACGTGTATATTTGTAGCTTTGATTTCTTGGATTAATGGTTCTAGTTCGATAGAAACGGGATAGTTTTGCAATATAAAAAATCTAATCTACAAAAAATTTTCTACAAAAAAACATTGAATATAAAATATCTAATCAATCTGTTAAATGTTCTGTGAAATTTTTACGTATAAAACAAATTTTTTCGACGAAAAACAATTTTTTTTTAATGATTTTCGGAATATACGGAACATATTTTGAAACTAAATTTTTTTAAATATGAAAAAATAAATAAGGTGTTAAGGTTATTTTCGATAACAAATACATTTGATTAAATTACGTGATAATAATCCGTGTTGTTTTTTATATAATGAAAAATGATTTGGCATCAACACAAGTTAAATAAAAACAATACATCCTATCTTAAAGAAGAAAAAAGGACTGATAATGAAAATATAAATAATAAAAGAAAATACTGATCAAGTAAGTTTTGAATTTAAACTGCTACGATGGTTTCGTATTGTTCTTCATGAATGGTTTTTTACTTTAGATAAGGAATCATTCGACAACTTGCGAAACTTATTATTTAAATCTCCTAAAATCAACCTGTGTTTGGCTTTTATGTTTCTTTAAACAAGAAGTCACTCTAAAATGTTAAAGGCTCAAAAGAAAACTACTTTCGAGAAGCTATGTTCGAATTATGCTTGCATTTACTAATCTTCGACTTAAGGATGTATGAACATGACAACAATAGTTGATTTAAAAGCTCCAGATTTTTATAGGCAGACTTATACTCAAAGAATATGTGGTTAAAATTTCAGCATAACTATTCATGCAAATTTTTAAGAAAAAAGTTACATTATTATGTTATATTATTAAAGTTTTTGACAATTTTCACTTGGAATAAATGAAAACAAATTTAAAAAAACTTTTAAATAGAAATTAAACATATAAGCAAAGGCAGAGAAAAGAAAAAACCAAGTGTCTCCGTCCATATAAAGAATGTAAGAGCAGGGTAGATTTAGGATTGAAATTATTATCTTATTTTCAACTTTTCGATATGTGCCTTGGTTTTCAAAATATTGAAAGCTGAATGATTAAGCAAAATTTTCAATTTTGAATATCTTGAAAATTACGTCCGTTGTCGAAAAATTGTATTCTTACTTTTCGCCTTATATCGTCAAGTTATAATATAGTTTATTATCATAATTGAAAATATAATACTGTGCTCATACATTCTTAAGTCAATTAATTATCTCAGTGTTATACTTTCAACCACTTTTAATTTCTATTTATTTAGTTAATTTTCTAAAACATTTATCTTTTGACGATTGAAATAGCGCCTTCTTTATATCATACCTTTTTGTTGAAGTCTAAAACCGCTATCAATTATTTACGTGGGCTATTATGTCTAATAGCCAACAAAGTCGGTCGTTACCTAAGCAATACATAAAATTTTAATTCTTGACACGGAATCCTTAAACCTTTAAAAAAAAAGATACGAAAAATGATGAGGGTGGATAGAGACGACCGTAAATAAAGGCTCACATACACATATACATACAAATTCACATACAAAACAAAAAAAAGTTATAACTTTTTCAATTTGTCTTTTTATACAAAGATTGTTTATAAAGTAATCATTTTCTCTTTTTTATCAAAATAAAAAATACATCTATATCTATATATACAAAGTTTTATATCCTACTTTTATTTTTTATCTAGTGTTATTATTATTAATATCATTTTCTTTTAACCTCTTTAATATTATCAACCTTCTTTTTGGTTTCTGCTTATGGTGTTTATAAAAGAAGGTATTCAAGAATATATTTAAGTATCGTCTTAAGAAGTTCTTTTAAATTTTTTTATTCAAAAATATTGATATTCAAATCAAAAAAATTGATATTCAGTCAAAACAGTTGTGATATTTTTGAAATTAATTTGTATAATTATTTAATATGTATTTCTTAGAAATAATTTATGAATACATTTAGTAATGAAATATATAGAGGATCCGACATTGTCTTGAAGAAATGTAACTTTAATTCATTAATATCTATACTATGCTTAGCCTGCCCGCCCATCCCTTCAGGCCCGCTAAACCCAAATATTTCTCCTTTTTATTTGATAGCCTTCCTTCGGCCTGGTTGGAGCCTTTGGCAGTGGAGCCGAATTAGGTAGCCCTTATATAAATATATTATTTATATGCGCTCCCACCATTAAATGAAATTTAATTTTTTTGTATGAAACCCTCAAAAACAGTTGTTGTGAGGCGAATTGAGAATCTAAACCATCGGATCCACTTGAACACGAACACCGAATTTCATCAAAATCGGTCGACCCGTTTAGGAGGAGTTCAGTGACTAACAGCTACACACAAGAAATATATATAGTAGATATCCTTATTTTGAAATTTTCATTTTTCAAGGTCACCATTATAAATAAGAAACGATGTCAAGAACATATTCTGTTAGAACTAATGATTAAAATTTGATTAGTCCCTTTTGACATATTATTTTTTTAACTGCGAGATTTGTTTAATGTACTGAAATATGGAGATTATTACAATAACCAGAACAATGTGTGAATTTTGAAGTCCTGAACCGATACTTTTTTTCAATCTGATTATTTTAAACAAAAATCTCGCAAGCATCTATACAATTGTTTTTTTTTTCTATTCTTTGACCACTCTTAACTTAAGTTTGATGGCTTAATTTCCTCGATAAAATTTTTAAGTTATGTAACTGACAGTACTCAAAATACGTAGTCGCATACTGTTAAAATTTTGGGATTTGTTCTCTTGTTACTTCTTATTGTGCATGTCTTCATTTTATATTTTCCTACTTAGTGATTTTGAATGAAAATTCTATTTCTAGATTTCAGTTTCAAAATCATCTTTGACTATATGTATATTAGATTTCTTTGGTTCACTTTTATTCCGTAAAACATGGCCGTAAGGTCGTTGAATGGCCCAGTTAGTTTAAAGTTCTTCAAAATTTACTTGTTTGTCTCTTTTGACATAGAAGCGAGAAAATATGATACTGTCATCTATACCCAAATTGCCTAAATTCTTAGCATTTCTCTATTATAAGATTCATCTGTTGCTATCATCCGCGTGGTTATTTTATATTGCTTCGGTTTTGTTAACACTGAAGTACTTTTCATTATTGACTTAACCTGCGCGGAACTGCAGTTGAAGGGAGAAAGTTATGGATTCTAACCTGTCACTACTTTAGGGTCTCCTTCTTTGTGAATTTAAATAATGCAATACTCATTGGTTTTAAACATTTCTTAAAATTCATCTGTGAATACCACCCTAAATGTTTCATTGCGTGAACATAATGTGTAAAGATTTAATTTTATGATGTACCGTAGTCCGTCTCCGTACGTTGTATATCTTGTGACTATACAACAATATCCTATGTTCATGACTAATATTATTTGTTTATATACATACAGTTTTGTTGTATTACAATCATAATAAGTTAGTTGTGTTTTTCATCAAATTTTAATGAAAAAAGTTTGTTCTTTTTATTGTATTTTAAAATTGTTTAACGATCCTACAATATATTAACAAAAGATAACAATAACAAAATAACTTTACTTAAATAGGAGGGTTATAGTTAGAATGACTCTTCATTTATTCGAAAAAATATATATAATAGGCTTTTCACTCCTGCTCGTTTTCAAGATCAACAAATTAAATATAAAAATAAAAAATAATAAAAAGTTGCATATCTCTGATTGATGATCTTTTACAAGATTCATACAGCAGAGTGGAAAATCACAGACGACGCGACGATTACTGCAAAGGAGCAGCGAAGAGTATGAGAGAATTGTGCATTTACAAATGCTTCTAGCCAAAAGATTAGAACTTAGGTTGGATTAGGACCCAACTCGTGCTACGAACTCGTTGTGAAAATTTTGCTTGCGTACATTAAAAATGCCACTTTTTTCCAATAACTTCTTAGACCTAATTTTTATAATTTCTCTGGCCAAAAATTATACGAAATATTTAGGACATGTTAAGGAAACAAAAATATTAATTGGATTTAAACATTAATAGAGTAAAAAAACGCTTGAAGAAGTACTCGAATTTTAACTGTTATTTTGTCATGATGGACCCTGGCTGTTGGCAGTAATCGGATGAATGTGCTCCATTTCTCGGAACACTTTATAATGAAGTTTATTACTTCATCGTAGATTTTCTCATAATTGGGAGTGTTGCAATTACTCTGTTGTAGTTTCATGGTTTGGGAAATAATTATGTATTAGTTGGATATAGTTCTTTTATGCGATTAACAAAAAAAAAAAAAAAAAAACATAATTATTTTTGAATAAACATCGGACAAAGACAACTTAACTGAAAATATCAGACAGACACCACTACACGGGGAACAATGAATTATAGAATATATAACATACTCATAATCATTTACTGGTAATTTATATAATATTTGTTTGATTTTGGGAAATTGTTTGTATTCTATAATTGAATTCAATTTTAATTAAATAATATAATAGACCTGATCTGACAAACATATAAATATGTTACATGTACAATGTACTGGGAGATTTAATTTTATAATATTTGATGGACCCAACTCAATATTGAATCATTGGAAAGATATAACTTATGATAAACGTGCCTAGAAGGCATAGTCGATATTTTCTAATACTAAATATTCAATGAAGTTGAATATCCTCTTTGAGAGTATGTGTTACCTTTACCTTTGGTAGTAATTAATTAAAATTAAGTCACAAAAAACAATAAATAACCTTTTCTATACTCGAATGTGGTGTCTCAAGTACCTTTATCTATAATTGGGTCACCATGGAGAATATATTTTATCAAAGGCTTGAATAATTTATTATTTTAGAATAATGTACTTTTTCAACCGTTGTTTATTGTGAACTATTCATATGAATGGGTGGATAATTTTGACGATACATGATCATTCCAAGAAAAAATCAGGGCTCTTTACACTTTGTTGACTTAAATACCTTGCACTATGTTGTTATATAGCTTAGTATATTATCAAATGAAGTAAAAAAGTGAAGTACTGACATGCAGTACCTACCTAGATGTCCGGTATATACGCTATAGTGCATGCAGAAGTATATACGCAGGGCAATCAAGTTTTCTGAAGATCACTCAAATCAAGTTTGTCATAGAATCGGGACTGCATATAGTACAGTACTCGATTGCAAGTCAATTACTACTTAGTTCAACTGCGTGCATTCGAAAGTTTGATTATACGATATCGATTGCATTCGATTCGGCTACGTAGGTAACTTCTTCTAGCAGAATATATTGGCTCCATGCAGTTGAAGCCACACACGCATTGCGCCTGATTGCAGCCTAATGATATAAAGCCTCAATAAAGACTCAATGAATCGCTAACTATGATATCCCCATAATGGCGAAGCATACGTCTCAATATCTCAATACTAAATCAAGGCTTTCGTTTGACAAAATTTGCAAGAAGGTAATGTTACTTGAATTAACAGTGTATTTAACAAATTTTGCCTCTATTCCCATTATTTTTCAACAAATGAAGGATTGTTTTGCACATAGGAAAACTAATTCCTAATATTGAAGTCCAATCCTGGTAAATATTAGTTTTGATAATTTTAATATCGATTTTGTATAATATTGTATGGTAAAATACATAAACTATAATTATTGTTTGCATGTTGTTTGCCATCCATATTGAACAAATGTCAGAAGCGAATTCGGTACACGGATTATGACAGTTTTAATTTAAATTTTGTAACAATATGTATTATATACTAAGCATAAATGAAATAAAACTTCTCTCCAATCAACGTATTTCAATTAACTATATATCAATCAATTTCAATGATTGTTCTCGATAAATTGCTAACTCTCATGAAACTTTTTCATTTAGAAATATCATATAATTGTATGTTACTGTAGTAAATATACTAATCCTCTTAGTTAATTTAAATTGGTACACCGTTAACCTTATAAATAGAGGTACTTTTCCTTATAGAAATTTCCACCCAAGGCTAATTTTTCGGCCTAGGTTATGTTTTCTCTTCCTATGGTCTAAGTATGTCCCACCCCAGGACAGCCACTCCAACCTAACCTAACCTATGTTTTCTCTTTATAAGGAGTTTATCTAATAAGTCTTAGGACTGGCGGGATATTGGACCGACAGTTGCTCTGAGCAACTGGAAATTTGAAGAACTCTAATATCAAGTTTATGCACAGTAACCATTTTCTAAATGGAAATTTCATCCAGCTTGAAAATGCTCAATCAGAAAATTTCTTTAGCTACCAAAAATTGATGCATACTCATTGAAGGCGATAGTCAATTAAGAAGATGATGAAATGTAAAATGCAAAAATCAATTCCTTAATGTTGAATGAACAAAAATCATTTTCGCTTTTTTTGTTGTTTGAGAATCTTATATCCTTATTTGAGAATCAGAAAAAGAGAAGTATTTGACTATAAAAATTTTGTAGCCAAAAATTGTCAAAAATTTTTTTGACCTTATTACACACGACGTGACGCTTTCATCAGCCTTATAAGCACAAGTTGTCTAGATTTATACTTTGAAGTCTTCATTTCAAGTTCTGTTCACCAGCGCTTTTCTGAGTTCATAGAATAATTAGCATGGAAATATTTGTATTCGACCATGCATTTAATTGATAAGTGTTTTTTGTATTATCAGAATATTATCAATATTTTCTTAAACATATCATTAGTCTCGCTTGATGATTTTTGATCTCGATAGTACGTAACATGCTGTAAGCCTCTGATTCATGTATCAAGTGTTATGCATTATTCAGGTGTTAGCTAATTGATTCACTAATGACTGTGTTAATGTATTTATAGGATAACAGAATCTGAATACCAGTATTAACCAGAAAATTGATAATTGATTAACCACCAATTTATGTGGTTCGATCAAAATTATGCTAATGGTTTATACACTATGGAATTATTTCCAAATAAAAATTTGTCCGTGTACTTCACAACAGTCAATATTGTACGTAGATAATACATTTCTGTTTCTAAAAAATATTTTTACATAGCGGTTCAGAAAAACTGTTCATTTGAAAACTGTGTTTTTGTTTTTGGTCCACCAACTTACTTGTGCTTCGAATGGTTTCGAATCCAGACATGTAAAGTTTTTAACCCCAAACCAAAAAAAATGGGTGTTATAATTTTGGACGCTATATCTATCTGAGTGTCTGCCTGTGGCATCGTGACGCTTAAACAGATGAACCGGTTTGGATTTTTTTCTTTCGCTTGAAAGTTAATTTAATGGGGAGTCTTCTCAGATACGTTGAAAGTGCGAGTTTAGAGTTCCAACGCGAAATTTTGTAAATTTTCCTCTTTTTTAGTACGCTGTCAATGACCGTATAGCTCGCTAGAAATACTTCTTGACAGAATTTTGTTTTATTTAAATTGTACAAATAAGGCAATTTTGATTCGCCTTTTTTTAAGGATAAGTTCAGCTCTATTACATAACTGGTAAATTTTTTATTATTGCATAAAAAAGGTAAATAAGTTTATAAATAAAACATGAAAATGATTTATTGAAACAAGAAAATAATTGTAATTGCCATTAATTTTTAAAGATACAAAACAAAAGATACTAATTGTTAAGACTTTATATTGTGCCTACATTTACAAAACATGAATAATTAAATATCTATATGAGATATAATTTCTATATTGTTGAAGGGTGTTCGACCATGTAACAAAGTAGGGAAAAGTAACAAAGTGTGTCTGTCTACCTTCTTGTGAAAAAATCTGAAATTGACTTAGACTTATTTTAATAATATATTCAATAAAAATACTTCTAATTGTCTCAACATTCTATACTTCTGTAATTATTTGTACCGTGCAGAATTTAATTCAGTATCCCTCGCGGGAATATTTATAAACTGTTTATAATCCATCATCAGATAAAGATTAATCTTTCAATTCAATGATTTCATCATAAATGGAATAATATTGTTGACTATAATTTCAGATAGATGATAGAATAATATAGGCAATGTTACTACACAAATGATGAATACACAATTGTATGAGAGATTAATGATATTTACAAGATTAAGATTATAAGATGATACTTAGTCTTTGCAATATAGGTATCTCTAATTATTTAAGGAACAATGCCGTTGTTTTCAGCCAAATAGGTTTGAGTATCTGTAGATTATAAGAGCTATAGTCTGTGATGGATTAATGATCAGGCTGGATTTTCCTACTATCAAATAGCTGATTTGGTTCTGCTTTAATTTTTGGAACTATGCTCCTTTTCGCACGATATTTGTTTGCTGATTGTGAGTTTAAACTAAAAAAACTGCAACAGACAATTATTTTTATTGTTATTTTATCGTTCAAAGTTGGCTGAAAAAATGATGAATCATATATGGTTATCTTTTTCAATTGGATATTTCTATATTAAAAAATCTAGAGAGTGTGATAAAAAACTATCTAAAATATTTAGATAATCTTATAGATTATAATAATACCATAAAATATAAGGTTGCCGAAGATATAAAAAAAAAAAATTTTAATTTAATTATGAGTTCATCGAAGATCTATCATTTGATGAACAGAGACGACTATAGTTAGAGATCACTTGCATACAATATATAATATTTTTTTGTAGTTGCGTGGTATTGTAAAGCCAAAAGTAACTTATTACTTGACTACAAAGCAAGTATTTGGTTTAAATGCAAAAACCAACACTTTTCATCTTAATCATCTTAATTCTTTTAACACTTAGTGCGCTCGTACAACCTTAACTTAAGATGTATGTACAATAATACTATTTTATTCACGTTTATAATACTAAACGTACGTAGTATCTACACATAGTATTTCTGTATGTGTGTGGTAACAATCGTAGTGCTACGTACGTAATAATAATATATAATATGATGAATATATAATATAATGTTCAGTTGTTATTATTTATTGTGGTTAAGATGTTATTTTGTAATAGTAATTGAACAACATGTATTATAATTATATTTATGTTTGTGGGCTTATATCATATTAAACAGTGTGGTTTAAATAAATGGCATACATATTGATAAATGAGAAACTAGAAAAATATACCGGAATTCAGGACGAAAACCAAAATGTTATTATTGTGTTGGAAAATTATCGGGAATAATATCCTGCAATATTTATTTGTATATGGTTTTATTATTTTCTTTTTATTCTTTTTACATGTTATTATACTACTGTTTTTTGTAACACAGATTGTCTGATGAAGTTGCAAATAACAACGAAACGTTGTAACGTTGACAATTTAACATTTGTTTTACTCACTGTTCAAGATTCCGATAAATTTCCATCACAATTAATCAATATCAAAAATGAAAGCAATTTTCTAATTCAAAATATTTCTATACCATTCAACGAGTATTTTCTGCTGAATCAAAAAATCAGAATTTGCTTGTGAAATTTTCTTGTGAACCTATTATCCATCTACAGTTATGTTTCATGTCGCCCTATTAGCTCAGTTGGTTAAGGAAGGCGTAACCAATTCCGCGGTATGCTTAGGGTAGCTGGTTTGATTCCCGCCGTCGCAAGAAAATTAATTTAATTAATAGTTGTGTTGAGCTGGTGTAGTGCATGGTATATTCAGAAAGGAGGTGCACCCAGTCTCTGAAATTGATGAGCTGATGAAATGAGATTATTAGCGAAAAAGTGGTAAAACACATATATGGTATCACAATGGGCTTCGTGGACAGCCAATATAACCTAACATACTACACTTTGTGCATGCAGGGAACTCAAAATCCAAATTTCGTACACATTTTGCCTTTTATTTAAAGAAAAAAAAATTTCACGATACCAAATTAGTCTTTACGTTATGACACATCTTGTACCTTTTTTACATATTATATGAGTACCTACAGATAACTACTCCGATATGTATAATAATTATATACCATTTGGTTATTTCGTTGACATAATAATTAATTACAAACAAAATTACAATGAACGGATGAAATAAAATAACAATTTTCAATGTCTTATTCACCAAGTTTTCATCTCTCTACTCGCTATCATCTTAAAACATTTTCGTAACAACATTAATGATGAAGTTCTTAAAAGTAATATGTACAAAATTAATATTATTAACGTGGACAAAAGCGCAATTTTAATAAGAATATGTTAGGAACAGATTGATGGACACCATAGTGAAATTTTCATGGAAATTCTAACACATGCCAAGAAACTGACTGCACTCAATGGAGTATTTTCACAAGTAAAAAATAATCATATAGCTTGGAAACAAATTAATGGGCTCTACATAGTTTGGAATGGACAATGAAAAAAATGATTTAATTTTGTCATTAAATTAGACGAAAAGTAGACCTTAATGCACCATACCGAGCTCTTGAAATAATTTTATTTTTAACTCCCGAACCAAAAAAAAAAAAGTTGTTATAAGCTTGACCGATATGCCTGTCTGTCTGTCTGTGTGACTGTGTGTGGCATCGTAGCGCTTAAACTGATGAACTGATTTGGATTTTTTTTGTTTGGTTTTAAAGGTAATTTAAAGGGAAGCTCGAAGCAAATCGCTTACATGAATTGTATTCAAATATTGTCAACATAATAATATTTGTGCTATAAAACACGTATTCCCAAAGTTTGGTAATTATTTTGGCAATCGCAACTAAACAATGAAAATAATATTAACTTGACAAATTTATCGTTTGTCAAATAAAATGGAATATTATTATTATTAAGTTTTAACAACGTATAAATTTTGTGAATAACGACGACGATGATGATATTATTCATAAAACATGGTTACAAACTTTTTATAATTATTTTGTATCAAGTAAACTTGTAAGCGTACAGGTTGGCCACAGAATTAAATGCTTATTTTTTACATTTAAAGATATATCTATCTATCTTCTATACATATAAAATACTTTGCACTGAATGACTGACCGACAGATCAACACACAGCCTAAAACGCTGATCGTAGAGGTTGTGTTCTTTGTAGATGGATGAGATGGGATGTTTCCTTAGACCAATCTTTTTTTGCATAAACATTCTTTAACAGAATTGATGGAAAGCGTGTTTCATATTTTAATGAAATTCATCGCCTAACAAGATTAAATATGGGTGGAAATTGAATTTAAATTTTAAAGTTTAAATTTCCCAGCGAACTGGGTGGAAAATGGCTAGTACTATATAATAGACAATATATATTTAATATAAAAAAATACATAGTTTCATGGGTTTTTTCTGTAGAAATACCACCTGGATGGCCTGGCCTGGCCTGGCCTGGTGTGCATGTGTGTGTGTGTGTGTGTGTCTAGGTGCATATATCATATTTTTTACTGTAATTAGAAAGAATAAAATTGCATTGCAGATAATGTCTGCGAAAAAAGTAAATCATTCAAAGTTCATATTTCAGTGATTATTATTGACAATTACTTAGAAAACCTTGGTGCACCTTAACAAAAATTAAGTAATGACCCTAAAACTAATAGTTTTATGCCTTGATAAAGTTATAAATTAAATTATTATTAAATTAGATTTATACAAATATTTCTCAAAATATCACAGAAATGAATATTTTTCCTCCACACACAAAAGTTAATTAGAACTGACTTTACTAGTTCGTCATCGTATTACCATTTTTAACCCTTTGGTAACACAAATATGCCGACATGGTACTTCCGGTATTTATTTCTATATTCAAAGCGATTAGACTTAAATTTGTAATGTGGTATTAATCTGACTATAGAGTGTACTATAGTTAATTAATCACCTGATTTTTTCTAGACATAACAGAAAATATCCAAATTAACTCAAGTATTCAAAAATTTCTAAAAACCATCTCAGACAACACTGAGAGTGGATAAATAATAAAGAGTAATCAATCATATTACCCAGACAATGAACTATTTTTTCTCAAAAATCATTTATCAAAAAAACCGCTTATAACAATCTATGCAATTTGTAATACATTTATGAATTATTAATTGCCTAATAAAATTTAAAATAACAAAAAAAAAAGCTCGACAAACTTCAAACTTCATTTTATGAACATAAAAAGATTTATATTGTATTCTCTCTATGTGAACAAAAGTATTAATTATTCAGGCGACTAAAGTCTTCGTTTATGTCTCCTGTTATTGAAAGACAGTTTCTCATATTACAAACCATTTCGTTACTTGTATATATAACGAACGGATAGTCCGAGAGCAGGTTACAAAGTGGAGATAGCTGTCGGTAAATATCCACTATCCCAATAGCAACAGCAATCTTCTCGATTTCAAAAATAAGTAGTCGGGCGTTCAAACTTTTTTTTTAAAAGGAAATTTGCATGATTTAAAATGAAGCAGTTTCTTATCCAATCGTTTGCCTTTAAAATAATTTTTTTGTTAAATATCAAATGAATAAATTTGTTTCTTGCTTGTATGAATTTCATTAAGAATCATATTAAATCTTTAAGCTTGCCAGAAATGGCACAATGCTGCCCGGAATAATTATCCGGGAGTTCCATTTGCGAACTGCAAGTTGCTCCTCAAAGGGGATACTTTAAAAAAGGCCAATCGTAGATGGAGGGAGGAACGTACTTGTGTTACTACAAGGCAAATATGGTCTGAGTACAATCGCAGGCGTTCCGAAGATCTTATATCACTTCCAAAGGCCTCTGTTCGCAAAATTTTTACGACTTTTACAGGACACTGGTTGATCAGCAGGTATGCTGAACGCCTGAGCCTGGCAGAGTTTCACGACTACTGCAGGAGCTGTCACAGTGGTGAGGAGGAGGAGACAATACCTCATCTTCTCTGTCCCTGCCTAGCTCTTGCCATGAGGAGATGGACTTACTTGAGCCAGCCTCTCTTTGACGACCTCTCCGATCTAAAGTCCGTTGATGTCAAAGCTCTCCTGCTGTTCTTAAACAGCTCCAAATGGTTTATGGAGTAGTGGCCGGGGAAGAGCCAACCCTTTTTCGGTATCACAACAGACCTTATGGTCTAAGTGTATCCCACTCCAGGACAGCCACTCTAACCTAACTTAACCTAACCATATTAAATCTTTTTTTTAAGTTTTTTAATTCCTGGTAACGATTCTTCATCCTTTTCTTGAACTCTTACAAATGGATTTTCAACTCATTCATCATCTTACGATGTACAAATTTAGTTGAGATGATACTCAATAATCTATAAACTGGCTCCCAGGCTAAAAATCTCAACATGAACCAACCAGACAGACATTGAACAGTGTATGTAGAGAGCTTTCAAAACCAACATGAATAAAGCGTATAGAACTTTAGTGTCAGTTGCATAAAGCGTTACTCATTTACTATTTAGTTCACAGCTTTCTCTGTTATAATATAAAGGCTTATATTATTATATTCTTGGCACATAAGGAGTAAGGATTCAATGTGTACTTATTGTATATGTCGTTGTACCTACTCTCGCTTTATCATCATATTATGTATTATATATGGTGTTATCTTTCTCAGACACCCGGTATGTTTTTAATAGGATAATATATCATTTATAAAAAAAAAAACCTTTTCGCACTATGGACAATAAATCTTGACGTTGTTTGACGTTGTATTTAAAAGAATCAGAACGTCAATAGACTCTGACTGAAATATTTAAAATTTGAAATGCTATGAGACAACAAAAAAATACTTCATTTTCATGACATCTTTTGTCATCACACATAGAAAATTTAAGTTTATTCTCCCTCACTTCTCGATAATATTACCTTTTTCAAGAGTTGAATTTTTACTTAATGCGCCTTCTCAGATTAAGTCCCACCATTCATTGTTCAGTGTAACAGTGTATCTTCTATTTCAACAACAAAAAATTAATTTTCTGATCATGTTGACTTTTCGACTTTTCCTAATTTTGTGGAATGTCTGAGATTTCTTTTTGTAAATAAAAAATCTTATTCCATGTGAATTTTATGTTAGTACAAAACTAAGTACGATTTTTGCAAATTTTTCAAAACCAATTCATCCAATTTTAAAGAATTTTACCGAAGAGCACTAAAATCCATTAATTTTTCGCTTAGTTGAGAAGAAAAATTTGAAAAAATTCAATGGTAAATTAATAATTAATGTTTCCGTATTAACAGTTTTTTCTTTTCTTTTTCAGGAGGTAAGTCATCTACATAAACAATACTTGAACTGTTGTCTATACGATTCCGTAAGTACAATAAATGCAATATTCTTAATTTTCCTCAAATTACTATAAAGCTGGAATATCATTGAAGTTATGTTTCGTTTTTCCAAATGGTTGGCACTTCATATAAGTTGAATAACAACCAACGATCTTCATTTAGAAGATTCCTGTTTACTCATCAGGAAATAAAACGAGAGAAACCAGGGACGGCGGAAAGTATCAGTGGATTTTATTTTATTGGCGGAAGTTAACTTACTAACTACTTTTTATGTTTTTTACCTCAGAACTTTTGACTGGGTGAAACGATCATGATGATTCTTTCTCTATTTGAAAGCTGATGCTTTCCGTGTGGTCCCATTTCAATTTGCTCCAGTTCTGACAATGTCATCCATGAGAAAATCATATATAATAATAACTCAGTATCACAAACACCGATCTCGATGATTCTTTTTTTAGTGACAAATTAGTTAGTGTACTTCAGATTCACTAAAAATCACAAACTAAAAAAACTTTCAACAAAAAAAAATTGGATGACTTTTATTGCATATTAATTTGTTTTGGAATAATTTTTCTTTTAAGGTCGGTCTTTTTTTTGTTAAAAGTTTTTTTATTTATAGTTTTTTGTTATGGGAAAAGTAATTTTTCAAAAAAGCTAGTTTTTAAAACAAAATTTTGCCTATTGCTATGCAATAGAATCATTAATTGTACGATAAAAACTTTCTTTTGCAAATAAATTTGTTGTTTAAAACAAAATTTGTGAAATGTAAAATTTATACAAAATATATAATTTTGTATCATATTTAAGTATCTGACTGACAACACCATATGGTTTTATACAAGAAAATTTTAAACATATCATAAAATATAAATAAAAGTAAAAATACATCATAATTTACATGAAAACATTTAAATTTAGCTTACGTACCAACCTATTTATTTACGAATTTTCGTCAAGAAGTGAAAGAATTAAGTGAATTGTAAAGGATAATGATGGCGAAAAGTGTATGCTATTTATTATGTACAAGGTGAGATAAAATAATCGACATCTTTGAAAGAAAAGTAAGAAAAACTAGTTTTATTTCTATCGATCCCGTAACTAGTGGCCAAAGAGGCCTCCGCCACCAGCGTATAATAAAAAGAGGCACAAAACAAACGTACGGCTTATAAGTAAAACAAAGAGTTAGTAGAAAATCATGTAAAAGGCGCTCATTAATTTACATAAAGTTCTAAAATTAAAAAATAGGTTTCTTGTGATAAATAGGCAAATTTGATCTGATCTTATTGGAATTTTTATGAATTCCACTAACTTTGGACTAATTTTTTTCAGCTGCAATGTCTATTTTTCGCTAGCTATCATTTATGTGCTTAATTCCGGCACCAGGGCTCCACATTCTTGAAAACTATTAGAGCTAGGTTAATTTTGAAAGATTAACACAAATTTGAAAAGTATGACCCAAATTAAGTAGGATAGCATATTTGGTTTATCAAAATTGGATAAAATTTGGATGTGATAGAGCAAAATTAAATTTTTTGGATTCTGATGACGTCATTAAGTTAAAAAATTCGATTTTTTTGATAACACAGTTACATTTGATCCGATCTTATTGGAATTCATTTTGAAAACCACAAATTTTGTGTCATTCTTTTCATCTGTGATGTCAATTTTTCGCTAGCTATCACTTATATGCTTAATTCCGGGACCAGGACTGCAAATTCTTGAAACCGATTAGAGGTTAATTTTATCCTCGTTACGGCACTGATTTCCATTTGTAGAAAAGGTGTAAAAATAGCACTGAAAAAAGTAATCCAGCTCCTAAATGAATGAACTGATTGCATGAAGTTTTCTTGTTATTTGAAAGATGGCTATTACTGGATGGATCTTGTCTGTATTTGCATTTTGTCTATGTATTTGAACATTCAGTAACTAAATACAGGTGTATTAAATAAATACAATAAAATAACTTCTTGTAAACGAAAATAAAATGAATTCAAGTGGAAAACATATTTTCACAAAGTAAATATGTAAAACAAGTTGGAACAAAACATATAATTACGAATGTGGGGTATCTAGTAGAACGAATTTATTACTAAAAAGGTTTGTAACGTATAGGTAATGTGGAGGTACTTTTAATAGGGTGTGTGTAGATAGAGGTCCGAGGAGTTTCCATAGACATCTTCTTTTATAGATAAAACAACAAGTATTATAGCGTACTAAATTTATCACCAAAGACATCGAACTATTAATGATCAATTTATTGTTTACATATTTTTTATTCCCTTCATAAGGTAAGTACATTCACTACAGAAACTTATATCAGATTACCAGTCCACTTTTCAACTAAGCAACACCTCATCAACCTCCATTGCGAATCTCGCTCTGTCTTGTGGTTTATCAGAGGTTTAAGAATTGATATAGTTTCACCAAACACCCTATAGACATTTTCAAAGTTTTGATTTTCATCATACCTGGCACTATTTGAATATGTTTTCCTGCTAGCAAACATAAGCCTTGTTATTTTATACTATCTTTCCTTTTTTCATCATTTCCTCATTGTTAGTCTCCTTCTTAAAGGATTTCAAACTTACCTCTTCTACAGGCAGTGTCGAATCTCATATCATAGAATGAAAAACTGTTTTCTATTACTTTACGTGTTACTCATAATTTTTTGCAGCTTATATTCTTGTTTTTGTATTTTAAATATTAACAGAATATGTCGATATTTGATGCAGTCCATTAAGCAACTTTTATATAAAACTGTCTGACAGCTAGAGGATTAATAAAAAATTTGACATGAAAGAAAACTAAAGTTGTAATCGTAGCTCAAATGTCCTTATGTAGTTCTTTGCCTTTCGCGTTTTTCAATGAATTTTTGTCACACCAGTACTCACATGTGTGACAATTCACACATGTGAATATGGGCACACAATATGAGCACAAAATAGGCAAAAAGTTTACCACTCGCGGGAGGCTTTTCTTTTTTAGAACTACACGTTATTTTTCGACCTTATCATCAGTTGCAAACTTCCTGTTTTTGTTTTGCACGTACTTTTTTGTCAATGGCTTATGCCTGCTTATAAATGACAGACAAAAAAATTCCTTTATTACCCAACACACCTAGCACTCAAAAATTATCATTTAAATTTCGCTTCATTATGGGCTGAATGAGTTTATTCTGGCTACGTCATAAAAAAGTAATAATCCAAAGGTAAAATAAATTTAGAGTTAAAAAAAGTTAATACTCTTTGTGGCACGTTGTACCACGATCACGAGCAAGTGAATAGCTAGCTCCTACAAGTTGGTGAGTGATGTTTCTTAAAAAGCATATTTCATGGAAAACAAATTGAGGTATAACGCACATTTCAACACCTGTGCTTTGTAGTTGAAGTTATAGGGAAGGAGGGAAACGTAACTTACAAATATTTTGCATACAATATATAGACTGGTTGAAACTGGTTAAAAGAACGATTGTACAATTTCACACTATTTCTTGATTTTGATAATTTATAAAACTTTTTTGAGACAATGCACTCAATAAACAAAACGAACAACCTTTACCCGTGGAAAAATTGCACTGAACGAGAAATTATACCAGTTTTAATGACCCGTCAACACTAGCGCCAACTGTTCGGTATTCTTAAGTCGAGTGATTTTGTTCACGCGTAGTTATATTCAAAATTTTCCCTACTCCTTTCCTGAATAGTTAATTTGCTTTGTAAAACTTTGATTTTTATGAAAATTAATAGCTGATATAAACTGTTATTGGTCTTGTTTGCAACAAGTTAAAAATTTAGGTAAGCGTAGTCCTTAGGTAGTCAAACAGCACTAAGCTTGAGGTCTTTGTCTGCTGTTTCCTTTTGATCGATTTTAAAAAGCTGCATACTTTGAAATTTTAAGAAAACACACCTAAATAACATTAGTTTGAATAGTGTTGTGAGATATTTTTGACAGAGGATCTTTAAGACAATATTACTAACTATAATGATGACTACAATCTATCTTCTTGTGTACGTTACAAAGATAAGACAAAGAGGTCTTGAGAAAGATAAATACCTTATAATTAAACCTGGAATAGTAGACAGATACTTCCGCATGCAAGCAGTTAGATGTTTGACATATGATTACAATATATTATTATATTTAACTAGCTAAAGGTAAACATGAAAATGTTCCTTTAATTAGCTAAAATTTGTAATTGATTATTATTTGTTTAACCGATAGCGGCGAACGTATTGAACATAGATACTGTAACAAGTCTGATATTGTTGGTGACTGTTAAGTGACTGCGATTCTAGAAGAATAGAATTAAGTTTGATATTTAAGGTTTCTTTGCGAATAACAAAATGCAAGGTTCTGCTTTGAGACGTCGGTAATAGTCGCCTATATCATGACCTTCAAACTTTGGGCGTTTGATTCAGCATCAAAAATTTTAAAAACAAATCCTTAACATCAAAAAATTTCGATCATGATGGGCTAGAGAAAAAATTAAACCGATCGTATATCATGCTTTGGACCACTTCTTATTGATTTAATGTCCAAAAAGAACAGGAATCCATAGGTCCAGTAATTATATCGGTGCCTATATTGCTACGACTATTGTAGCCTACATTTGATGATATTCTGATTTTTATGCATTCATTTGTACGAAACGGTTTTAAATACTGTTCGCTTGAAAGTTCTCCAATATAAGTTAATTATAATGTATTTATAACCAATGAATTTTATCTATCGTGAAAATATTTAGAACATCCACAAACAATATGAAAAACAAAGAAGAACATTCATCTTGTATTTGAAATCTCTTGAGCATTATCGCTCATATGCTGTTTGTGTGTTAATTTATAACTGTGTACAGTCATCTATTTTCAATACAAAAATGAATTATCGTATGTAAATCATTGAAATTATGATTGTAAATATAAATAACATTTACTTTGTTGGAAAATTTATAATTCCCATTTTCCACAACAATATTCACAGTTATTAGTTTTTGAAAAAGTTTTGTGTATTAATTATCACAATTTTTGTTTAGTTGATGCTTGGCTGTACTATTAAATGACTCTTAAACAATATTTTAATAGATCAAAACTTATACAAGTAACTAATTCCATATTTAATACCTGCCTGCCAGGAATATCCAACAAAATGATCAATGAGACTAATTTAGAGCATTTAATGACCAAGGATTAGCATTTGAGATAATACCTTCAAAAATTAAAACACCGATCTATTTTTAATCCGATTTTCGTTTTCCATGGTTCAAAGTTAGTCAGCAAAATTATTAGAAATATGTTCCTTATCGCACGGTATGATTTGTTTGCTGGTTGGGAGGTAAAACTACATAAAGTACAACAAACCCAAAAATCTAACACAGATTTTTTTAAAGTAAATACAAGGAAATTTTATGTTATGTCATGTTAATAACCTGATCATTTACATTGTGGGTAATGTACTCACATATTGGGTTGACTACTAAATCAGAAGTATGTCTTTTCTAAACTTATATTACAATTATTAAAAAAAAAAAGTTTGAATTAATTGAAAAATTCCTTAAAATTATGTAATGAATCCCGACTCTCGGAGCATAGTTATATCATTACGGTCCTTTGAAATGGTAATATAATTTTTTTACTAAATTTAGAATTTTTTTGATGAGTGTTTTTTTATTCTAAATTAAAATGGATGAAATGATGTTTTTTTAAGTGTATTCTAGTGTAGCCAATTTTTGTATTTTGTTTATGTTTGTAAAGTAAATTGATGGATTTTATTTGATATTGCATTATCAATACATTGATGTGTGAAGCTCTCATGCATATATTTACTATTTGAAACAATTGCTTAACATTCCGTACAATAAAAATTTTTATGAAATATACCATTTAAGTGACAATCTTTTATTGTACTTAAAAGTAGGAAATAATATTTCGGTCACTCATACACGACTATTAGGAAAAACTGAAGGCGCTCAACTTTAAATATCAACAATGGATAGAGGCACGAAAAGGTTTTACAAATACTTCTCTTTTAATTTCCCAAGATTAGCACCATCTATTGTTAGATTACCCATGTTTGCTATAGACTAAGAGTTTTGCCGGTTAAAGTACTGTCAGTTCAGTCGTGGACCGGTGGTATATTATACCGTAACAAATTATCTTATGAACGAAGGAATATGTTCTTAACTAGTTTCTTGAAGCATTTTCAGCTTCGTGCAAAGTTATCCAACCCTTAATAATCTTTTAACGTATAGTTCTGTTATCTTTCAGCCCTTTAACGAATAAGTAAAAATTGAAGAAATTTTCAACTCCTTACCTAACAAATTCCCTAAGGACCACATAAATTGTACGTACCTAATGCTAGCAGACATATCCCTCCCGGCCTTCCTGACTATTATCAATCAAACCATTTTACCCTTTTTCAGGTGCTTGGGAGGAGGGAGAGAAAATGTCTGTTCGCATTACGTAACGTTTGTGTGATCATCAGAGAGGCAGGGGAGGAATTTTTCTCAGTTTTTACTAGTTCCACTCGCCCGCTCTATCTCGAAAATGGCAGAAATTTAGGGTTCATGGATTTTGTGATGCGCCATGTTCTGAACTATTAGGATAATTAGTTTGTTTTTAAACTAAAACTTATTTTTGGAATTCAATATGTTAATACTGAACATTTATTGTTTTCATACAATACTCACTTGCTCGAATTTTTTCGATAACAAGTTAACGGAAATTGCATTTTTGAACGAATCACAAGTATACAGATGCATTTCTATATTTTTATTACCTGCATATATATGTATGTATCCTATCTAAGATAAACGAAACTTCCAAATAATGTTCAGTTTATTATTCGTAGAAAATTTTATTACATCGCAAACATGATTTAATTACAAATATGACAATCACAGTGACAATAAAATCGCATATGCATGGAAGTCTTACCCATGGACAAAATATTTAAGTCTTTTTATGTGACTTGGTTCTCGATCAAATTTTCTAAAAATTTAAAAACGTTAGTTGAAGAGCATAATCAAAATTTGTTCCAACGAAGAATCGGCTATAATGACGAAATTGAAAGATCCCGACTGAACACATAATTGGTAGGTATGACAATGGCCTAAGTGTGACCCTTGTGGATAGCGAATATAACCTAACCTTACCTTAATTACACAAATGAATTTAGCTGAGATTCATTTTGTTTGTCTTTTAATTTCACTTATTTTTTCTTTAACATATTCTGGACACACAGAGATCACCTTTTTACAGATATCACAAAAACGCGCGATTTTTCCTCTTTAGCTTGTATTTTGTACGAGATCAGAGTCGCAATGTAATATTTGTGTCTTGTTTCTTTATTTTATTCATACCTTTATGTTTTCTGCAATTTATGCGAGTTTTTGGAAAATAAAAAAAAAAATTTTTACTGAATAATGAATAAATGAAATGTTTTAAGTATATTTTTATAAAAGTATGTACAAATTGGAGTATGATTAATCAATTTGTAACATTAATGTAGGTAAAATTTTACCAATGATTAGAACGTATATTCAAATATTTATTTATTTTCAATGTAGCAAAAAATAAATAAAAACTTTAAAATCAATAACCGTGTAGGTTGTACATTACTCATATATGGTACGATAGCTGAAAACATTTGCTAGAGTTTATTTTATGGCTCAGCACCCTAAAGCAACCGAATTTCTGTCTGTTGGATTACTTAATGGAAATTTTGACTTATCACCCATGAATATTCTAGGATGAAGCACGTAAAAGAATATATGAACCCTAACTTTCTGCTGCGTAACCAACCGAGTCGATGTGGACCATTTTCTCTCATAGGACAAGGTAGGGGGGTTTGTAGAAATCTGAAGAAAGAAAGAAGACACAGAATGTGTACCAGTATCTTGTGTTTCAGTTTTAACTTACTTTGTTTCAGAGCAGTTTTCGGAACATCTTCCACGCTTTTTTCGTCAAGGATATTGCTTAAATATATATATCACAATAAACGCTGCCAAAATAACAGGCTCTTGTTGCTCGTTGATTTTATTAATTTAAAGTATTAATAGTCGATTTTGATGTCATTACAAATTGTTGTCTTTCTTGGGTAAATAACCCTCTAATTAAATGTTGGTAGATAGAAAATTTGAAACATTTTCAAATGTTCCTGAATAATAAATGTTTTGATCAAATAGACAGACTATATAATTAATTCACTTTACTCATGTTTTTTCAGCATCATAGAATTTTAATAGGGGATAAAAAATGATAATGAGCTTCATTAAAAACTTCATTAAAGAATATGTCTTGTTACATTGTATTTTTCTTTTTTAATATTAGCTGAAGGAAACAATGTTTCTTATAAATTGGTTAGATTCTCATTAAAGCATCGAACGGTTTAATAATAATTAAGTTTATTATTTTGTTCTTATAATCCCATTTTCGTTATTTTCTAATTGAATTCCTTAATAATTATTTTTATAGCATTACTGTGTTTTTCTTAAAGCAATATAAAATATATTGACTTAAAAAAATTGAGTGTCTCAAGATTTTTTACTATATCACAAAATCCTTTCAAAAATCATAACTAAAATCTTAAATCATAACTAAAAGTGAAATTTCGGGTATGGAACCGTAAATTTGCATTTGAACCATATCTAAGAACACTCCAAGAAGAGTGTTTTAAACTTAGCTATGCCTTAAGTGCAAGTACAGGGTTCCGTACCCGAAAAAAATAAAATATTGACGAAGATCTTCAAAACGCTTTAAGAAAAAAGGTAATTTATTGGAGATTGTTTTTATATATGTTTGAAGTGCGAGTTATATTGTGTTAATTTCACTTGTTACATGTTTAGGTAGCCGTAAAATGTGCACCGATAATTGAGGTCTAGCATTAATCTTTTTCAAACAAAAAATTGATTTTTTTTTGTTGCAAAGAACAAGGATGTGATAGAAAAATATCCATTTGAAAGAACAAAGTTAGCTCTTTTTTGGCCATGAAGACGCCTTTGTATAAAATAACTAAATGTGTTTCGCGGATTATGATGTTCCATTTAGTTTTCGAAATATGAGAGTGAAAGCTTTTTAAAAACATTCTGTATGCATTATTTCACTTCATTGGTAAAATATTAATCCAACATTTTTAATTTCAAACTTTAACATAACCATTTTATGGTCATTAAAAACTATTTGACATATATAAGCATAATATTTTGATTCAATTAAAATAAATATGAATTAAATATTGAATTAAAAATATAAATAAATAATTAATATACGCGGTAAATATTATTTTTAGTCCGTCACGTACCATCAAAAAATGAACTGGCTTCATTTATTTATATCGTCGTGATAGAACGATGCAGGAAAGGGTTTGAATTGAACAGTCTTGCACAAAGAATAAAATAATTTTGAAAATTATTCTCAGGTGTGGGGTGATTTTCTGAAATTGCCAAAATCATTTTACAAGACAAATTTGACTCCAGCGCCGAATAATATATATTTCCTTGAAAATAATATTTAGGTCATGGCAAAAGACTCTCGTCCAGGAAACGACCATAGATTCCCTGATCAACTTCGTTTACCTCCTAACGTTGAGATAAAAATAAGTCTAGCAGGTATTTTTTTTGAACGGCGTAACAATTGGTAAATCAATGTAGAGAAGAACAGTTCAGTTTTTATGAAAAAACCTCTAGCGATTACATAAAACAACTGATTCGGAATCCATCTGCAACATATACATAATTTTTTCCTGTAACGGTATAGGCATTTTATTTAAACCTATCCTCATGAGTATTTCGTATTTTAATAATTTTATTTGTAGAAAGTATTTCATTTGTTTTTAATTTTGATGTAAGTTTATATCATATACCAAAAATAATATACCTCACGAAGCATTAATAAAATACAAAATACTAAGCCGATTTGATTTGAGCTGATAAAAGCCTTTGTATATACCGTTCATAATAGATAAAGGACATACAAAATGTCAATAATCCGACAACAAATTATATTGCTGAACCGTTTATGATTAAAAAAAAAGTATATTGGGTGAAAAAATCTAGACCAAACCGAAATCAAAAACAAGAAAATAGTTTCTGCGTTACCAACGTTTTCGCGGAAGTCTCATCTTCCAGAAAACATTTCCGACTCTTTAAAATTTTTTTTTGTAGACCTTACATCTTAGCTTCCATCAATTTTATGTCTGCTACAGATTTTGTTTCTGGCAACATTCATTCTTTTTGATTACCTTTCTGAATAATCATAAATTTAAGTTTGGTTACAAAGAAATTTAAAGTATTAATCAAGGCTTGTGTTTCGAATTTATGGAAATCAAATGTAGCGATTTTTCAGCTTTTCTACGATTTTTTTTTGTCTATCGTTTATTTAGAAGTTTTTCATTGTCCGCTAAATTAATAATTTTGGTTCACTTTATGATTTTCAATCCTGCCATGTTTTTCAAGGATCAAGTAGACTCGGTTTTTCTTACCAAATTTACTTCATTTACTTTTATGAAATTGAAAAAGGCAGATAAAAAGACTCTAGGAAATTTATACTATATGTAATATATATATATAAAAAAGCTGGAGCATTAATTAATTTTTAAACCACTTCTAAAATTTTTTTTCTTTATTAATTTAAAATAATAATGCTCCTATTTTAAAAATAATAATGTTAATAAAATTTTACCCTATAATATCATTTTAAATATCTTTTTTTTCAATTGATAAATCAAAATTAATGAGCATAAATATTCGATTTGTGTTATTTAAATAAAAATAATTTAAAATTTGAAAAATGTTTCTCTATATAAATAAATCCTCGCTCGGTGTATAATTGGTGATAAAAAAATATTCAATTTATATTAAAAATTTTTATAAATTATATATTATTTGAATATTTGAATTCAATTAAATTGTTTTTGCAGGTTCGTAATCTCTAGGTGACCAACACGAGCACATGCAAAAATTATACAAACAAAATGAACATAATGTGGAACCCTTTTTAAATACCTACATTTCATTGTATTGTTTATGTGACTTTGATTTCATTAATGGTATAAGGTTATTTATTGTTTATTAATATTTGCTACCCATTTGCTTACCCAGAAAACGGAAGTACCAAGCATAAAATAAAGTGTGTCAAGTTACAATCAATTTACATATAGCGTCCAATATCAATGAATGGAAAATTATTGATATCATACTACGATTATTACTTTCAATCTGTCAAAACTGCGGTTATAAATCGTGAACACGTTTTTTAACTGATATAGTTAGTCTTTTTTTATATGATTCATAAATATACGAACTATGGCCGAAACCAGGATTGAAGCGAAAGGTATTATTAATAATATCTTAAGCAAAGACTTCAAATTTAATCTTTAGCTACGGTCTTAAAACTGGATCAGTCAGATTTTTTAGAGATTCGTAGTAATAAATGTAATCGAACACGACAACAGTAATGGTTGCATTTTTAAGGAGAGACAAATACACAGAAAGAAATTATCGCCTAATTCGTCTTGCTTCAACATTAGCGGTGGCAAAAAGATGGTATCTCGCTTTTGAAAATTTTCATCGATGCAATTATTGACTTAATGAGACCAGACCGCATATAAAAATATCGACGAATACGCAAGAGAATCACAACAATTAATCGTTAATTATTAAAACAAATCGGCATGTTTTTTGGCTCGCTGTTCTTCCATTTTATAATTCTCATCTTCACCAAATTAAAAGAAAACAGTTTTAAGGTCTTAACGTTCAATTTCCACTAATCCATTTCCGATTTAGGCGAATACTCGATTTTTGATTTTATGATAAGAGTATTTTAAAGCGACAAACCAAATTATTGAAAATTTTGTGATTAGACCAACAAATAGCTGACACTTGCTGAAAGATTACACCGAATTATATTTAAGTAAAAATTAATCTTTAAAGAAGTTAGTTAATGTCAAACTCTGGATAAAAACAGATAATAATTCACATTATTATAGGTACCAGAAATAATTTCCACTAATTTTAAACGAAAAGTGCATATCGTTGTGACAATATAAGTATTGGAAAGAACAAGTTTGAATTGTTCCACCATAAATGTCTGCCGGGTTTTTGTTTATTAATGATACCGAATATAAAATTTTAATTAATATTTGAAATTAACTTTATTACCACTTGTTCATTGATTTTTTTTTTTCACTTTTTATGCAAATTAGAAGGAGATATTTTATAATTATCATTTTAATATATGGTTTTTTTAAATTAAAATTTGTTTTTGTAATTATTGGAAAAATCATTATTTATTGCATTGCATTAATTGAAATTGTATTATCAGGGTGATTTCTTTCATCAAAGATGGAACAAATGAAATTTACAAAATTTAAAAACCTCCGACAAATGCGATTTATTTCTTGTAAACCGATTTTTGGAAACTTTGCAATAATTTGTTCTCAATCGAGTCGGTTTGTCCGTTTAGGAGCTACGATGCCACTGAGATACGCACAGAAGCACAGGTAAACACTTTAAACCTATAACATTTTAAACTAATAACACTACTTCTGAAATCAATATCAAAGTAATGTTTAAACAGATGAGATGAAAAGGATACTTAGAGAGCTATCATTTTTTGGGACAAATTTTTGGAAATATTTCAATTGAAATTGAAATATTTGAGTTAACTTTGTTCTTTTGAATTATTCTTTTGAATTACTTTATTATTTGACCATTTCACTTTTCGAAATGAATTGATCCAGGATTATTTGATCATTCATCTCCATAGTAATTATTTAAATGTCATGTCTTTTCCAAACTGAATGGATTTTGAAGATCATCGCTAATTTAATTAGTTTTTTTCGGATACGGAAACCTAAGCTTGCACTTGAAACATAGCTAAAATCACTTTCCGTTAAATTAGCTTTCAAATGAAACCAAAAAAATTAAAATTGGTTCATTCGTTCAGGCGCTACGATACCACAGACAGACCAACACACAGACAGACACACACATAGCGGTCAAACTTATAACACCCCTTTTTTTAGTTCGGGGGTTAAAAATTTATGTATTTTTCGTGTTTTCCGAACAAGTTGTTCATGTCTATATTTTTTAAATTAATATCCAGTGTATTATACTTATATATTTCAAATATAACATTCATGACATCTATAACAGCATATATAACACATTTTCTCTTAATGATTATATAAAATACACATTTCATTTCAATTTGAAATATGTGACACCAAAAGCATTAGTTACAGATTCCCTGCTGATATTGATTTAAACTTGTTCATATCTTATCAACGATTTTATATCACATTCATACAAACCATTCGAATTCAATAGAAATTGAATAAAATAGTATACTTATACATACATACATAAAATAGAAGGAATCTACACACGAGTATGTAAGTACGGAGAGGATTTTCTGTTACTCCTCAAATATATATCCATTATTGATATATAATACGAAAATTTCTTATTAAGAAAAGATGTGAAGTGGCGTGTTACATTATTAAAATGTTTTAGTTTTCGAAGAGTGTGAATTTAGTATCATTTTTAAAACCGACATCAAACAAAAAAGGAGGAGGTTCTCAATTCGACTGTATTTTTTTTTATGTTTGTTTCCTCAGAAATTTCGATTTTGATTATTTCTATTTGAAATCTGGTGTTTCCCGTGTGGTTCCATTTCAATTTTTTATTCGTTCTGACGATGGCATCCATGAGCAAACCATATAAGTATTACAGGTGCATTAAGTATGTGCTAACAAATGGACGAATAACTAAACATCACGCCAACCGATTTCGATGGTTCTTTTTTTAGTGACAAATTAGTGTACTTCATATTCACTATAAATAAAAAAATAGAAGAACTTTTAATCAAAAAACCGGCTTCAAAACAAAAAACTATCCCAAAACAGATGTGCATTAAAAATTTTAAAAAAAATTATTGCGGTATTCTTCTGAATAACAAACAATAATCAAATTAATTTTTACAGGTCTCCTAAGTAAAATGAAAAAAAAATTAGGCTATTTAAAGTCAATCAAATTATTACGATAATGTAATGTAATTATAATTATTGCTATTTTTGGAGTGGGTGTCAGCCAAGTTAATGTAGCAAGCTGGCACAGTTGTTTCCTTGGCTGACGCCGACTCCTAAAATAGCAATAACTACATTACCGCCATGTATATGTATCTGTCTGTGTGTCTGTCTATCTGTGGCATCGTAGCGCCTAAACGGATGAACTGATTTTGATTTTTTTGGTTTTGTTTGAAAGTTAATTTAATGGAGAGTGTTCTTAGCTATTAAGTGCAAATTTAAGATTCCGTACCCGAAAAAACTAAAAATTGGCGATGAGTTTCCAAATCGGCTCAGTTTGGAAAAGGCTTTAAGGAAAAAAGGCAATTTAATAGAGAGTGTTCTTTGATATGTTTCAAATACCGTACCGTATCCGAAAAATTTGTCGGAATTTTTTTAAATTTTGTAGATTTCACTTGTGTACATGATTGTTTCGCCCAAGTTTTATTACGACTGGCTGCAGACAGTGTGAAATACATAAACAGTGGTTTATTTCGTCATACTTCGTATATTTTCAACTTAAATGAAATATACAAAAATATTTATGAGTATTGAAGTATAGTAATAACTAAATGAAACACATAATATAGGTTACTTATTACGATACTCATGGCATAGATTTTAAGATAAGAGGGCAAATTGTTATTGGATGGCTTACCATACCGAATTTTTTTTTTCATAAGTATTTTGTTGTTGTGTGTAAATATAACCTACAAAAATCTACATCCATTATCATAATGCCAATATAAAATATATATAGATTTTAACCATTAAACCGAAAGTAACACTGTTTGCAAACGGATGTTAAAATATTTTTTTATGTCCGTATATATTTACAACATATATATATTTTAATACAAAGCTATGCGATTTACATTTTTTTAGGGTTCCGTAATCCTTCGATCAAGTATGTGTGAATATGAATAAAAGTGGATTATGATAACGTTTTCAAGCAATGAGAGATTGAGAATGTAGTGCCTATAAAATGTTTGTGTGTTTGTGTGTGTAAGAAACACGAGGGAATAAATTAGAATTTGTATTCTTAGTAAAGTCAAAACCGGTAATCTACTTAGATGAGGTTGAAATCATGAGAGGGCAAGTATTAAAAATTGTGGATAAAGGGACAGAAGGAAAAAAACAAATACTTAATATACTCCTTGTATAAATTGTTGAAGGAAATTTTCCCAATTGTCGGAGGGGTCAAATAAAATTTAAAAAAATTTTCTATACCTCGCAGTTCAAAATTTAAAAAATTCGTAGCGTATGAGCTGCATTAGCTAAGCGAATTCCACCAGAGATTGAAAAAATAACCCATTTTTCTTAAAATCAAATATTGCATTTTTAATTTTTCAAAAGTTTTTATTTCGAAAACTAAGCGTCTCGCAAAAACATCACAAAGTACTTTTTTGCTTAAAACTGATCACAAAATACAAAAGTATTATTTAAAATAAAAAGTTTGTACTTTGCGCAACCCCCACCCCTTGTTTACCTGTCGATTTTCATTCTGTCTTGTAAACGTATTATGTTAAGCTTTAAATTGAATGAAAGCGTAAAGTTTAATCGTAAATAGTCGATTGGATTAACTCTTGTAAATATACTCTTGCAATTTAATGCGCATGGAAAACCACTGCCCCGTTTTCCAGAAATCTGCGGGAAAACTTTGCCTTAACACGCTTGTCGTTTTGTATATAGCAATATATGTATATAATGAAACTGAAGATAAAACCAGGGTATAGGTAATCGTAGGTTTTCAATTTGTTATAATCGATAACTTTCGAGTGAACTTCTCAATTTTTGACTCATTATGAAAAATTTATTTGTAGATTCCTTAGATTAACGACATATTAATAATAAAACAAATGTCTTGCGGAACCCTTGTATATGGCCAGACTTCATCACCGTCATACTTAATTTTTATTTTACTGTGGTAAATGTGGTATTTTTTTTACGAAAGAAAAAGAAGAAAAAAAATTATCATTAAAATATATATCTGTCTATATTATGTTGTAGTATATAGCTCCTATATTTTGATGTGTGTGATTTAACAGGAAGTAAAAGATTTATTTGAGCTTTATTTTTCAATGTTTGTTATGTTGAACGATATGATGACAAAGAACAAAAATAAATAAATATAAAAAGGATACTGAAAATCAAATAAAAAAATAAATTTTTTATGTTGGAATAAATTTCATTTAACTATTATTTACAGGCTGGGAAATTATAAACACTATTTATATTAAGTTCATATAAAACACATATCAAGTATCTATTTACAGAAAATCAAACAAATAACCATTTTAGGGACAATACTGTCTTTGTGAAAAGCGACAGTAAGGTGATTGAAAAAAATTTGGGTACCGGTTTTAATCTCGGTAGACTTGATTGAGTGCAGCACAGGGATAGAAAAACTACCAGCTTCAAACTATCAAAATCCTGATAACAAATTGACGGTTAAAATTTTTTTGTCATGTTAATAGAACGTGGTTATACTTTTAATATATGCAGATTTTTAGAAAACCGTAAAATTTGGATAGAAAATTTTTATTCAAGGTTTATTTTGAGTTTTAAATCGACATGTCCCCTAAAATTTTTTCGTATAATAATAAATGCGATTGCCTCTTCAATAATGTGTTTTCTGTCTGTGCGTTGGTAGTTCTAAGCAATAGGTTCTTAATTTTGTATCTTTCTCTACCTTTTTGTTTTCGTTTTTAGTTCGTTCAACTAAAGCAACAACCAGCATATACAAAACGAGAAGCAAGCGATTTGTTGAGATTTTATTGGTGTTTTATTTTTATTCAATTTATTAAAACCAAAGTTTTTATTAAAATTTTAAATTGAAATGCTATAAAAACTCACAAGTTATAAACCATAAAAGTTAAATTTTAATCTTAAAATAAAATAAACATTAAAAAATATGATTGGAACAGACACAAAACCTCCATACATAGCCTATATATAAAATTATTTGACTCCTACGTGAATTGTTTAATAACCTACGAGAGCTGATGACACGAAGCGATCTAGATATAAGTGTGTGATAGGAGCGTATAAAGGTCATAAGCTAACGATGAAGAAATTTCCATAATTCTTCTTGGTCACCAGGTAACAATGAAATTTATAACTGTAGCTCTACTGCGGATTCATGGAAATCAAGCCTTTCGATTTTCATGTGTTCGATTATTGTTTTTTGTCAACCATATACATCAAACGAAAGTTTTTGACAGTGTCATACGTAAAGAAAGTTTGCAAATATCGAAAGAGATAGAAAATAGAATTCAATTGTAAAACACAAACCCATTGTTCAATTCTTTCGATATTTGCAAAAACTTCCTGCTATTTCTTCCTTGCATTGTTTGGTTAATAACTTTCTTTTACTGTGTACAACTTAAAACTTAAAAATTTGACTTTCATAAATTTGACCCTAAAGCCACAGTTAAATTTGCAATTGTATTACAGTAGGTACAATTAAAGCATTACCAAAAAAATCTTTATCAATCCTCAAAATAAATAATAATGGAGTTTAATCTCCGTTTCTCTGACATATCGGCCTCATAACAGAGGCCACCCACATCATTATTTGTTAATCTTTATTAATTTTACTACATACATAATTACTATTACTTTTGAAGTGGGTGGATTCGTCACCCACATTTATAATTGTTCACACTGCCGCTGCCAGAACTCGATCACGCAACCTCCCGTCATTAGTCAATGGTCAAAGACTAACGGCGCCGCTCGACCACTGAGCCGGTTATTAATCCTCAAACAGAAACATAAAAACAATCTTACGTATGAAAATTATGGATTCATGGTTTAATAAGCCAGAGCCAAAGCTTATTATTACATACAACTACATCCTTAGGACACTCGAACTAAGAAAGAATTTAAAAGTCATTATACAGAGGAAATAAAACTATGTCACACTATTTTTTATAAATAGAATACATAAAACTTAATTTATAATCTTAAATCACATCGCGAATGCAATTTGAATATTTAAAAGATAATTGGAAAATATTCAAATCAGGATTTCAATGCTTTTTTAAGAATAACAATTTAAATCAATAGTTTATATATGTAAAAGTGTGATTTGAACTGTTATAATATTAGAATATCAACTTTTTTTCACAATAAAAGAAGCTTGAGAAAATATTATTAGTTTGCATTGTAGCAGCCAATAGTAAGTGGTAGTAATCATTTGAAATAACACAAATCAAATCAAACAAATGTAAGAAAATAACAAAATTTAAATAATCATTTCAAATGCATTTGGCGGTGTTTGAATAAATTTTAATGTAAAAATCTTTATTTCATTTGAACAACGTCATTGATTAAAACTGTGATTCATTTTATTTAAAAAATTTCTACTTTTTAGTACAATAAAAGCATGTTTCTTGAAAAGTATTTTTTATTATAATTTTAAATTTAAGACTAAAAAAATGTATATGTATCAAATATGGGGGAAGCGATGGGAAAATCAGGATGCCACGACTTTACCATGCATTGTCATCCATACTAAATGTGCATGCAAAATTTCAGCTCAATCGGAAACCGGAAAGTGGATCAAATTTGCAAAATTTGATTACAGACAGACAACGGGACAAGTGAAGTTAAATAAAAGCTTGTAAAAACACTCCAAATGGATTTTTTTCAACCTTAAAGTAGGGATAGGTAGTAGGGATTCGATCTTTTTTTCACATTTTATAGAATTATGCTGCAATTATGGTTTGATTCAATTGTCTTATTATTCTCTCATTGAATATTTCTAAGTTCCATAGATGATAAATATTTCCATCTTCTTCCCTGGACCTTTATATAAATTTATCTTGACAATTCATTCAATATCTATGAAAATATTTTCGTCATAATAATTGACCGCAAATAACGTAAATGTTATAAATTTTTGTCTAATATAAATATATTAAATTATACATTTATAGATGTAAATAGGTGACCGAATTGTCTTGACACTTTTCAATAACTACGAAAATATTTCCGTCATGATAATTAACCGCAAATGTCGTATATGTTATAAATTCTTGTCTAATATAAACATATTTAATTATACATTTGTATCAAATAACGTCTTCTATTTGAGTCTGTTGTATTGTAGAAGTGAATTCTATATTTGAAGTGAAATATTTTGTATGGCATTTACCTTTAGTTCCCATGTGTAACTTACCAAATCTATTCCTGTTTTATATTAAAACTGAAATATTTAACTATTCATTTCATTCTGGAGAGCAATTCGTTTGTTAGAACAGTGTTAAAGAATCTTTGCAAGTTTTCTTTTGACGATTGGAATTGTCACCTATTATACAGGATGTCCTGTGATTTAAAATTATATAGTGGATTTTAGGTACCATTTTCAAAGATATATAGTTGCATAAAGTAATGAATAAAATAGCCATTCTTAACGAGTCCTCAATAACTGTTCCTTTGATGATTTTATAAATGTTTCTTTTTATATATTGTTTAAAATCAGAAACCTTTCAGAAGGGGGGGGGGAGTATACTGTATCACTTTTTTATTTCATTCTTTAAAGGAGCACAGCGAACTCGATGATCGAAAGCCGTATTATTTTCCAGGGGGATGTAAGTAAAGTTTATGTTTAGATGGTGGGCTGAGTGAGGGAAATAGGATTGAAGGAGAGCATGTGAGTTTTTAAATTTGGGTTCTCTAAATGAATCACCGATTCATTAATTGAATCATTTATGGAATACATTGAAATGACTCATTATCACGAGCGAAGCCGTGGGCAAAAGCTAGTATATTTTAGGATGTGAATTATAATATGTGAAAGTTAAAAATCCACACTGTAGAATGTTAGTTGAAAATTTAGACTGTAGAATATGTAGTCATCTATAGTTGACGAGATATAACAGAAGGAACAAAATTGTCATGAAACAAATAGAATTCAATAGAGAATTGAATATACCTTCTGAAACAACTATACTATATTATATGTCTAGTTTCTTTACTTTAGCACATATAGTATACATGTAAGTTAAAGTTTTCGGGCGTATATTGTCGGACAATTAGATCAAATCATTGAAGATGGGGTTCGAAAAAGATTCGAAAATTTGGTACAAAGATAGATTTGGCAAGAGAGTCATATTCAATGTGGAATGTTCATGTATTTTTTTTTTTTTATTTTAAATACATTTTTACATCGTTATAACATAGTAAAAAATATAAATACTGTTTAAAATGCTGTAAGTGTAAAAAAAATATGTCAAATATAGAATAATTTGAGATGTTTAAACGCAGTCCTTTTGGAGCTCGCTGTTTATGACGTATTCATATGTGGCCTATCAGTTGGTGGCAGTTCAATGTAATGTTTACTACAGGTGTAATACCTTATGTCAACAAGTCTGACAAGCCAAATACTATGACGTCACGTCCGTTTTAAAATTTGAATTTCTGTTTTAAAAATTTGAATTTCTCTCACTGAATTTGTAGTTTTATGAATTAATTTTAGGTAATTAAAAAGATATTTATTACTGAGAGTGGTTTAGTTCAAATGTCCAGCCAATAAAGTTACGGAAAAAATGTATTTGACCCAAATTTAAATTTCATGACTAATAGGTAGCTATGAGTTAGCAAATAAAGAAAATTCGATTTTACGTACCATGTTCTAAGCTAAGCTAAAACGAAATAAACTTTTCGAATTATTTTCAAGCTCATAATTCCTCTTCTTAGGTGCGCGCATGTATTCCATATATATAATAATCTTACTTATAAGTAGTTATGAGAATATTTGGAGAATGAAATGGCTTTAACAGAATCTTCTATTATTAAATTGGAGCTAGGTTTTAATGGAATTTCAAAATTTAGTCAGTGTTATTAGTTGTTACACTAAGTCAATATTAATCAGTTTATAAAATATTTTATTGTAAAAAAATTACAAATACTTTCTAATCAAACTTATTATTGATAATTTTCTGAAGCAAGCTTACTCGAACTATTGTTAAATAAACCGATTATATATTGTCAAGTTGGTACTAGAATTAGTAAGTTAGTTGGAAGTTGGAAGAGCATGCTCATCTTGTTAAAATCGGAAGGATACTTTTGGCTCACCTTAAATAAAATATTTAAACGTTTAGATTTTTATCAAATAAATAAAGTTTAAAAGCAATTTTGCATGTTTCCTCCGAATATAATGTCACATATTAATTGATCGATCATGACAATTTATAAACTGTCAATTACTTTGTAAGCAGAAATAACAAATATAATTTTTTTTATCTTAAAATTGGTAGCAAATAATGTACAAAAAGGAAATGAGTTGTACCGCGTGAACCAAATATTGTCATTTTAAAGTAAGGTTAAACTAATAAAAACAAGACTGGAAAAAATATGAAAATATTGTAAAAATAGTTCATTTTAACCTAAAAACCGAGATAAATTTTAATATTCGTAATTGCATGGCATTTGAATGCCAAGTAACCGAATTCTGATTGTTCAGCGAACCTACCAGCATATCAAAATTATTAGGGCAGTTATAAGAAATTCTGGAATGATGTTTTAGCTCACTCTTTTCCTTTTTTCTGTAGCCCCCTTACTTCGAATACCCGCTTACCTATAAACGTGAATTCATCAAGTAATTTTTCTAAAGATGTGAATATCACATGAAGATATCAGTCAGTACGAACGTAATGTCTTTTTATTTGGATAGCCAGTACAATCGAATTGAGTTATTTGTTTCAGTAAATAAGTCTATTGATTTGTGTATATTGCCCTCTTAACTACAATATCAATTTCGGTTTTATTGGTTATACATGTCGTTGTACCAAACGTTCTTGGATAGAATGTGTTGAGATGCGATATATACATTGTCATGTAATAAGCAGGTTGTTTAACAACAGTCTTGTCAATATTTTTTTCATTACTTTCTGAGTAAAAATGCGCAATTTCTTCTTTTTTTTTTTAATATAAAATTGGTTATTTATTTATTATAATTTGCAAGTTTTTAGAATTTAAATACGAAATCTTGGAAATACGAAATTTAAACTCAGCTCCAATTATATTTTTAATGACACTAAAATGCATTCTACCTAAATATGCACAGCTTGAGAATTTTTGAGCTCTAAATGTTTTCTAATTTTATCAGTTTAAGTAAAAATAAATAATGCTCGAAAAGTAATTTTACAAAATTGTACTATGTAGCTGAGAAATCGATGAAATCGATCAGGTCCCTGATCCTCGATTCCCCTTCGACTATATAAAAGTTTAAATTATATTGTAAAATAAAATTAAAACGTAAATTTTTGGGTGAATTTAAATCGTGTGAATCACTTTTGTAATCATTGGTTGTAGTCAATCAGCTATTAACAATACCTATGGACAAAGACTATAGGATAGACAAGAAGCAGAAGTATAATTATAAGTGACATCTGGAGTCTGAGGCGATCAACTATTAAGTTTGTAGGCCTTTGCGGGTATGACTATTAAGTTTAACTACTTTGCGGGGGTGACTATTAACTATTAAGTTTGAAAGCCTGACTCGGTAGAGGCGCTGAAACTCGTATACTACGATTTTACATTAGCTCATATGGGCTGCTTCTCCTCTACCCTATGCTCTTTGCCTATGGATTGTTTTGGTGTCTTAGGCGTTAAGTAATCACTACCAATTGTAGCCTGTATTATGCTAGTAATAATCGTATCTGATAGGGCAGAGGGGGTAACAGACAGTTGTACATCATCATTAAATGAATGCTATAAGACTACTATCATCTAAGTTGACAGGAACATTTATACCTTCCTCTAATACTTGCTCTAATATTGATAGTTGAATAAGGTTAGTAGTATATCATTTACTACATAGTGTAGTTTAAAGATCCAAATACGCTTGGATAATTATAATAATTCGAAACTCCATAACTACTGGTATTATGAACACTTTATGTATACCAATTAATAAGATATACTTGATATATACCAAGTAATGAGACAAATATTTGATAATGTAGCAAACCTGGATCTTGGAAATAGAGCATTTATTTAATATCTCCAGTTAGCTAATTATCAAATAATCTGGGACTGAACAATCTGCCTTAGATTCCAAACAAACTACAACCAGATTGTCTAAGGTGAAGTAATCAACCAAATTGAAAACAAAACAAAAATTATTATAATAATCCATTAAAATTTTTTTCAGCCAATGAACAGAAAGAAATTTGATTTGCTAAATAATTTTTGTATAAACTTTTGCCAGGAGAGTTTTCAAACCCACGAACATCGAGTAACACAATACTTGAGACGAAAATTGGATCTTTTTTTAATCACCCTATAAACATTTTTACTTAAATACATTTGGATTGAAGAGAGTTGAAAAGTTGTATGTAGTAGAAGGTAGAATATAAGGATAGGAAAAGCCACAATAACATTATACATTGTACGAGTAAAATAACTTACCACATTGATAAAATGTGACATCAAATCTAACTTATGGGCGATGAAACTAAAAAAAATAAAAAAAAAACAGTAAGAAGAAGAAACAACGACATAGTTGTGTTGTTCATTTAATGGAATTTAACCAAAGAAAGAGAGAATCGAATAATGTATGTGTCTGTATTTGATATGGATTTTATATTTTTATTGTTCCTATATAAAATAGATACAATTTAACACTTTTTTAATGTTGGTATGTAATATACAGTCAACATATTATAATGTGGCTTAAGTGGGAGTCGATATAGTTATATTATGCAGAATTAATCATGAGTTTAGTTTGTCACGGATTACATTCCCACATATTTAGACCTTATGACCAGATATGGCCTATTAGTATTCATTGCTCTACATCTTATACAGTTTTCCTTCCTCATATAACACCATAGAATAAAAATTCACAACTCAAAATAATTAAGGCACCATTATTTTCCTATTTGAGAGTTACTTAAAGTATTAATTTTTTTAGAAAATAACTCACTTATTAGGAAAATCAGTATTGACATGGAGCACTCAATATGACAGTCATAAGCAGTGTAAAATTATCTATGGAATAACTAGACCATTACAAGTGAAATTTACAAAATTTAAAAAAATCCCGACAAATTTGTCGGGTACGAAACCCTAAACTCGCACTTGAAACATATCTAAGAAGACTCATTAAAAATAGAGTTTTTAGGTTACATTTTAGTTAAAATTTTGTCTTCGAATTCTGCTTAAAATATTAAGCTTTTTAGAGGTTTAAATATTGAGAAATAGTCATAATAGCTACGAAATTAAATAAAACACATCAAGTCCGCTTTACGATACTCGTAGCTGCGTGATACCGTCTGAAAGAACTATCATTTTCGATTATTCTTGCGCTTTGACGATTAGGCTGTCATCATTTTTACTCAACCAAATGAGTTCGTGTTTATACAATTATTACTGGTTATTAAGTCGTACTAATGCTTATTGCGTCAACCTTTTACGAACCTGTACCAGGTGGAGCTCATTTGGTCAGATAGTTAACGTGACCCTGAGTATAAGGCATAAAAAATTTTATTTCGAGTATCGTGGTATTTATTTCAATAACTATGTCTCAACTCCAAGTCAACAAGAATTCATCCTTATAAGAATTGGCTCCACGGCCAAAAACGTTGTTTTATTTCGAGTATCGTGGAATTTATTTCAATAACTATGACCCTGAGTAGTTTTTATCTTCTGTTGTGAATTATTATCTCCAAATTATAAGTCTCTAATCGGTTGAAGTTGATACCTGTAAGTCTATCAATTCATATACTTTCTTGGAAATCAGTTTTTGTCTCATCCTGGGACGCCTTTGTCCCAGGAATGAATATTAATTAAAATATGATTATTATTATTTATAAGTATTATTATTTATGGTATAATAATAATTCAGTAAGGGTTTGTGAATAACCAACAAGGGTGGTCCTTTAGATCTTAAACAAAATGTAAAGTGTTCTTAGAAATGTTTTAAATATAATTTTCATTAATATAAAACGCAATGACCATGATAAGAAATAATATATTTCATTATTTTGATTGATATAATTTAAAAGTGGAAAAATATTACATTAAAAAGGGAACACAAGAATATTTTAAATTATTTTAAATAATTTTTATTACAAAACAAAAAATTAATTTATTATACGCCTCCATTTAATTTAAGGTAGATATGCCAATTAAAATGCTTGAAAGAATTTTTACGGCCTTTTTAAAATACAATTGAAAAAAACATCACAAATTCAGAAACTCGGCATCCAATCATTAAACTAACCTGGTTTTTATACTTTTTGGATCAAAATTATCCCATCCACTGAGTTTCATCAAATTCCAAGACAAAAATTTTTTTTGTCTTCAATTTTGATAAAATTCAGAATATAAGGTAATTTTAACCCAAAAAGTACAAAAATCGGGTGCATTTGATGACTGAGCGAATAGTTTTTAAGATACGGACTAAAATCGATCCAAATTTTGCGATATCTCAGAAACGTTGTATCTAATTAAGGAACGTGTGTACAAAATTTCAGGCTTCTAGACTGAGCAGTTTCAGGTGTGCGTTGATCAATCAGTCACCTTCCATTCTTATATATAACAAATACATATTTTAATAATATTTAGGTATACTTTATGTAATTTATTCCTACATTTGAAACATGTAAGTATATGTCTACCTGGCTTTGTTATATACATACAGGTATGTATATATCTACCACCCATAAAAGAGTATCCATATACACCCATGATAGTGCATACTACCTTACCATTCCCAAGTTATAGTAATGTAACAGAGTAGCTTATATAAAACTGACCACAAAATACACATACCATTTTGTTGTTATATTATTATTGGGTGGCAAGGGAGGTTCTATGATGATATGCATATAATGTATAACAACACAACACTTGTTCAAAATATAACAGCAACTAACTGGCAATCTGTTTAAAAGTATGTGATTTATCAGGTTTGTTAAAATTTTAAAGATTATTTGAAACACCCACGAGAATTTAGTCCAGGTTGGACATAAAGACTTTAAGATAGTAATACAATTGGTTGGCCCCTATTCTCCTTTCTGTATCGGAGACGACGGAAAAACATTTCCGCGTGACTGATTTATCGAAAAATTCATTTTCCATTTAAATCTTGCCCGTTTAAATATATAAGATACTGTCAAAGTTGAACCTTAATTTATCGGTTAGCTCAAGACTGAAAATCAAAGAAAAGAACGAAACGAATTTTCTAAAATGATTAGTAATGATAAGTAAAATGAATTGAATGAAATTGAAAAATACAAATGTGATTTTTATTTTTTCGTTTTGAAATTTCAGTGAACAGAAATAATCACTAATGGATACGAAAATCAGTCCAGCCATTATTCCAAAATACATCCTAAAAATTTAAAAAAGACGGTAAATAATTTCGCCTTTAAAAACCTGTCCGTAAACCTTTACTACAAAATCGATTGAACCTTGATAACAGCTGGTTTTATCTTATTGTCCATCGCAAAA
Organism: Chrysoperla carnea; assembly: GCF_905475395.1. NCBI lineage: Eukaryota > Metazoa > Arthropoda > Insecta > Neuroptera > Chrysopidae > Chrysoperla > Chrysoperla carnea. The sequence continues at coordinate 24,617,317 of NC_058341.1, forward strand.
ACGAAACACTTTATTGAATTTTTATCGTTTTTAATCATGAAGCCCATACTGCATTGACTCGCCCGCCATAACTTTTGCTAATTTTAACATTCCCTCAATTTAGTACAGAGTATTTAGCGTTCATATCTTATTGTGTATAAATCCGTAATAATTTCATTGGCGAGCACTCTAGTCTAGAGGAAATGCCAGTGTATAGGACCAAGAAAAAAAACTAAAATGTATAAGACAAATAAAATTTCCAAATAAACTAAACTAATTTTAGACCATTTCACGCAAGAATAGCAATTGTTTATTCAATAGAGAAAGATAAAAACTATACTTAAAACAATAAGGAACTATGATAAAAGTTTTATACTACACACATAAAAAATGTCATAATCATAAAAAACTTTCAGGAAATCAAGAATAAGAAAAGTTTTTATTCTAAAAAACAAAGAACTTTTTTTGTATATGAAAAAAATAACATAAAAAAGTGCGAATTTAAACAGTTGATTTAATTTTCTCTTTAAGTAAAAGTCGATGAAATAAATTGAAATATTATATTCGGAATTTGAAAGAAAAATTGGTGTGGTTAATAACTAGCCTCTATTTTTTAATATTAATGTTAAACATTGATACACTTTTACTCCCCTATAAAAGTAACTGCTGAAAAAAGTTTTTTCCCATGTGTGTTTTTGTACTGGCATATAACATCGAAGCTTACAAACCTCCTGACAGATTTCAATTCCATTTTTTCTCAGAAAGTGTGTTTTTGTAGGATTATTCAATAATTTATTCGCAACGCTCAATTTCCTGAAGTACTTGCTTTATTCAAGAGAAGATATATTTCTATTATCTATGAAAATTAGGGTGGTTGTAAAGTAAGGAGTTCTTTTTGGTTTTACAATACCATGCAACTACAAAAATATATAATGTATTGTGTGCAAGTGAGGCTTATAAATATATAATATATTGTGTGCAAGTGAGATATCGCTCTTCAATCATCAATACTCCAACTATAGTCATTTCTGTTCATCAAATGAAGAACTCATAATTAAATTAAAATTATGTTGTTATATCATCGACAACATTATATTTTTATGGTATTATTATCTAAAAATAAGATCTAAATTTCTAAATATTTAAGATAATTTTTTATAACATTCTCTAGATTTTTTGATATACAAATATCCAATTGAAAAGGATAACGTATATGATTCATAATTTTTTCAGCCAACTTTGAACGATTAGATAATAATAATAAACCCGGTGGCTTAGGAATTTTTAGTGATTTTTGGAAACTTTGTTAATCCAAAAATTTATTCAATTTTATTGAAATCCTTAGTATTATTCAATCCTTGCATATCTCCTTAACAATTCATAATAAAATTAAAAGAAGTTTATTTAAACTTATTTTTGAAATAATAATTTTTTATTAAAGGATAAACACGAAATTAGACCACAATATTACCAATAAATTAAACATGGCTAAGACAACAACAGATTATCAAACAATATCGTTTATTATATATCACCGTATTATTAAATTCTTCAACATTAATTTCATGATCTTAATATGCAAACCTTAATACAAATGAATTGTTAGTATGGTATGAATATGTGTCTCTTGTTTCTCGTTTGGTTAAGCTACAAGTGTATAAAACCGTCATAAAGATAAATCACTCTGTATATATTACATATAATATAAAGCTTAGAGGTTATTATTATTATAGATCTTGTAAACAGTACAATGTGTTTATATAAGGTAAAGCTACTACCAAACTTTAATATACAGTAAAAAATGTCATAACATTTCCTATATGGACAAAGACCGTAAGCCCATAATGAAATTTTTTATCTTCTTCTAATTATTTTCGTTCTTACCGAAGGAAATGAAGCTATTGCTTTTGTACTGATGATGGAATTTTGCAAAAATTTATTCAAATGTTCATCGATCCTACCTAATAGATGTCAAAATGACCATCGTTAATATCAGTACGTTTATGTGTCTGTAAAGTCTCTAGCGGTCGCAATTTAAGTCCGATTTGAATAAAATTTGGTATCAAGAAGTGCCTTGGTATTTGAAAGGTCAAGTTCGTTAATGAGAAAAATTGATCCGTTTTAAGTAAAAAAGACACTTAGTTCTCTAGACACTTAGTTTTGGAAATAATCATTCTTGAAAAACTAAAAATTTAATAGTCAAATTTAAGAAGAAGGTGTTATTTTTCAATCTGTGAGGTAATTCACTTAGTTAGCGCTGCTCTTTCCTTAAAATATAGAAGTTCGAAAACTTGTATATAGTTTCGAATGGTGGGTGGATAATATATTATTTCTTTAACAAAAAACGCATTGGCCATTATTTACGATACAAATTTTTTTCGTCAAAAATGATAATAATAATTCATAGAAAATAATTTGCAAAATAATGAGTAATATAGGATACTTTTGCTCATCTAAATTTGTAGACCCTCTATATACGAATTTATCATCTGTAAATGATAGAATAAAAAGATAAACTAATAAAATAATTCCAACAGTTTTCACTGTAGATATAGCCTACATAAAAGTAGCTATCTAGGTTTCTATGTAATGTGGGTAGCTTTATAAACAATAATATAAAGCTAACAACATCCACCCATTCATACACACATACCAACTAAAACATTTGTTACATTTAAATATAATTATATTCAAATTTATTAAATGTAATATTGTTGTAAAATGGCGCGGTAAACGAGGGGGGGAGTGTGTGTTCTTTCATTCTATTAAAGTGCTTCAACAACCATTTCATGATCATCATATGAGAGGCAAATCCTACTAACTAAAGTAGTATAAATAGTTTTATTCACAACAATGTTTATGTACAAACTATTATGCACTTATAATGTTTGAGAAGCTAATAGCAATCACCATAGTTTACTTTACTAAGTAGAACAATACAAGAGAAATTTACAAAATTTAAAAACCCCCGACAAATGCGATTTATTCCTTGTAAACGGATTTTTGGAAACTAAGCTTTAAAATGTTCTCAATCGAGTCGGTTCGTCAGTTTAGGGGCTACGATGCCACTGAGAAACACACAGACGCACAAATAAACATTTTAAACTTATAACACTAGTTCCTAAATAAATATCAAAGGGATAGTCAAGGATATCTGATGAGATGAAAGGGATACCTAGAGAGCTTTCATATTTTTTGGGACAAATTTTTGGAAATGTTTTAATTGAAATTGTAATATTTGATTTGACTTTGTTCTTTTGCATTATTGTTTTAAATTACTTATTTATTTTACCATTTCACTTTTCGAAATGAATGGAGCCAGGTTCATTTGACCATTTTGAAGATCATCACCAATTTTTTAGTTTTTTCGGGTACGGAACACTAATCTCGCATTTGAAACATAGCTAAGAACACTCTTCGTTAAGTTTCCCTTCAAATGAAACCAAGAAAATTAAAATAGGTTCATCCGTTTAGGCGCTATGATGTCACAGACACACAAACATAGCGTTCAAACTTATAACACCCCTTTTTTTTAGTTCGGGAGTTAAAAATCAGTTAGAAAGTGGCTTTTATCTGAGAAAAAAATCATTTGCATCATTTGGTAAGACCAAAAACTACTCAGATACTTTGACTATAAAACATATAACTCCGACTATCGATAGAATTATTATATAAACTGAAAATTTCTTTATATTTACACATATTATCTTTTTGGAAGCAAACAACTTACTTAATCTAAAAATACTTACCATACTTTATTTTCATTAGCATAACAATTTTGAGCGCTAAGACTGCGGTATTTTGTGCCAATGAATTGATATTTACTTATAACTTATATACACGGTGTTCTGTTATTGACTGCAGATCGTCGGCCTACAGAATAAGCTCATACGCGGTAGAGCAATGTATAAATCTTTATGGTACCCTGTATGTATAACTAGTTAGCTAAACTTGAAACTATACTAAAATTGTACATGTTATTTTGAAAGGAAGGAAGACAGTAGTTTTAAGAGCAAACTGTTTATAGTAAACACTTTATTTTCTAATGTGTTTATCTATTGATAACACTAATCGATGATGTGTTCGTAATAGCGTAGCACTTAGTTATTGTAAACATTCTATGCATCTATGTGTTTAACCCACTATTTTAGAAACAGTGAAACTAAAAATTTTAATCTCGTTATCAATAGAAAAATTAGGAGCGATGAACAAAAAATCTTGGGATTAATAAAAATTTAGTAAATATACAAATCCAAATAAAACAAACAATTGACTGAGTTGATTGTTGAAATAGCATGTATAGGCTGTGTTGATTACACTGTCACATTAAACATCCATGCATGTCACACATACATAACTGATATTCCCATATAATACAAACTATATAATTTGCACCTAATTTGCGCCCTCACGGGTAAACAGTGATGTTTACGAAAAAATGTATCAGACAAAAATTGTTTATTTGTTTATAAGAAACATTTTTTATATTTAAACTTTTTTTCTATCTCTAACGGTTTACAAGATGGATCCTACGGACCCAAAACCCAATTGACTAATGTTGCTCATTTACGAACTTGACCTCACTTTTTACGTCCTGAGTACGCTGTAAAAATTTCATCTTGATATCTGTTTTCCATTTTGAGTTATCGTGTTGGCAGATAGACGGACTGACGGACATACAACCGGAAATGGACAAATTAGATGATTCTATGAAAATCTAGACCAAAATTGTTTTCCTAGCATCAATATTTTTAAGCGTTACAAACTTGGGGTTAAACTTAGTATACCTTGCATATTACATATATGGATGGTATAAAAATTAGTCCGTTCATAATAATACTTTCAAATTTCTATCATTTTCTTGAAAAACTTCCTTTTATTTTCCTTAATTTTCGTATTATCAAGTTATAACATAATTCTTATATCGACAAACTACCGTTTTCTCATAAGACCAATGTTTAATATAAGTACTTTTGAAGTCATATATTCTATTAATCGGCTAATTTCCCCCTAAAATTTTCAGAATTTATTTAGCCCTTAGCCCAACAACTTCATGTTAAAAAATCAAGCCTTTTTTGCAAAATTGTCCAGGCACTCGTACGTCCTTAAAATCAAAACGTACACAAAAGTGAATGAACAAAATTTTCAAAATCAAATATTGTTAATATGATATAAATTTACTTTATATGATTAATAAATTAGTAAATATTTTAAATGGTAATTAAAATTAATAATAAATCGATATACAAGCATACATACATACAAACGTACACACAAACAAACATACTTAGGTATTATCCATAAAATATTTAAGTTATGCTTCTATTTATTACATATAAATACTTTACATTGTTTACACTCATGTTACTATAACAACGGTTTTAATTTTCATACATTCTCTTTCCGTTGTTGCATTTGTTTGATATAGTTGTGTGTTGGAAAGGGGTATGTTTTCAATGTTGCGTTTCAGAAGTACGTACGAGTTTTATATGTATAGTCAAGAGTAAATGTCGATAAAACAACGAGCTAGGTAAATTTACTTACATTAATTCCTTTAAATTTTGGAAAGATGGGTTACAATTGGCAGCGAATTTAGACATTACATCATGGGTTATTGTCCAAAGTGGCAAATTTTCCCAGGCCCAGGATATCTGATTCTAGAATAGTTAAACTTTTTTCAGGCACGTATAATTTACAAAACAAAAAAAAATTTAACAAATTCTACTTATCATGAAAACTTCTACATCTTTAAAAATTTTCTATTGGTGATTTGGATTGCCTTTTTCCATCAATAGCAGGCTGGAAAAATTTAGTTAGTCCCTACAGAAATTGTCACATATCACAATCTCAAAATCTTGAAACTAACAAATAATTTTCCTCAATCATAAAGGATGTTAGTAGGACTTTACCCTTAATTGCGTTAAATGTTTTATCATATTTCATTCAAATCGTAATCAATACCTTCGTTTTCTTTTTTGAAGGTGATATAATCTGAATTTAATTAGACCAATTAGGTCTCAAGGAATACGATACTACTGGCCAATTTATAATGATTCAAATATAAGCTCTGCAAAGTTCCATATCCAACTAGACGAACACACACTGATCGCAGTTTTTTCACAACTTTAGTTAAAGTTAAAAACAAACATATTTTTTTTAGTATATAAACAAATTTCAGCTTTTGTCTAATCGGCTAAGTTTATGATTTATTAAATACCCCTCAAAACCGAGCAATTGACCAGCCCAGTTCTATTTGTGACCTTACTAATCTCTTTATTATTTTTCCTTAAACTACCAACTATGCAGATTTATCGTTAAATTTTCGGACGCCAGCTCTTAACTATCAAATTCAACATGTATAAGGACTTTTTTTATCATAATATATGCCCTTTGTTTCAATTGTGTGATGTATGTTAAAATTTTTTATGGACACATGTTATTCAAAAAATTTGCATACGTATTTTACAAAAACAAAATTAAACGCATATAAAATCCATATGGCGTCTAAATGTCTATTTTGTAGTAATAATAATAATAATCCCACATAAAATAACATATTTTATTCGATGGTTCTTTTTATCAGTTCCAATGAATAATTTATGCCAACTTACAATAATATAGTCTCCCTACTCGAAAATCAACTTGTAAACGTATTAAAAATTTACATATTATAGTCAATAAATACTTTATATTATATGTACTCAACTAATAAATTATAGAAAAAGGCTAATTTTTATTATTGATATTCTCAATTTGCAATCTTTCTCACAATAGTTTTTAATTTATTTTATAGACTAGGAACTTGTTATAAGTTTTAATTTATCGTTCCAAATTTCCAGTTGTATCAAAACTCATCTAATGAATTGTCTTGTCTATGTTAAGCTAATCATTCCCAACTGAACTATGTGGATATTTGTTAAGCTTGGTAGAGAAAGATATTTGATAAGCTTGGCGACTAATCAGTGCATGAGTAAATAAATACTGGTAGCATAAAAGGTCAAAGAATGTCGAAATATTATAAATTCATGTTTCGCTATTTTGCGAAGCGATGAGCAATAAAAAAACTCATAGACGATTGTGTTCTAAAATGAACTTTTAATTCAAAAACGAAATTGTGAAAAGTAAAACAAATCAATATTTTGTAGTGATTATTCGCTATTTTCACTATTTCATACTTAAGGGGGAGTTAGTTACAATACTCCCTTCTAGAAAAATCTTGTAGGGCTATTTTTTATTCTCTTCTCAAATACCTGTCGTATTTCTATGAAATGGGGAGAAGATTTTAATTTATAGGAGTTTTACCAGATTCCTAAAATTCCCTAATTGTAAAACCAAACATTAAATGTCCCTGAACTTTCTGCTTATATTAATTTTATTTTCAATATAAGGATTTTTTTTAAATATATTTTTGTAAGTGTTCAAATATAAATTGTGGTCATACTTTTAATTACACATAAATATTTAAATTAAATATGAAAAATATTAATTTTATTTAATTTTTTTTCAGGTGAGTCGATTTGTTAAATTTGCTAAACAAAATATGATCCCCAATCAGAGACTGGTAAGTTTAAAACACTACAGGCTTTAAAATTGTTTTATAAGTTGTCGAATCCACGCACATTCCCATTAATGCCATTATATTGATTTAATTGTTCATTTTGTAAAAAAAACCCTTTTAATTCTTCTTCTGTAGTTTAAAAATCAGTCCTTTACTAGAAAACTGTCTCATACAAATTTATTTGGAAATAAAACGAATTGTGTTTTTGAATTCGTAAAGTGGTTTGATCGCCATTTATGCCAACAAAACTGTAACAAAATAAATAAATAGCGTTTGGATTATTATGGAGGTATTATTTAGAAATAAAAAAATTATTTTTAATTTTCTTTTACTTAAAATTTAATTGAACTTACTAATTAATATTTCAATAAATTTATGGAACCAATTTTACTATTCATATAAAATACATTTATCATTTGAATTCTCACCGAATTAGACACACAATATAATGCTGGCTTATATTTGAAATTAGTTTACCGTACATACATAATAAAACTGGTAGATACATTTAATACATTTCAAATACCTACATCCAGAATTGAAAACATTTACATAGATTTATTTAATAATAGGGGCAGTAAGTTGGTATATTTCAATCATACAAATGTCAACAGCAGATTTGGTATTATTTTCACAAGATTACACACAAGATAATACACTCCACCTAACTTTGTACAAGAAGATGCAAAACTAATCATCATTTCTAAATTTACAATTTCTCTATGGGTGATATGTTCATGATTTCGTTGTTACTTAATTGTCTACAACGTCATCGTGGATTTAGATACTTTAATTTTAACTGATGTTGCTTGAAGAAGCTTGACCATGAATAAGTCAATATTGATCAAGTGAATCAGGCTAGTTTGACGAAAATCACAATCATTTTATTTCTATATCTTTTTTTCGTAGGTAAAAATGCATCTTGTATTTGATGAATCAAAATTCAAAATATTTTCTTTGTCGTGTAGATTTGGAGGATATTAGTTAATCTACAGGAAAACTGCATTAAAAATCTACTGAAAAGTTTGAACTTCGTAAGGTAACACCTTAATATCTGCTCACTTTACTCCTTTATTTGTTTTGTTTCATGTTTAAAGATTTTCTATTAAATCTGCAAAGACGGTGACGATATGTCGGTTTCTTTTAAATACGAGTTTTAATCAATGAGAAAACTCTAGAATTCAGTATTAATGTGCACCAGAATTAGCTTCATTAATTTTGCGGCACTTTGTAAATAGTATAGGCTGAATGTATGTGTTTTTCGATGATAAGGATCTTATTTTTTTGTGTTATAAAGTTTTCATCGTTTTCAAAACAGTCGAACTTTTATAGTTTCAATTTTCAAGTGATTTGATTTGATTTACCGTTTACTTCCATATGGCTTTTGTAATGCATACATACTTTCATTTTATTGACATATCGTAAATTATAATAAATGTAGTTGATAGCTGACTTTAACGGAGTTTTTATGTACAGGATATCATTTTACTATGATCAGTTACAATTTTAATTAAACTGTGATTCAATGTTTTTAGATTTGGTAATAGCTTACATAAAAATTTAGTATCTGGGTGACTGAGCTTCGCACGGTTTGTGACAGAACGTTAAAGAATCTACTTTATAATCCTATTCTTTAAAACACCTTCCTATCAACAAAACACCTTCGAGAAAAAATTACTTGAAGAACGCCCCGAAAGATATCCTCCCCCAACACTTGAAAAATCCCCTCCAATATATCCCCGTCCATATACAAAAGAATTGCTAGTTTAAACATATAAGACACATTGATTTGGACACACATGGCCTTTCAAAACAAGATTGATATTACAATAACATACAATAACCCAAACAATTCTTTTCCAGGAAAAGTAGCGCCTTGAGATATTCATTCACGCTGTTATTCATAGTTGGAGCATTTTCCAAAGTAAAAAGCATCCATGTTTAGCTATACATTCACCATAGAAATGTAAAATCAAATGTTTGAACAATTAATAGTTTGGTTAAGCCATTTATTTTCCAGGACATAACTATTAGAAGACACGCCTCAATCTTGTATATTCATTTTGACAAAATTCACAAAGTATTTAATTTAGGTATTTAATGTTAAAAATTACCTAATCTGCCATTCATTTCATTATTTTTGTAGTTTCATTTATATTTCATTAAACTTTTAAAACAAAAATAAAGGTCCATATATATGACCATTATAAAATCATATAATGTAACATTTAAAATATCTCAACAACTGTGTTTATGTATAATTAAATGATCCTTGGTTTAAACATAAACCGCATCCTACGTGAATTGAGCATGCTTTTCAGGTCATCGAATCAGATGGAATCTTTGTTTAACGTAACATCAGCAAATAAAAAGAAAAAGTCTGATATATGTCATAAAAATTTAAAAGACAGATTTATATGGATAATGAATTTTGAGTATTGGGAAACAAATATCCCGTCATGGCCTAAATTTGCATAATAGTATGTGCCTGGTTAAGTCGACCATTTTAGTTCGATTCTTTTTTCTCAATACGTCACATCCACTATCGTTCCTGATGTAAAATATAGTACTTGGATGTTATAAATATTAAAATGAAGGGCAGAATAGACTACTTATTAGAATAGAAACTAATGACGTCAAGTAGGCAGTGTGTTAGTAATAAAGAAGTTAAAAACTTATAAAGAATAGGATTGTTGTATGTAATAACTTGAGCTTGTTATCATAGTCCTAATCTAAGCTACCGGTTGTCGCCTGACAAAATGTTTTTCCCACTAAAGCTTGCGGTTTTTCTTATAAAATTTTATTTTGCAAGTCAAATGCAAAGTCCTTAGATATTCAAAAAAATGACAAGGGCTATTAAGAGAGTCCAATTCCGCCAACAACTAAAAATTGATGAATATCCGTTTTTCCTAGTAAACCAAATAAAGTAAAAGCAAATGCAAATGCAAACCTTTTTAGCTGATATTCGACAAAACTGCGTGTCCATCGACCAACACTCTCAAAATTACAAGTTTTGGGACAGCGAATATACATACATCAACATGCATGTGCATGGCTTACTGAAATAGTGTTCTTACTCATAGTTTTAAGACTAGTAGGTAATGTTTTTATCAAACTTAGTACTTTTAATTTTAATACAGATAGAAAGTGTCCAATTTACTCCACAACCTACAATCATTAATCTTTATACGTACTGCTTGCTCACATATATATACATATGGGTCAAATTAATTAAAAAGTTTGTTACCTATAATTTAAATTAGAACCATATATTTCCCATATATAGATAGATGAACCCATGAATTATATAATGTTTTGATTAAATGTTAAGTTTCATCCTCAAATTCATAACTAAATTTTCATGTACCGAAAACACGCATAAAATAATAATTATCCGTTTTTAAAAAAAGTTTTCAAATGCTATAAATAACATTAAACTCATTCAAACAATTTTAATCAAATTGTTTTTGAATCGTTTACATCATGTATCAAGTTGAAAACGTAGACAAACGTATTCGGTGATGTTTCTAGGGATTTTAACAAATAGATTGTTATATGAACCATAAAATAATTGTTTTCTTACCTGTAGTATTATAATTGTAGCCAAAGCACCGTCAAGTGTCTTCAAAGACAACGTTGCTTGTAACTTTTGAATATCTAATTTCTTGTTTGAAAACGATTCGTAAATTGTTAAATAAAAAATTTATTTTATTATTTTTGTGCCTTTAAGGAATCTGCCAATACTGACTATGAACTATGTCTTTTTTTACCATTCTAGAATGCTCCAGCTTACAAATTGAACCTTGGCTTCCCAACCACTGCTTTGCAAATGAACCAAATTTGAATTTATATTAATGGTTAATACTGTTACGCTAGAATAGTGATTAGTCCTGTCGACAAAGGCACTTGACTTACAGCAAGCACAAACACTAGGAAGCAGAGGTAAAAAGCAAACATAATTCCATAAAAACCCTAAATTAATTTTATTTTGAATCCAGGCTTGTGCAATGACCTGAAATCATTCTTCGGTCAATATCTAACAGTTAACGTTGAAACAAAATTAATATGAGTATCCGATCTTTATTAAATAAAATCGATTTTAACAAATAATTGGGCACCATAGGACCATTGCACTTTGCTTAAACATTACCTTAAATCAATAACACGTTACCTGATGGAGAGCAATCCATACTTTCATAATTGATATTCTCGTAATAATACAAAGACATTATCAACTTCGTAAGAAATGTTGTCTTAAAAGGTAAATTTTTATAGAAAGAGCATATGAATGGCTAATTTTTAAATTCAATTTATAGCCGAATATGTACTTACAATACCAAAAGTATTGTTTATTTAGCTATAGGGTATCCTAGATGGGGTTAGTTGTTACAGGAACGATAAATAACTGGTGATATAAAATATATAATATACGAATGTATAATACAGAGACGAGTTTTAGAATTAGTGAATTCACTTAACCAAATGAAATACCAAAATACTATAATGCTTAGATTATGAGGTCATTTAAGGTTAGAAATAGAAACAGTTGTTACTACAAACATGAATGTACAACAAAGCTTTAAAACATTTTAACATGTGCTAACAGACAACCAAGTTTACCGTCATATATAAAGCACATTTTTGGATACAACAACAGGATGATCTTTCCCATGGGTACATTATTCAACGAAGATTTTAGATGACTCCGCATAATCACCGTAGTTGAGGATAAAGTAATAAAGAACTGACATTTCGAAGATTAGTATCGAGGAACCACTAGCCAGTGTTAAATGACAATATAAACCTAATCAATGAAAATGCTGTTTTACACCCATAAGTCAAGAAATCAATGAATTTACTACTTCAAAGTTAAAGTAACTTGCTTTCTTGAAAGACAAAAAAGCTTTAAAAGGAACTCGCAAATTAGACAATAAACGTTTGTTATAAACAAACAGAATCATAAATGTATTATGAATTACTAAATGACATTCTCAATATTACTATTGGGCGTAAGACCCAGGGGCCGCGGTTGTCAAATTTTGTAAAATTGAGGATATAGCTATTATTTTTAGCAGTTTCAAAAGATTTTCTTTTGTGGGCTCAAACAAACTAAAACAGATGCCAATTGTCAAGATGTATGCATACAATGAGCCCAACTTGTTATTAACTTGGTTGCTCCATCTCTTTTATTGTGGTCAAAATTCTTGTTCTAAGCAATCGCGTGCATTATCTTCGTGAAAATAGCACGAATTCTAAATCCACAGAGCGACCTTTTATAAGAATTTTTACGAAAATTGAAGAGGATAACGTCCGCCGATTTCTCTGCTTTTTATGGCTTGCCACTTCTGACAGCTTCCACTTTAGCTTTCCACTTATTAAAGAAAAGCTAAAAGACACTCCTTGTTAGGACGGATTATCACAAATATAAAATCATTCCATACAAAATATGACATTTATGTTAAGTTCAAATCAAAGTTTTCAAATACATATTAAAATACATTTTGAAAGTTCACTAATGTTTGTTATTGTGTATTCATAATGAATGATCAGACTCATTGTTGAATGATTAAAATTGTACAAACTTTACCATACCATTCGATCATACATACATAAAACATATTCTGCAGTATTATTAATCATTTATTTTGTAAAATTACATGCAACTAATTCAACATCAAAACCATATCAGATAGTACATACTTATTAATACTTAATATTATGCAATTGTTTAAAAACCAGCGAAATTGGAAATACTAACTCACGGTTCCGTCAACACATCTACCCCATGCGCATGGAGTAAGTCTTAGCTTCCTGTAATTTATAATATTTACGAAAGATAATTCTAGCTATTCTTCTCACAAGCAGTATGCTAGCAATGTTTCTTTATAAATCGAAAATCGGAAACTTATTTTATCTAATATTGTAAATTGTAGAGTATATTATATACTAGCAGATACCCGCTCTCTTTGATGGGAAATTTCACCTTTAAAAACAAACACTATCACGTTATAGCCCTCACTTATCCTCCCTTTTGTTCACAATTTTATTCTGACATTGTAACTTTCTATTGGTCCAATCATTAAATTAACCTGATTTTTATACTTTTTGGATAAAAATTACCCTATCTACCGAGTTTCATCAAATTCCAAAACAAAAATTTGTTTCCCTTTTTTCTCGATTTTTTTAAAGGGTACCCCTTAAAAAGAATTACAAAAAATCAAGAATTTTTTTAAATCTCCAATTTCGATCAAACTTATTCGCTAAGCGGGCGTGCTAAGCAACAGTATTAAATATTGAATATTTATAGAGCAGCAGGTGTTACGAAGTAAGTCAATTAAGTGAAACGAAGTTCACGGGGTCAGCTAGTTTACCGACATATAAAATAATACATTGTTGACATAATAATAAATTCAGGCTCATCCTTACCCTTTTATGACATGTTTCTAAATTTTTAAATGTTTTTAATTATATAAATACTGTAGGTAAATAATTTATAAGGAAAGTATTTTCAAAAACCTTGTAGATATAAATAATTTAAGTTTTTTTTATTTATTTATAGGGAGTCATCTCCAAACTTAAATAATTTTTTAAAACTCTTTAAAAAATTACTTTTAATTCAAACAAAATGATGAAATGTTAGAAAAATTATGAAGTCTAAAAACATTCTTTTATAACTCCAAAACACACACCATCTGGTAATAACTACATTTCTAGACAAAAAACAAAAAAAAAAATTAATTCAAAAATAAATCAAGAAAATGAAACATTTTAAATGAAAATTAAACTAATTTACGATTACACTGTAACAAGTCCTGATGGATTTGACTGTTAGAGACTAAATCGGTAACTTTCTTAGAAAGTATGTTGTTATAGTCATAAAAAATTTATAATTTTTTTTTAATAAATTTCCTGAAATTTTATAACTGATGAATGTTTTCATTTTATTAACAATTCCTGTTGGTGAAAATTTCCAAATTTTTTAAGGAATCAATTGTCTGATTATAAGTTCTTGGGACTTTCAAGAAATGATGATGACATCCATAAGAAATATTATTTGATACTTTTTAGAACAATAACATTTTTGTGGCGTACCCAGACTGGATATTTCAATAGACTGAAACACATTTCATTTTTCATTTAATGAAGAAAAAGAAAAAAAAAAATACACTGCAGTCGAGATTTGAGCTTGGTTTTTTCAGATATCTGATCCAATCTCTTTGTCTCCTTCAGCCACCATTAGCTTTGAGAAAATTTTAATTTCGATTTTCCAGTTACAAACAGGTTCTTTCTTTCAAAAAGTTAAAAACTACTACTACACGTTTTTACATAATGTTTTCATTTGTTTTTATAATATGTAAGTTTTTTTAAATAAATTTTTTTTTTAAATTATTGTTAACTGATGTAGACTTGAATTACTTACTACAACACTAACTGTATACTTGCTTACTTGCTACAGTATACTTACAAAAAACATGGTAGTCATCCACTTCATTTTTACTTGTCCTTACTTATGTAATGCATAAATTTCGAGTACCAAACTTGTCGACATGCTTTACTAGAAGACTATGTCTATGTTTTTATACCATGGATATATGAAATATATCATAGTATATTAAGTTTAGTTTCAAATTTGTAACGCTTAAAATTATTGACGCTACGAACAAAATTTTTGTATAGATTCCGTCTTTACGTCTGTCTGGGGACACGAGAACTCAAAAAACAAAAAGAGATATAACAAAAGTTTAAATGTAAAAAATGCACCTTATAAAAAAATTAACAACGTTTGTTTGAAACAGTTTTTCGTAAACATCATTGTTAACCTGAGAGGTCGTAAATTAAGCGCAAATTGTATAGTATGTATTATAAGGGAATATCAGTTATGTATGTGTGACATGTATGTATGTGACCGTGTAATCAACACTGGTTTTACATGGTATTTCAACAATTTACTCAATTGTTTGTTTTCACTTGTTAAATATTATATAGAGTCAGCGTGTTGTACTCCTTTATGTGTACAATAAAATGCATATAAAAAGATATGTATGTTGTAATATAATGTTATGTTACATTCATGTATATGGGAAAGTTGTCTAAGTGGGCCATTGTGTCTTTTAGTCTCTATCAATGGGTTTTGCAATCAGTGGCTGGAAACATTTTTTAAATTGCTGCTTCCGCCGGAACATTTGTGTATTCAAGATTATCCCATCGGTTTTTGATGCTACAATAGTTTTGGAAGTCAATCTAGACGGAAAGAGAATTGATCATAATTTAATTTATTTTATCGATGCTTTTTTATTTTTAACCAAATGAATTCGCAATATATAGAAAAATAATGATTTTTGACACGTAAAACACTGTGTTTAGATTATCCAAATTCTTTTTCAAAAGAAAGTAATGGATATCAAAAATATGACCGAACTTGGTGACCTTCCTACACATATGCTTAAAATAAAATTAAAAATATATAATATAACTGTATGCAGTATTATAGTACTTAATATTTCATTCAGTAATTTTAAGTACATTTTACGATTATTGTATGTACAGCATGAATCAAAGTTTTATATAACAAAAATCATTCATAATAATCGGCTTTTGTTTTCAAATAAATCAATTTGTTTAAGAATATTTTGTTTTTTAACCAACCAAACAAGTGAAAATTACAACAAATCCCCTACCACCTTGTTAAGGAACAATAAATTTAATAGCGAAGGGGATGGAAAATCAAAATTATTTAACTATTTACTATAGTTACTAGCAAAGTTAAATATCCTATTGATTATAAAATAAAATTCTTCACTGCATATCATTGAATAGAAATCATCAATTTTTCCGAACCGAAATAAAACCACCAGTAGATAATATATACAGGGTTTTTCAGCAAAGCTAATCCTTGAGGCGTTTTTAAAAGTAGTAGCCACATTTACCAATAAAATATCAAAGTAGCTGAAACAATACTATTATTGGATCCATTTGAACATACTTTTTTTGGTGGGAGATTATGTAATGAGATCATCATTTATTACAGTTTAATATCTATTTATAAAACAATGAAATAATAAGTTACACTTCTATACACAAACAAATTACATGTCTATACAAGTTACTTATTATTTTGTGGTTTTATAAATAAATATTATACTATATTCTTATGTGATATTCTTCACTACTTAGTATAAAGCAAAGTCGCTTTTTCTGTCCCTATGTCCCTATGTCCCTATGTCCCTTTGTACGCTTAAATCTTTGAAACTACGCAACGGATTTTGATGCGGTTATTTTTAATAAATAGAGTGATTCAAGAGGAAGGTTTTTATGTATAATAAATCCATATTATAGTAGAGTAAGGGTTTGAAATAGGGGTTGAAAGGGATATGCTTCAAAAACTAAAAAAGTTGTGCATCGATTAAGCTCAAATATTGACACGATATACAACCAGCTTCAAAGATCTATTGTTTTTATCTAATTTTAACCTTCGGAGGGTAGAAAGGTGTAGTGAGAAAGTGGGAAGAAATTATCGAATATTTACAAATATACCTAAGTGGGGTATCAAATAAAAGAGCATGACGTGTACATTACAAAATTGTTATCCCACGCAAGGAAATGTGGAGGCAGGGGTGCAAGTGGGGATGTTGCCCAGCAAAGCGGGTAGTTCACAGCTAGTATTACATAAAATAATCTCCCATCAAATAAAAAAAGTATATTTAAATGGATCCAATAAGAATATTGTTTCCGATACTTTGACATTGTGTAGGTTAACGTACCTACACCTTTTAAAAACGGAGCATAGACAAGCTTTGCTGAAAAATCCTGTATAGTACGGTAACAAACCCTTATGACGTTGCAACACTTCACAATTCACTCAAATATCTACTCTGTATGTATACAATAGTTAAGTATGCAAACTCATACATACATACATACACAAATGCACGTACTCTATTTGTACCCGATAATTTTAAGTGGGTTTTGTTCCTATATAATATTATAAATATTCTTTTGATTCTTACAAACATTGTAACAAAAAAATCACACATATCTATTGTTTTGTAGTGTTCATTTTGATTTTATAAAAGTGTTATTATCGAATGTGGCATTCATTCTATTTATAAAATATCACCTTTTTTATAATTATCATTTTCAGGTCGAGAAAAAATTAATAAATAATAATAATAAAAGCTCTGACCGAAAAGAAAATTTATCAAACAAAAGTTGATTTTGCTGAGGCAAAAATATCACGATCTTTAAAATCAAAGTTAACTATCGTTTGACCCGAATGACGCCTCAAAAATTTTTTGAAGCACTAGACGAATTTCTTTTTTTTTCCTTTAACAGCAAGGAATCCAAGATTTTACCACTTTTTGATATTCCAATCACATCAACATCTTCATAAACTGAGTATTTCGTGTCTTATGAGTCATGAAACGAATTTATGACACAATACTCCTCTCTGTTGAACGGTACTATGACTAAGTCTATATTTTCTGGGATAATATGACTATTAAGCAATTAAAGACGTACTAGCGCCAGGGAAATTTTAAATAAAAGGCCTAATTTGTTTATATTAGTTGGGCTAAGTCTAAATAAATTCTGAAAAATTAAAGAGAGGGGGGGGGGGTGTCCCGATTATTTAAATAAATCAATGACTTCAAAAATAGGCATATTTAAGATTGTTCTTATGGAAAAACAGTAGATGGATGATATGTTTTCATTTCTCCAAAACTAGTCGGTGGAAATTAAAAAATAACTATTTTAATTAAAGTTAAAACCTTAATTAATTATTAAAACAAAAGAAACCATTGTGGCCGACTAATTAAGGATGTATGAGCACGGTAGTGAGGACAGAAATTTAAAAAAATATATATTTCTTCGATTTTGATGGTGAATTATGTTATAACGTGACAATATAAGACGGAAAGTAAGAATCAAATTTTTCGATATCTGGAGTAATTTTCAACATATCGAAAATTGAATTCTGTTTAATTATTTAGCTTTCGATATTTCGAAAACCAAGGCAGATTTCGTTCTTATTTTTTGTCTACATTCATGAAGTAATAACAAAATTCATATAAGATACAAATAATATTATCAACTCTAAACTTGCCTTGGCGCTTGTACTACTTGAACGGACATAACTAGAAAATATAACGTTCTGATTCTATTAAATTTAGTCTATATGAATAAAGGTATATACTACACTAAGAAAATGCTACAATTACAACAGTTCTAATATAAAAAGAATAAGGATAACAAAACAATTTTCTAAAAAAAAAAATATTACAGTAAAATATGTTAATCATAGTAATGAATAAACTATTTAAAACAATACCTTAAGAAAAACTTTAATTAAAATCACTACTTAAAAAAAGCTCCTTTTTTGTTTATATAGAAAAAAAACAAAAACTTTATCATAAATAAATTTTTATGTAAACTATTAACACAGCATCGCAATAAAAACATGGAACATATATTATTAATAAGTTTTTTAATTGTTATTATGATCGTTTGAAAATTTTTATTCAGTCATGAATAAATTTTTAATAATCCCACCTATTTTTTTTTTGTTATTATATACCTAGTTAACATGACATACGAAAAGGAAAATGGTTAGTTAATTATTATTTATATTTTTTTTATAGTGACAATAAAAATATGTAATATGAAATTCGTATATTTATTTATACAATCTCTCTCAACATATATCACGTCTGTATATTACTTATTAAACTTATATACATGCTTTTAATTAACATGTTTACTTCAAAATAATAAATATAATTAAAAATTTGGTGTAAAAATCCACCACAAGACAGGCATATATACAGCCTAAAATGTTGGGCTAGTAATATTAAGGAGATATGCAAAGATTGAATAATACTAGGGATTTCAATAAAACTTTATAAATACATGTTTTGATTAACAAAGTTTCCAAAAAACACAAAAAAATCCTAGGTCATCGGATTTTTATTATTATTTTATCGTTCAAATTTGATTAAAAAAAATGATGAATCATATAGGTTATTCTTTTCAATTGGATATTTCTATATCAAAAAATCTAGAGTGTGAAAACTAAAATATTTAGACAATCTTGTAGTTTATAATAATACCATAAAACTTTTAGGTTGTCGATGATATAAAAACAAAATTTTAATTTAATATAATATATATAAAACATTTGATGAACAGAGACGACTATAGTTAGTATTGATGGTTGAAGAGATATATCTATATTATCAAATTTATAAGCTGCACTTACATACAATATATTATATATTTTTGTAGTTGCGTGGTATTGTAAAGCTAAAAATAATACATTACTTGACTAAAAAGCATGTATTTGATTCCTATGTATGTGCAGTGTATATAAACCAAAACCTTTTTACAATACTGTAGGGAAACAAACACCTTAAGTATCGTATCGTGACAATGGATACGATTGATAATATTAACGAATCTTCGCTTCATATGGTCTCATAGATAACAATGTCTGCCTACCCTCGGTATTACGTCTTACCCTCGCTTTGACTACTACAGCAAACAACATAGACGTATAGCTTTATTAAATGTTACTTAGAACATTAAAATTGTAAATTTTACTATAGCTTAATCAAATTTTATAAAATAAAAAATCTTCGTTTAAAGTCACATATATTTACATTTGATTCTGTCTCTGTATATGTATGTTTTGTCTGATACAAAAATGAAAATTATAAAAGGGTTTCTAAGTTAAATTAAATTTTTCCTTTAGGGTATTCATGATGATAATGTGATTGAAATATCCTCCTTTTTATGTAAGTTGAAATTATAATTAGATATTACATAATTATACGAGTAGATGATTGGGTTCGTTTGAGTCTAGAATGGTTGGATGCTTTCCCTAAGTGGTAATGAAATGGTCTAGTCAACTTTTAATCAAAAAACTTAATATGTATTTTGTGAAATCAATGTAGTGAATTTTCACTTAATATTTTAACACTAAATTTAAAAAAAATAAAAGAAGAATTTAATTATTTTTGTGAAACATTTTAAAAAGAATGTTATTTAAAATTTTCGAGGGTAAATGGTTTTTGTGACAAATAGCTCCAATCTCTTCAACTGTTAGTTACCTACAATATTATGTAGTTTGTAAGGTATGGAATGAAAACAATTTTTCTCATATTTGTAAAAATACATAAAATTTACTGCCTGGAAGGTTTTATAAACATAAGAATATTGAAGTTTAAAGAGCAACTCTAGTGGCAAATGTTTGCAGAACTTAATTTAATCTTTGATTGGAAAATTTTTTAAGGATTTTTCATGTTTCATAGGTAAAAAATATGATTAAACTCAATAAGAAAAATGAAGTTTGCAACTTTTGAAAATTAAGACAAGTGAAAATTAAAAAATTTTAAAAAAAATCCGATAAATTTTTCGGGTACTGAACCCTAAACTTGCACTTGTTGAAACATATTTAAGAATACTGACCATTAAATTACCTTTCAAAGCAAACCAAAAAAATCAAAATCAGTTCCTCCGTTTAGGCGCTACGATGCCTCAGACAGACAGACAGACAGATAGGCAGACACACAGGCAGACACACACACATAGCGGTCAAACGTATAACACCCTTTTTTGGTCGGGGCTTAAAAATAGGGTGGGTTGGTTATTATGAATTTCTTCTCAATTTCATTGTCTACGTTTTTCACAAAAGGTAGATAAATAAAAACATACTGTCGAAAACATGAAAATTCAAAAATTCGATGATCCTTAATTTGACATAACGTTATTACAAAGAGGAATGTTTTCGTTATTACAAAATGAAAGCACTATCAACCTTTTAAAGAGGAGACCAAAATCAACGGTATTTCCAGATGAAAACTTAATTGTAAGGTTTAAACTGAAGAAGAAAACTATTTATGGTTTCATTCTAATGAAAAAAGAATTTATATCAAAAATATTTTATATTTTTCAAAAGTTAAAAAACAAACGACAAATTTTATTATTTTTGTACACTGAAATATTTAAAATAATCCTTGGTTTGTTATCTACATATTTATAATTACATTAAATGTAAATACCTAAAAAAAAAACGTTTTAATACTACAGATAAAAATGGTTGTTTTTACACTGGTTAAACCTAAACAACATAAATACACAATTTAATTAATGTAACAATTTTTTTTATTCTTCGTAGATTTTTGCACAACTTGTTGATATATTCTTTACTTAATGGCTATGTGTGGTATAGGATATTTACATAATTCTATAAATTTTTGGTAAACTTTGTTTTTATATTATGTTTTTGAACTGTTCCAAGAATGGAATTGTCTAAGAGGGCTTATAGAAATTAAACTTTTCGTAAAAATTATAGTTCAATATTCCTAAAGTTTTATTAAAAATTCATTTGAGTTGAGATTCACTTTGTGGAATTCTATATTCAAATTAAGACAACAAATATCATATTTGTATTATTTATTTATTTTTCCATAATCCATTTATAAAATTCTTCAATTGTTTAACAGGTGACTCCATCTATTGAATCATCTTCAGAACATAAAGTAAAAATTAAAAATTTTACAGGTTTATACACTGTTTGCTTATTATGTAATTACAGGTAATAAATAAAAAAACAAGTTAATAACTTGTTCAATATTTTGTTACAAATACATATTATTTTACTGAAACTATTTCTATTTACATTGAAGGTCAAGTGGATAAAAATTATTTTAATTTTAGAATAAATTTTTTTTTTTTTTTTCAAAAATTTGTAAATATATCGATTTAGGTGTAGTTTGATTTCTTTAAATATTTATTATATGAAAATATTGCCAGATTAATTAAAATACACGTTCTATATAACATTTACAGAATTTTGTTCGTTATAAAACCTCATATTAATAAAGAAATTCAAAAGAATGTGTTTCGACTTCTGTTTTATTCGTCTTTTAATGCTTCTGTTTTACGAACTTTCCAATGTATAAATACTGTTTTTGGTTTTGCCATTTTATATCTTTTCCTTTTCTTTAACGCAATCATACAGGAATATGAGAAAGCAAAACACTCGATTTATTTTGAACTAAATTATTTTATTGTAACCAACTAAAGCCATTAACAAACTTCACACTAATTTTATACTTCATAACATACATATATTTGACTAGCTAAGCTTTTTTAATCATACTTCACTCGAAAATATAGACTTATAACGCAATTATGACTTTTTGGAAGTGTCTGATTCTTTTTAACACGTTTTTATTAGTTACATACGTATGTAAGCATGTTAATATATTACGTAAATTTTGAACATGATTTTGACCTCGTCGTATTAACTCGAAATTCGACATATTTATCAAGAACGATGACAATATAATAATTTTAGTTTATACATAAAATTTATTTGATTAAACTGATCAGAATTTTCAGGATAAAAGATTTCTATATCTGAAAATACATATATTTATTTGCGCTCCCACCATATTTATACTGAATTTTTGATAAACAAATATAATAGTCTCAAAAACTAAACTACTTTTGGCAAGCCCCAGTCACTTCCTCTTGTTTCAATGAGCTGAATTTCGGTATGAAGCATCGTTTCTCCAAGGCTGGTCAAATTTATAAAAGAGGGGTCTGATTTCATTTGGACATTTTTATGACTTTAAACATCTGTACAGCCCCTTCAAATTGATCTATGCGTCTTTTGAAGGAATTAACTTTGCAATCCCCCCTACCGCTCTTTTATGGTCAAATTGCATGTTTTTCAAAATGGAAATGAAACGAAGAATATAGTGGGGAGGGGAGTATTATGACTTCAGTGGTTGATCTCTGCCGCTCAAAAGTTTGTTTTTATTTCATAAAAACATCATCTTCACTAAATTTTAAATTCTATTGATGTTTATGTTTCACAATTTTCCTTTATTATTTTACTAAAGTTTTGTTAAGTTTTCAGGAAAAACTTTTACGCTACATATATATTTTCTTAAAAACATTGTACTTTTACATAAACTTTACTTAGTTCGTTTTTGGTTTTTATCAATGAAATAACTTTATAGTATTTGAATCAGCAATTCTTTATTCGTTTATTGATGAGTAGACGTATTGCATGCTCCATCTTATAATTCATCATTTATCATCACCTAACTAGGCATGGAGTCATGAAAACTTTCTAAACGTGATAATCACAGCTTTTGTAATCAAAGCAATTACGTATGAACGTTGAATAAAATGTTGGGTAACTTATCATTAAATGTAATTTTGAGTTTCAAAAATGCAATCAGTTTTCTCGTATATTTCCATTTTACAATTTTTGGACCAATATTTCTAACAACTTTTTATTTTCTATTTTAAATTAATTATTTTCATTGCAAATTTTTATGTAATCACTTTTTAAACGCCTAAGATTGTGTACAAATAGCAAAAGCATTTTGTTTTAAAGCGTCCGGTAATGAAAATTAGACGAAGTGATAAAGGTTATACTATTTTTTCTTTTTAAATTCTGAATTACATTTATTATAAGTTAAAGAAAATGTACTGATTATAAAACCTGCGGTTAAGTGTGTGATTATTCACGATTTAAAAGAAAGTATGTTCTTTTCGACATAAGTTATGTATTATTACTAGCACAATTATAATAATTTTGTTACTAGACAATATATATTTGTTACACAAAAAATTTTGAGATTTTTTTGGTCTAGCCTCTAAATTCGAAAACAAATCCGAAGCGTGCGAAAAGGAATTCATAATTTCAAAATTTGTATATTCCTAATTACAGTGAAAATCATCTTCTTAGATCATTTTGACTCAAAATTTACGAAATTCGTATTCATGCAGTTATGTTTCTTTATACATATTTTGAAGTTATAACATTTGATTGGAAGTAACCATCATTATTTTCGGTTAAATTACAATGTTGACAATTATGGCTACAAGTTTAGCTTAAACTTAAATGCTCACATAAACGTCAACGTGTATTTATGGATCTTATGGATAGACATTCTGACTACTGGATCCTAAACTATTATAGAAACACTGTAAAAAATTTAAAAAATATTTCACTGTTATCACATTTTATTAAAAAATTTATTATTAAAAAACAAGAAAAAGCAAGAACAACGTTATTTTGATTTAATATATCCATCAGTATATTTGATATATCATCAACTCATGTTCTTTTGATATTGTAATTTTTTACACTATTTTTAACATTGTGTAAAACAGACGAAGAAGATTGTTCTTAATAAAACAACTGCTTACTGTAAGTGTTTGTACAAAATAAAAGGATCTAAAAGGAATGCATCATAGAGATTAGATTTAAGATGCAGAAAGAAGCGTTCAAATATAATACGTACATACAGTTTCGACTTATACTTAAAGTAAAACAAAAATTTAGTAAGCGTGTTTCAGTGTTCATCATAAAGGATTTTGTAAATCAGTTTGTAAACTTGTTGGCAGAGTATTAACATTTATAAACACTTTATACAAGTTGCTTCACATCTGTAAAATCTTATTATTTGTGAAATCTTTGATATTTGCCTATGAAGCAAAAAAGTAACGCAGGGTGTATGTAAATGGATTAATATTCCAACACACAAAATAATATAAATATTTTGAATAAAGTTGTAAATGAACAATGTTTACAGGTATTTCCTGTATTTTGAAATAAGGAACTTTCCGATGATAGCTTAAATAAAGAGCTGAAAATCGCACAACTTTTGTAGATTGAATGACATTAAAATATTAGGTATATAATTTAAAAAAATTACTATTATTGTTAATATTACATATATATATAAAAAATAATAGAAACATGGTAGAAATATTCTAAGAATATATGATTTTAAAAGCTTTTTGTTTTTTAAATAAATAAAAGTTAAGTAAAAATACATTTCAAGCTTCAAGATTTTATTGGAAAAAAGTAAATTACTTTTACAAAGTCTGTGAACCAGGTGGAAAATAATATCCTTTTTCCTTTCAGAAAATAAGACTAAACATAGACTGCAGGCACATGCAAAAACTTTTTTGGGTGAAATGACCCACTAGGAATCATGTTGAAAAAGATGCTCCTATTTGTAAAAGCAAGTTTAAGCACCATGGCGACAGTTTAGTGCGGTAGAGATGAGTACAGGTGAGGATATGAATGTCACACCCCTGTATCAGCAAAGATACCGTTGTTGCTGGCTCTGCATAAGTATTCGAAACAAATTACAAAATGCCGTACAGAAATAAATCGCGAAGGGCATCGCAAATTGACGGGAAATCAAAAATTTTTTAACTTAAGGTACCGAAGTTATCGAATTTATTTCTGTACGGCATTTATGTAATTTGTTTCGAATACTTATATAGAGTTAGTATCCAGCAACGCCGTACATGGAGCAGGGATGAGACACCAACGGGTGTGATATCCATTTTCTCACCTATACTCAAATGTACCGCCCAAAACTGATCCCATGATCATTAAACTTACTTTTACATATCGGAGCATCTTTTTCCGCATAATTCCTTGAGGGTCAATTCATCTGAGAAGTTTTGGCATGGGCTTGTAGTCTATAAAGAATATCAAATGCTCTTGTAGATGAAAGTGTGAATTAAAATTTATTAGAGATAAATTGAATGGCGATAGTCTTAAAAGGCGAATGAAAAACTACAAAGCATTCAATTTTTAAGAATTCCCAAGGTCATGAACACGTTTTTATATTCTTCTCGAGCGATTTAAAAATTTTTTTTAAATGACTTTTATATAATAGAATTCAACAGTAGTTGAAAAAAAATGTATATCTGAAATCTTGAAATGCAGAAATGTAATTTTAAACTTTTACTTCGCAATTAAAGCAAATTACATACCTACATAAAAAATTGCAAGTGAAGGAAGAAAATAAATAGAGGAAAACAAGAAGAAATGTAAGTGTATTTACTACCTAGACAAGTAGACATTACGAAGAAGTGACATTGAATTGAAATAAGAGTACAAGCTTCAATTAGTCGTACAATTTCCGTAGTGTACAATCTCTTGGGACAACATGCTTACTTTTATATATATTACACTCAATATTTTTGCCCAACAACAACAATTTTAGTCTCTTGCTTGTTAGTGTACAATGTGCTTCATGGTATTTCGTAAGGTTTGTCATTCACTATTAAAAGACGTCTAGCAAAGAAAGAGATCTTTCTAACAGGTTCGTGTTTTGTCAATGATACGTTGTATGATCTTATTAGATTTAAGATTCAAATGAGGCTGATTTAAGGCTAAAAACTTCTGAGCTCTTCAATTCCAGAATAGCTGATAATTTGCGTCAGTTTCCATAAAATTAGTCGGGGAGATTGAATTCTAGACACATCCATGCTAGTATGAGATGCAAGCGTAACAGCTAGATATTGCTAAATGTATAACCATTCCTTAATTAACTTAAACTGTGCTTCCTAAAGAACTCCATTCACTTCTAATAGCCGATATCTTTAAAGGCTAAGCTGCTGAATAATTATGAAAACTACGAAAGTGACAAAAAGGAACCAGTGATCGAAATACAAAGAAGTATGCTAGTATGCTATGGAGATAGAGGATTGCGTAGCTTAGTTATCTTTTTTCATGTCATTAATTGCCCTCCACACAATTCAATCATATACAATCTCCTATCCTAAGTTTCCTTTTCACTTAGCTAACGTAGGTTCTATATGAATTACGAATTTTTTTATGTTGTCAACAGTATTTGTGAATGGTAAAAATAATATAATATATGTGATCTAAAACGAGGGCAAGTTTCATCATATCCTGAAGCACAATGTTTATTTATCACATACCTTATTATAGTTGGCACAATGCCGAATTCGTATCCTCGATAGTTAAATTATATCCTTTTATTTCTTGTTAAAAAAAATAAGAGATGCGATCTATCCATTTATGGTGTTGGTGACTATTTCCTATTTTACACTATATACCTATATGTACTTGTTTATTAGACAAATACGAATGAGAATGAATCTTGTATGTCCTTCTGTAATAATCCTGAACACACATAACTGGATAGTAGACCAGGGAATATAGAAAGTTATCACATTTTTCGAAGTAAACGTCATATTGACACAGAATTCTTTTACACGTATCAAAATTTACCCTTTTCGTTAAAAAATATTACTGAAATAGGTTCCTTACATACATATTGATGTCGCCAAGGTAAATGAAACTGTAAATATCAAGGGATAAAATTTAACAAAATATCGAATCTAGTGACTTTGTTTATTTTTGTAATATACTCAAATTGTTAAAATTCTCAAAGCTGACCATTCATTACGATTGTTTTTGTAAAAAATCCGATGGTTATCGACACATTTTAAAATTACAAATGAAATTGTGGCATTTTTTTATAGTTTAATAGAAAATCAACTCTCAAATTATCTGTCAAAACTAAGGCAACATACTAAAATTAAGAATGGCTTACACAGTATGGTTAAGTATGAATGCCATATAATATATGACAGCTTTACGCTTTTATTATAAATCTATGTATCGGAATCTTTGAATGTGATTTTCATCACTTCAAACGTACTCAAGACTTTATTGAAAGTCATCATGCCCATCAAGAACCGATGACAATACAATAAGTTTGTCCGATTATTCTGATCAGGTTCTTCGGGATAAACGATTTAATAATATAAATATTTCATATAATTTTGGTGGAAGCGCAGATAAAATTAATAATATTAATAAATAATAGTGAAAATCGTAAACTCTACTTTTTTTAACTTTAATTTTCTACTTTTAAAGTCAGCTAGATATAAAAACGTGTCTTTTAAGACTAACTATTATTTATGTATTAAGGTTTTTTGTGTCTTGAAGGTGTTCACCACCCTGTTTGCACTGCCATATTCGAAACGATGTCGAGTATTCTTTTAATCTTACATAACTCCAAAACCAAAATCGGTACATTTTTGAAATTTTGACTGAAGTTGCGCAAAACGTATGAAGTATGCATCAATTGAAAAATGGTTACCATTCCTGGTCTATAAACACAGTACACCCAATTAAATGTATACATTTATGGTACCACTTTTTTTTTGTTTTCGTTTTTTAATCAAATCGATTTATTTTAATGGACCATAACATTAATTCTGACCAATTTAACCCTCACATATACAATCAAGCAAATGCAAAAGCCAAACCATCTAAAACGCTTACATATGTATGTATTTTTTACACAATATAATAAATAATTATTTAAGAGGTAGCTTACAAGTCTACCGTTTAAACATATTATTGTTAAGGTTTTATCCGACACATTAACATCGGCCATGATGTGAATAAAGGTTTTTGTGATTTCAATTCACAAACACTCACGCACAAAATTTATGTGAATCTTGATTAAATTCATTACTCTAAAGTAGGTGAAAAATTGTGTATTTAGTCCAAGATAGAACAAACAATTGACTGAGTAAATTGTTAAAATACCATGTACAGAAAGTGGTGGTTACTTTGTCACATTACACATACATACATGTCACACATATATAACTGAAATTACCATATAATACATACTATACGATTTTCGCATAATTTGCGGTCTCACGGTTAAACAGTGATGTTTACGAAAAAATGTTTCAATTAAAAGTTGTTTTTTTTTTATAAGGCACATTTTTTACATTTAAAATTTTGTTCTATCTCTAACGGTTTACAAGATGGGTCCTACGCACCCAAGTCCCAATTGACCTATGTTGCTCATTTATGAACTCAACCTCACTTTTTACGTCCTAAGCACGATATAAAATTTCAGCTTCATATCTCTTTTCGTTTTTGATTTATCGTTATGACAGATAGACGACAGACAGACAACCGGAAATGGACTAAATAGGTGACTTTATGACCACCTATACCAAAATTTTGTTCATAGCATCAATATTTTCTAGCAATACAAACTTGGGACTAAACTTGGTGTACCTTGATATATTTCATATACATGGTATAAAAATAGACCGACCCTATTAACCCAACCCAACCCAGCCAAGGTTAATGAAATAAAGAAAAGAACTTGGTGAATTTTGTTTGAGAATATATTACCTCAGAGATACTTTACGTGCCGAAAAAGATGTGTCTTTTTTCTGTCAACCATGAATACTAAGTTAAATTCCATATTATAGAGCTTAGGCGAGTAATTGATTCTCTTATTTGAGTATTGCGCTCCAATTTAAGTAATCCAGTTCGAACTTGTACTGTTTGGAATGAGCAGATAAAAACCCACCATGTTTCTTTATTTTGTTTTATTCAACAAAAACTTCAGTACGTTCACTTTCAATGAAAAGGGATTTCTCTTTTTTTTCCTTTCATAATTTATTTATTCACACTATTTTTAACAACACTATTATTAATCAAGTTTTTAATATCTATCTTTTTAAATCTACAGTGATCACAAATCCTTTATTGGCATTGGTAGTTAGCTCAGTTTAAATTCACTATAAAAATTTTCCGCAACAATTTTGACATCTATGGTTTGATTATTGCTAACAATAATCGACAGTAAACCAATCCAATTGTTGAAACGCTGTTGTTTTAATAAAATTAATTTCCAGGAAACTCATTAGTGAGTTATTTCATTATCAATTTACTCCTTCATTAAGCACAAATAAAACCTACGCATGCGTAAGAACACGTGAGTGCCAACAGAAATTAAAGCATCTAGAAAACACGAGAATTTTCTGTTTATATTAATTAAGACACAACACACAATAAATAATAAACACATCACAAACTATAGTAAATACGAAAGGACAGACAAAGACAAATGACATATTTTATAGAGGTTTAAGGTTTTTGTTACATCTGTGTGGATATAAGTGTATGGAAACTCTCAAAATATAACTAATAGGTGGGTGATGTTAAGTTATGTAGCTTGTTTTCCGTTACGTTTGCTTGATAATATTTACTTGCTTGCGTTGAATTGTTGCGTCATTATAAGTTATTTTGGAGATGTTTTCTTCTGCTATGAATGTAGAAAGTGATCTCTTACGGATGTTAATTTTTAAGGTTAGTAAGCTTTCATGATGATTAAAGTCTCAACAACAAATATTTAATGGTTAATAAAAGAAACATTACTGAACTGAAAAATCAATTCATTTCTCATTACCTATCGATTGACACTATAAAAAAGTGTCGGTTATTCCTTTAATATCTGCCGAATATGGAACATTCCAAAATTTATTACTATCAAACTAACTATATTGATTTATAAAAATAAATAAAGTGAATATAAATATCTTTCTTTTTTGAAGCTCCAAAACGGTAATATATGAATTGATAAATTTAGACGAGAGATCATACTCCTGTAAGTTTCCATACAGTAAGTACTAGGAATGAATAAAATTAAAATTATCAATCTTTATTTCACGTAGTCTATTAACTTTTTTCCACTTGAAGAAGTAATAAAACAAAAATTACAATTGTCGTTTTCGATTCTTTGATTTTTGAACTGTATGAATTCAATTTTTAAATTATGCTTTTTAGTACAGATGTTCTTTTCTACAAGAAGCTAGAATATATAAAAAAGCGTATTCGTTGAGTGCAAAGTAGATGGAGGGGACTACTGAATCGATCGCAGCGCTACTCTCATAATATTTGCGACAAATCACACGTTTTATTTAAATATCTATTGTTTACATTTAATTAGTATATATTTAAAAATTCAAATAAAAATAATTGAATCATAACATGTAACTGAACTTGTTAAATTAGAAATTTTCAAAATAGGAGACGAATTTGCATTAATAGAAACTTCTATAGCAAATAACAAATTAAAACGTATTTAATTCGTCTTTTTTAAAGAAAAGATATTCGTGTATGATCAGCTCTCCTAGTTATATTGCTTTGATTTAATGAATAAATTGTTTTCAACTTTCATAGCTCACACCGTACAAGAACGGTTTGATTCCAAATTTTCTATACTAAAGTTTTCTCAACAGCATGAAAGTTATGTTTTGTGTACAAGTTCAAGATCTTAGATCGTATATAATAGGGGTAGATATATATGTTTAGTATATATTTAAAATACAGGTATCGCAAATATTTTATACCATTACGATAGGTAGATAGAGTTTACTATGATACAAAAGATAATTTACCTGAGATAAACATAAAGTTTTACGGTATCAAATGTCAACAGTTATAGCGGTACACACAAATTAAGAAAATTTTGTGGAAAATTTATTTGAATAAAATTTACTTAGGTATATCTAATACACTTCCGGGATATCTAGTTTACTGGTTGTTATCGCTATAATAGCTTTTGTACTTTTGTATACAAGAATAATATTAACTTTTATAAGGAATTGCATAAAACTAATAGAGTTACTTTCGTGTAAGTCGGATCGTGCGCCTGTGCAACTAGGAACTATTAAGAACTATACATAAGTCATATGCTTGATGAATATGAAACTTGGCACTTGCAAGTAGGTCTCGAAAAGGCAGTATTTATGTATTTACCGTGGCACATAGGTTTCAGACTATTCCATCTTTTATGAAGCCTAAACTTTAAAAAGTTAAATAAAACTATTCGTGAGTTTTTCAGTAGAGGAACCACAGAGGAGAGGTTTCAGACCTCCCCTCCCCCCGTAGGGATTATTAGCAGGTCATCACTCCATAGTATAAAACAAAGTCACTCCCCGCTGTCTCTCCCTCTGTATGCTTAGATCTTTAAAACTACGCAACGGATTCTGATGCGATATTTTTTAAATGTATAGAACGATTCAAGAGGAAGATTTTTATGTATGATACATGCATAGTATAGTAGAGACACTGATAATTATAAAGGTTTCTAATGTAATGCCGTAAATAAACACATTTTTTTATACAAAGACATTCTTTTAGTATCAGCATTGCACCCGTGCGAAGGTGGGGCAGGTCTGTAGTTTTATATAATTTAAATTCAAAATAAAGGTTTAAAGTTTCGAAAATCTAAGACAAGAGGAAGTTGAAACCCCCACCCCCTATGATGAAATTCTGGATCCGCCACTATTTCTATACAATTGAAAATTTATAATAGCTAATCTAGTTGGTAACACCCAATACATGCTTATTCAAAATGAGAAGAAGCACGTAGGCTGACTCCATACTACATAGTATTCACTGGAGTTTTATTAACTTTTAGTTAAATATGTGTTGGTACTGGATATCAAAACAATTAAAATAAAGAGTTGTAAGCATTCTAATTGTTATGGAATTAATAATATAATAATAATTAAAATTAATTATGCATTAAAACTAATTGAGAAACTATAACTTAATACCATGAGACAAATCTGATATTGATTCAATATTACAAAGTCATTTTACTTCGATAAAATTACGCTTTTATTTACGAGTTTATGATCCGTATTAATATATCCCAAGTTTCATGTCACAATGAATCCTCTAAAAATTTGATTCATCATTAAAGAAGATCTATCTTCTTACGCCTGATGCTTATCTATTTGAATAGTTGAGTAATCATTAGAGTGGATTATTTTCCCTACTTAAATTTGTGGAATTCCTATTCAATTTTACCTTTATCAATTTTATTATTTTATAGAAGATAAAAAAACTGTTCAAGGGTGCTTGACATTCAAGCACTTATATTAAAAAGAAACCTTACAATCCTGCATGTAAAAAAAACTTCATTTTCATCCAATTGAAAATATTGTGGTCTCACTTATTTTTATAGTTTTTTTTTTTTTAACTCAATATAATAAAAACCCATTGTGAATAAATAGTTATACATGGGGAATAAATTTTAAATTGACAGGTGTTGGCAGTCTGGTCTGGAACAAGTAGCACACGATCACATGCATACCTCTGTTCATACCTTTACTATCATTGTTGTATATGGTTTATATTACAACAACCTTATATATAGGATTTTACCACCCTTGTGTGCAGCTTTCAACCTTTTGTCAACTAACATTTTATTGGTATAACCGTAGCAGAGAGGGAAGAAATTGGTTTTACCAATAAATAGTAGATATATACACGCCAAGTACCTTATATACATCGATTTTACTCACTGTAAGTACTTGAAAAACGGCAATTCGTACTGCACTTGGGTATTGAATGTTAAATATATTTTACCTCTATGTGTACGAACCAAAAGCTACGAAAGTTTTGAACAAAATTGTCAACGTATCTTGGGAATGGTATAAGACTCGGGGATTTATTGTGACGCCCATACTTTAATGTTTGAAGATTTTTTGATAATACGATTGTGTATCATAGTTTTCATAAAAAATTGAAAGATATAGTTTTCATAAAACTATGGTGCACATGTAGGCACAGACGCCTGAAGCTAGATAGGTATAGGGAACACCGCCACCTTGTTACCTTCCGATTTGAGACCATTGATATTCTAAACAAAATTTGACTATGAATTCTCAGTTATTACATAAATAAATCCCACTTTCGTTTTCGGGTCCGATTAAATTTGGAGCAGTTTTTTGCTATGTAAGGATTGATCAATTCGAATACATCAAAATTTCAAATCAAATTCAAATTCAAATCAAGATCAAGTAAAAATTTTCCAAGTAGTTTTCGAGATACTTTTTTCATAAAAAACAACTGACAATGTTCAACTTTGTAAGAAGTTATTCTTTTTTTATTGGAAGATCTACCGCCTGTTATAATTTTCCGCATCATAATCCAAAGCACTGTATATTATGAAGGGCAAAATCTACGAAAACAAGACAAACAACAGGAAATAATTCAAGGTGAATTTTCAAAAAAGTCTCTAAAATTGAATCATTTTCAAATTTCTCATTTTCGGTCTAATCATTGCAAATTAACATGGCCGATGTTTCAAAATTAAAGTTTTCCTTCAACAGTGTATTTTATAAAATCGGTGTGCTTTTTGGAAAGCTACAAAATGAAGGACGGATATAAAAAAAATTGTATTTTTGGGTTTTAAGTTTATATATAGACGTGATGAGGTATGCTAACCAAATTTTTTTCCACTTATATTGAAATATATTGTTTGCAGGATCATATTTAAACATTAGAAACCTATGTTTGGTATATGATGTTGCCAGACATGAAAACGTAATTCTCTTATTGCGTGGAACTAAATGGAAATATAAATATTTAATAATTTTATTTTCATTTTATCGATTTTATTTTATAAATTATTGATGTAGCTATAAAAGAGAATTAATGCGTTTTACACAATAATTGTTTTAACTATTAAACAGAAATTCAGGAACTTGGTTAATTATTTACAACTATTATTTGTTAAGTTATTTAATGATAATATGCTAACTTATTTAGAAAAGTTTAAATTCGAAGTAATTATATTTCGAAGTACATAATATTAAATTCTTTACCTAAACAAGTAAAAATAACAATTGAGTTAGTTGTTGAAGTACCCTGTATAAGATAGGGTTGAATATAAGCGTTTGTTTTATTATTTTTTAAAACCACATTTTTTTTGTTTTTCGAAAATAGTTCTTATTATTGGAAATTCGATGTTTTGAAAGTAGAAACTAACGTTTTGAAGAAGTTCTAAAGAAAAAGGTTAGATTGCTATCCTTTCGATTCTAACAAAACATAGGGTTGTACGTTTGAAGTGGCCAAAGCTTGTTTTGGTAGCTGGCATGGATGAGATTAAAAAAATATTACGAAATTAATTATTTTGATATCCTAATAAGTCAAAGAAGTGGTAAATGAATGATTTTAGATGATCCGATACTTATTTATTAGGAAAATAAATAAATAAAGTCTATACTGCCTTCATAAAGTAGCATACCTACCTTGGAAATGGAAATTATGTGTCAATAGTATACCAATGTGTGCATATATATTTAGCAGACTGGTCGACCAGAGTAAATTATGGGATTTGTTAGATCAAAAATTCAAAAGTGCGAATTAAAAAAATTACCAGTCGAGAACATTTCAAGGCACAGCATAAAAGTCAAATACACGTTGGTGGGAGTGGATACATATTTGTGGACGTTTTTAAATAAAGACGGGCTTAGGAGTTTTACACACCCCTTATAATACATACATTTATTTTTTTTTGATCATAAAAGTAAATATTAAACTTGGGATTTTATTTTTTGTAATAAAAATATGTAATTTAAAAACACGATTTTATGATTATTAGAATAACGCTATAAAAGTATTTTGATACACTGTGGTTTGATGCAGTTGAATGTTGAATTATTTTTAAAAAATGTTTAAATACGAAGTTAAAGGAAATTTCACTCATGGTTTCAATTTTTTCAAAACATTGTACTCAATATTGTAAACTAAAATCTAGTTTTTATTTCATAGCAATATCATAAATTCACGCCTAGAAACTTTACGGATTAAATCACCTTTGAGACTTTGTGTTTGTGTTCTTTATGGCACGTTTGCCGTCCTCTTACAAAAGACAATTTTCCAAGTCGGGTCGTTTTCTTTCATAAGGTTCAGAATGATGGATATCTGGCTTTTCGTTTGCTATTCTAAAAGGAAGTTCATTGAATAATAAATTGGAAAATTATTTTTAAATCGTCAAAAAAGAGATACAATAAAAAAATAGTCCTGTCAAGAAGAACGCCAAAAAGAAGTAGTCTAACAGATAAATTCGATGATAATCTAGTCCTTTCTCTTCAACTTTTCAATACATTACATATAAAACATTCACGTTCAATCCAAAACGATAACAACAACAAAAATTAATTGGTTTTTTTGTTTGTTTTAATTTTCAGGTCAACCTGGCAAATCGCATGGAAATCAAAATGTACATGTGTATGAAGGTGACGATGCATTAATCACATGTGTTGTATGGGATAACGATGATGGCACAGTATTATGGAAATTGGGTGATAAAATTTTGACAGCAAATAGCGAACGTGTGACACATGATAAAAGGATATCAGTATTACATGATGAAAGTAAGTACATAATATATAGCTACCTATAATAATAATATATCATACTACAAGGATATTAACATTTATATCTCTTCTTTTCTTTATTATATAACTTAATAAATGCATTTATATGTCACAGAACTGAAACTAATTCGTTCAATTTATTAAGATATTTTAAGGAGATAGGATTGGGTACGAAGACAATACTAGCAGTTATCCACCAGCTCCGAAATTTTAACATTCAAAACCATGACTACTGTAATAAAGCTTTCAATTCTAGTGACCTCAATTATTCCCCTTTTGTTCACAATTTCATGAGCTTTAATATTTTGGATAGGAACCCTAATTATTGTTCTAAAATAAACTTGCTTTAAATATTCCTTGTTATCCCGGAGTAAGTTTTTATAACACGGATCTGTACCAATTTCCAAATAAATGTTCTTTCAATTTTTCGGAATCCCGTAGCAACCAAACATTTTTTCGGGATAAAAAAAACGCATGTGTTATCCAGGTAGTAAAATATATGTGCGCTAATATTATCCAAATCGTATGGAAGCCTAAATAGCCCACTGTCAATTGACTAGAACGTGGCGCTAAAATAGCTTATTTATTAAATATATACTACCCACAAGTATAAACCCAACATTTAACAAGTGCACTTGTGACCTGCAGCATTATGGAAACGAATCTTTTCGAAGGTGTCGATATTTTGTCATGTGCAGATTCATAATTAAACGTCATAATTAGGAATGTGCAGATGCAAAAGAAAAACATCAACGATTAAAGCAATATATTTTTTAATTAAAGAAAATTTTTAACAAACTACATAAGCGAAATTATAAACATATGGCAATACTTACTATTTTTTAAGGCCACTAAAAATATTTAAATTCAAATCAGATAAATCCCTTCAATTGGCGATAGAAATTTGTACTATTAAACAGGAAATGGACCGGACTTTTTCAGTAGTTCCAATTTAGACCACCTGATTACTTACCATTTATCAATAGAATAATCACTTTAATTTATATTATCTGTGTGTCCATTTATGAAATGCATCAACTCGCTTTTGTGTTCATAAAAAAGAGATATGATGATATATTACGATGCTTTTGTTCACATTCGTTATTCAATATATCTTCATGAATTAGATGAGCTCAATAATTTATTTTACTAAGTGAAAGTAATAAATTGTATTTACAGTAAGTGAAAACAAACAATTGAGTGAGTTAATTAACGAAATACTCTTTATAGATAGTGTTGATCAGTGCTTGAATTATTTTTATAAATAAGTACAAAAAACATTTTTTGAAATTTTGTTTTCGTTTTATGGTAACTATATTTTGGAACAAATTTTAAGGAAAAAATTTTCCTCTTCAACAAGGACCCCTTTGTCCCCCTTAATATTATCGGATTGGCTTAGTAAAGAATTGAAAGTAATAAACTTACCATTTAATACTTCTTATAAATTTTCATCTATCTAGAAATTTTATCGTTTTTGAGGAAAGCGATAGTTCGATAATCGTTTTCGTTTTTGAGTTATCGTGTTCACTAAAAATGTACTAATTTGGTGATTTTATGAACGCCTATACCAAAATATTGTTAGTAATAGTCAATATTTCTTAGCGTATCAGACTTGAGGCTAAACTTAATACACTCTGTAATATTTCATATACAGGGTGTAAAAAGTGAGTATCCTATATTGTCTCTTCCTTTTTTAAATGAAAAACTGACATGTTTAACAAGTTTTCTTTCAAAATAGTGAATGACAATTATTTGATTTACTATCCGTTTTATAAAAGAAGACTTATTTTTATCATTGATTAAAAAAAGAAACTGTATAAAAATAACGTTTATTATCTTATAAATCTTCTTCTTTGCTAATATAATATTACCTTTATGATTTTGATTATATATCATATGAATATTCTTGCATTTTCCTTTGTATACATCACGCACATCTACCCTATAAAGAGAATCTCAGTTGTTCATAGTGTGGTGCTATTATAATTTTCTTTCTCTTCTTCCATAATTGTTTGGAAAAATATTCCACCTACAAAAGTTACTAATATCATTTATATTATCAATAAGGCTATTCAAAAATTATCAAAGCAAGACTTCTTGGAACTATGTTCCTTATCAAACGTTTTCGTTCTGATTTGTGTTGTTGGTTGGGAGGTAAAACCAAAAAGATACAAAAAATGGACTATTTTCATCTAGGTTATCTAGAAAACTAAAACTTTTCTAATCGATTCAGCTTGCCATGAATTTTGAGAAAATGCAATAATATTATTATAATTTTCAATTTGTGATTTTTGTCGAAATTTTATGTTTAATCATTTATAAAAATAAAGTTGTGAAAGTTATTAAAACTTAAAGATAACGGGCAAAATTTTTAGTAAGTACAATGAATTTTTTTAGTTTTGTCATAAATATCCTGATCAAACCAAATGTTATGTACGCTCATATTGGGTTGACTATTAAATTAGAAGTATGTCTTCTTAAATCTAATATTATAATTAATTCATACAGTAAAAACTTAAACTAGATGTAAAATCAAAGTCTTTACAGACTCAACTTAAAACTACTACCTCAAATTTTCAGAAAATATATTGTAAATAACAAATTAACATTTATAATGTACCAGGTATGGAAAGAATATATTTCCTACCGGGAGTCCCACGATACCTCTCATTCTTTTTTATCTACATCTTGTTAAATTTTTTTGGCAATTTTTTTCCCAGTAGTAATATCTGAAAAACTGTGAAGTGTTAAAAAGTAAAATCGTATTTTTAGAGATACATAGTTCCAGTCTTTCTAGCCTCGGCGCCGATGATTAGGTGGTAATTTTTTAGCTACATTTTCTAAAAGTTGAAAGTTTATGTTTATGAGCTGTCAATATCTTTCGCGTGGATACAGATATCGGAAATTTCATGAACTTTTTAGATATATCTATCCGGACAAAATTCGGTGCCAATCATTGTATTTATACACAAATTAAATTAAAATTATGTCATATTTGAGAGCTGATATCATTATTAAATATGCACTAAACAGTTATGCTATAAACATCTATAGAAGTTTATTTAAGAAAATTAAAGTTGAAACTTTTTGTACATACAATTTATCTTTTACAAAAAGTTTTCTGAAATGTTAGAGTGTGTATGTGAAGCCTGTCTAACAGACAAACGCTGACTCCGAGTAGATATGTGAAGAACGTGTTTATGACGGATGTATGTGTTAAATTATTACTCAACTATGTACAATAAATAAATCGGGTGTCACAAAATTAATGGAACGATCCAAAAACATTTGTGTGAAATGACCATGAAAGCTTCCTCTGAAGGTCAAATTCCAAATGAAAACACTTATTTTATGGTGGATTTTTTGTAAAAGACATAAAAAGACATATTATATTCAAAATATTTTTTGTTAGCCAAATAGTTATGATAGATAATACTTATGAAGCTACGAAACAGTTGGATATCCTGTTATGTGTGCCATTTTTTTTTTATTTCTTAAGATAGTTTCATCAAGAAACCTATCGGTAAACTTAATTTTAGTCACGACATTAACACTCATAGTCATTCAGAGATCCGTATTTGAGCACTGCTTAACTTCAGTGATAACCGTTGTTTTCGGTGTGTATTTATGGAGCGTGGCACGTGA
Organism: Chrysoperla carnea; assembly: GCF_905475395.1. Classification (NCBI taxonomy): domain Eukaryota; kingdom Metazoa; phylum Arthropoda; class Insecta; order Neuroptera; family Chrysopidae; genus Chrysoperla; species Chrysoperla carnea. The sequence goes on from NC_058341.1 coordinate 24,657,350, forward strand.
CGTTGACGCGAGTTCCATGATATTTGTTCACACTTTTGAACACTTAGATTTTTGAAAAGAATGATTTTTTGAAAAACCTCGTATACTCATCCTGTTATTTATGATACGCCGAGTATACGTTTTTGTATTACTTTAATTCTTTTAATTTTAATTAATATAAGCTTTTCATAACAGTTTTCCATATTATAAAGTTTTTGTTTAAATTTTACACTTTTAATTATTATACATATAATTTTCTATAACAATATAAAATATAAAGTAAGTATGTATGAAACTGAATGTTTATTTATTGTTTGACTTAAATTTACTTCATTTCTCTTATTTTTCACTTTCTTTGTATTTATAATTTTTTTCTATTTTCTCTGCCGCTAAACTTAAACGAAATATTAAATATAGTAGACTGTAAGACAGTGACACAAACGGCAATGCCGTAATAAGGGTACCTAGCACCGGTGGCAAGTATTTAAGTTGCGCCTTATTTTTGGTGAAAATTCGTATACTGATAGTATTTAACATAAGAGTAAAGGCAAAATGGGAGATAGTTGGCATAATCATCTCAGTTTACCTTAAAGAATCTGTACATTTAATTGATAAACTTTTTAAATTTATTCAAATGATAGAGTAACAAATTAAAGTATTGATTTCTCTCTATGTTTCCGAACAAAACAAGGAACTCATTACTCTCCTAACTGATACTGGGGTATTTTGCATAAGGAACTGATTAACCTTCAAAAACGAAGTTTTGTTGATAATAAAGAAAGTAAAAAATACAGAGTAATACAAACAAAATTGGATTAAAATTGTAATTATTATGCTTTTCAAATTTGTGACCAAAATTAGCCTAGCTCTAAAATATTTCCAGTTTGTGGAGTAATGGTCCCGGACTTAAACCGAAAGTGATAGTCAGCGAAAAACCGACATCGCAGATGAAAAATATGACCCAAAATTAGTGGATTTCAAAAAAATTCCAATAAGATCGGATCAAATTTACTTGTGTTATCAAAAAAATTGAATTTTTCAACTTAATGACGTCATCAGAACCCAAAAAATTTAATTTTGCTCTATCAAATCCAAATTCTACCAAATTTTGATAAATTAAGTGTATAATCTGACGAAATTTGGGTCATACTTTTCAAATTTGAGATAAAAATTAACCTAGCTCTAATAAGATTCAATAATGTGGAGTCCTTGTCCCGGAATTAAACACGTAAGTGATAGCTAGCGAAAAATTTACATCGCAGGGAAAAATAATGATCCAAAATATCAATGTGAATTAGTATAATATTCGAAGTTAACATTTTTCTTGAAGAAAATCTTACATAAAATAAAATGTTCGAATAAAATGTTTAACAAATAAAGAATTAAAATTTAACTTAGTTGATTTCAATAAACATATTAAAATCGATTTATTACATTATACATTTTCTATCGAAGAAAATTGATAATGTAATAAATTAATAAATTTTCTAAGAAGTAAACAGTATGATATATACACCACGTTTATAAGTACATGTAATTAATGAAATCTCATTATTGAAATGAAATGAAACACCGACTGATAAATATAGTTGAAAATATGTTTTCTCCAAGATATTTTCACTCATTTACAATTATTCTAATTGTAATCAATTAATATTCTTGTATCAGAAAATTAAAATCTTTGAAATTATATAGCATATGTAGGTTTCTATTAATTAAATTTTCTTCACCTTATTTTCAATACATTCTTAATATATTATATTTGAATTATATCACAATTAATTATAAACCCTTTCAAACAGTTTCTACTTCACGTAACAGGTATGTAATGAGTAGATAGGTACAAGACGATTAAGGTAATAAAATTAATGTATTTCAACAGACAAAATTTGCAAAATTCTTACAAATGGTAAATAAGGAACAAAATACATTTTAGAATGTCCCACATTCACAATGTGGAAAATTTTTGTCCTAATTTGCACCCTGATGGATGAACATGTGTTTTTTACGAAAAAATGTTTCAAGCAAAAGTACTTATTTTTTTATGAGGAACACTTTTGTTCTATCTCTAACAGTTTACAAAATGACCACTTGTTCCATGTTGCTCTTTTACTAACTCAATTTCACTTTTTACGTCCTGAGCACGTCCTTGATCATGGATGGACAGCCGGAAACGGACTAATTAGGTGATTTTATAAACATCTATACTTCTAAGCGTTACATACTTGGACCAAAATTAGAATACCTTGATATGAATTCCACATGTACAGGGTATAAATATTCCGTTTTTTATTTCCTGCACTTAAATTTTTAACTGAGTTTTGACGAAAATGTGGTTTTTTGAGGGTTTACTGTTTGAAATTCATATCTGATTGTTTTAATTTTCAATTTTAATAAAAACAAATGTATATTTTAATTAGTTATTAATTTTTAATAATTTTTAATATATATGTAATTAAAATTTTTACTATCAAAAAATATTAACTATCATATTTTATTATTAAATTATCAAATTTTCGAGAAATACAATATGTTAGTTTACATTTACAAATGGAGCTTTTATCAAAATAAATTTGTTTTATTATATAACAAAATATATTATGAATCTTACTTATCATTTAAATGGAATGTAAATGATATGATATATAATTAAATGAATTAATACAACTCATATTTTGATTAGCATAATTAGGCCAAATAACTAAAATAAATTTTAGTTACATTGTGTTACATGACTATTTTAAATTTGATTAGTAAGTAATCGATCTTAGAGTATCCTACATTGCTTGGTTTTTTAAGTTCGGATGCGAAAGGTAATATATTTTCCTTCGTATAATTTAAGTTTTCCTTCGATAAACGATATTTTAAGTTGAAACGTCAGAAAATCTTCTCGTTGTCCTATTTCATCACTCATACAGAATATGTACTCCCTTTTTACGCTAAGATTGTAATTTGCTACTTGCGATTGCATGGAAAATCAATCAAACAATATTTATTAGCTATTTTTTTGTATTGGTTATGTGTCAATAATTATTTGTTATTTATTTTGTAATTAAAATATAATTTTTTATTTATAATTTATTTATATTCATATTCATAAATTATATCATTAATATTATTAACATTCATAATTAAAAGTTGGATTATTATATTCATTTACATATTTTAATTGATGATGACGCAGGTTTTACTTTTAACAAACAGGGAAAATTTGTTTCTCCTACCTTACTCGTTTTAAACGTTAATGTTTTCTGGAATTTTTTTCATATATATTTATTGTAAAAAGCGTCTAAAAAATGTAAATGCTTCCACTTTTTTGCTAATTTTTATGTCACAATAACTTGTGGTGGGTACCACATTGATACGATAGTGTTTTTGTCATAAATCCCAAATTTAAATGAAAAACAAAAGTATAGACATCGTTTATCTTCTGATTTCATAAACGATTAACGTTATCGTTAAATAATCGTAACTTCAAGGAAATTTTTACTTGGGATTTGTTCTCAAAAATATTTCAACAAAAAATACTCTGTATTAATTATATAACATTCTACATTTTTTTGGAATAGTATATTACACACCCAGTCAGCAAAAGTAAAGAATGATTTCGCCTTGGCCGACAACGAACATGATATCTGAAACATTATTTACTTGCTTTCGTGGTGTGTTTATTATTTATCACCCTGACGGAGGCGGAAAGCGGCAACTTTGTTTTGCACAGTGGGCGGAAAGTTGACACGTTGATTGCGGTCTATTATTGTTAGTTCCACATCTACCTCGGTTGATGATTTTTGTCAATATATAAATTAGAAATACGACTGTATCACACTGTAACAAATAAAATACTTAGTATCGATAAATAGATAGGCTCATATAACATTAAATAACAGTTGCAACCCGTTGGAAAACTAACTCATAATTTCTATTATCGTCATTTTATCATTATATTAAAATTCTTTAACACATATACGTTCAGTGATTTTTTATCTTTGTTGATGCTTTCATTTTCAAATAAAATCACAAGAAATAGTCGCTAGTTGTTCGATTTATTTTTAGCTTACTGAATTGTAATTAATTTTAGTATAAACAATTGAGAATTTACACTTCACAATATGTCATAAAATACCATAACCGTATAATTTACTTTTTTAATTTAACTTTCTGGACACTCTGTTTTCGTTTGTTGTAGAAGTCTTTTACAAAAAAAAAAAAAAACTTTTTTTATTATTATTATTATTATTATAATTATTTTTATCTATAATTCTCGCTATAAGGTCAATGGTTTAAGGAATTTTGCCAAATAAAGCATGTAGAGTTCGTACAAAACGAAGTGGCACCGAGCAAGAGAGAGTGTAGATACGAGTGCACATACATATACATCATACACTCTCTCTTGCTCGGTGCCACTTCGTTTTGTACGAACTCTAGCACTATGCTATGTTATATGTATTGATAAATAACGATGGATACATATTAGATAGACATGATATACCACTAAAAGCATAAATTTGAACAGAAGAACAACGTACATTCAATAATATATTGGAAATGATATATTTTGATGAATAAATTATGATTTGTTATTATTTAAGTTAAAATATTCAAATATAAATTAGTGGAGTATTGTAATATATAAACTGTTAATTATAATATATATATTATTATTTATTTCATTACTAATATTATTATTATTATTGTTATTATTTGAAATAGTAATATCACTATGATTATTATTACTACTGAAAGTATATATTTTATTTATATATGTAATTATTATAATAAGAAATAAATCTTAATATAAATAAAATAGAGATGAGAATGAATATAGATGAAGAATCAAGAATCAAGGTATATTACAATCTAATTTATAGTGAAGTGTTAAAATATATTTAACTTGTCTGTGTATGGAAGAAGGTTGCATCTTGGTATCCCAACAAGAAAAAGTGACAACTTTTGCTCTTAATGTCTATTTCTTTATAAATTGGCATCATGTTTTAAATCACAAAATGTTCAAATCGCTGCTCATTGATAGGTATTTATTTTGTTATGTCATATTCACTTTTAAACAATGAAAGAAACACATACCACATAATTGAAATATTTAACAATTATATCCCTTTGAGTATTCAGGTGTTTCGATACCAAAAAGAAAATGTTACCAAAAAACTGAAATTTTGTGTGTCAATTAATGAGTATTTAATACGTCTTCTGTATAAATTTCAAGTCGATTCTCTGTACGGGTTACAAAAAATTAGTTATGAAATTTTTTTATATAAACTATATTTTTTTCGTGTTTATTAAAAACAAGGGTATTAAATCAGTCTAAATGTGATTACCTATGAAATAAAATCCGAAAATTTGTCAAATACCTAATGCTGTCTCATAGATAGTAATATATTTTAAGAGACTGAAATGTGATGAAAAGTACCTTGTTTCCTAGGTACGACACTTTATCCTATATAGTTGTATTAAATATTGTATATTTTGTATTATTTAATACGATATAAATGTTATTTTCTTTGATGGAATGAGATAAATTTTCTATGATAATAGAACAAATGAATGATTCTATGTTTATTATAAACGAATACATTTATTTAAATTAACTTCTCTATAACATAGTTTTTTCATAATTTTCCCCATCCATATCTTATCAACTCTACCAAATGAGTGTACATGTGTACAAAACTAATCGCGATTTCATTATAATGAATTTTTGAAACTTAAAGATTACGGATTTGATGTCAGGTAGCAAAAGTTTGTAGCACTGTAATTTCTCAATACGACATACTCTTTCGAAAATTTAAATACTGAACAAATATCGATTAAAACGTGTTAATCGTAATAAATGACGTGTGTTCTATTGTACAATATCATAATTTACCACGAATCACACCCTTATTCACATAGAAGGCGCTTTCTTCATCAACATGGTAACCTATAACAAAAATGAAATCAGTCGTGAAATTAAGTGCATATCTATTATCTTGTGTCAAGTACATGACGATGTGTATTTTTAAACTTTACCTCTTTTCTACATTTTACGTTTCTAAGGAAAGCATGGCATAACAAAATATCCAAAAATAAGTAGCGATTTAGGTGGACTTAAACCACAAAAAATTATAGTCATCTTGTAAATAAATGAATAACCAAATCAAATTTTGTTTATTTCAACTTTACTTGAAAATAAATGCACATGTCTAATCATTTTACACTTTGCTTTCCTTCTAGTGAACCTTCTAGTGAGTCTTCATATCTTATAAATAGTAATGTCTGTCGAGAAATCAGTGAATAAATCGGGTTCATTGTTATCTTGGTAATACATCTTACCGTATTGCCGTATTAATTTACTAAAAAATTATAGACTAAATTTAAAATAGTATCTTACTATAATTTTATAAAATTGACAGAATCGTATCTAGCCATATTGATCTTTAACCATTTAGAAGTCGAATAAATAAAACCATATAATACCTCATATAACATACAACAATATTTATCGTATCAAAATGTTTATTTCCATATAATATGTATAAGTATCGTTATCATAGACCTCCCTTATCAATATGGTACTTATAATACCCAAAAGTATATATATATATATATATATATATATATATATATATATATATATATATATATATATATATATATATATATATATATATATATATATGTATTTAATATGAGGTATGTATGTGTACTGCAAAAAGTAAATGCAATATAAACTACGTTAAGGATAAAGTGAATCTATTGGAAGTCTCTTAAATATATACAGGTTGTATGTTTTGGAAATGGTTATAGAAATCCATAATAGTTATCCAGCCGAATATATTACAATATCCAACTCTCTATATATATTAAAGATATTGTTACAGTAATCCGACATTTTATGGGTTTTTATCGACTGACTATTGATGATGATGACTATTAAGATATTGCGTTCTTTACATCAAAGCCGAAGGAAAAGAGAAAAATAGTTCTTTTGTACAGTTTTGTAGATCCATTTAAACATTCGTTGCATATTTTATAGGAAAATTTATCACTGTTTATTATATATCTTTATTTTTTATTTTACATTATTCTATCGTTTAATATTGTTGAATATTTAATTGAATTTTATATGCCAACTAGATTTTTGTCCCATGATTTACTAACCCTTGCCGAAGCCTTATTCAAATCTAACAAATCCAGCCTGGGTTTGTCTAACCTTGCCCAAAATCGCTTGTCAAGCCTTGGTTTGTTAACTCTTGATTAAGTCTCGGTTCAAGATAATGAACAATGAGTTTTATTAAGTTACCGGAAACCAGGTTTGAGCCAATGTGTGACACCTAATTTTGTTTCCAAGCTTGAACGGATGCCTTCCAAACTAAGTCTTGAACTTCTTTATTTCTCTATAATAATCTTGTAACAACTTTCTTCAATATACTGCGTTAACATTGATTGAAATTCGTTCCTTACTTATTGAGCATTACCATATTTTACAGGTGTATATCCAACTTTTCAAAATACACACCGAATAGAACTCTATAAGGATATAATATTTGAGGTTATAGCACACTCATGTTGTCAACAGAGCCTATATCTTATATAGTACCAACATATAATTCTATAGGGTATTTCATTCATATTTCAAACTCTATTATATTCAACATACTCTTGTGGGAATCGTATTAGATGATTCAGTAAATTCATTCTATATATATTATATATATACTTCTTCTATAAAATGAAATATAAGATTCCTGTAAAGAGATCCTTTAAAAAAGATTTTTATAATATACTCACATCGTATAGAATTATATACTTGTCTATCTATAACCATATTATATATTATATTGAGATTTATATTTAATGTTTAAATCATATGGTACAGGAACTGTAAAATACTGATTATATAATGCACATTCAACAAGATGCAACTTAATAAAATAATGTGTTCTAGAATTGTCATAAGCTCCAACGTGTTTGGTATCAAACGAAAGCTTTTGAATAGCACTTTCTAACAATTTATAGTTTATTTTATAAAAATTCCGTTATACGCCATAATGATGAGGACTAAAAGAATTAAAGGTAAAATATCATGTTCAGTAGCAAATAATGTAAGGTATTTGCATCTTTTGCATAGTCAAGTTTTTGTTTGAACTTATTTTTGGTATTCCTTATTTCCACTTCATAATCAATCAATATATAGATATCTTAAAAACAAGTTTTATGCCGATTCTAAGTAAAACATTCTAAGCTACTTTTTCTAATAATTTTTTTCGTAATCTCTAACCATCTTTGGCGCTGGGCAAAATTTTTAGAATTTGCCCTATTTGTCAATTTGTAGTAGGCTAAGGTTAAGGTTCAGGTTTCCGTTAAATATCTTAAAAAATGTGACCCATCCCCCTCTATGATTTTCCAAATTTTCAAATTAATATTCCTATAAATGATGAAAGTGCAAGGTTGTCTTCATCTTAAATGCGACACACTGGAAAAAATTTAGTGGAACTAATATTAATCGTAAATTTTCAAAGTTGGAAATAAGGAACCTACAATTTATTTTCCATAGCATTAGGTTCTTCCAATGAGATAGTTTCTACATTAAGTTCTAGATAGTATTAATTTAAGAATGGCTACCATAATTGTACCACTTCTAATAAATCAAAATAGTAACATCCAAAATTATTGAGCATATTAAGAAATATACACGTAAAGAAGGTATCTAATATTATGTTTATTTTTATTTTTTGCCCTAAATACGTTAAAATAAGATTGATGCGTTAAATTATTATACCAAAAATTATTTATAATCCATCAAAATATATATATCTTAATATGAAAAGTACCTTTAATATACATTTGCAATAAGATTTGTCATTTAACGTCACATAATTTAGGTCACCATATGCGGTAATATATAAACACAAATACATATAATGTAAATCTTAAAAATTACATCTAATCTGTTCTAGAAACGTTGTTTATTCACAGTACGACTGCTTTGTTTGATTCAATTTAAAATTTAAATAAATTAATATTAAAGTTTATTGATCTTATTTAAATTGCTTTCAGAATTAATTGTCCTCTTACAACTGTTTCAAATACAGAAGGAATTCTCTATCTTCAAGCCATATCCTTAGATTATCTAAAAGACAACATGTTTGGATAGAACCGGTTGAAGAATTCTCAATTACCCCGCCAGCTTAAAACTGATGAATTTTTGTAAGACGTTTATTGAGTCTCTGGTTCTATCAAATTCTATCAAATCGGGTCCCAGACAGGGCTCCCTTTAATATTCAAAAATATGTAAACAATAATATCTTTTTAACGAGACAATGTACAAATGGGTTTTATGGCCTTCATATTTATCATACTATTTAGATTGTCTTTAAATACAACAATAATTTCTAAGTCGATTATTAAACCTATTTCCTGTGAAACTTATATATAGACAAAATGTTGTATAGGCAAAAGCATAACATTCACGATATAAAAATCACATAAAACTAACAACAAAAGTTTTTATTTTTTCATTAGTTGGATGAGATGTAAAAATATTTCACTAAAAATTTGCTTATAATAGAATTTATTTATTTTTTAATAAAATAAATATAAAAAAACGACATAATTGAAAATAGAAAACTTTGACAAATGAAAACTGTAGAATATATTTATTTATTAAAATTTATACAGAGAAGTATAGTCTTACATAAATAAATAATAATACAATCTTCACGACGACAAGACTACTACACTCACTGTTTGCTGTTACAATATGTGCACAAAGAGCCGGTTACATTAAAATCATCCTTGGAAGGATTTAAGGATGTTAAGACGAATTTCAATTCTATGAGAAACATGCTTAAAGTTTTTGAGAGAGAAAATGTTAAATTTACACTTTTTAAGTAGGGTTATACATTGTGATATCTGAACACAACGGTAAACAGACTGGTTTGAACGTCTAGAAACAACCAAGTATGTCTTGTTCACAAAAAATTAGCAATACTTTTCTTAAAGTTTTATAAGTGACTATAGCAAGTTTCGATACATTCCTGCTTTAATTTTTGGTGATACTCAACAAAAGTTCTCACAGAGAGTGTAAAGTTTTAATGTCATTGTATTATTGTATTAAATAAACAAGGATATAATTGTAATTTTTAACACGCTTTTATCTTTATCATACGTATGTTAGTATGTCTGTATGTTAGTATGTAACAGAGATTTTGAGCATAACTTTTGCCCCCTTCATAACGTTGGATTAACTTGAAATTTGGCATACTTATCAAGGACGGATGACAAGACAATAATTTATTAAATTTATTTGATTATCCTAATCAGGAGTTTCAGGATAAACGATTTCCATCTACATATATACCTACATTTATTTGCGCTCCCACCATATTTTATACTGAATTTTTGATAAATAAATAAATAAGTCTTTAAAACTAAAAACCACAAAATAAATAATAGTTATATTCAATTTCTTCAAGGATAATTTCTTATAAATTGCAAAATTCGACTGTATTTTGTATTTTATTTTAGACTATTGTTGGAGTAATAACGTTTTCTTAATGCATTTCCGAAATATGAAATATTCCAACACTATTTTAGGGTTCAATGTTCATGATAGGTACCAGTCTATTTAAAATATGTTCTTTATTGCTCTTCTTGAACAATTGAAGCTGTGATTTCTAAGTGAAATGCTGGTTAATGGGACTTTTCATTATATAATTATCATTCACTTTTGTTTCGTATGCAATGATTCATAACCAAGGTGATAAAATGAATAACAAATATCTTCTATCTGGTCTAACTTATTACTATCTGTACAAAAACGAAGGCTACGCTTGCCCTTAAGACATAATGAAAAACCCTATTATACTAACCAAAAATTTGATATGACTGGCTCTCAATTTATTATCTATGGTGGTGGTTACTAAAATAAAATAAAATGAAAAAAAATTATACAAAAAAAAAAAACTAGACCACATAATACTGTGTGTATACTACTACTATATATATACTACTATACTTTAGTAAATTCAACCAAGATAATCCCATATCTAGTAAAGAAAACTATCTTGTTATTTGTTTGTTGTATGTAATGGTTGGTGTACTAGTGCTGGATAGGTGGGTGAGAGAGAGTGACTCAAGAAAAAGAAAATCCTAGTTTATTATGCACTTAATAAAAATTCATAAGTTTTGTGGTTATATATGTTGAATCATGCTACGAATTCTTAAAAACTTTCTTCTTTTTTTTTTGCTTGTATTATTTTTCTTTATTTCTATCTCATTCGGAAATATTTCTACATTTCTACCTCGCGGTCTAAAGATGTATTATTTTTATGTACAGAAAAAAAACCACTACGATTGTTATGTACATAAGTATATTTTTATATTACTCTATGATCATAATTCAACTTGAAATATAAATTTTTAAGTGAATGGTTTTTATTTTTTCACTGTCTTCAAATGGAAAAGGAAGAAGATTCACCATACATAAGCATCGGAAATATTTTTAAATGTGTACCCCCCACCTAATATACCTTGAATGTGAGTTTAAGGATTTGTTTTAATTTATTTAATCGAATCAGACTATGAATATTCGTAGTTCTGCGGTTATTTATTTAAAAATTTTTGCTTGTTTTATAGAAACAAAGCTAGCGACGGAAAAACTAATAATTTTAGGCTAGATTTTTCAAAACATACGCATTTGTTTGTTTCACAAACTTCGCTCCACGTTTCTTTTCTCTAAAAAACCTTTCGAGCAAAAGCTATTACTATTACTATAATAGTCTATAGTACAGAGAAGGGTATGCTTTCGTGATTAACACACTCACGAAATTTCATGAGCTGTTTTCTCAGACCTACGCCTTAAACATGTAAATTTAACGACTATATGTTTTATTATGCTAACGCCCTAATTTCCAAATTTTTCGTAAATATAAATGTTGTAGGTTACACTGAAATGAAGCCACTTACAAAGTTTCGTAAGAGTGTTATTCACGAAACTACACTCCCTCTCTGTGCTGTAGACTATGATAATTGTTATGATACACAGATAAACAGAGAAAAACTTAAATTACAAAAAACTTTCTCATAAAACTATTTTCGTAAATTTTTTAATACCTATATGGAGTTTCAAAAGGTAACATTTTCGACCCCTAGTTTATGTGAAATTTCTGTTATGTTTTGATATCAATAATGAATTTTAAGATGAGTGACCTTAATTGAGTCAAAGTTATGAAATCGTGCTGTTTACACTTCAAAACGTTGATTTATATCCCTTAAGTTCCCATTGATAATTTCTAAAATAGCTAGCTTTTTTCCAAACAAAATCTTCTTTATAACGAATATAAAAGTTCAGATCTTTTAAGGTTTTATTTAATTACGACATTGCGTGAAATTTTCAAGTCTTGTTATTTTTAGTAAATTTTTATCATAGTATATTTATACATATCGATATTATTTCAATATACTACCATTGGGATATATTTGGAAAACCCATGCTTTAGATAAAGTAAACGAATTTATTTAAAATTACCGTCGACAAATGTGTTTATTTCGGTGACGTAAATGCCACTACATAAGGAAAACAAAAAGATTTCATTTCCTAAAATAATACAATATCCTTGGTTTTCAAATTAGGACTTGAATGGTAAATAACATTTTATCATTTTTTTCTACATCGATTTTAACCATTTATGAAGTAATTTAGTTTCCAAAAATTTTATGAATCGTTTTAAAAATTATTAAATATTATTATACTTAGAATTTACAAATCTAATACAAGACTAAGAGGTAATTCTTCGAAATTATTTTATGTGTCTTAAATTCTTTTGTAACTGAATTAGGTTCAGGGCGATGACTTGTGTTTTTACAAAACATCAATTTTTGGATAACATTTTAAAAAATGTGTTTTTAAATACAAATTTTTAAGGTATATTTGTTAAAATATAACTATTTCGTGAACATATATTAATTAAAAAATTTCATCTCTAGCGTGTATTCCACTTTTTCTTTAAAGTTTACTTTTATTATCATTTGGAAGGGCAGTTTTGGCAGTACCAACATGAGTCAGAAACCCATAAGGAATCGAATTGGAGGTGTGACCTCTAATATCAAATGGTACAATAATCTGAATACATCCAACATGGACTCGAGCAATCTCTTTTTGGCATTTATTTTTATTTTCGTGTCGGCAAAGGGCGCTTTCGTACATTTTTATTTAATCGTCTATTTGATGGAAATTTAGAATTCTCGAAATTCATTTTAGAGAAAATAATCCAAACAACACCTAGAGAGTATACGCAATTTGCAAAAAAATTTGACCTACCCTCAATTATACATGTAACAAAAGAAAGTTTGTAAATTGTTTGGACGAATTATGAGCCAAAATTTCGCCATATCTGCTCAGATCTGTTTTTATTTGTGGTTCAGAGGGGGGGACATTTGAAATTCGTCCTTGTAACCGGTTCATTATAATTACCGATGTCGTTATATTCAATTTTAATTATACTGTCAAAAATTGTTTGAAGATGCCAGGATACAATTATCAATTATCTATATATTTCCCAACCAAATGACCAATTGGTCAACCTTAAACCAACTGAATAACTAGATTTGCTTTTCATGCCAAACTATTATTCAAATAAAAATAAAAATATGTTTTTTAAGAATTTTATCGTTGTTCTCCATACAAACATAGATAGTTTATTAAATAGAATATTATAGGTGAAGTCTTTTATTTATCTAATGTTATGTATTTATTTATGAAATATAGTTTTAAACAACTAAATCCACTTAAATAAATAATAATACATTTTATCTGTAGGAAATATTGTAATATTTTATATATGTTGTTGAAAAACTTTATATACGTTTTATATTTTGAAAGCGGGAAGAAGAGAACAGCAGAGAGATAACTCATTTTCTAAAATATTTTTAATTTTGATTTATAAATATTTCTATTGATACAATGTAGAGTTTCTGAGATACTCTAATGTTTGTCAAAATTACCTTATATAGTGAGTTTTATCGAAAACTGAGTTGTATCTCAAAAACTATTCGACCTGTCGTCAAATGCACCCGATTTTAGTACTTTTTTAGTCAAAATTACCTTATATACTGAGTTTTATCGAAATTGGAGTTAAATAAAATTTCTCGATTTTTTGCAATTTTTCTAAGGGGTACCCTTTTGATAAAATCGAGAAAATCGCAAAAAAAAATTTTCTTTTGGATTTCGATGAAACTCGGTGGATGGGGTAATTTTGACCCAAAAAGTATAAAAATCCAGTTAATTTAATTATTGGGTGCAAAGTTTCTGTGATATCGCAATATTTGGATCGATTTTAGTCCGTATCTCAAAAACTATTCGACCAGTCGTCAAATGCACCCGATTTTTGTACTTTTGGGTCAAAATTACCTTATATACTGAGTTTTATCGAAATTGGAGTTAAATAAAATTTCGCGATTTTTTGCAATTTTTTTAAGGGGTACCCCTTTGGTAAAATCGAGAAAATCGCAAAAAAAAATTTTCTTTTGGAATTCGATGAAACTCGGTGGATGGGGTAATTTTGACCCAAAAAGTATAAAAATCCGGTTAATTTAATGATTGGGTGAAGAGTTTCTGTGATATCGCAATATTTGGATCGATTTTAGTCCGTATCTCAAAAACTATTCGACCAGTCCTCAAATGCAACTGATTTTTGTACTTTTTGGGTCAAAATTACCCTATATACTGAGTTTTATCGAAATTGGAAATAAAAAAAATTTCTCGATTTTTTGCCATTTTTTTAAGGGTTACATTTTCACAAATTACAAATTTTAAAAGCAAATTTTTTAATTTTTGAAATATTAAACTATTCAAATATTTACCCTGATATTATATAGCAACAATTTTGATATTTTAACAAAATATTTCATTCATTGTATAATCAGACGCAAGAAACAATTAAGCACAAATTGGATTTCTCTTTAGAATCGAAATCCAATATTAAACGACAGAATTATATAAAAATTTTATTAAAAAAAACCATCCAATGAAATTGAACATACAATAAAGTATAATTGCATTAAATGTATTTACGTTAAATGTATAACGAAAATAACAATTTAAATATCATTAAATGCCTTAAGTTTGATCTAGAAAGTATGCCGAATTTAAAAAAAAAAAAAATACCCCACACATAAACTAATATCTATTTTATGGCCTCCCTCATCGTCGCTAATACATGACGGATAAAAAAAACATATCGCACATAAAAAAACTGTGCAAATAAATTTAGTAATTCATTCAACTGTTAAATAAGATCACATGTCTTCCTCGTATTTTTTACAAAATTTATCCATTTCCTCTACTCGACATTATTTTTTTAACTCAATTATTATTGTCATTCATGTGCAAACAGATCTATCTATCTATTCTATATGATACCCATTCCATATTAAAATTTTTTCGATAGAAGACTATTGTAACCGGCCAAAAAATCGAAATAAAACATAATGACTACAATTACTTCTACAGTTATAAATGAACATAACAAGTGAAATTTAAAAAATTCAAAAAACGCAATTAATTCCTTGTAAACCGATTTTTGGAAACTTAGCTATGAAATGTTTTCAATCGAGTCGATTGAACCGTTTTGGGACTACGATGCTATTGAGAAACACACAGGCGCACAGATAAACACTTTAAATTTATTACACTTTTTCTGAAATCAATATCAAAATGATGGCGAAGGACATCAGATGAGATGAAAAGGATACTTAGAAAGCTATCATTTTTTGGGACAAATTTTTGAAAATATTTTAATTGAAATTGAAATATTTTAGTTGAGTTCTTTTGAATTATTGTTTTGAATTATCTAATTATTTTACCATTTCACTTTTCGAAATGAATTGAGCCAGATTTATTCGACCATTCATTTCCATAGTAATTATTTATATGTTAACATTATATGTCATGTCTTTTCCAAACTGAATTGATTTTGAATATCATCGCCAATTTTTAGTTTTTTCGGGTATGTAACCCTAAGCTCACACTTGAAACATAGCTTAGAACATTCTTCGATAAATTACCTTTTAAATGAAACCATGAGTTCCTCTGTTTAGGCGCTACGATGCCACATACGAACAAACACACAAACACGCACACACAGCGGTCAAACTTATAACACCCCTTTTTTCAATTCGGGTGTTAAAAATAGCCAGTGGTAGAGAAAATTCCAGAAGAGTAAAATGTTTGTAAAATTCTGTTGATGTTATTTTGTATCTGCAAAAAGCGTTCATCAGTTCCCCAGAGAACAAACACTTAACTAAATACAAAATATTATACAAGATAGATCATTTTAATCCATAACGTCTAATAGCTCCTTTTGTATTTAACTAATAAAAAACTAAGTTAAAGAAAAGTTGCAGAAATTTATGGGAGAATCAAGTTCTGGCATCAGATTGGCCTTAGTTCGTCGGGTTTCTTTAATCGCCAATTTTAATTCCAAAGTTAATCAGAAAGTCACTGTTCTGGCCTCTAGAGATCAAATCCAAGGCATGTTGCCATTCGTATAATTTGAGGATGGATCTATGTTGGTTCATACCATCCTGATGCTTTATTATAATACTCTAACTAGTACAATTGGCAATCCTATGAGAGTGTCTTGTTCCATTGTAGTTTTTTTCTTCTCTTTTTTTAAATATATTTTATTATATTATTATTTTAAAAAAGTTTTTTATAAATCTAATTAAAAAAGTTTTTATATATAATATTTATCTTATATTACTATTAATTGTATAATAAAAACATCCATTTCGAACAAAGGCAAAGAATATTAGTATAATAATCATCATAATAAGATTTTCAGGAATATATATGTACGTGCAGAAGAAGAAATAATATAGATCAAGAGTTGATGCCAAAATATTCGTTAAAGTCCCTAGTCGAATTTTTGCTATAACATTAAAAAAGAGCAATGCATATAACTCAAAAACTTGGGAATAAAAAAAAAATTAAATGGGGTAAAATCTGAATTGAGAAGAAATAAAAGTCTGAAAGTAGATTTTTTATCAAAATAAGAGCTATGATTACAATTACTGATTTTGGTAAACAAATGTTTCAACCATTGTGCAAAAGTTTATAAACTATTATTAAGCTTGTATTTTGTTAAAACCAAAAGCTTTACCGGTTCTTCTTTTTATACCATGCATATATGAAATATACATAGTATATTAAGTTTAGTCCCAAGTTTGTAACGCTTAAAAATAATGATGCTAGGAAAAAAATTTTGTCATAGGTGTTCATAAAATCACCTAATTAGTCCATTTCCGGTTGTCCGTCCGTCCGTCCGGCCGTCCGGCCGTCCGTCTGTGGTCACGATAACTCAAAAACGAAAAAAGATATCGAGCTGAAATTTTTACAGCGTACTCAGGACGTAAAAAGTGAGGTCAAGTTCGTAAATGAGCATTATAGGTCAATTCGGTCTTGGGTCCGTAGGACCCATCTTGTAAACCGTTAGAGATAGATCAAAAGTTTAAATGTAAAAAATGTTCCTTATAAAAACATAAAAAACTTTTGTTTGAAACATTTTTTTGTAAACATCACTGTTTACCCACGAGAGCGTTAATTAGGTGCAAATTTTATAGTATGTATTAATATAGGAATTGTGTGTTGCCTATTTAAAAGTGAATATCTTTTGTTATTTACGTGACGTCAAAAAACAAACAATTGCGCATCAACACTGTCTATATATTTTTGTATGTGTTATGTGATAAAGAAATCAACACTGACTATGCATGGTATTTCAACAATTAACTCAGTCAATTGTTTCTTTTCACTTGTTACTATTCTATAAATAGATTTAACTTTCTTCTAACTATTTGACAGATTAAATCCAGTCCATAATTCATAATTGAGGCAAAATATTTCTCCAATTATTTCTCTCCTGACAAAGTTGTAGCGCACCGCTAAAGCTTGATTTAACCAGTCCAGTAAACACGGTCTACTTAGTGATTATTTCAATATCGTACCATAATAAAATCATTAGTACCTATCATTACTTCTCGAACTATAATTTATAAAATTTAAATTCCTTCTTTTCTTTTAACTTTTTAAACAAACAAATTTTCCAAAATGAAAAAACAGATAACATGATTGTATACACAACAGTTAAGTAATAGTGTAGAGAAAATAGATCAAAATTCACATAGAAATTCGCATACTTCTACTTTTATAAGAACGTTTTATTACTTTCGCCCTCATCTTAAACTTTTGATTTTCAAAATTTACCTTGGTAAAAGTTTCCCAATTACAAATCTGCACAACAGTTGATAATATTGTCGGACTACCAATTAAAACTTCAAATTTAATTTTATATATCAATCGTCAGTAAAAAAATAACAAAAATTCATATTTAAACAGTAGTGAAATTTAATTAAAATTCGAATAGTATTTGCTTTTTTTTTCGATAATATTTTTATAAAACAAACAAAAAATTCAATTCCAACTATCCACCTTAATGATATTTTTCACGAGCAATTAATATACCAAGTGTTTAAAAATTGTATTTCAAAACCAGCAAAGTGTTACAAGATCTTAACAGAAAATATAACGAAATCTCTTTTTAAGAATTATTACGAGTGATGCTCTTGATTTGTGGAACTATACAACATAATTTTAGAACATTCAGTGCGGTACTGAATTCATTACAACCGTAGTGTGGTAATGCACAATTTTTCCCACGCATACTGAGTGAGAAAAGTACTTCTTATCTCACGGGCGTAGATAAATAATAATATATTATCATTTTAATAAATTCAAAAATTTTTACTACTATGAGTTTCTTTACAAAAATTTACTTATTAGTGTAACTTAATAGACATTGAAGACATTGACAAATTTCCATGAGGCAAAGCTTTCAACCATATATTCATTGGATACAAGCTCGACATCAATATCTTATTTTATAAAATTATACATTTCAGTGTATAAAGCGTATGTACAGTTCCAAAAAATGCAGCCTGGGATATAAGTTGATATTATATTATCAAAAATTGTAATATAAATGAAAAATTTCAATACAAATATCTAACAAAAAATTTTCATTAGAAACAGCAATAAAAACAATAATAATAGCAACAAAAATGTTTATACACACGCAAAAAATTGTTTATTTTGTGTTATTATATTAATGGCGTCAGATTATCACTAAATATAATACCTACGCCCTGTGTGTAGCGTATCACAAAATATTGTAATCTATATGCAAATATCGAATAATATTTTCTATTTTCATTCGATATATGATAACTTATATGAGATATAACTTCAATTTTACCTCTGAATTAATATCGACAATAGCATGGTTTATTACATTGAGGCCTGGATGGATGTCTAAAATCCATTTTTTAAACATAAAAAATTCATTAAATTAATTTTTTTTAAGTGAAAATTTATTAGTTTTTCGAATTTGTTCATCTAACTTTTATTTTGTACATACAAAGGTGTGCGAATCTATTAAAACACCTGTTAAAGAGTCTGTAAAAGTTTACTGTTATTTCATTTTTAAATATAGAAAACATATTTGAATACTAGATAAAAAAAACAATAGAGATATAAAACACACCAAATATAAAAAAACAAAAGAGATTTTTTTTTAACGAATTTTTGTATATACATATGTTTTGTATATAGAGGCTTGTTTGGTGAAATTCTCACCGGGATTGTTATTGTACTTTTGTAATATTTCGATTGATAATTTCTGAGTATGTGTATTCAGTAATACAGTCCATCCAATAAATGAAGATTTAAACTACCAGCAAAACGGAAGCCGGCATTTTTAAATAACACTTCGGAAAAAAACTTTTTTAAATGTACAAATGTAGATATCAAAATTTTCTATAAAATCATTTTTAATCACTTTTGAGGTATTTGCAATAGAAACCGAGATATTTGCAATAAACAAATCTAATTTACAGCTCAGTTGCAAAAAATTATATTACAAAACAATTTTAATTGCATAAAACTTCATTATTATTTTATCCAAATATTATTTACTTAAAAATGACTGCATTCATGGACTTATTTTTCATCTCTACGAAATTGAAGTAATATAATTTTCCACAAGCTTCAACCGTTGATAGGAGTAGGTATATCTAAATATTTCTTTTAAACAAACTTTCTTATCAACGCATTAACAGCCATAATTACTGAAAACAAAGACATGTTAATTGACAAAAATAAATATGTAAAGAAATAAAAGTTTACAAGTGAAAATGTTTCAACTTTCTTATTTCATTTGCACTTATTTTTAGTCTGAATTTTCTTTAAAATACATATTATTATTGTTTTAAACGATCCTTCAGATTCGTGCTGTCTGTTTCTGGTCTAATATACAAGATAAGTCTACAGTCAAACAAGATTATATAAAATAGTTTACTACTGACATAGTTGATTTAGATCAGTCCCTCCCGAAAAATGGGTCCAGACCATGATCAAGACGCCAGTCACATCAAGTGTTAGAATCCCTCCCAAATACAATTATAGCCTACTTCGATAATTCTCATTCACTTTTACTTCTAAAAGAAACGATTGTTTGGCGATTCGTAAAAAGATGCAAAACTGAAACAAAACTGATAAATGGCGTCAGAATTTTTTCATATTTTAGGGCGAGGCAGACTATTAAGCAACAATATTTATACATTCAATTCTGGAGCATTTTTTCAGAGTTCCAGCTCAGAGTTCTCTTCTTTTTTTCGGGCTATCGACTACTATAAAAAGACTTAAGAAAGAAATTGTATATAAAACTCCCGACAAAAAAGAAGGGCTAGAAGTTGGACATTCAAGTCTGTTTGAGTATGGAATCGAATTAATTTGCAAGTATATGTAATCGTGGAGGTTTTTGATAGCTACGTTGGATGAATATGTAGTCACCGAGTTAAAGATTATCAGAAACGTGAATTTTCTCAGTACATGCACTAATATTTAGTTTTCACGAAAATTATCATTTTGGTATGGTTTTTTGTATTTAAGTCTTAATAAACCATATTTATGCAGAAGGAAACTTGCAATATTTTTACGACGAAGAGACATTCATTTAAATGAAACCATTTATTAGTGAAAATTACACGATCCAGATATGTCATACCTATAAATCTCATATCATCATCATATAATTGATCCTCCTATAAATCTCATGATAAATTTATAGAGGTTTAACTGTACAATCATTGAGTAAAATAATCTAGCAGTTAAAATTATTATACTATTCAATAATAAAAACTAGTCTAGACATTCATGTTTTTTAAATATTACAAATCTTCACTTTTTAATTTGTAAACATTTTACTCTTTACATACTACATACACCGTTTTGTTCTTTTTAAATTAAAAAATCCTTTTTATTATTATTTAAGTAGTTAAACCAAAGGTAAATTTTCATTTAAATGGTGTTAAAAACCTACTATTTATACGTTTTTTTTATATTTATACTTATAACGCTCATAATTTTAAATAATAATAAATTTATTTAATTTAAAAGCCAATAAAATGTTTATTATTATTTAGTTTCATATATATTTATTTTGATATAAATTTCAAGAGGTTCTAAAACTGTTTACTTTGTTCAAAGCTTAAAAAACTCAACATACAAATCTTTGAAAAACGCTTGAATGGAATTGTTAACAACTCATTCATTGGAGAAGGCCATGAATGTATATACAGGCCCTTCGGCTAATGAGACTAGCATGTCTTTGGGATTCTATGGACCATTGGCAGATTAAGTAGCAAGAAGCCTCTCATAAAAAAGGACTCCACTTATTCAAGTCCATCTGCCTGCGCCTGAGCTTTAGAGTGAACCTATTAAGATGTGGTATAATGAATTAACGTGATGTTACGAAAGCGTGAAACGTAACACCTTTTGCTACCAAGTCCAATTGTCTCGTATTACACGGTCATATGCTCGTATTGTGTCGTTATCTCGTAGCGTCGCTTTTAAAATTTCTTACAGGTAAGGATAGGTTAGGTTAGAGTGGATGTCCTGGGGTGGGACACACTTAGATCATGGGGTCCGTTGCGATACCAAAAAGGGTTAGCCCATCCCCGGCCACTACTCTATGAACCATTTGGAGATGTTTAAGAACAGCAGGCGTGCTTTGACGTCGATGGACTTTAGATGGAAAAGATCGTCAAAGAGAGGCTGGCTCAAGTAAGTCCATCTTCTCATGGTAAGAGCTGAGCAGGGACAGAAAAGATGAGACATCGTCTTCTCCTCGTCAGCACTGTGATAGTTCCTTCAGTAGAATAGCTCCTGCAGTACAGATTTCTTACAGAGTATTCGGCAAATGTTATAGCAGCGCTGATATTACACTATTAAACAAATACGACTGAAATAACAATGCCACTACAAAAAAAAAAAAATGTGAATCGGTAATTTAAATCTTTTTATTAGTTTTAAATTGGACTTGGTTATTTTGAAACTGGATTACTATTTTGTGTACCTATTTTTATGTCCCGCTATCAAAACGAAACGAGCAAATGGAAAACCACAAATATATTCAATTATTCGTCAAATAAAATTCACAGGTTGAATATTTTATTTTTATTTTACGTGCCCATAGGCGTATAAAGACGTACTATTTTGTCTCCTAACTTTTTTAGTTAATTTAGCCACTTGCAAGTCAAAGACTATTGAATTTCGATCTATTATTTCAATCATTTATAAAATAAAAAATTTTCTTACAAAATCATCGTTGCTTTTTTGAGAAGGAAAAGACCATAATGATTAACGTTCGGTTTTTCATTTATTTCTGACAATTTTTAAAATTTAGTGGTAAAGAGGACAATATACATACAAGTGTTTTGGTTTAATTGTGCATTGGAGATATATTTGATTCACTCTATCCTATTAAGATCACCATATGCTTCTCAATCACAGCTATATATCATGTATAAGCGACTAAATCTTTCAGTATTCATATCCTTTCAAACCAATTTTGCTTGAAGAATACTATAAAATAATATGAAAATAAAGTACATCAAACGCTATATAAATCAAATTAAAATTTCTTTAAACGACTTAATAATATATAAGTTATATTTCATGATGTGTCTATTTGTACGGTA
Organism: Chrysoperla carnea; assembly: GCF_905475395.1. Classification (NCBI taxonomy): domain Eukaryota; kingdom Metazoa; phylum Arthropoda; class Insecta; order Neuroptera; family Chrysopidae; genus Chrysoperla; species Chrysoperla carnea. The sequence continues at coordinate 24,680,426 of NC_058341.1, forward strand.
ACGTAAAGTTTAAGAAATAACTTATTTAATAAAAAGAATGATATTCCATGCCAAAGAGAAACACTGTGGACCACAATTTGAGCCAATTTCAAACTACTTCATTAGGTTTTTATAAAAGTATCTTTAATACATTTCGTTCCTGCGTTTGTAACTCGTACCTACCTGCTGCTATTATTTCTACTAGGTAGGCTAGTCAGAATGTTTTATAAATCTTGTTTCAAAAATTTATTTTCATTGGGAATCGAAATACTTAATGCTGATTTTCTCCAAGGGTAAAACGATTTGCAATTCATGGCCACCTGTTCTGATACACTCAATGGATCAAGTTATTTCAAATTTAAATATATTTCGACAGATAATTTGATACAAGTCATTTTCTTTAGCTAATGAACATTTAATTTCTGGAATTAAGACTTTAATATATACTTTCTTTCTAAAAAATATCTAATGTAACTTGTAAGAAATAACTCATTGATTTTTTAAAGCTTTTTTTGTTTATTTTTATAATTTTTTTTTCTCAATAGATGGCACAAATACTTTCTTTGCTTATTATTTAAGTGTTGGCTTGCGAATAGGTAATATTATACATTTTAAGTCTATAAAGCTTATATAATATAATAGATATCTACATAAATATACGGAATAAAAAAATATATAAAAATATCTAAAATAGATATTTTAATCACGTACTTTTCAAGAAGTGGTAGTATCTCATTGCTACCGTCTCTCGATATAGAAGAATATACCTCGAACTAAAAATAAAATATAAAAAAACCAAAGTATCATCATCATATCTAATACACAAATTTGAAAAAAATTTAAATTCATATCTCATTGGAATATAAGTAACAATATAACTTTCAGTTGGATAGATTGGTTTTCATTCCTGAATTTTTATTAGTATTAGAAGACATAGGTATGAATGAAAACTCTATGTTAAAAGTGTTAGACTTGAATATCTGTAAGACTGACTATAGGATAGGATGTCGTACCTTAGAACAAAATTTTCCTTCCAAGTTTTTTAAAGCTTTGTGAGTAAATTTGGTTTTCATATATAGTTTCTGCCTCATACATAGTCTTTTATCTACGCTCCTGAGATAAGAACTACTTACCCTACGGATTTTTCATATCTCAGTGACACTCAACCAATCAAATAAGCCAAATTACAGTCAAAATTTACGAAAATGAATAATTTTTCAATCTACATTGTCTCCAAGGTACAATACTTTATGCTATTCAATATGTGAGCCCTAAATGTATTACAATATGTTACAAAACGATATGTTAAATCGTAGATAGTTTGAATTATATGTTTTACATTTAAAAATGTAAAATAATATGCCAAAATCAAATCGGCTCAAATCAAATCAATAGCTTAAACTTGCGTGCAGCCCTTGAAATGCTTACAACGTGATGAGCTTATATCTCGCACAATGTTTAACCAGCTGTTCAAACAGATCAGTTAAGATTGTGTTAACAGTAAGTCTTATTAGAAGACCTTTTGTATTATGACTATTACACTTTAGTAATTTCACTTTTGTTTAGATAAGTTCATCCCAGGTGATGGTATCGTTTAGGAAAAATAAACAGAATACATTCAAACAGAATGCCAGGTCTTCGGCAAAATCTGCAGAGATCTTTGCCTCTTGTGCTTACGTGTCCCAAGCTCTAATAAGCTTGGGGGAAGCTATATAATATAGAAACACTTCCCCTTTTCCCGAGTCTTATTTTAAAATAGTAAGTTCATGAGATCTAAAATTACTTTGGTTATTCATGATTTTGATTTATTCTTATCACATCATGTATTTCAAAGAGACCAGATTATATTTTCAAAAAATATGCTTCCACGATTCCGAGTTTATATTTATTAATTTGTATCCTTGAACATAATATTCGAAGAATTCTCTCTTCTATTTCGAGACAAGATAAATGTTTTATTTTTTATAAATTTATATTTTATCTCTGTGCTACATTTAAAAACAATCCTTGGTGGTTATAACCTTTAGTTCCATACAAATAACTTCGATTTAGAGAAATTTGTTTTATAATTGATTCCAATATAGCCGAATTTCAAAACGAGTTTAAAACTTTGATATGTCCTAATTTAACACTCTTTTATTACTTATATAAAAAGAACGAACATGAGATCTGAGATATTCTTTATTTTTGCACATTCTTTACTTGATCCCATGATGTTTATACTATTTTTCTGTTCAACCGACGCAGAAAACGGCAACTTTGTTTGACACAGCAGAACGAGAGTTGACACTTTCCACCCAGAAGCGAAAAAATATTTTACTTGTTACAAGAACACGAACAGCCAAGTAATACGTTTGCTTCAATCCAATAATATTTGTAATACCTACATTAAAAAAAAAAGTGCTAAAATGACACTTACATTGTAAACATCCCAAAATATTAAGACACAGGTAAAATTTATTTGATTTCGATTTTAGGGTGAAAACAATAACTTCAATCAAAAAGGTAAATTCGACATGTGAATAAAATAAACGATTTAATATTGTATATTTTTTTTATGTACCTACATATTTTTTTGATTGACATAATCAATATTTATTAATAAATGATAAACAAAAATGTTGGAAAAATATTTAACAAGAAAGTAATAATTTATAAAATATTTTCATTCGATTGACAAATTATATTTGAATGGATGGCTTCCTTGAATTTGATATTATTTCTGTATTTTCAATATTAAAAAGTGCGATTCGAATAGGAGCAAAAAAATGTGTACGATAATATGGTTTGACACATCCGAGATTTATGGTGGTAAAGTTTTAATAATTTTAAGTACATTTTTTTTTGAGAAATGTTAAATAAAAAAGACAAAAATGATTCATATAAAACATATGGTCAAAAGCTTTTATTTTTCGCGAAATTCAATCATGTTTTGAAACAAACTTTGCGTATATCATCTCGAAACGAACGTTGATTAACAGCATTTTTAATACAATATGTGCTTAAAACATAGGTAAAACGAACGTTCCAAGTTAACCTTAACAGGGATAAAAAACGAGCATATCCTTAGAAAGTATACATTTATGGTTATTTAACTGTTTTATTCTTTGATGAAAAGTACTTGTAACCTTTGTACAAGTGCATAATATTAATTACTCTACTTAAAAAACTACTTCGTTTAATGGATTTTAATTTTTTTGTTATTTGTGGGTAATTTTACATTCTAGAATTAAAAGTGAATAATGTCACAATATGTTACATGTTTCAGTCCTGAGTGACTTTAAAAACTTTTCATGTGCACTATGTAGGGTGCCTCAAAATAAACGTAATGTATTGAAACAAATCGTAATGTATTGGAGTGGATGGATATTTTCTACTTTTTAGTGCAATAAAAGGTTATCTCTTGAAAAGTATTTTTATTTTAATTCCGAAACCAGACCTCCACATTCTTGAAACCTAATAGAGCTAGGTTAATTTTGATCATAAATTTGAAAAATATGGCCCAAATTTAGTAGAATTACATACTTGGTTTATCAAAATTGGATAAAATTTCGATGTAATAGAGCAAAATTAAATTTTTTGGATTTTGATGACGTCATCAAGTTCAAAAATTCGATTTTTTTAAATAACACAGGCAATTTTGATCCGATCTTATTGGAATTTTTTTTGAAACCCACTAATTTTGGGTCATTCTTTTCAGCTGTGTTCTCAGTTTTTCGCTAGTTATCACTTATGTGCTTAATTCCGTTACCAGGCCTCCACATTCTTGAAACCTAATAGAGCTAGGTTAATTTTGATCATAAATTTGAAAAATATGGCCCAAATTTAGTAGACTTACATGCTTGGTTTATCAAAATTGGATAAAATTTCGATCTAATAGAGCAAAATTAAATATTTTGAATTTTGATGACGTCATCAAGTTCAAAAATTCGATTTTTTTAATAACACAACCAATTTTGATCCGATCTTATTGGAATTTTTTTTGAAACCCACTAATTTGGGGTCATTCTTTTCAGCTGTGATGTCAGTTTTTCGCTAGTTATCACTTATGTGCTTAATTCCGGGACCAGGCTTCCACATTCTTAAAACCTAATAGAGCTAGGTTAATTTTGATCATAAATTTGAAAAATATGGCCCAAATTTAGTAGAATTACATGCTTGGTTTATCAAAATTGGATAAAATTTCGATGTAATAGAGCAAAATTAAGTATTTTGAATTTTGATGACGTCATCAAGTTCAAAAATTCGATTTTTTTAAATAACACAGGCAATTTTGATCCGATCTTATTGGAATTTTTTTTGAAACCCACTAATTTTGGGTCATTCTTTTCAGCTGTGTTGTCAGTTTTTCGCTAGTTATCACTTATGTTCTTAATTCCGGGACCAGGCCTCCACATTCTTGAAACCTAAAAGAGCTAGATTAATTTTGATCATAAATTTGAAAAATATGGCATAAATTTAGTAGAATTACATACTTGGTTTGTCAAAATTGGATAAAATTTCGATATAATAGAGCAAAATTAAATATTTTGAATTTTGATGACGTCATCAAGTTCAAAAATTCGATTTTTTTAATTAACACAGGCAATTTTGATTCGATCTTATTGGAATTTTTTTTGAAACCCACTAATTTTAGGTCATTCTTTTCAATTTTCGATATTTTGAAAAATACGCTAGATATCGAAAAATTATATTCTTACTTTCGTCAATATCGTCTTAAACCGTCAAGTCATTAAATAATTCGCAATCAAAATTGAAAATATCAATTTTTTTAATTTATGCCCCCACTATCGTGTTTATGCACCCTTAATACCGTGAAAGGTACTAGAGCTTTGATATTTGTGATAAAAATATTCTAAAGGTACTAGAGCTTTGATATTTGTGATAAAAATATTCTAAAGATTTTTGTTTATAAAACATATTTTTCTTTATAACTACATTATCCGAATGGTGTCATTGTAGAACACCCTATATAACAAACACTCTTTATATGATTAGCATATATACTTTGTATGATGCATGTTCTTTTATTTAAAACATGATCCTTATTTCAAAAACACACATTATAAAATCTTTTATTATATTTTATAACTCGTAAAGTATCACGTGATCATGTTTTATTTATTTCCATGTTAAAACATGTAACAATTTTTCCCATCTTGGCAACTTGACGTACACAACGTATATGTATACTTAGAATTGTGATAATTAGGTCAGGACAACAACCATATACATTTTATTTTTTCTTGCGTGTTCTTAGAAAACTATATTCGTTATTACAAGAAAAATGATGGTAATATCGATATACAACCATGGCATAATTGTTAATTTTAAGAAACTAACCAACTACAGCCCGGAACCCGTTTTCAAAAAAAGGTTACTTACAAGTTAAAATATGAGATCTTGCTTCAGAAAACATAAAAATTTTTACGAAAATATTTAATTGGTGTTCTAAGGATAGGTAATTATATTAAAATGAAAAGTAAAGCATTTTGATATTTTACAAGATATTACACTGTCATTCATACGATTCAAATCGGTACTAAATATTACCTACAATTAATCATGAGCAAATTTTACCGTACAATTTTTGCGGGGTATATATATATATATACATAAGTAGCTTTGCTCTGACTAGAAATCAACGCAGAGAAAAACTTTTTCATGATAGTACATAATGTGAAACTCGTTATTTAGTTTCTAGAGACGATGTATATAATCACTAAGAAACTATTAACCCCTAAGACGTGGTTTAATAGGGAATAATCTTGATGTCGAATTAGCCATATTACCCATAAAAATGTAAAAGTAAGCTTAATACCATGACAAAAGAAATTAAAGTTAAAATTGATTAAAAAATGAAGAAGTTATAAGCAATCAAAGATTGCATTCAAAGGTTGTCCATCTCCTTTTAGCAAGACAAAGTTTTATATGTAATCTCTATGACGATAACCATATATGACGTCACTAGTGGGTATCTTTTTCTTTAATTTGATTACGAATATTAAATATTCATATCTTGCATATACTAGTAAAGATTTTTAAAAATCAATTTCACTTTTCTGCACGTTCAGTTAGAATTCTTCTCCTGAAGTGGTAAAAAAATTTAGTCCGATCCCCTATTGGTGAAACAGTGAAATTCTCCGTTGGTGGATATTTTACAACTTAAAGTAAAAGATTGAAATAATATACATTTTAAAGATCTTAAAATCCTCTATAGAACATTGAAAATCTTGTTCAAAAATGAACCATTTTCGATAAAAATAGTATAAAATTTTTAAATATCTTCCAGTACCTGTACCATTTAAATCCTTTTTTGTTTCCACCTTTTTCAGTTTCCACGCAACGGGGGATGCTAGCATGAAACACTATGCTAGAATGATAATTAAGGGAGTGTTTCATATTTTATGATATATCATTATTTTGAATTATTGAAGCAAAAATTATTGAATCAAAAATGTTTAGTTTTTATGAAATGTTATACATAATAATAAACTTTTTATTTATTTGTTTTAAAACACGGACATAGACACTACCTTTGTGAAATGGGATCAGCCATTTTTAAATCCCAAATGACTACTATTCATTCAATACCAGACTAGACATTATGTCAACTATGATAAATATGATTGGTCCCAAATAAATTCATAAACAAATTATTAACATTCATTTATGTAACCATAAATATAACGTATTCATTACATGATAGAGCAGAAAACAAGATACCTCTATGAAAATGTATTAGTTAATTTTGTTTTAATTAAATAAATGAAATATCACCATAAATGCTAGTTTAAACAAACGAATATGCTAGTAGCACAATTTTAGTTGTGACTATTTCTGTATCCTGGAAAAAATAGAATTGTTTCACAACTGCGTGGAGAAAACCTCTCATGATTATTATAAAAATTTTATCCTAGTTCTTTGGTCGGTTATTGATAATAACCGAGTTTGGTAGCGTTATTTCTGCAGGAATGAGAGTCGGAGATGAAAATCTATTTAATACAAATATAATATCCTAGATGACCCGTTGTATTTCGTTTCACCTTTTATTTATTTCATTGTAACCATTGATCGATTATTAATCCTAATTAACGTGCAGTTCCAATTCATTAATAGCTACACTATGTTTAGCTCACCTGCTAAGTCCGTTGATCTCACCCGCAAACTTACTCCTTGCTTAGCCCGCCTGCAAAGCACTATCTCTCGGGCAGGACTTCGGCTTTTGGCCTGGCTGAAATCTTCGGAAGTGGAGCTCGCTACGCTTGCATATAGATCTAATCAAATACCTATTCACAATACATGAATAATAATAAATAATATCTCAATAGTAATCAAAAACCTGTTCTCAAATCTAAATCAATATGGTGGAAGCGCAAATAAATACATAAGTATATAATAAGGACATATAACGCATATATTTATATGCGTTTCCACCACTTATTATTAACCTGACCACCCATTACCCACCTTAAATATTTAGAGTACTTTTACTACAAACAAGCCTTTATTTAAAGTTGCTTCCTTGCACGTACTCCTTTTAACTTTTCCAATTAATATATCTTTCAAGTATTTTTATAACAACAATACAAATAAATTGTAATTTTGCATATACATATACCATTATTATCTTATATTCAGGACATTAAATTTCCATGATGATGATTACGATAAAAAATTTCCATACACAAGAAAAAATATTTTATATATGTCGTAAACTATTTTGCTATTGTTATGTAATTGACATTATTGTTGTTCACTTTGAACAATAATGCCATTTTATACACTATACATTGTTATTCATTTGAAATAGTATCTATAATAAGTAACATACATAATTCAATATTATAAAATCATCATTTTCTTGAAATTTATGTAAAATAAAAATCAAACTATAGTGGATGAGACCACTAGAGATAAGACTAGTAGCTTTCTACTCATGAAAGTATGTTTAATGTCTTAGTTTTCTATTTTGCTTAGAATAAGTAATAAATATTTCCATTTTATTTAACTTAATTTTGTTTAGTATTTACTTTATGTGTGTGTTATAAGTTTGACTGCTATTTGTGTCTGTCTGTCTGTCTGCCATTCTATCTATCTCTATGTCTATCTGTAGCTTCGTAGCTACTAAACAGATGAACCGATTTATATGTTTTTTGTTTCGTTTGAAAGGTAACTTAATGGTGAGTGTTTTTAGTTGTTTCAAGTGCGAGTTAACTCGTGTTTTTTTTTTTAATTTTGTATATTTTACTTGTTAAGAGTCAAATCGTAATACCCATTAAATTCGCTGAACATATGCAAATCGAATCACAATACAATATTACGGCCAATATAAAAATCAGTGTAGATATCAGTATTAAGGATCCCAGAACGGTAATACTAGAAAATAACCATTCAACGGAAATTAATTATCGAAGAAAGAAGTACTATCGTTCTTCTTTTTACAAAAAATTTTGAAGAATCAAATCTGTTCAAGCCTTAAAAATGATTCATGATTACAAATTTTAAAATCCAAATTCCAAATTTTACGCATGTACTTCAACTTTTATGTTAATAAATTAAACCAAAAAAAAAATTTTTTTCCTAAGGAAATTATGGAAGGTATGAATAATTATGAGATGAAATATTTCCATTTTACTAATATAATGGAAAAAATTTGACATTAAGAGGTATCCCATTTCTCTAAAACCTTCCAAAAATTTATTTTATGGAAAAAGTATTGACCATAGCAAAAACGACAAACACATCAACTGCAACGTCAATACAATTGTAGACATCTCAAAACATAGATGATCATAAAATTCCAATTTTCATTTTCATGATGAGAATCCCTAATTTTGTACCAGAAAGTCAAAAATAAAAACTAGAACATTATCTATTCAGTTGATGATATTGTGTTGTTGTTCGACGTACATGCAGATAGATCCTCGTAGCTAGTTGGTTTAACGGTGATGTAAAACGGTTTGTTACTCAATTGTGTATATTGACAACTATATACTTAATATCGATAAAACTAATCTACTTTTATTGTGTCTATATATCTATTGTTGTAATAATGAAAATGTATGCATACTAAAATGGTACTGGGTTTATATTGTTATTTTTGGTACGGGAGCTTACAATGTTTTCGAAAGTTTCTTTTAAGCCGGCGAAGTTTCAGACATTTCTTTTATTATTGAATTTATGAAAAGGCGAATCATGTCTTACATTTGAGAGTAATAAAGTAATTCAATTTCTACCTGGCAAATTAAAATTACATTCTTTCGCAACTACAAAAATATATAATATATTGTGTGCAACTGCTGCTTAAAAATTTGATAATATAGATATCGCTCTTCAATCATCAATACTCTAACTAAATATGATTATGATTATTTTTTAATTTTAAATCGGCATTGCTCGGGTATAGTTTGTATAAATACAATTGCATTACTTTCAAAATAAACACTTTAAAAAAAAATTTGATTAAATGTAATACATTTTGCCTATATTTTTCGAGAAAATGTTTTAAGCGACTTGAAATATTCGTTTATAATATGCCTTTAAGTACTATACAAAATTTTATGTACGCGCATAAATAAAGCATATGTGTAAACAACAAAAATATGTAACAAAAAAAAAAATGTATGTTCAAGAAGTGGAATAATCTTCCATAATGATATTTCGACTTAAACAATCGGTCGAATAAATTCCATCATTTCGATGGTTGAGTTTATCATATTAAGAAAGTTGTTCATACACCTAGAAGAATAGGAAAAAATATGCTTACAAATCAATCATTAATTTATTACAGGATTGCCAAGTTAATTTATAAACAAAAGATTATTCTAATGTTTACAATTTATTTTTTTATCCAAAAATACCGTAATAACTTTTGGATATCAGAAGCTTCGGACTTGTAACTTGGCAAAGGCAGTGAGTAACTTATAATAAACAGAAATTGCTTCATGGGAAAAGATGAAATGGCTGACATAGCCTCTAAATATTTTCTCTAGTTAACATTAACCAAATCCAGACAAATGTCGAGATAATTTTGCTCTATTAACTTTTCTTTAAGTAGCTTCGACTATACTTAAGACCAATTTATTATCAAATTAACTCAGATCTGCAGTCAAGACGAGCTTAAAGTTATTCTCGGATTTTTCCAGAAACTGCCTCCCATTTACAAAAAAAAGTACTAGACGAAAGATTTTTCATTATTTCATATTTTCATTTTTCATTCTCCGTGTTTTACAAAGAAGTGTTAATTTTCAATTATGCATTAATTCGTCATTAATGTTATTTGATACATTTTTCTATTGCTTGTGGCTGTATATATGTCCTTTGTCATTGGCAGACTGTAAAAAATTGGTTATATTTTGTTGTTACGTTTTGCTTGTTATATTTTGGTCTGACGGAATGTGAAAAGCCTGCCATTTCAAAATTCCCCTAGTGTTTCAATAATGAACTTTACGTTAAGATACTGTGAATGTGAAACATACATGTGCAATCAGAATGGTCGTTTTTTCTGACTTCCTGAATTTTGCTAAAACCAGGTTTAAATTTCTAGCTACGCATACTGACCGATTCATGCAGTATAATAAATAAAATATGTAAGTAAATGATGAATGAACAATATATTTTGATGTCGAATGTTCGTATTTATGTAGACAGAAGAAATATGATGACAGTTGAATATGTTAAGAATGACATTCGGTTAGTATAAAAATGTCATATTTGTTAGACCATTTCTTTTTTTAACAGACAGCAACTAGGATGTCTGTGTATGGGTATATGAAAATGTATATTGTGTATATGAAAATTGGTGAAAACATATTTCCCTAAACTATTTAACTCTTCCGGATATGTACCTACCGTCATTCATACTCAGTAATAATAGTATATTTCGTTATAATAAATGAATGGAATAAAAAGCCTTTGCATACATAAATATTTTCTATCTGCCTCTCTTGTACTGTTGTATGTTTGAATCCATTTGTCCATTTTCCCGTAGAATATTCTATTAAAATATTTTAGTTTACTTTTCATTTTATAATTTAAAATCAACTGGTATTTAAATTTTTTTTTTTCACTATGGAAAGATTTAATACAATTGTAATAAAATTCAAAGTGGTTTTTTCAGACAACTTTTTTTCAAATTTTGGACATAGGATAATTTTTAATTTTAGCGGGATTAGTACTTTATTTTTGATGGGCGCTCCCTCTTTATCATTTGGAAGCGACAAATTAATTTCTGCACAAAGAAATAACTATTGACACCTTCGCAAAAAAATTCACGGCACAATATATAAAAATGAATCACCATGAATAAAAATATTAAAAGACTTTTAAATCATGACTGTATTTTTTTCTTCGAAAGTCATCAAGTCAACTTCAAACTGTTTACAGTCGATTGAATTATGGAGTTATAAAAGCATGTATCACACACACATAAAATTTTGTTTGATTGACGTCTTTTCAACGAAAATAAAATGAATGAAAATCTTTCTTTTTTTTTATTTAATTTGTTTCAAATTTATATGACTGATTACTGTTATAGGCATATTATAGGCAAATATTATTTTTGGATCTTAAAAAAAAATTATCTTGGGAAAAGTTTATTAAAAATTGAATTTTAATATTAGTTACTAGTTCATCATTTTAATTAGATTTTAAATTCTATAAATAAAAGTGAAATATACATTTTGTTGCCGAGATGAGCTTTCAGTTAATTTACTGAGCGCTCGCTGTAAAAGTGCTAGTACCGATACTCCATAAAAGATATCCATTTTTTTCAGAAACATCAGACGCCATGTGCTATCTTTACCTTTAATACGGCTTACTGAATGTAGGCTTACTTTGGCTGATAAAAATCTATTTTGTCCTCAGCCATAATCATTTTCTAAGACCGCTATTTCAAATGATCATAATAAATTGAAATAATAGATTATTCTCATTGTTACAGAATCACCGGAAGAGAAAAAATCGAAAGTACAAAAACCAGGTGGTGATGTTTGGGTGCTTGTTATTAAAAATTCCAAGCCTTCAGATTCAGGCTCATATGTATGTGAGAAGAATAGTGAAGATATCACACGATCATTTCATCAGTTAAGTGGTAAGTTATTGTCATTACCCGATACCGATCAGACCTGTAATTTTGATACATACCTCCGGAAACTCGATTTTATCCAATTTATTCATTTCTTGTTAACCATAAAATCTATATAACTTCTTTAGCCCTATCTTTTGGTGTAAATACATGTTATAAATAAAATTAGTGGCAGAACATTAGACTCCGCTATCGGAGTCCAATGTTCTTCCACTAAGCTACTGGGTCTCTGTGTAAATGTAAAATATATTTTCAATAATTATAGAATGACATGGATATTGTCATATTTTTGTAACATAAGTCTCTCTCTCTCTCTTTCTATCTTCAATAACTTATATTTCCCTCTCAACTTGATCACACTTTTCGTAACAAGATTGATCACCCATATTCGTTACATTCTGATCATAGTTTTACTTCAACAATAAACTCTGTTCTCTATTGGACAAAATCAAATTTTATAAATTTATAAAGACTCCATTTCTTTCAATGCCTGCTGTTTATTACCAAGGCGAAAATCATTAATCTCCTTACCCAAGTATCTGTAGGGTACCTAAACAATTACTGTGTGTTTTATTTCAGTGTTATCACGTGCCCTTCAGCCACCAAACAACACAACTGATACATTTACCTATGATCAAACAGTCATTAAAGATGAAACTACATCAACAATTGGCAGTATACGTAATCATAATTACACTGATTGTTGTCTGAATGCAAATGTCTCCGATCAATGTTTAGGTTTTTGTAATATTGATAGTATATTAGATGGTACAACGGGACAAGATCCGGAAAATTGTGAAACAGACTTTCCATCAATTGTACGATGTATGGCTGATTATCGTAATCATGTACCATGTTGTCAAGAACAAAATATTCCTGATTTATGTCAAGATGTGTGCCGTGGTGAATATACTATGATAACAGATAATATTAAAACACATTTTTCATGTTCAGCGTACACCGAACAAACGTTAACATGTATTGCGACTGGTATTGGTAAGTTTTTCTGTTGTTTTCGGAAATAAATTAATTTTCAATCAAATGTCACAATGATATCAATTTTATCACATTATTGTGTGTGTTATTGTCTATCGTTTTACAGTAAATCAGTTGTCTGTCACATAGTTTTAAAATTAAACGATTTTAATATTATCTCCTTGTTTTTTGAAAATATCACCAAATACATTTTTTTTTAATAATTGCTGTAGGCTTTACGAAATCAGGAATTGTTTAATCTGCATTTTATGTTTCTGCAGATTTTATACCCAAAAATCAAACGAAATCAATTAGAAATTCAGTTTTCATTTCATTTTTATTAAACTCATTCAACATTTTGAAATGAATCTCACATACTTGCATATTGAGATATTGTATGGAAATGAATTGGAAATCAATCGGAATTAATCGTAAATTCAGTTTTCAATTATTTTTCTTAAACTTAAACAAAATTTTGATTAGATAAGTTTCCATGTGAAAATTTGGATACAATTTTTTATTAGGGTTCTATGAGATATGTGACAGCTTAGGATTAAGGAATTTTTTAGGAATTCCCTGTTGTTTATTGATGAAAAAAGATTCTATAATTTAATAATATAAATCTTTCAGAGTTGTTGCCATCACCACCAGAACGGGTTGAAGTTGAATCTATAGCAGAAAAAGCATTAAAAATCACATGGTCATTACCATTATCAAATGCTGACACAATCACCGAATATCTTGTAAATTTAACATCATTACGCAGCTTTGATGCACACTTAATTGACCCATCTGAAACAAGTGTCACACCTAAAACAAATACCAAAGAATCAATGCATATACAAATTAAAGTACCAAAATCATCAAACTTTACTGTGATCAATGATTTAAAACCATTTACAATGTATGAAATCACTGTAACATCTTTAAATAAACATGGTTCATCGTTACCATCATATACAGTACGAGCATTAACACAAACTCCCGGTAAATTACGTCCAACAGTACCAAGTGGAAAAGCCCCAAAATTACCAAATACACGAGAGTGTTGTATACGAAAAGGTATTACACACGATAAATGTGTGGATCGATTATGTGATCCAATTAAAGCCGCAGAAACTAAAGTAACTGATGTTATGATTTGTGCGCCGTGGGCAATTGATTCGTTTCAATGTTTGATGAATGGCATTGATCATACGCCATGTTGTAAGGAACGTGGATTACCTGAATTGTGTCAATCGTTGTGTAATGGAAATATTACTCAATTGGATCATAGTTATTTCAAGTAAGTATCCAGTTTTGGTGTAAATTTCCCATTTATTAATTAAAGAGATATTTAGTTTAAGCTGTATGTATCATATTAAAAATCGTCAATTATAATCGAGAGACCATGATGTAAATAAATATCGTATAAGTACATGATTAAAAGTAAACAAAATCATATGATATCTCAAGAACCGTAAATTTAACCGTTTTTGAACCAGTTGCATTGTTTCGTTAACAAATATTGAAAAATATTAAAAATTTGTTCTCCATTTGAGTGAAAATCATTTTTAAGGGTTGTTTTGAACCAGATATTATGAAATTGGTCTTAATTTGAGAGAAAAATCCATGAATTTTAAGATTCCCAGTTCTTTTGATTTTGTGTTAGAGCTATGTAGAATAGAATGTATGCAGGCCTGTGTCCAGGGATGGGGGTTCTGAGGAGTTAACTTTCCCATTGAGAATCTCTCCACATACATTTGCACTAGCAATATAATCCTGTAAATGTACATTCTTTAACTTCCTCTTTGAGCCCTGTATTTCAAACAGAAAACCAAGATCCAAGATCTTGGAAGTGAACAGATGTTTTTGATTCTGCGCATGATCCTGAATGGTATGGTAGCCAAAAATTATATGAGAAAAAAGGATTGCATTAAAGATTTAATGCATTTGCTTATCTCAATCTAATTTTTTGTTTTATTTGCATACAGATGTATAAAATATATGGGAGAATATACAAATTGTTTATTACAAGGATATGGTGTTGTACCAAGTAATCCAACCCGAGTACATTTAACCAACATTGCCACTGATTATGCAATATTACATTGGAATGCACCAAAAACATTAGGTGATACTGTGGATCATTATAATATACATATACGATTATTTGAGGATACAACACAATATGATGATGTAATTGTTAGTGATGAATATATGACCATACCAAATGTACATCCACCATATATTTTGGAGAATTTGCAATCGGATAGTGATTACGAAGTTTACGTGGAAGCGGCAAATGTACATGGTGTTGGTGAACCATCATCACGACTTGTTTTCCGGACACAAAGTAATGTAAGTCGTAATTTTTTATTTATTGAAAGTTTTATTTTTAAGTATTTTGACCCATTCACCATAATTCATTTATGTGGGTGTCTGTCTGTGGCATCGTAACGCCTAGACCGATGAACCGATTTTAATTTTTTGTTTGTTTCATTTGAAAGGTAATTTAACGAAGAGTGTTCTTAGCTATGTTTCAATTGCGTGCATAGGGTACCATACCCGAAAAAACTAAAAAACTTGCGATGATCTTCAAAATCGATTCAGTTTGGGAAAGGCATGACATCACAGATTATATTTTATTACATAAACACTATAATCTGTGCATGACATATAATTTTAACATATAATTAAATACTATGAAAATGAATGGTCAAATAAACCAGTACCAATTCATTTCGAAAAGTGAAATGGTAAAATAATTAGGTAATTTAAAAGAACAAACTCAACTCAAATATTTCAATTAAAATATTTTCAAAAATATGTCCCAAAAAATGAAAGCTCACTAAGCATCCTTTTCATCTCATCTGATGTCCTCGACCATCACTTTGATATTGATTTAAGAAGGAGTGTTATAACTTTAAAATGTTTATCTGTGTGTCTGTGTGTTTCGCAGTGCCTCCAAAAAGCTCAGCAAAAAATCATTTGAATATGCTGGAAATCTGTTGATACAAAATTTTTGAGTTAAGAGTATAATGTATAATGATCTCTATTCATTTTTCGTGTTCGCCATTCGGTCTATAAACTTCAGAGTTAGTCATGAAGTTAATATTAAACAAGTGAAAACAAACAATTGACTGAGTTAATTGTTGAAATACCATGCATAGTCAGTGTTGATTTCTTTATCACATCACACATACAAACATGTGACACATACATATCTGTTAATCAAGTATAGTACATATAATAAAATTTCCGCCTAATTGGCGCCCTCACGGGTATACAGTGATGTTTACGAAAAAATGTTTCAAACAAAAGTTGTTTAATTTTTGAAAAGGAACATTTAAACTTTTGTTCTATCTCTAACGATTTACAAGACCCAATTGACCTATGATGCTCATTTACGAACTTGACCTCACTTTTTACGTCCTGAGTACGCTGTAAAAATTTCAGCTCGAGATATTTTTTCGTTTTTGAGTTATCGTGTCCACAGACGGACGGACAGACGGACGGAAATGAGCTAATTAGGTGATTTTATGAACACCTGTGACAAAATTTTTTTCCTAGCATCATTATTTTTAAGCGTTTCAAACTTGGGACTAAACTTAATATACTATGTATATTTCATATATATATTACATGGTATAATAAGCTGTTATATTTCAATTCATTTTTAGACCATCTCAAACATTAAAAGAATAATTTTTACTAAAAATAAAAAAATGTTGTGAAGTAAATCCTATAATCCTGTTTTTTTTTTTGCAATATAAATCACTATTACTGTAATATTTTCTAGACAATTTTTTTACTCTTATGGATAAAACATTTTATATCGCAATGTTCTTATCTACACTTTTATATATTAAAACAGACTTTTCATTTTTTGTCATATTTATGAAATATTGATTTCAACTCATGCCATTATTAAATCATCGGAAAAAAATAGGAACAAAAATATAATAATATATTTTTTGGTGTTAAGCTTCAGGATATACAGCAATAATATTTATAAGTATGTACAAACTGATTCAGGAAAAGTGTTAGATACATCTAAGAAGAACAAAAAATTTTGTTTGTTTACAAAATCTGCTTTATCACCTCCAAAAAAATTTGTTAAAAAAACAATTCCCCTAAAGGAAGCTTTATACCACTCAAATAACCAGTTATTAAGTTTGATCGTTAAAAACGAAAATGGATTTTACTCTTTTTTGTAAGATATCAGGCACAAAGTACATCGACCCCACATAAAGAAGATCCATTTCTGAAAATTCGATGATCACGTCTGTCAAAAAAAGAAAAATGTAATTATCGGAGACAAAAGAAGAGAAGATAAAAATAGTTCCGATATGGAAATCGTTCCCGTAACAGAAGCAAGCCAAGAATCTCTTGTAATTTCGAACAAAGAAAGCGCAAGATTTTAATTTGAACTAAAATAGCCATTTACTATAAGTAGGAACGAAACTATACCTACCTACTATTCTATAAAATCCATATCAAAGCAAATCGATCTGGTGCAGGCATAAATCATAAGAAATCTAGATTGTTGCTCTAGCGCATCCATTAATCAGATGTACCCTAGATCTGTAATCCCTCTGAACTTTCTATTTTCGATTATAAACAAATGTATCCCAATTTCCATTGTAGACCGAGACTCTCAAGTTGTAAATGTTCACAGGTTTTTACATCGCACACCTTTTCGTGGTTGTAAGATAAGCATTATTTATCGAACATTGAAAATAGCGCTATTGCTGAAACACTCGATAAACATGCCTCTGTTGAAAATTTGAATGATTTTATGCAAAATGAATAAACATTTGAAAAAAAAAAACAGTTTTTTTTTTCAGCTAAAACATAATAAATTAGGTTACTAAAAATTTTTTTTTTTTCAGTTGTCATCATAATTTGATAATAAAATACTTTTTTTTTTTTATATTTTAAAACATTTGGGAAAAAACTTGAGTGTTGTTGATTTGATTGTTTTATCTCTGAAAACCCTTAAAGAAAAATTATGTGTAACATACATTTTTCATAAAAAATATTTCTTTAAAAAGATACCCTATAAGAAGATAATCCATACGCAAAATTAAAAAACAATATAAATGGTTTTTCTTCAATTCTACAAAAAGTTAATTTCGAATGTGTAATAAAATTATTTTTAAGTTTGAGTATTGTAGGTATATGAAGAATATTGTAGGTCAATACATCGTTACAGTGATTCTAAAAATTTATTTCCTTGATATAATTTGTCAAATTTGAAATGAATTTATGTAGTAATCCTTACCATAACATCAAAAAGATATCGATTTGATTTCCTTCAAATCATCTTATAACGATGATTATCTGTGGTCTTGATGTCAGCCTTTTTCCTGACATCAACGAGGAAATCAATATCTACTTAGCTATCAATGTCTGCTTGGCTTTCACAGATGAACTTTCACTGAAGTAGTAGAAGTTATGGAATTATACTTGAGATTAATAAAATTGAAGGATATACATAATTGTATATTTTCGCTGCTCATTATTTTCTAAGACGTTTTTAAGGTAGTTCATTTGTTGTAGCCAATTCATACTCTTATATTCGTGCACCATTTGTGACAACAGTGTAAACTACAAAGACATTGTATCTATACATAATATACACTGCTGCAAATTTATAAGTTATTTTTTGCTTATCTCATCAATAAATAGAGCAACAACCGTTTTTTCTAGGTACTAAATAACTTTGTCGTAAATTAACCTTTTCCGAGATAAAATTTCTTTTTTTGTATACTTGGTATACCTTCAGCGGGTTAATTATGCACATGTTGATTGTTAAGATCTCATTCCACAGGCGGGAAAAAATTTCCTTTTTTTATTAAATAGAGAATACTTTTATTAATTTCAATTTTATTGAGTAAAAAAGAAAAGCCATTTGATGAATAAATTACCTTAAAGTTTTTTAAATCGAGTTGAAGGAATAAAGTTTAGAGGACGTAGTAGATTCAAAGAGGTTGAGAAATTGTGGGGTGTAGTAGGACAATGATATTAGGTGCTGTATGTACAATCAGAGTTATTATCCAATTAAAATAAATTTTTAAAAATTATTTTTGAACAATGTTGGAATCGTTAAGTAACGACTAGTTTTTCTACAGTTTAATAGGATGGTTTGTATATCATATAAAGATTGAGTGAACCTACCTTGTCGGAGTGATCCACCAAATATAAAATTCAACATTCGTGAATTTTTAAAGACTTAATAATTTTACTAAAAGCAATTTATTTAATGTTGTGTAAATATTTGAAAATAGAAATTTTGTGTAATACATGTATATGTATGAAATGTGGATGGATGTTTACGAGATGAGATACTTTTTCATCCATATTTTATTTCATTCAATAACAGTATTTTAGTTTACAATTTATTTATTTTAAATTACATTTTCATTTAATTTGTTTTAATTTATATACAGTTTGGTGGTATAAATACATTTTGAAATAAGTTTCAATTTATATTACAAAAATTGTTTTTTAAACCAATAAATAATGTTTATTTAAATATATGTGTATTTTATACAGAGGGTTTCAGAAAGACTGTCCTGAAAGTATTCTGATTTTAATTTTTCATTTCGCCTTTTTTATTTGAAAACTTATTATATTCAATTTCAATTTATATTCTATTATTCAATTCAAAAATTAAAAAAAATAAAACAAAACAAAAATAAAACCGGCTTCAAAACAAAAACTTTTCCAAAACAAATAAATATGCACTAAAAAGTAAAAAAATAACGATAATATAATGTAGCTAGAATTATTGTTATTTTTGGACTTTGGTGTCAGCCAAGGAAACAAGTCTGACAGAACATTTTGCTTCATTAGCTTGGCTGACACCGACTCCAAAAATAACAATAATTCTTGGAAAAGTTTTTCTTTTGAAGTCGGTTTCTTTTATTTTGTAATTTTTAGTGAATCTGAAATACACTAACTAATTTATCACTAAAGATAGAATCATTGAAATCGGTTGGCGTGGAATATTAAGTTATTCGTTCTCTTGTCTCATGGTTGCCGTTGTCAGAACTGGACCAAAATGAAATAGGGCCATTGGGAAGCAAAAGCATTCAAATCCATAAAGAATCATCAAAATCGATTCACCCAGTCGAAAGTTCTGAGATAACACGCATAAAAGAAATACAATCGAATTGACAACCCCCTCCTTTTTTGTTTGAAGTCGGTTAAAAATAATATAATCATCCATTTGAAGATCATTGGTTGGTAATGGGGAAGTGTTGAGAAAAAAAAATTTACTTCTGATTTCCATAAATAAATAAAAATTATTTCTTACATTTAACGCAAATAAGTTCCAGTTTTTCTACTTATAAAATTTGTCTTTGTTAAAAAAGAATATTTTGCCAATATTTTCTGAAATTATACTTCTGAAACAAACCATTACATAGAAATAATTATTGCTGTTGCAATATTTATTACTCCTCTTAAAACATTCTGTAGAAGAGAAAATTATTTTTAGATTTTTTATTCAATTTTCGTACTGAATAAACTAGTTTCCATTATTATTATATGATTAAACAGCCTGTTGAATATGATAGCCCTTCCTGAACAAATCACTAATTTAAACGAAAATATAATTGGATGTTATATAAAACCATTGTCATTTGTAAAAATATAAAACTCTATTATTTTCTTCAGTAACTATTGACTGTGAATTCCAGAAGCTCTTCGAATCTGGAACCTAATCGAATTGTTTTGATTGACCAAAGAAAAGACAAATAAAAATAAGGTTTGTGTCTCAAGATAAGTAATCTTCGTTCATCCGGGGATCAAATTAGCAAAGTGGTTCAGATTTACGTATATAATTTAATACGATAAAATAATTTATACTCATAGATGGATGGCTATCGTTTATAATTTTGAGAATATATAGAATAACATTGGTCAAATCCATATATCTTAGCAGAAGCTCTGTGGGCTTCGAAAGTTTAATTTGCGAATTCTGAACAATGGAATGGTCAATTATATATCCTCTATATCTCTCTGCTCTTTGAAGATAGTTTTGGAACACTCTGTAATGTAATAGACAATGTGATTTGTATTTAAAAATCTTTGAGAATTTAAGTGCATATATTTTTCAAATTTTCGATTACGAAAATTGTTTCAAATTTGCATCTGACAAACTTGTAGCTTCATAAAACCCGGTTATAAGAAACTTGAAAATTTTATAGTTTTTTAAACTGATATAGACAGTACAAAATCAAAATGATATTTGATTCCTTCATTTTGATATTAATACCATTGTATTGTCTCATTTTTCAATACATATTTTTGAATTCCACAAAACCAACAAATTTCAATAAATATTTTTGAATATTAAAATATTGAAATTGTTTGGTAATAAATAAAATGAACATATCCAATTGTAAACAACGTTACTAAAACAATTTATCTAACAAAGTATATCATAAAATTTATGGCTATTTCGATTATTGTACACAATAACATATCAAAAACTATCCATAAATTAATGACGAAACCTTATTTTACAAACCAGTAACTGCAACTTTTACAGAACTCTAAATTAGTCGGACAAATTTCCAGTTTATTTTATTAACACAAAACTTTTATTTTTCTGCTAACCCTCAATCTTCAATTTCACCCACCGATTGGCTCAAATCGCCAACGAAAGAAGGTCCCCGAAAATACAAACACAGACATCAATCTTAAAGTGGTGTTAATATGTTTCCTTGTCTATGAAACGTAAATTTATGCTGAAAATTTCGATTGAGATTTTCAAACCGGTAACAAAATTCCCTACAATAGGAAGTCAATAATATGACGATTTAATATATGCTGAAAAATTAACGAATATAGAATTTAGACGGATTTTGCAAACTAAGGTATCAATGAGTATCCCACTCAATAAAATTTCGAATAATTAATAATTTTGTACTAGAAATATTCGAATAAATATGATATTAATGTTTTTCATAACTACATGTATACTCAATGTCACAAAAAATGCTCGTTTTAAAACATTCTAAGTGTTACTATTATAACATAACATATGATGAGTACGCTTAGAATGTTTTAACTGTGGCACTTTTTTTGACAGTGAGTGTACGTACATTGTAAACCTATGTTAACCACTCATTTCATAGAATCATTATTATTCTGTACAAAATAATTTCATTGAAAATATTTTAATAAAAATTTTTTTTGAAAAAATTACAACCAACTTAAAATAAATGCACAAAAAAGTATTTAATTAATTAATTTCCTTACATTTACAATTCAATCAATCAATTTTTAGTTAAAAATATGATTGACGTTGATTCCAAAACGTAATTTCACACAAGAAAGTTTTGAAATCGGTTATTTTTTTTCTCCATCTTTAGTGATTTTATGACATCTAATTTCATATATTTTTCTTAATTGATGACCAAAATCACCTTGAATTTTACAATAAAATTTTATTCATTAATTGTTATTCACCGCCTCCCTCCCTCTCAAGGGTAGAATTTTTCCTTTAAACACGACCACTTAAATTTAAACACGACCTACATATAGAAAGTACTAAAGTCACTGAAAATTGATAACTTTTTAAAAATGGACACTTCAATTTTCTACTCCTCTCCTCCTTCTTCTTAAGAGGTGAATTTTATAATCATAGAAATTTAAATGGAACCATCTCGAAAGTGTAAGTTATTAAAATCGGATCACACGCACAAAATAGAGTTGAATTTATATGATCTTGTTTTTTGTCGGTTAAAAATACATTTATAAAATTCTTTCAAAGCTAATAAATCAAAAATTGATTTATGATATTTTTCTCATTCCCTTTAAAATAATTATACAGGCTGATTTTTATAAAAAGTCTCCACCCTTTTTCTTCGCAAACAGAATGGAATATTATTATTATTTTTTTTTTTTTTGATATCTACAAACCTACTGCTCTGTTTCTTTCAACTAAAAAGCAACTTTTACTGTGACTCAATTTTTGGTACCTGACTTGGTATTTTCAGGTATAATGTACATATTCTTATTTTTGATCCAAAACAATCACAAGTAAATTTAATTTAATTTCTGAGGATGCGAATTCCTTCAGTTATCAATTTGCTAACGGCCTTTTTTTAATACTTGTGCAGTACTTAAAACCAATAATTAATTATCAACAAAAGAAATACGTTGATTTTTTTCTTATTTATAATGAGTAAAAAAACATAAAATTTAGGAATTTTTAGAAAATGTCTACCATAATTAATACAGAATTAAAGAGGCAACTTCTCGCGTTTACTACTGAGGAAATGTTTTAAAGACCAGTAGTTTATTTTAAGGTAACTAAAATTTATGTAAAAATGCTTTTAAAAAATTTTTTGTGTATACATAATTCAAAAATAAATTGCAAATTAAAATTGGATACATGCTGCAATGGTGTGGCATTTCATGCAAATAAATATAATTTTTATGCAAAATTAATAGTAATTGATCACACATATTACTTTTTTTCAATATTTAATGTTTTAATTTACAGTTGAGTAGATAAATATTGTATCTATAATATCTGTACTATCTACTATACGGATTGCATTTACAGGCTGTTACCATTAAGGCTAGCCATTCATTCATTCAAAATATAATTTACCGTTTAAGGTTTTTACAGCAAAGCGAGACTAACTAGTGACTCAAGCATGAATTTCACATCACCATTAATTTCTCGTGCGTATGTCACTATGTTTAAATTTATACTTAGGCAAGCCAATTACACCACACGTTGTGGATTTCGATACTTTGACAAATAAGCTTTATTTAAAGTAGGCAAGCCGACAGGCAAAATATAATTATTTGAGAATAGTTTTTATTAGAAACAAGAATCATCAAAATTCAAAAGTTCGTCGTAACAGTCAAGTTGGTGCCCATGAAAGTACTATGGCTTGTCAATATAAACACACTTTTTGCCGTTTGGCATTGCAATTAGTGCAAACAAACTCCAATTCAACAAATTTCTTCTTAAGTCATTTAAGGCATTAATAATCTATATTCCAGCTACACTGGAATTTCTGAGAGTATCACCATTTGATTGCGGTTAACGGTAACAATGGCTATTCTTGAAGATAACAGAATGTATATTACTTGCTTACAGGAATTGTTTTAAAATATTAGGTAATTGAGTATAATATTATTATACTCAACGCTTCCACCACAAAATCTTACATGGAGGGAGGAACGTACTTGTGATATTACAAGACAGATATGGTCTGAGTACAATCGCAGCCGTTCCGAAGATATTATATCACTTCCAAGGGATTCTGTTCGCAAAGTTGTTGCGGCTTTTACATGACACAACTGGAGTGGCAGGCATTCTGTACGCCTGGGCCTGGCCGTGTATCACGACTACTGCAGGAGCTGCCACAGTGGTCAGGAAGAGGAGACAATCTCTCATCTTCTCTGCAACTGCCCAGCTCTTGCCATGAGGAGATGAACTTACTTGAGCCAGCCTCTTTTTCCAGTCCTGCTGTTCTTAAACAGCTCCAAATGGTTGATGGAGTAGTGATCGGAGATGGGCCAACCCTTTGTCGGTATCATAATGGACCCTATGGTCTAAGTGTGTCCCACCCTAGGACAGCCACTGTAACCTAACCTAACCTAATCTTCCACCACAATTTTGTTTTTCAGCAATTTTTGAATTGAATTTTATCGTTTTATTTAAGATGGGCCTAATAATTCGTTACACATACGGTTATGGTCTCGATTAGTATAGAAAACATTTTTAGGCAGCTAAACCAAATCCAATTTAAATAATGTTTTATCACTGTCACAAATCACATTTTACAAATGTTCTCGTTCGAACTAACTACACATATATGTATATATTTTGTAAACTGAAAATAAAAAACGGAATACATTGAAAAAAGTTATATGGACAGTTTTTTTTTTATCTTTTTGTAATGTATCTTTCTCATCTACTAGCCCCATATTAACTCATACTCTATGACGCTACCCCTACTTTATAAAAAAAAAAAGAGAGCTAGTTATTTGTTAGATTTCCAACAGTAAATGTTGTAAAATATATATTGAGCTAATTTCAATAAAAACATTTTTCCCGTTTGTTGATTCAACTATTTTTATTTTCAATCAATGTAAAATTTATACAAGATGTATAAGTAAACTGGATATGAATAATATAATATTAATTGGACAATTTTCCAAGTAAATCCTATAGCTGATAATTTCCAAAGGAAGTTTCAGCTCAAACCCCAAGCTAAGAAAGAACATGTATTGTTGCTATTTACTTAACTCTATCTCCTGGACTATGAGATTTTAAAGAGTCCTACGTGAAAAGTCTGAAACTACAAGTTATTTTTGCCTCATCCAGGAAGTTTGAGATTCCAAGTTATTTTTGTCGATAATTTGTCCAAGTGAGACACCGAGACTTATGCAATTTATAAATATGAAAGAGTGCCGAGTACGAGTTGCTCTTTGCTATTAAGGCTTAATAATTTTCCTCTCAGAAACTAGCTACAAGTTTCTGTAATTCACATATTTGCATAGCAAAGTTTTTTGATGCTAGATAAAATGGGCTCTTTTTACTTTAATGGATCACCCATGGATACTTAGTATGTTTCATTAAAATGATATATGACTGCTTACTTAACCAAAACTATTTTGTCTGTTACTGATCTACATAAGGGCAAATTCATTAAAAATATTATTAATTACTAAAAATTTAGCTATTCAGACTCTCACCCGTTACATCGCTGTGTTTTCATAATTCTGTCATTACGATACACCCTATAAGTAAACACCATTATTATAAATGTTTATATATCCGTAAAGCAAAAGACGGTGTAGCGTAAAACATTTGAAAATAAAATTGTACTCTTTGAAAAATGTTTGACTTAACTTTCAATAAATATATGAAAGTTTTTTTAGTATAAGTAGATACATTTTAAAGAATATTGATATTTTACCCCAACTATTTCTTACAAACAAATAACGCTACGATATTCGTCGTAAAAATACTCTTTGAAACATATTAAATTATCCAGGGCTGAAGTTGACGGTATCTTACGGTTTAACATAATAGCCGTAATCGTACCCATTAACTTTAAGGAGCAAGTGGACCATTCTCATTTAATTTTTTTTTAATCAACTGATGAAGTATTGATATGTCCTTTATTTTTAATCAATAACTATTAAAATTTGGGCTGTTTTTTGGAATAGATAAAAAAAACGTACCATTTTGGCAACCGGTTTTTAACTTCCGAACCAAAAAAAAAGAGTCTTATAAGTTTGACCGCTATGTGTGTCTTTCTGTGGCATCGTAGCGCCTAAACGGATGAACCTATTTTAATTTTTTTGTTTCGTTTATAAGGTAATTTAATGAGGAGTGTTCTTAGCTATGTTTCAAGTGCCAGTTTAGAGTTCCGTACCCGAAAAGTTAATCGGGGACTCACCAATCTCCCACTGGTACTCACCAAATCTTTCTTGTTGATATTTTGTTGATGCCTTTATGCTTCAATGGCATCGGCAAACAATAGTCCATACTAAACTATATCCTAGACCTTCGCAAACAGGCGCAAATAATAAATGCTATGCTATATACGATTTACATTTCATCAATCAAAACTTGTATTCTTTACATCAACATAATGAAAGAAGCTATTGGACTAAAAATCGGATTTTTTTTAATTTTCAAAAAACTTGTTTTACAATGCTTCCACCATGTTTCTATATTTTCTCCATAGTATAGTTCTACGAAACATCTGAAATTTCAAATATCAGATTTGTACAAAACAAATTCACAACAAAGCTTTTAATAAATAGGCTGAGCCTTATATCAGCTTTTAACAGTTTGAACTTCATAGTTTTGACAGTTAATGTATTGAAGTGGAAGGTAGCATGGATTTTTACTAGTAATTTAAAGTTTAAAATAGTTTAATATAAAAACTTGTGTGATACGGTTTAATTAATATAAAAACTTTATCACTCAGTAAAATAGTTATTACACATATGACGGAAGCATTTAGATAATGATTTTTAAATTTTAAAAAGCCATCTGTCAACATTTTTTGATTATTTTTCACAGTAGGTATTTACATTTTATATATATAGTCACAGAGTATATAAAACCGGAACATATTTTCAAAATTCAACACACGAATTTCATTAATAATAATGTAATCCTGTTTTCTTTACAACTTGTCATAAAAAATAATTGACATTAATTAACAAAAACGATCGCATACGAATTAAAAAATTTTCAAATTCCTGTAATGTACCAATAAAAAAAAATTTTTTTTTTAAATTATTAAATTTTTATCAAGATTTTATTTTACAATATGATGTAGACATGAAAATGAAATTATTTTCAACTACATCATGTTTTCCAATGAAATAATACTGGAAAACATAAACCCGATTATGATTTTTGGTTTTGTATTCGGGTAAAAATACATAAAAGTTCCCACAGCTACGTGTTTATCTGAAAATTATGGTAATCGAATCCAATATTTAATATTGAAATTAGCAGAAATTTTGAACATATTTCAATTTATAACGGCATTTTTTGAAGATGAAATAAAAGTTTTCTAAGAGCTCTGCCTTCAGGGGACAATCATACGTTCATGTGCGTATATTTCACGCCAAACCTCTAACATCTTGTTATAACTTTTATTTTGCCAATCTTCATTTATCCGATCATATTTTTCATCAGCTTTATAAAACGTAAACTCATCAGAGAAGTATGCAGTAATTTTGTTTACTGGCATACCCATAGACATGAGTGAACTTAGCAAAATTAAAAAAAAAACCGACAAATTTTTTGGGTACGAAACCCTCTGCACGGGTACGAAACATACCTAAGAACACTCTCCATTTAATCACGTTTTACCTTAAAACCTATTCCAAACTGAACCGATTTTGAAGATCATCGTCAATTTTTATAATTTTTTACACAGCTAAAAACACTCTCTATTAAATAACCTTTCAAACGAAACAAAAAATATCAAAATCAGTTCATCCGTTTAGGCACTACGTTGCCACAGGTTTTTATACTTATCTAATATGGCCGCTGATTTAACTTTGCTGTCAACTGTTTAATCGTCGATGTTGCAAACAAAGAACATATAACTTGGTCACCCATTATTTTATACTGGAACATATTTTATGTATTTGTCCATACATGGACGAGTTATACACTTGTTTTATTAATGCAATTATGTTGATTGATAAATGAATTACTTGATGGATTGCTATTTGGTGGTGTGTGTGGCCTATTTATATTGCTTGTTGCTTTAAAAAAAAATATCAATTTAGCAGATGGATGTAGTTAATGCGCAAAATTCTTGTTTTTTTTTATCCAGGATTGTTCTATTCATTTCACGATCCTATATTTGCTAAGGCAATTATATTAACGAGAAATAACAGCGGTATACACTAATTCATCTATTTTATTTAAAAAAAATTATCTTGATTGATTAAAAAATAATAATTTTGAATGACTAAACATTTATGACTAAACTATTTTCAATAATTTTTTTTTATATTTAACAAATACATATTTTTACTGAGTGTTTATAGTTATAGTAGTAAAAATAGTATTGGTCCTAATGAAATAGACAGTACAGCCAAATTTTTTCTTTGCAAGCTTACAAAGATACTCACGGAGGTATCATGAAGGGACTCATGAATTACAGTCTATTCTAGTTACTACAATCTTTTTAGGCGGGTGGTCTCGACAATTTTGTTAATAAAACAAGAAAACTTTGAAACAGTCTTATCTAACAAAATCAATATCAGAATATAATGAAATGTTAAAACAAAAGAACTCCCCTGCTATGCAACGTTTAAAGCTCTATTCTTATAATGCAAAATATGCGAATTTAAAATAATAACTTGAACATGATAAAAGTGCAAACAAATATTGTAACATTGATATCGCTTCTTATATTGCATATTCACCGACTTCAAAAAAATTGTAAACTTTCAATTTTTCTGCATTTTTGCAATTTTTGTCGAATGAACCGATATACCTATAAATATGTAAAAACTTAACTTATTTTCAATTAAATTCTTTTATTAATAATTTTTCTATAAATATCCTTACGAACTCGAAATTCAAGGTCCTTGATAGAAACGAATTCACTAAGCACGGCGTTGGCTTCAAAATTCATTATTGTTCACAAGGAAATTAAAGGTAGCGATATTTATTTTGAAAATGGATTTTTTATCTTTTGTGTTTTTTTGAGGTTTTTTTCTATTTTTTTTTTTTAAAGTTTACTTGATTTAAATTTTTTTTCCAGATTGTTGAAGAAAAAATTGAAGAAGCAACATTTTATAATGTAACAGCATGTTGTGTGGAAAGTGGTTTGAGTGAAATGTGTATGCCATTATGTTCATATGATGCAAAAATGAGTGATTTACGTTCATTGGCTGGTGTATGTGCCGCTGAATTCCATAAACTATTGAAATGCGGTGCTGGCGGTCGAAATCATGGTGGATGTTGTTCACGACGTGGTGTACCAAATTCATGTTTATCATTATGTTCAGGTGTTATATTGGATTCGGTTTTAAATACGGTTAGCACGTGTGTACCATTTATTGGAAATATTGTTCAATGCTTTGAAGAAGGTATTTGTAATAAATTTTGGATTAGTTTTACCTCGCGCTTTTGTCTTTCTTACTATTTATAGATTGTGTTTAATTTCTTAAACACAAAACTCTATATCATATACTCATATACTCTATTTCTTTATCATTTACTTTGTATTTTATAAGTAATGTAAGTGAAAAGAGATTTTTGGAAATTCATTCCCTTAGGAACTCAAAAGGAGATGTAAATTTTGTATATGGGAACTGCATGTTAATAATTTTATTCTTTTTTGTTTTGGAATTAGAAACAATTTTTGTTTTGGAATTTGATGAAACTCAGTGGATGTTTCATCAATTTTTGTATCTTAAGATATCAGGGTCTCAATTTTTCTAGATTTTGAATATTAGTACTTTCAGGCCCATATTAATCCCTAACTATTCCCATAATTATTTTGATTTTTAAGTAATTATTGAATTATTTTAACAAATGTTGTTTTATTTTAAATTATAGGAGCAGGTATTTTGCCAGGACCAATAAATGAATTACATGCTATTGCAACCACAGATTCATCAGTTACAATTGAATGGACGTCACCAAATGATGGCAGTAATGTTACGAATTATGTTGTACACTTCCAAAAAGTCGATAATACATCAATGCATGAAACATTACCAAAATTAGATCAGGTAAGATTCAGTTACTTAAAAGACTTTACTAAGCGAGTTTGCGGCAGTATACTGTTGAGTGAGTTATAACTCGATTCCAAATATCTATTTGAATTCGCTTTTCCATTAAGTGTCAAAATTGAACAAGATACAGGACTGCATACTGTAGAGGAGACAGCGTAAAAACTAACCGTGATCCCATTCAACCAATTCTCGGTTATTGTTATGGAGATAAGGAGGAAAAATATACCTTCGCTACCATTTATTTTCGATTCCATAACTTCATTAGTTCTATGATAATATCCAAATTCTCGTTTCTAATACAGTGTTCCAAAAATTTCGATTATGACCAACTGAAATAAAATGATTATTTTTCACAGCAAATCAATACTACAGATACTCAAATCACCATCCATAATTTGGATAAAACAGCATTGTACCACTTATTTGTTGTATCTCAAAACGATCATGGAACATCATTACCATCTTCAATTTTAGTTATTAATATTACCAAAATGGGTAAGTAAATACAATCAAATGTGAGTTGATCAAATTTGTTATTTATTTTCGAATTTAATTTTTACAAGGAATTGGATCTCAAATAAGTGGCGTAACATCTCCGCCACATTCTTTGGCTGTTTCAAGTCATAGTGCCACATGGGTAACAATTACATGGCAACCACCAGAATTCAGCCATCCTTCAGAGTTAATCACATACAGGTAAGAACTTTTTATTGTTATAATAGTATTAAAACTATATTCAAATGAAGGAAACCTTGTCTACTGATGACGAACTTTAGATATTCACTGCGTCATTGACAGTTATTATCAGACAAGGAGAGAATATAAAGGAAGAGTTATAATGAGAAATAAAGTCATTCAGAGTTTTGAAAGAAAATATCTAAAAGAGGATGATAACTACTTTGTGAGGAAGATGGAGAATTGATTCAAGTAGAGGGTAGTAAAGTTAGTTTTTGAAAATATTTTGCAACGCGCAAAATATAAACGTTTAAAATTCCAAATTAGATAAAGAGAGGATATACTAAAAGTTACATAGATGTGCAATAATATGGCAAATTTAGCACCATTGGTATCTACCCAATTAAAAGGCTTATGCTGAAATTCATAAAAAGTATTACAAATTTTTATTTTTACAGAGTACACCATAAGTCAAGATTGGAAAGTGCATTCACCGTAGTAAATACAACAGTAACGTCATTTATGCTAGACAAATTACATCCGAACACCCAATACATTGTATTTGTAACAGCAATTACAGAAAAAGGTCAAAGCTTAGAATCAGAAACATTAATTGTATGGACGGATCCAGCCTATCCTGCATTTGTTGAGGTAAGATACAATATGATATTTCTTAATTTCATTTTTAATAATTTTAATTTTATTGTAGGCGCCAACTGTACATCCAATTAATTTAGTCATGGAAGGCAGTAGTATGACAATTCTTTGTATTGCCATGGGCACACCATTACCAACGATTTCCTTATATATTTCTGGGCGATTAGTCCGTCAAGAAACTACAAGACATATGGTTACTGTAATTCATAATGTTACTAGAGATATGGATCAAATTTCTTGCTACGCTGATAACGGATATGGTACACCGATGCAAGCGTCTAGGAAAATTACCATCAGCTGTAAGTATTTTTAACATAACCCATCAAAATAAGAAAAAAGTTCATGTGGACATTCATAGAAAAGGCTGTGTTTTCGAAATTTAGCCTTTTGAACTAGCGACGAAAACACTTTATCTATTAACTCAAGGACATTCCATATTTTGTTTTCCTGTGAGATTTCCAGTATGACGGCAAATTTTTTTACTATGCACATGTTGTATAATGATTAATTTCATTTAAATCAGAAACTGATAACCCACTTTCTTTTTTTAGATATTCCACATATTCAAGCATCAGGTATAACACTAGCAACAAGGGGCGCTTCAGTGAAATTAGAATGTAAAGTGGATTCATTCCCAGCACCAAAAATGCTTTTCTGGCGTGATCCAGTTGGTAGAGTACCAGTAATTCAAGGCGGACATTATGATATTAAAGTTTTAGCAGCAAAAGATGAAGATTCGAAATATATTATGCGTTTAACAATCGATAAAATGACTGATATGGATGAAGGTGAATATTTCTGTCATGCTGAGAATGCTTTTGGAAGTGCCACACAACCCGTTTCTGTACGCATACGTAACACAGCGTCGTCTGCAAACTTAACACAATGTTGCATGGAACAAAACGTTACTAGCCCATGTATGGATGCATGTTCATTCTTCTTGGATATCGATGCAGTTATTGATAAACCAGAGTGTATCAACGATTTCGATAAACTAATGAAATGTGCCGCTGATGGATCAGATCATAGATCATGTTGCGCGCATTCGGATGTACCTCGTAGATGTTTGGATTGGTGCCGTGGTGAACCCCTTGCAAACAGTAAAATGTGTGTTGTATCATATACCAAACAAATTTTATCATGCTTCCATGAAGGACGTGATAAATTACCAGGTCCACCACAAAATGTCCACGTAAATGTTGTCGATTCCACTTCAGTAAGAATTTCATGGGATCCACCAACGAAAAATCCACATACTGTAGAAATGTATCGTGTGATTTGGAGAGTTGTAGACCATCGTACTGCTTACAAAAATGATACATCCAATACCAGTTTAACTATATCCGGATTAAAGGATGGTGAACGGTATGAATGTGTTGTTAAAGCTGGCAATACTCTTGGTACATCCACATTAACAGACCCGGTACAATTTACCATGGGTGAAAAATATGTGATATCAACATCAAATTTGAGTGATGATTCATCAAGTTCTGGTGTTGTCATTGCTGTGATTTTAGCATTAATTGTTGTTGCTGCACTTGTTGTTGGCGCAGTTTGGTTTGTAAGGACCAAAAAATTGATTGGATTAAAGAATTTAGGCGGTGTTGCCTTCGAAAATCCTAGTTATTTACGTGAAGTTAATATGGACCATATACAGGTGAGTGTTTAAATATTTTTGATACCATAATGAGAAAGAGCGAATAATTAAAAAATCGCCTATGATAACAGCTCCGGACCTGTTGACTTATCGCTTCACACAATCACAACTCGCCATTTACCTTCAAAGTTTACCTTCAATTTTTCGCATTTGTGCTGACTTGTTAACCCTTAAAAAAAGGACTTTTAGAGCATTTTTCTAGTTTATTCTATTTTTCTTGGAAAAAAGTATATTTATTTAAAATCATGTTGTTTTAGATACCATCTGGTCAACAAGAAACAAACGTAAGCAGTTCGAACGGTTCCATTCCAAATGGTTCAGTAGCAAATGGAGTTGCTGTATCACAAACATCTGGTGGTCATGGATGGAAACAAGAAAGTTTGCATGTGCCACAAGCAGCTCAAGAAGTAAATCCAACATTATATGAAGAATTAAAATTAGGAAGTGATGGAGCTGGATTTAAACGTTTGAAACCCTAGTGCCGAATATTAAGGGTCACGCTCACATCGGAGTTTGATCACTATGTTGGTAACGAATCCAAATTTTAAGAAAAGAACGTTTTTATTATATACAAATCGCGATTGATGAACGATTTATTTTGTTTTTAGAATTTGTGATGTGTCGTATAATAATTTTTTTGTATCATAAAAAAAAGACTTAGTTAATTAGTGATTAATAATAATACATGAAAAAAAGACAGAAAATTAAAAAAAAAATGTAAATAGACTGAAGAAAACAAAACATGACTACATTCCATTTGACTATGAATATTTGTACAAAAAAATATTTGTAGTAAACGAAGGATTGTAAAATTGAATAAGTTTGACAGTTATTAAAAATCCTTCTGGGCATTTCTTTTTTCTTTGTAATGTACATCTAGTCAAACAGGTGACTATAGAGTTAATTTGGGTATAAAGGCCAGAATGTGAAAACAATATTATAATGTAAGAAATATTCATGTTCTTATAAGGTCCTTACAAAGTTTATATTATCAAGGGTTTTCAAGTGAACCAATTTATTTTTGATTTTGCATAATCCTTAATTCTAAAATCCTCAAGAAGTATACATTCACTGCTTAGCAGCTGATTTGGGTGTTTCCCAAGTTACCCAGTAACAATGGAAAAAAACACAAATCATGTTAGAATCGATGAAAACTTTTGCAATTTAAACATTGCAACCTCTGATTTTAACTATTATTTCTACCACGAATTGATTAACAAAGGATACTGTGCAAATTAATATGGAAAATGGCTTTTCGATCAAATCTCATCTGAATTTGGCAAAATATTCTTCTTATTATTCCCAAAAAAAGATTTAACGAACATTTAATCGAAGTTAGCCAATTAGCTCTGAATATCTTTTCCCGATTTTTTTTAGAGGTTCCGTTTTTGAGTTATGGTAACCGGAAGTTCCCGAAAATGCAATTGAAATTCGGGAATTTTGCCATGGAATATTTTTAAAATTGCACCTTGGCGAGGTTTGAGTCCAGCGAGACATTTGTTCTGAATGACAAAAAGAATATCTTCCCAAATTCTCGAGGTATTTGACAGAAGTACATTTTCCATATACAGTTTTCCGGGGTCCTTTGTGGTCTCACAAACATTTGAGCCGCGTCTTCAAGGAAAAACTATGAATTCAGAAAAAATTTCATATGTCTTTTGTTGGTACGGGTAAAGGGAATCCTTAATTCATTAAAAATTCAAATCAACCTGAAAAGAGCATATTTTGCGAAGAGCTCTCTCTAAAAGTCTTGAAAAAATGTTTCAACTATTTCCTTACCATAAGAATTTCTTATCTTCAAGAATTCCTACTAGCCATGTTTGCTTTCTGTAAAGTTTGTTGAGGATTGCCCACAAATATTTCAAAAACACCTAGTAATAATGAAGGCGATGGATGATTTTGGCTTCACCCCAAAGAAATCTGTCAAAACTGACCGTTTTTCGATTTAATCTTTAAAAAAAAAAAAACAATTGTATTCAATATAAACTCATTTTGATGAATTTAAAGCATTTTAGGTTGAAATGTTGATATTAAAATGATTTTCAAAATTGAAAATAAATATTCAAGGAAAAGTGTGAACTTGAAAACCCTTTCATTTTGTATACTGGATCCATAAAATCTATTTAAAAAAAAAAAAAGACATAAAATTTAGGATATTATTTTTCTTAACATATCAAAAAATAAATAAATAAATGAAAAAAAATATGAGAAATAATTCTCTTTTATTAATATTTAATAAAAATGAAGCTGTGCCTTTTTCGAATATTTAGAAACTGTTTCTAATTAGTAATAAAATAAATTAGCAACCACCTTTTTAGCTTAATAGTTTTTTGTGTTTATTAAATAATTTTTTTTCAAATAATTGTAACTGCAAACCAAATAATATGAAATAAATTGTAATATTTTTTCATAATTTTTGCAAAATGTAAATATATAAAATTAAACTTACACAACACACACACACATACACACACTCAGTAATAAATTTAGAACCCCAAGAAAACATAAACAAAATTTTGTAGGCTTCTATTTAAATAAAAAAAAAAGGAAAAAATGTATTAAAAAATGTTTATAGTTTACCAAAAAAAACCTAAATAGTACTAAATCATTGTAAAAAAAATTATTATAGAAAGAAAACATTGAGAAAAATATACGCATGCGTAAAAATCAATCTTCGTTGAAGAGCTTAACTTAAAAAAAAAAAGATAAAATTTGTACAAAAAAAGGATAAAAATTTTATTGAAAATAAAGCTATTATTATTTTTTATTATAAAGGTGTGTGATAAGCGTGAGAGCGCTTGCACTCATACAGTACCTACTGGTAAAGTGAAACGAAGTCTGTAACGATACCGTTGAAATTTTTGAGTCACGTTCCCATGGATTATAGTTCATGAGTCCACACGCTAATTGGAATGGGCATATTATAATTTAAGCTGGTTTGACCAATGAAATTATAATTTAAGCTGGTTTGACCAATGAAATTATCGATTATCAATCGGTTGATTATTAAATTTTAAGCTATTATTTTGCATAACGGTATCGCCACTGATTTTTAGTTATGTATGAATGCGCCCTCTCGATAATTGAACGATTTATTTAAATCGAAAATTAAGTTAAATCCACCATTTCATTGAATATGTTTAAAATTAAATTTTTTTGATTTAAACAATTCAGTTATTTGGTAATGTGAGTGGTGGTTTGTCGAAATGTTCTTCATCCCTGGAGATTCTTTCAGGATTCAGTCTCAGGATTAAAAATTCAACTAGAAAAAGTTGAGATTGACGTTTTGGTACACCACTAAGTTATAGTCCAGGGATCGATTCTATAACTAAAACAATTAGATCTTTTCCATCTTTTTGGTATTTTCATCTCACTTGAAGATATTCAACACCCATTTGCGTAACACTCAAAGTATTTTTAGATATGAGCAAATTGAGGTCGAATTTTAAATTCGAAATTCAGTCTCGTACATTAGAAACGCATCAAAAGCGTCCCTTAACTTAATACCCTTTTCACCACAATTAATAAAAGTTGTGAAAAAAAAATTTTCTTGCCGAGTACTCCAGTAAAATTTAGTGTCAATATTGACGTTATATGAATTTTTGTTGTTGTTTTTAAATTTTTCCCGCGGTTAAGGTGAAGCAAATGTGTTCATATGATAAGTACTCCATTCTGTCTCTGATTTACAGTATATTTAAAATGATTTCTATTTTACGGTAATTTTGTTTTTTAATGCTTCATTTGCCTCTGGGTGACCTTCGCAACACTTCTCCGTGACGGCTCGCCACAAATAATAGTCCAACGAGTATTAAGTTTTCAATCTTCTAATTAATAAATTTCGATAATTCAATACTTTTAAGAACAAGTTTTCACCATTCACCAGGAATATATAAAATTGAATTTTTGATACTTAAAGTTTGGAGTGTCAATTAACCATTAGTTCAAAACCGAACCATAAGATTCCACACCCCTACACTTTTCCCCGCTCACTTTTATGCTGCATACCTAATTTAAGATGCTCACCGCTAAATGAGAGACAGAATCAGACAGTCATGCGAAATTAACGAACAAATATTCCGTAAAAGATCCGCTATCTTCATACGTATCAATTTAGAGAAGCCAATTTAATTAAAGAATCGATTCACAGGATTAATTTGATAACTTTTGTTTGAATTATGCTTTCCTGCATAAATTGATAATTATATTTCAGTGAAAAAGTGTAAAATAACTCTTTCACTTAACTTGAGTATAAAACTTTTATTTTTCTCGTTATTTCAAAAATTTCCTTTATCGTTTTGCTCACAGTTCAAGGTTATGAACTAGACCAGCGTGTTACCACCACGTTAATTTTCTTGCCTCAACAACTTGGAATATTTCAGTTGTTTTATGCAATTGTAATTAAGTTAGAATATTTTTTGATCAGGAAAGAATAATTCAATCATATGTTTTATACAATTTTGATTTTTTTTTAAAAGAATGTCTTTTGTACAATTTTAAGGAACAAGACTACATTTTATTGTAAAAATGAAAACGAAATAAAAAAGATCGTATTACTGTAGAACAAAATATATTAAAAATAAAATTATTATTTAACATTTTGAATTTTTTATTATGTTTTACCCATAATTTTTACCCAACGTGCAGCTCTTCTAAAAAAAATTAAAATTAATTTTAACTCAATCGGAATAATTGTATTTACATCGGTAAAAGAAAAAGTGTTAGAAGGTAAGTTTTTATATACATTTTTTTCGCAAATATTGATCATTTTTATAGCGTGCTGTTATTAGGGCTTTCCACTAAAGGAGCAATCAAAAACAAAACATAAACTCGTGTCGAATAAAACAAAATTTCAACTTTTACAAACTTTTTGAAGACTGGCATATAATGGCTATTACAGTTTCAGTTTTGTTTTTGTTTTTCAGGTTTTTGGAAAACATAAACACAACATAATCTCAACTATCCGTTTAGTAGAAAACCGACATTATAAATTCAATTCATTTTTTATATATAATCTTTTATCCCATTGCAGGCTTTTAACAATATCTCAAATATTATATTAGTTTTCGCAAACATCACCAAAATTTTTGACGTAATCAGATTTAAATACAGAGTTTAAGTACAGATATATGAAGAGGGTAAGATTTGCCTACTTTAGAATTAAGTCATATTTTGTCTTCCAAATTCAAATTTATATATGAAATGGTATGAAAAAGTTTGTGCGTATTGTTGGACCAAAATGGTAGTTTCAAAAGTTATATTTACACTATTCCCAGATAGCAGATACTGCAAAACTTTAAGCTAACAAAAATTTATTCAATCAAAGAGATATTTCCGTAACAAAATTACTTCAGAAAGAAATGCAAATACAAGTGAGATCGTAAGCCCACAAAAAAGCGTTGTTTTGTCGAGTTTTTTGCTTTGCTTTACGTGTTTAGACGTTGCATTTTTCTGGGCGTTTATTTTAAAGTGATTGAAAATGTACTGCAAAGAAACAAAGGGCAGAGTTTATGCAAGTGTCGAAGAGGTTGAAAAATTGAATACGAATTTTAGATTTTTGGTAACGATTTTCTTTATATTATGTTTTTAATGACTTTTTAATTTAACCTAAACTTAATGCAAAAAAATCATATTCTTAATCGAAAAACTTGATTTCATTAAATTCGACATTACAGTCACGATTTAAACTTTAGTTTTCGTTATTACCAAACTTATCTTTAATCCTTCAAAGGACATACAAAGGGAATCATAGAATGCAATCCTTCATTATTGGCTCGCAGTCAAAAATTCATATTTTTCACGAAAGTAGATACATATAGACTTCTCTTTTCTGTATGTATCAAACATTTCGTGAATCCCGAGGGCAAAATCTAATAAACAACATAAACAAACAACATTATTATTTCCTACTAAGTATATGGGTGGCATCTTCATGATAGATTTAACCTCCTACTGATATTTTAATAACATTTTTATTGAATTAAATGCAAAAATTTTAAGAAATATTCGCATCTTTTCGTAATTTACGTTTTAAATTAACGGTGTTTTTTTTTTTTTTTTAATTTACCCTAAAGCAACATTAGAGATAAAAATAATTAATATTTGTAGAATATTACTCTAAAATTTAATTAATACACATGAAATATTCTTTAATTTCAATTTTGAAATATTTTAATTTCAAATAGTCCAAGCTGCTCTAACAGTAACAAGTACGCAAAAAAAAACATGTTTAAATTCTGAAAATGACAAATAGCAAACAAAAATTAACTGGCATTTTAAAAACAAGACTTGTGTTTATGGAAAAACAAGACTTGTGACAAAACTTTTCGTGTAAATACATTATAGTGATATTTATTTAAATCATTATAATATTTTGTTGAAACTATGTTCCTTATCGCGCGTTCTCAAGAAGAACGTAGTCTCTTAATTATAGTGCCAACCCCTCATCTGGAAGGTAATCAGCTCGAAATCCATACAGGTCCCTAGTTTTTTAAATATTAATTTTTATTTTTTATGGTATGTTATGTATTCTATCTAACTTTCATGCCGAAGGTCGTCAGGTCAAAAACAACTCGCGTATTGAAGTTCATCTTTTAATTAAATTATTTTTTTTTTTTAAATTCTATATGCATAATATATAATGAAAGAAACGCAGTTCACACGACACCTCTCGCACGTGTTTTTCTTCAGAAGCTGCCCTTATCCAGTATTTGTGAAAAAATTTTACAAGACCACTAGTTGAAGCTCACTACAAATTGTCAAATCTCTATCATTTATAGTTTTGGAGAAAATGGTCACTTAAGTTTTGTCCTAATTTGCTCGCTCATGGGTAAACAGTGACGTTTACGAAAAAATGTTTCAAACAAAATTTGTTAATTTTTATAAGGATCATGTTTTACATTTAAACTTTTGTTCTATTTCTAACGGTCTATTAAGATTGGATAATACGGACCCAAAATCTAATTGACCTTCGTTGCTCATTTGCGAACTAAATACCACTTTTTATTAAAACCTTTAACACGCTCTAAAAATTCCAGATTTGTATTTCTTTTGGTTTTCGAGTTATCGTGGTGACAGACGGACAGCCGGACTATCGGAAATGGACTAATTAGGTGATTTTATGAACATCTAAACCAAAATTTTGTTCGTAGCATCAATAATTTTCATGCGTCACAAACTTGCGACTTAACTTAGTATATTTTGTAATAAATTAAATAAATACAGGGTGTAAAACGATAATGAGTAGGTACACGAATAACACTTCAACTTTTTAAAGAATACTTAAAAAAATGTCAAAATCAAAATTTTGAAATCGGAACTAAATGCAACATCATCAGAATAAATAAGTACACAAATAACATAAATATTTAAACACCATTAAAATACCTTTCTTCATCTACCTATATAACAAAAAAAATGAACAGTTAAATGCAATAAATAACTCTCATATGTTTGATAATACATAATAATGTGAATGAACTAAAAAAAAAAACTGGTTCCTGTTCAAGTTCTCTGTTGAAGACGATGATGATAAAATAATAAAAGACCTACCCCAACTTTGTATTCAATTGAATTGTTACATCAACTTTTACAAAAGTAAATACTAAATGAAAGATAAGCCTTTCTTTATTGATAAATTTAAGTGAACATGCTATCTTTTTTACCACTAGCAATGCATCATAACAAATGTATATAAT
Organism: Chrysoperla carnea; assembly: GCF_905475395.1. Lineage (NCBI taxonomy): Eukaryota > Metazoa > Arthropoda > Insecta > Neuroptera > Chrysopidae > Chrysoperla > Chrysoperla carnea. The sequence goes on from NC_058341.1 coordinate 24,721,404, forward strand.
GATTGGAGTTTCTGAGATATCGCAATATTTGGATCGATTTTAGTCCGTATCTAAAAACTATTCGACCAGTCATCAAATGCACCCGATTTCTGTAATTTTTGGGTCATAATTACCTTATATGAAAACCTTTGAAAAATCGAGAAAAACGCAAAAAAAAATTTTGTTTTCTAATTAGAAGAAACTCAGGGGATGGGATAATTTTGATCCAAAAGTATAAAAATCAGGTTAATTTAATGATTGGACGTATAGAAAGTTATATGTTAACGAGTATCTTGGAGAAAACTTCATTTTCAAAAAAATAAAAATCCATAAAATTGTAAACAAGAGGAAGGATACGTGAGGGCTATAACGTAATAGTCTTTGTTTTTAAAGGGGAAAAGCTAGTAGGATATTAAAGTATCGAGGCATACGTTCTCACTTAATAGTCTAAAATCCATAAAAAACCACAAGCACACTAGCTACCTATAAAAATAACAACTCTGCTACTAGAAGATACCGAAAAGGGCAATAATTAAAATTTCTTTAAATGTAAAATAATTTTGAATTTTAAAAAATATTGAAAAGTATCAGGCAGGAACTTTTATTTTACTTTTAAAGAACTCTTACCAGATGCACAAATGTACTTTGACACATTAGATTGGACCTGCGAATAAATTAATGGAGCAGGTATTTTTGCATTTTTTTAAATCTGATTTAACAAATTTTTTGACTTTGTGACGACATTTTACAATAAACTCACCATTTACTGGAGCTACATTTGAATTCACCGAAGGAACGTGCTTTTAACACAAATTTTGTGTTATTTTTTTTGACATTTAAGTCTTTTAATAAATGTTTCATACTGTTTCATGTTTGATACAAACTTAATGAATATTATTAGCTCTAAATATAAGAGACAACCCTCAATAATAAAACCTATTAGAAATTTATATTTTCATCTAAGTTTTCCATTGCGTTTCTATTATATTTGCACCTCTTCTTTTGCTCTCTCTATATATGCATAATAGTATACAATCTCAAGTAGGGTAGAATAGACAAAAGATAAAACAGATAATGAAAAACACTACGCAAGATTGCAAGAGCTAATTCATGTCGTACTGGTTAAATTTTAAAGAAGGTACAAATGAGAAATGTCTGTTTAAATCCGAGCGAATTAAACTACAAGACAGTTTTCAATATACACGCAGGAATAGGTATCTATCACTTTAAACTTTGAAACTGAATAGTGTCATTTAAATTAGAAAGTTGTGACCTATTAAACAAACGAACAACTTTTGCCGGTAAATTTTAAAATACAAAGTAAGAAAATAAACAAATTGGGGCTTCTGTAAAAAAAAAGTTCAATTATGGGTATAATTCACTCAGTTTCTGTCGAACCTATTGGATTCTTATATAGATTTCTTTCGAACCTATTTGGAAAAACTTTCCGTACAAAAGTTTTTAATTTTTCTATAAGAACAATTTTCTAAAATAAAGTATTATTCTATCTCTTATCGGTTGCTCACTTTAAGGAGCCAGGATCAATTAAAGGAATTAATGTAATATCTTACATCTAGAACAGAGAGGCCTGAAGTTTCTTCCATGTTAGAAGAAAGAAACTAGCTCCTATAAACTTCAGACAGAAAAAGTCACAATTGCTTCGTTCAAAAATTTTATGTTTTAGTAAAATTTTTTCTGTTAGCAGGAAGATCGCACAATTACTAATATACAATGTTCTTCGTGAATTTGTAGACGAGAGAGACTGCCAAGACTATTATATGGGTGGGTATAGGTTTACGCTTACTAAAAATCTGTTCAAAGATTTTCGTAGTAGTTAGCACACTATAAACATATATATTGGTACTAGAATTTCTAGAGTCTTTTCCCAGGTTTAAATGACTTATTTTCCCATTCTTTAGGTAACATTTAATCATAAGATAGACAGTAATTTTCTTATTTTGCGTCACTGGCAGAGCTGCTAGAAGGATACTTAGATGGCTTTTTATATAATTTATCTATTCCTTTATATTGAAAACGTTTTTATATAATAAGCCAGACATTTATTTCAAATACGTAACATCTGTTTATTTAACCGTGTTCATGTTGTATGGTATATTTTGTAACAGGTGTAACAGACATGTTATTTTAATGTAATTGTATTTTCTGTATATGTTCATCTAATAAATTCAAATTGATTTAACGGCATTTTGTTTACAATATGTTTGGTTAATTATGAATATATTATCAAAAAAATCAAATTTTTAACTTTATGTCGTCATTATAATCCAAAAAATTTAATTTGCTCTATCACATCCAAATTATAGCCAATTTTGATGAAACAAGTATGTGGTCCTACTAAATTTGGGTCATATTTTTCTAATTTGTGATCAAAATTAACCTAGCTCTACTAGGTTTCCAGAATGTGGAATCCTGGTCTCGGAATTAAGCACATAAGTGACAATTAGCGAAAAACTGGCATCACAGCAGAAAAGAATGATCCAAAGTTAGTTAGTTTCAAAAAAATTCCAATAAGATCGGATCAAATTTGCCTGTATTATCAAAAAAATCCAATTTTTTATCTTTATGACGTCATCAGAATCCAAAAATTTTAATTTTGCTCTATCACATCCAAATATTATCCAATTTTGATTAACCAAGTATGTATTCCTACTAAAATTAGGTCATATTTTTCAAATTTGTGATCAAAATTAGCCCAGCTCTAATAGGTGTCAAGAATTTGCAGTCCTGGTCCCGGAATTTAGCACATTAGTGATAGCTTGCAAAAAATTGACATCAAAGCTGAAAAAAATGGCCCAAAATTAGTGGGTTTTAAAAAAAATTCCAAAAAGATCGGATCAAATTTACCTGTGTTATCAGAAAAATCAATTTTTTTAACTTTATGACGTCATCGAAATCCAAAAATTTTAATTTTGCTTTATCACATCCAAATTGTATCCAATTTAGATTAACCAAGTATGTATTCCTACTAAATTTGCATCATACTTTTCAAATTTGTGATTAAAATTAACCTACCTCTAATTGGTTTCAAGAATGTGGAGGCCTGGTCCCGGAAAAGCTAGCGAAAAACCGACATCGCAGCTGAAAAAAATGACTTGTTAATGTAAATTAATGATCGTCTTTTACATGATTCTTTACTATCTTTTTCTTTTTCGTATAAAACATAAGTTTTGTTTTGTGCCTCTATTTTTTATGCGCCGGTGGTGGGTGCCTCCTTTGCCACGCGCTAGTTACGGATCTGATGAATAGTCAAAAGGGTTAGTTAGGTAATTTTGAGCAAAATTGATAAAATTTTGTAGCAAATTACCGGCATAACCATAAATTTAAGTTTTAATTCAAAAAAATTAGTTTAAGGGACTTAGTCATGTACAATAATGAAGACTGTAACTGAATAGTAATGAAATGATCTCAAATAGAACTGACTGAAGCATATTTGATCAAAATGACTTAGAATAGTAAAATAGTTGATTTTAGAGTTGGCTCTGTTGCAAACAGAACGCTTAGGCATAGAGCAATCTAATACTTTTGTTGAAGTTACTGCAATGTTGTTGTATGTTGTATTAACAGGTGGAAAAAGCCCGCTAGTCGGTGTTGCGTTACATTGTAAAGTAGTATTACGAAAAGTAAGTACCTATGACTTACGCGAGAGATGCAAACGCATTTGATATTATGAACATAACAAAAATTAATCTAGCATGTATTGACATAAAAGTTTCTATTAAAAACATCTACTCGACCAAAATAATTGACCGTTCACAAGTTTTTATTTAAAGAACTGAACTTCAAAAATGCCTATTTTTATACTGTACATACAAAATGTATTTTAAGGGTATGATCTCAAGATGATCCCAAGACATTTTGTTTTCTTAGATAGTTTAAGAACTTTCTCCTACAGCCATGGTATTGCAAATTTGGATATTTAGTATCTTCTTGCAAATAAGATAAGTTCGATCTTACTGGGGTTATTCCCGAATACATTCTAACTAGGCCTACTAGGACAGTTCATTTAGCGCAAATTCCACAATTTCATTAGTAGCTTAGGTTAGGTTATTTTATATTGGCATAAAGCTCACTGTGATAACATATATGAGTTTTACCAATTTTTTCTGCTGATTATTTCATTTATCAGCTCCCTAATAATTTGAGAGACTGAGTGCACCCCCTTCATGCATATTCCATATACTACGCCAACCCCTCACAACTATTAGTTAAATAAATTTTTGTTGTGACGGCAGGAATCGAACCCGCTACCCTAAGCATATCGCGAACGGAATTGATTACGCTTTAACTAATAAATAGCAATACTTCACTAATAAATAGCAATACTTTGCTTGTGGCTAGAATAGCTACGTCATCTGTATGAACTATCATTTTGGTCCGTTTCTCTTCAAGGGATATGATATTTCGCTAGTTTCAAATTGACAATATTCGCTGTTAGACTAAGGCCATTCTTCGCTCCCTTGTTTGGCGGGTAATGAGCTAAAATAAACTAGATTAAACGGACGATATGAGTGTAGCATATACTTGTTGTTGTTGTTGTTCAAGAAGTTAAATAAACACACACGCAAACGGTTCTAAAACTTCACTACTTTACGTTCCGCTATAATACAAAGTCAGCAGGCAACAAACTATAAACATCATTCGACAACGAACTGTCAGTTGTTACACACACACTCACGTTTACTACAGTTCACAATAGCGCGCGCACTTGTTTGCAACGCTGCTATCATCCATACGGTGGTTTTAGACCGTGTTTGTTGACGTCGCGTATCATTTATTTTATAGTTTATAACCGTTATAATAATCATATTTTTGCAATTATTATTACACGAGAGTGTTGTATTTTACATCGTATCACATTGTTATCTCTCGTAATATTTTGATTTTCAATTGTTGTGTGCATTGTTGCTGCGTGTGTGTATTGTTGTGTGTTAGAGTTAATGACGATATGATGATTAATTGTTGAGTGAGTGATGATTATTTATTTTTGTGCAATAATTAAAATTTAAGTGATTTTTTTTTTTTTGTGAAATATTTCTTTTTTAAGTTATTTTTTAATGTTTATAAATTGTAAACCCATTGAGTGTGAATTATTTTATTGTTGTAGTGTTTTCGTTTTATTTTTGTATTTTTAATTATTGTTGAATGCGCTTGAAGTATTCATTAAAGGTAATTAAATTTTTTTTTTTAAATATACAATTTTAATAATAATTTTTTTGTAAATTTCCACATGGGAGCTGCGTAGTCATAGCGAATTGTCAAACTACCCCATACTAATGGAATACAGAAATGTAGCAGAGAAAAACTGAATAACGAGTAAATATTAAACTTAACGAGTAAATGTCAAAAATTAAATTATTCTTTCCCATTTCTTCTCACCTTTGGTTTTCAACACTTTTACTTGATAATGAACTTGAACTGTCATAAAATATCATTTTTATTGAACTAGAAATATGACAACTAAATTCGATTGCATCATTTAGACAAAAAATCTCTATAGGGAAGAACGTCCGGCATCAGCGAAGTATTGATTAGCAAAATGACCCTGAGCTTAGAAGATCAAGATCAAGATTACACTTATGATAACAACACTGAAACGGAGACCTATCGACAAAAATCCCAGAACTTGTTGCGTTTTTATAATAAAAAATAATAATAATAATAGTAATAAAATTATATAATTAATAATAAAAAACAATAAACAGGGAAGTGTTCTATATTTTTTGAGAAAATATATTTCTAAGGAGATCTACACACTTTTGAAACCCTCTTTTAGTCTTTTATATTATTAGATTATACCACCCTAAAGTTTAGATTGGCCAGATTTGCTTACAAACGATGATTTGTTCTTCATTTTCGAGAAATAGAATTTCGCGAATACTGAAGGAATATTTTTTCTTATGAAATAGTAAGTATACTGGCTTATAGAATTCTTTATTAAAGAAGCGATGTAAGCTATCATAAGAATAATAATAAAAGACAATAAAAAACAGAAGTCTTCTTTTTTTTAAATCAAAACTCTTGAAAAGCTTTCTATGCAAGGCAAAGGCCAAGGTTGGGTGGTAAAAACAAGACGAATACCAAGACTAAATATGTAAGACCAAGACCAAAGCCACCTAAATTTATTGGTCTTGGCTTTAATCAATCGGCTTCCTATTTATAATTGCTATTGCCAGACATCGAAGTAGAAGCTTTTCAGTTTCAAACTGAACCTTAAACGTACTCCTATTTTATGGTCTTATTGTATAAATAATTAATAGTTAAACGTGTATGTCTCTCCTAAACGAAAGAACCGATTTTGATTTATTTACAAGGTAATTTCGTATTCGAAACAACCAAAAAAGAGACGACGATGTTTATGTGGCAGTTTAGAAGATGCGATTAGAAAAACGAATTGATTAGACTTGATTTTATGTTGGATTTTTCTTTTAAGTTTTAATTCAAAAATATTTTAAAATTTTTTTTAAATTATTGGTGGTGGCTTCTCTGGTGGAGACTTGTAGACAATGCCTACTAGCTTATTCTATAAAACAAAACTGAGAAGAATAATGGGCACAAAAAAGGTGTTTGCTAAATCTCATCACCGCAACCGGTTTAATAACAGTAGTCAGATTTTGTTTTGCTAAAAAATTATAACTCATTTAAAGTTACCTTAAAAAATTAAAGAGATTTCTAGCTACCTAATTAAAATTTAGAATATATAAACAACAAAATGTCAATAAGTCACCGACCTTAGTACCAGTATAAAGGTACAATCTGCTTTATAAATGACGATGAATATTATATTATTTGAAGCGTTTCTATAATTTGTATTTTTTATATGAAATATAATAAAATAAAAAAAATAATACGTACCATAATTTTTTAATTATGTAACCTTGACTGTGAGTTATCTCAGAAATTGCATCTTTGAAAAATATACTTCTGTACATATTATATACCTATGGTATTAATAATTAGATACTTTCAACATTTTTAATTGCATTGAAGAATATTGGGTGTCTCAAAATTATGTATCATAATTATTCGAGTATTATTGTATCTAAAAAGATACTTTAATTATCATATCCTTGAATTTTGAAGCTTGGTACTTATATAATCATAAAAATTGCACCATTTTTACTGGATTCAAATTAAAAAATTTTATTGTAAAAGCGTTATTTTAGAAGTGTTTTCAGTTAATCTATCGTTTATTCTTTCCTATCGTGTTTAAGTACCTGCGTAATTTTGTTTTGCGATCTTCTTTTTCTTAGGTTGTTTCAGTTAGCACAGTTTTCTCACAGTTTTCTCTAATAGCTCCAAGTTAAAGTTGTCCTTAGATTCTGTAGTTTTTCCAACCTTCTGGTGTCAATCTTCGCCCTGCCAATTTTCTAAATGATCAATCATTTTAATCCATACCTTTAAAGATTTTATTTGCTATTCCCTTATATCTGGACGGTCGTGGCAGTGAGTCGTAGATTTCCAAATCACGATTCTTTCTCATATCTGTTCGCTTTAATGTCTCTTTTCGCCAGCGTAAACAAACTTTCCTGTATGTATTCAAGACGCAATTTTTGGTAGTTTCAAGGAGTTACACCATCGGTGTTACAGAAGCATCAATTTTCATTGATTTCTGTTCTTCTTTAACCACTTAGTTATTCTCCCAATCGTATCAATAGAAAGTATGATATCAAAATTCCTTACAAAAAAGATTTTCACTGGGTACGAAACTACTGGCAATACATTGACAGTTTTCTTATGATGAAGTTGTAAATTAATGTAGCGAGATATTTCATGATGACTCAATTTTGAAATATTCTGTAACATTTGCCTGCATTATTGTTATTTATTTTGTTATAATAATTAGTTAGTTAGTGGTGGTGTAACCAGAGATTCATGGAAATATTTTAATGAACTACGTACATATACATTTGACTGTCGTCTTGATCTTAACAATGGTTAATTTTTTTAATTGTTATAATATGTTAGATATATTTTTTATAACACAGAAGTTGAATAAATAATAATTATTATTATTTACGTTGTGGAAAAATTTTATTTTCGCTACATTTATCTGCTTCTGCTTTACCGAAGAATTGTAATTATCATCCAAATATGAATCCCCAAGTGCCGGTTTGATCTTTGCTTACATTTACTTTATTATTAAGTTTAAATCAATAAAATGCGTCATGATGAAAAAGCCCAAGATTATAGGCGGGTTGATATGTACGGTATTAACCTGCCTCTATTAATATTTAGGGTGCCAATGGATGGACTATATCGATAGATAGTAAATTAATAATGAGGTTTAACCTCCGTTTTTTAGACATACACATCTATAAATTTATGAACAAGGTGGAGTCGCCCCATGAATTACAGTTGATCATATTGCCGCTGCCTGGATTCGAGCCCGCAACTTCCCAGTCTAAGTAGTCGGTTACAGGTAATTGCAACTTTAATCGCTCGGCCACTTAGCCGGGACAAGACAACATTATGGATGAAATTTATAAATGTATAATCAAGTGACTTGTCCTATTTTGGATTGAATTTTAATGGTTTAAGGTCTAAGCTTATCCTTTTAAGGGGATCGATTGTTTCAGGGCTAGATCGATCTCATTATTTGAAATTGTGATCATATCCAAGAACTATTTTATCGATAAGTTGAAGTTTTATGAAACGAAAATGATATAGTGAAACAATCGAAATTTGGATAAAAAATTATTTGGATATTCTTGGAGTAAAATTGATAAATGGTATCTAGATCGATGTCTATGCAATTAATTACATTTTAACACGGCAAACAATCGCATGCTGTAATTTTGTATTCAACAAATATATACCGCTTCCCTAAGCGAAGTAAATATGCAAGAACCCCCGAATTTTGGCAGTTTCTTGTTATGGTTATGAGTGGAATAAAAAAATTCAAAAGAAATGTAGACGGGCAAAGGTAAAAACACTTCCAGCCTTAAAATATACGACAACAAAAAAACGATTCTCTCTCCAATTTATTGAATTCAACTAGAACAATGAGTGAATTTGCTACATATTTTGTGGTAAAATTAATATTTTTTTCGAGCGCAATAGCAGTTATGTTCAATCGTCAATTGGATTTGATAAAATTTTTACTTGAAATAATGATACTTTTTTTGTACTTTTATTGTTTGAATATGTGGTTTTTCTGACATTTTCAACGCATCAGTAGACAATAGCCAAGGTTATTTATTGGAAGAAGATGGTTACTTATAAACAGATTTTTTTTTCTTTAAATATGAGTGCATGAATGTATTGTTGTATGTATTTTATAAAGCGAGGTATTTTCATCCTTCGGGCGAAGTCATAGATTTACAATATAATACTGGCCAGATTTTAACATTTTTAAAATAAGCGGAGCTGTATTTAATTTTCATTGTACATCGATATTTCTACTAATATCGATGTATTAATACTAATATCTATTATGTATTTTTAAAAATATTTGTGATTACTACTAGAACTTCCTTACTACTAGAAAAATTAGATAGAAATTAAACATAAGCTTTCAAAGCTTGAAAATGAAGATAAAGACATACTTTTGAAGGAATCTTTCATGAAATATACACCACTTGATCGGCACCAATTATATTCATAAAATGCCATCCTCGAAGAATTCAAAAACTGAACACGATTAAAAGCAGAAAATTTATTATAAATATTTCTAATGGAAAATTTTACATCTTTTGATGTAACATGCCATCATTATCAAGAATCAAAGAATGGAAAAATACAAAAAAAAGAATAAATTAAAACGAACAAAGATCATTTTAAACATATTTTATGGAAAATCTGGATACACATGTTGCTGCAATTATCTCTTCAAGCTATTGCATAAAGAGATAATATAATTGCAATAAACCTTAGGAGCTCTCTCCTCTGGTTTGAGGCCTAAATTGTATGCAATTTTGTTGCCTTTTTTCATATGATATTCTTTTTGACCTTTTCAAATTTTTTTAAATTATATGCAATTTTTTTTCGACACAAGGCTCAGACGACAGAGAGATTAAGAAAGAAGATTTTTACCAAATTTCAAAGAAATCGGCCGAGTAGAACTTGAGATATACTATATTGGGCCATCTTCTACTTCATATGGAATGTCTTAGAAAATTATTTTTGCTTACCGAGCTGTTTTGCCTTCTTTTGAAGCAGCAGAAGCTCGCAGTAAAGAGTTCGAACTTCGTTACCAAAAAGCTCGCTGTATCTCCGAAAATGTTCGAATTTTGAAAAATCCGTTTAAGAACATATTCTTAAGGGCCAAACCTTTAAATATATGCATGATTTCTTAAAATTTCTACACCAGAATTTCCTAAAGACTGAAATTTGAACGTCTTTAGATCTTTTCATTGTATAGACCTCATTATGGAAATAAATTCACGCACATTCACTCAGATCCAGCTTTTTATGCTTTAAAGGTTAATAAACGTGGTCTGTGAGGATTATATTTTTGACACTGATAGACTTCAAAACAAGAACTGGCACTAAAACTTTTTTGTGGAAAGGAATAATAACTGCTATGGTATGGTATTCGCCTTGAAAATGGCAATTTGGAGCCAATTGCCATTTTCAAGGTGATGTGGCAATAACATCATTGACATGACATTAAGAAGTTACTCGCACAATTGTTATAGGTTCGTGCGAAGGAGGCTTTACAGTTTTTAAAGTATACGAATCAATAAGTTCTGTGTCTAGTGGAAATAACTTATATGTCTATACCATAATATCTTCACAACAATTCAATGAGTACATTATTTGCCTATTATTTCTAAACAATAATAATCTCTTCTATTGAATGGAGTAAACGAAAAGAAAAAAAAATGCTACAAACATACATAACTTATTGTCCTTTGTTCCTTCACTGTTGTTTTTTCTATTTAAAAAAATTAATTATTTATAGATTCACCAGGTTCTATGTGTTTAAATTCACTTTTTTTTTAGTTAAGGTAGTTTTCTCATGACAATGGGAGCTAAAAATTATTTTATACATGATCAATTTCTCTGTGTTTTTTTCTGGAAAATGTATCCGGCACATATCACAAGGCACTATAACCTTAATATATAAGAATAAACTTAATATATAATAATGAAACTCAATGTAAACATTTTCTCGACTTAACAAATTTTTAATACCTCTTATAACTTCCCGTCGGGTTTAATGCAAAATATGTCTTTATTATTACGAATAGCTTTTGTTAAATTTATCTTTAGAACGAATTTATATTTATTGACGATTATAGATAAAATGTATAATTTAACTCTATTTAACGAATTTTGCCAACACAATTTCACGACAACAATATTACATGTGTCGACCGGTTCAGGCACGTTCAAACACGAAAAATCATCAAGTCTGTTGACGAAAATCCTATAAAGGAAAAAGTATACATCGCTCGTGAAGAAGCGGAAGACCGCGTGGAGAAGAGAGTTGAAATTATCCAAAGTGACTTTACACTAAAGATCTAATAGAATGTGAATTTTTCAAAAAAAAGGTGGATTGAGTGATGGTATAGGCAAATCCATCACGGAATGAGATAGCACTAGATCTGATAATTAACATCGGTGGTAATCGGAGGAGTACCTACGTAGTGTTGAGATTAATAAACAAGTTTTCTTCCCTTGTTAAAACGAATCGTATATAACGTCTAACGTCTACATAACAAACTTCATTGTGACAAATAGTTTGGTATAAAAAATATTTTCTATTCCATTTCAGCTTCTTTATATCGAGGTTGTACTGTATATACATGGCGTATAAAGGATATTCAAAAAGTACAAGAACAGTCGAAGAAATCAAGAATAGCACTTTGTGCCTATTGAAATGAAAATCGAACCCTACCGCTAATGCCCTGGGACAAGGCAGAAGTCAACTTTAAAATCTTAAATTGAAATCCCCATTAAACAAAAAAAAAAAAATCAACGTTAGTCAAAACAGGTAAAGAGGCTAAAATAATTATTCTATGATTGAACTACCTTAAATAAAAAACTTTTTGTGTCATAATTGTAAATAAAAATAAATTAGTATTTTCAAAGATATTGACGTCATACAATAATATATCACTTAAAAATTACAAATTTCATGGACATTTAATTTTTTAGAATAATTTTAAAATTATTACGAATTAAATGTTCTATAACAAATGGATTTATTCATGATAGGAGAATGAATAAAAAATCTAAATGGGTACTAGATTTCTAAATTTTATCTATCTTTCTAACTATTATAACGTTCTGTCCCTTTAAAAATATTTTCGCAGTGCTCACCTACGTTTCATGAAAAAACCTTTTGGCAAATGCTATTATAAAAACATCAGTTGTAAGTGAAGTTAAACATATTAAATAGATGTAGAGAAATACACGAAGAGTACGTCAAATATGAGCATGCGAGAACCAATGTAACCCGCGCAAGAAATCGTATAGCCTCATACACTTAAGTCTCCAAATATATATTCTTCTACTTCAAAGTTGTTCTCTGCTCTACCTGAAGAGAAAATGAGGAAAGGAAAATCTAAGTTTATTAGGCCCGCCTTATTGCGTTTAGTTCTATTTCTTTGAGTGCTCTGAAAACACCAAAAAAGATGAGAAATTACAAAATTCTGAAATAAAATTTTATTACTTAAGTTTTTGTTGAATTTCATAAAACGAATACGAAATCACGGAGCAAGTAGTATATGTAAGCATATACAGTTAGTAATTTATATGATTTGAAATGTCACGTAAAATTTTGTTTTTTTTTCTATGTAAGATTGCTGTAAACATAATATTATTATTATATTATCATACTTCACTTAAAAAGTTATATAACCTTATGTTTACAGGCTGCATTTTTTCAATCTGTATTCGAGCTGAATTCCTGAACAATCGGAGCGTATATGCCTGTATAATACCTGGTTCAATATACCAGAGCTATTCTAATCCGTATGTCTACAGATTGTTTTTGTTTTAAACTGTTTGAGTTTATAATCGAGCATCAAAATCACTCTATCTTTCCCTTTCAGGTGTACTGAACGTTGATGATGATAAAATGGCAAAGCCATGGCACTCTTTTTAGATCAGGGGCCTCCCTATGTGAATAGAGGTATTGGTTTGGATTTTCTAATTTTGATCTCGAATGCATTTGGCTTGCTTCCCCTAATTATTATTGTATGATATTCCATTCCTACATCTTTTACACCATTTCTCTACATGTAGTTTTTTTCGCATCTCTTGTCCAAAGGCTACCACATGTCTTCTTTATTTCGTCTGCCCAACCTTTATTTTGCCTTTATTGGTTTCTTTTCCTGTTTAAGGATATCCACTCTGTGGATATCCTTAAACAGAAGTTTTTGACTCCACTTGCTTTCAGCTGTTCTTATTACATAACCAGCCCATTTGAACTTTAACTTCTTTATTACCATCTCATCCCGTTAGGCAAAGCAAGGCATTGTAGTACGGAAACAATTATTCCATTAATCTTAATGGAAATGATCTCCGTACGGGTTGCTGTATAGCTTGGGCGCCGGAACTTGAGAGACTTCAAACAAAAATATTACTAGCGAGATTACAATAAGAAGGAGGAAGCGATTAGTAATCTTCTATTTCACATATCATAAAAGTATGTACAGTATAAAAGAATACAGTCCGTGTAAAATATATAAAAATAATGTAATCATGAAAGAATTTATGTTTAAATCGTGAATATGGATGATTTAATATATATGGAAGATGGGTTTGGTTTATTGTTGTGTAAAATTTTATATTTTGTTCAAGATAAAAAAAAATGTATGAATACATATTTTTCTAAACAAACAAAAAATTTTGTTGTTTGAAATCCACAATCAAGTTAGTATAGTTATTTTATGCAAATATGAAGTAGGTAATAAGGAAAAAAGAAGAAAACAATTTTATAACCTTATTTTTTGGCGTTTATGTAAATTATTTCACATTATTAAATCAAAACTTGAAGTGAAATATTTACAGTAAGGTTGTCCTTGCAAAATGTAAAGCACAAACTATGTAAAAAAATTTTTAACTCTCGAACTAAAAAAGGGGTGTTATAAGTTTGATCTTCATGAGTGTGTGTCTATTTGTCTATGGCATCATAGAGCCTAACCGTACGAAACGATTTTGATAATTTTTTTTTGTTCCGTTTGACAGGTAATTTAATTGAGAGTGTTCTTAGCTATATTTCAATTGCGAATTTAGGGTTCCTTCCCCGAAAAAATTGCTGATGATCTTCAAAATCGGTTCAGCCTGGAGAAGGCCTTAAGGAAAAAGGTAATTTTGTAGAAAGTGTTCTTAGATATGCTTCAAGTGCGAGGTTTTTTTAAATGTTGTAAATTTCACTTGTCCTAGAATGGTGATTATTGATACGGGCTTTTGAACAGTCTGGGAATAAAAAATTATCGTTTTTAAAAACTGAAAATAGAAACCAAAACGTATAAAACAAATGGAGGAGAACAACTGGATGTATACTCGGTGTAAAAGTGTCCACACTGGAGTGAAAACTTTAAGGATTTGGTGTACAAAATTTCAGACAGTTTAGTTTACTTTTAGCCATTGTTTTTTAAAGCCACTGAAATGAAATGAACGAATAGTTTTATATCTTTCAAAATGAATAATGCGCAAAGATAAACATTCTAAATAACATATTAAACATTCACGAAGTAGATTATTATAAGATTATTCAAAATAAATAAGCAACACCCAAGAAACCACCTTAATTTATTTTAAATAAAATCATCACATCACTTGTAAACTCCATCTGTTGGTTTTACGTTAAATATTTAATCAACTTCTTATTAACTTTATGTACATTACGTACAAAGTATACACAAATCAATTAACATTTAATGACGACAACCTACAAAGAAACTTCGAACGGAAACAATTGTTCGCGTGCTATTATTAACCATATTGTCTTGTTTTTTTTTTATTATTATTATTGTCTTTTTTATATCATATAGGTATTATGTCAAAGAAACCTTAAAACTTGATACGACGATACAAAGATATGCACTGTTCAATTTTATAAAAATAATTTTATATTACATAATCTGTATGTATTTTATTAACTGTTACCTGCAAAGTAGGTATTATTTTAACAATTATTAAAAGAAACAAGTGAAAACAAACAATTGACTAAGTTAATTGTTGAAATACCATGCATAGTCAGTGTTGATTTCTTTATCACATTACACATACAAACATGTGACACATGCATAACTGATAATCAAGTATAGTACATTGATATCACAAACAGTGATATTTACGAAAAAATGTTTCAAACAAAAGTTGTTTAATTTTTGATAAGGAACATTTTTTACACATAAACTTTTGTTCTATCTCTAACGATTTACAAGATGATCTCTAACGGTTTACAAGACCCAATTGACCTATGATACTCAGTTACGAACTTCACTTTTTACATCCTGAGCACGCTGTAAAAATTTCAGCTCGATATCTTTTTTCGTTTTTGAGTTATCGAGTCCACAGCAGACGGACGGACGGACAGACAACCGGCAATGGACTAATTAGGTGATTTTCTGAACACCTATGACAAAATTTTTTTCCTATCATCATTATTTTTAAGCGTTACAAACTTGGGACGAAACTTAATATACTATGTATATTTCATATATACATGGTATAAAAATGGTTGTGGAATCGCCACTTAATATCCATATACAAGCTTCGTCTACAAACCAACCTCTGTCGTCAGAAGTATTCGAGTATATTTTTAAGATCTCAACGCCGCAATAGTAAAAAAATGAACCTTTCACCCAACTGAACGTTTTCATTGAATAAAAAGATTATAGAACGATTATAGACTGCGTTGAATATTTATTTTGTAAATTGAATATTTATTTGGTTAAAAGTGAGCTTTTGAGAGCTGATTCCTTTCGTTATTTAAAAATATTGCTCTCATTGACTTTTGCGTGTTCTATGTTTATAAAAAAACTTTTTATATTATTGTTTTGTATATTCGCATACTGTTTATACAAATTTTGTACTTTAACGTGTTGTGTATAATTATCAATCAAATTTATAGCCAAGCCGTACATCTGTATAATTTTCTATATCTATAAAGTGACTTATAAAAATATTCTAATTAAAATCAGTGGGTAGAGCCTTCCTTAGTAGGATTGTTCCATATCTATATTATGACCAACCAACTGTGAAACAAAACTTGGACACAAATATTTATACCTCGCCAGTTATTATGGATATTGCCAAAATAATAATTTTTGAAAAGACGTACACGTCTATTTATGTGCTTATAGCTCGAGTACCACTGCTGTAATCTTCATGATTATCTTAACTTATTTGGCCAAGGCCTAGCATATATTTTTCTACGATAGGTAAGGAAGTGTATATGCAGTAACAATGCCGGTTGTAAAAAATTTTTCCCATATAAGAAATATAATCCGGGCTAACATTGGTGCAAACTTGAGATGAGATTGCTGTGAATTAGGCACATTTGCAATCTAATCCTGATCCAGTCTAAAATTGACCTCGAATAATAACGATGCTCTGAGTATGGCTGTTATGTCTTAGTCAAGATTTGGAGAGTAACTCCTTGCCCAATGCTAAATTTTCTAATGCTGTGCTCACCTAAATTCTATTGTCCGTCATACGTATTTCCTACTTTTGTTTGTAATAGATATTCTTTTCTTGCGCTAGGACTACATATGCTGTTTGTTTGCTTTTTTCCGTTAGGTTAAGAGGCACGAAGGAAATCAAAGAAACTGCTTAGGAGGTTCAAATGGAAAAAGGCAAAGGAATTAAGCATATTTTGCAGTGTTATTGATCTACAAATAATACTTTAGTTGATTGGGTGGAGGGATGCCTTATTACATTTAAGTACAAGTAAATATCGGAAGACATAGAATTGTTATTTATTTCGAGATTTTTTTTTTTCATTTATATTCTATTCTATTTACTTTCATTGAATATTTGAAGATGAAAGGCGCCATATAATTACTTCCATATCCTCATAAAAATTATCAAGAAATCGTTAACATTTAGAAATGATTTATTGAAAAAGCAATCGAAAATGACTGCCAACAATACACGATTTTATAGGTAATAAATATTTTGTTACCATAGATTTAATCAAATTTAGTGTTCCTGCCCACGTTTTCACGTTTTTTATGGCTTAATATTCAAGAAAGAACTTAAATATTTTTAAATTCTAAATAAAAAAACTTGAAAATTTTAATAAGTGGTTAGATTTAGATGAGGTGATACGTACTTAGATCAGAATTCAAAAGTTATTGCCAATTTTTAATTGGTAACAAACTGGTTCTATATGATAATATTATAACGGTGATGTTCAAGATTATGATAATTTTGTCCTTAGGAGCCAAAAACAGAGACCAAGATATAGTAACTAATGATCAGCAGATACCAATGTGATGTTTATTAGTAATTTAATGTAAATGTACATCGACGCCTTCTGTAACAGAATTTCCCTAATCTCCTTAATTATAATCTTGAAACTATACTCTAAAATGGATAAAGAATTATCCATTTTAGACTTATGAATAGTTTCAGCAAAATGAAAAACTGGCAACTGTGTTTATTATTATGCAAAAGCATAAATTTATTTGATAAACGGAAGTAATAAAATTTTATTGAATTTTGAATACAAATCAGTTTTGAAGCAAGTATCAAAACATTTAAAAAAAGTATGTGTATGCTTATATAAATATACTTATATTTCAATGTCAAGGTCATCTTTAATGAGTTTGTATAAGTGAGTGTGTAATAAATCTCTGTATATTTATAAACAACAAAACTTGTTGAAAAGTCAATAAACACATATGGAGTTCGACTTAGCGTTCTTTCAATGAAAATCAAAAAATGGAATATAATTTTTGTCTGGCTATATATAATATTCTGATCGAACGGATTTATTCTTAACAGATTATTGAAGTATATCAATCTATGTTAGGGGCCGTTCAAAAAATACGTCACGCTAAAATTACCCTCCCCCCGGTTGTCACACTGTGTCACACTTTCTGTGACCCCCTATAAATATTACGTCACAAAAACTAACTCCCCCTCCCCCTAAAAATAGCAAATTTTGATTAATAGTATACAAATTTGTATATTAAAAAATATTAATTTTTTTTCCAATAAAATTTAAATAAATTAACAAAACTCTTTTAAAAAAATTATCCAATAAAATTTTTTGATAAGCCGCGAACGTCACATTGTCTTAGATCCCCTGCCCCCCTTGTCACATCTTGTCACACTCAGCAGAACCCCTCCCCCCCTTGAGTGTGAACGTATTTTATGAACGGCCCCTTATATCAATGAAGTATCAATGAGTACTGTACTTCGGATATTCAATAATATGTTTTTCTATTATGTTGTGCATTTGTCTTTATATTAACAATGCCGCTTTTAGGAGTAATGAATGTTAGTTAACCCGTCCATCATTTTTCAACAGTCATAGATAAAATAATAGTTATGATCATCCTAACTAATATTATAAATGTGAAAGTTACTCTGTTTGCCTATTTTGAACAAAATTTGATGAGTTTCAGTTTAAAGATAGATGAGACCTTGGGAAAGGAATTAGGATACTCGTTGTCGCGAAAATAAAACTTCAGGGGGGTAAACTAGAGGATGAAAATTTATGTGGGAAACCATTTCTCAGGTTATACTTGGTGATTCACAGTATTATGACTTATATATCAGAATACATCATAAGCTATAATCTATTTTAATATCAAAATCATAATTTTCCAAAAATAGAAAAACACGCGTAAAACTACCCTTTTCCAATCTATTCACGCTGGGATTTTCCATTCAACTTGTAATAAGGTCAGATTAAGTGGTAGCCCTCCCAAATGGAAAAAACACAACCAAAACTTTTCCCTTTTATCTTCTTTATATGCTAGAAAGATGCGATTTTCTGCTTTTGATGAGAAATTCCACAAAACTTATGGTAAAAATAAAAAACTGAAAAATCACCATCTCAAACCTTCTACTACCCCCCCCCCTCCCTCTTCAATTGATTTATTAAGCCTTTTTATAAGCTTATTAGCCATATCGTAGACTATTTACTCCTGTGATATGTGCCCTTGACCGCCTGGCCATACTTGAGAGCAATTGCGAAAGCAGGAAGCGCTGAAGACCTGCCTCAATGTTCAAGTTATAGAAGTTAAGTTAATGTTAAGGGGGCGTGCTAAGAGCCAGGGAAAGTGAGTTAAAGGATAACATGTGTTTAATTTTCTTTAGTGGCTGCTTTAAATGAATGAACTATTCAGTGAATTGAAATCAATTTTTCCATTTATCAATGAAAATGGTCCAACATGTAAGTATTGAGACATGTCAATAGAATACAGAACAGAGATGACTTTCAGCATATTAAATTCCCAAGTATTTATCAGACGTTATATGTGATAGTGAGTGATTTGACTTGTTTTATTGTTTTTCTAAAATGAAAATTGTAAGTGTCAGAATGGTTGTTTTTGCTTATTTTTTAGTACGCACATATTTATTTATAAATCATATTTATTTATTTGTAAACGTTTATTAAATAGTAACAACATATTTTTGATCGACATTATCTAAATGAACCGTCATCTTCAATTCTCTACCATTTATTATACATTTGAATATAGTATTAAGCAACAACAGTGTTTTAATACAGGATGCTTTAAAAATTCTGATCGAAAAATTCGAATAGTCGCCTTTTACTCTATAATTATTATTGTACATGATCGTAAAAAAGCGACACACCTGGATGGTATCATATTCTTGATTCTTTCTCGGGATAAAAAGTATACCAGACTCAAAGAGAAATAGATCACCTCCGATTGGCAGAAACTTTTAATTTTTTTCGTTTCAAAATCAACTTGTTTGCCGCTTGCAACCCTTAAGCAAATTGTAGAAATTATTCAGGAAATACTGCTGAATCGACAAAATCGCATTACTTATTCAAAAAATACAATTTTAATAAAGTTTAAAGATTTTTTATATGTTGGTACATTTTGTATTTAATGATTATTACAATGCATTATTATGTGTATACTCAACAACAATTGATTACATATGGATAGCCTTAAACGTCATCATTTATGTTCAATCATAATCAATTCTTGTCATCAACATGAGTTATTGATTGAGGATACTGTTGATTTTTATCAATAATAATAATTTTAAAAATTTTAATTTCTTTTTATTTTATGTTATGATTGATAAATAAACATTCGCAGGAGCGTAACTAATTTTGTTGATTTATTTCATAAAAAAGCATCATAAAGAATTTATATACTTAGCTGGCTTAGGTTTAAGAGTTCAGTCTTTTAAACGCACTCCATTGATTCTAATACCAATTTTGTTATTTCACGATGAAACATAACCTCAAATCTACTCCTTCCATCTCGACTTTTGGACAAGTTAATTAATTTGTTTGATCACTATCTTTGTTTCTTCCTTTTGGTATATACTTTTTCTTTCTAACGGTGTAAGGATCAATACTATTGTACAGGTAGGCTTCTCTGAATACATAATTCTACAGTATTGTTTTAACTGTTTCCTATTTTTGTCATCACTTATTTTGGGTCACAATGATAAAGTGTGAGACTATTATCTTTGTCTTATTCTTGTCTATCACTGGACTGACTCTTTCATCTGGCTTGAAAAATGGAAACACTGGTTCCGTAAATTCCGTAAAATTTTGTTTTATTGCTTATACCAAAGTTTAGACTGCAAAAAAAGATGGAATTCAAATTCAAAATTAATTTAAGACACGCGACAGTTGAAAAAGTTTCAAAAGTGATAGTTTTCTGGTCAGATTCATCTCAATACGGGTTAATAAATTCGGCTTTAGAAATCATATGCGTGTCAATGTGTAATTAACCTTTATTTTCTTTATTAGAGCCTAAATGGCCGAGCGGTCTAAGGCGTTTGTCTTTGTCTGTTTGTCCATTTAGACTTAAGTTGCGGGTTCGAATCCAGGCAGCGGCAGTGTGTACAATTTATAATTAATGGGAGTGCAGAATTGATCACATTGTCGTCGCTTGGATAAGAACGAAGTAACCGACTCCACCCACATCAAAATGTAATTGTAAATATGTTTGTAATTAAATGTTATAGGCGTATATGTCAGAGAAACGGAGGTTAAACCCCATTATTATTTTCTTTATTTTCTAAAAAAAAAACGCTTTAAATTCTGAATCTGCATGGTTTTATTAAAGATTCCTAATATCTACTGCATAGGTTTTTCCTATTTAAATATTGTTCATGCCACTTTTCCTTGAAAAAAAGGCTAAAAGTGACTATTTTAATATTTTATTTATAAATAAATACTGCAGTCACATCGAATAATCGTAGGACTTACCATACTATAAATAGAAATAAATTTATACAATTTTCTTTTCCCTATCGAGAAAGCAGCTCTTATACTTCCTACGTAATTCTGAAACCTGTATCTATATTTAATTACCGTCTCTTTTGTTTCAGTTCCAAGAATTCCAACAATAAAACTATCGATGAAATACACAAGAAACCATCAACGAAACATTTGAAAATGTCGTTTAAAAAAAAAGTGTATTTAGATTAAAAAAAAGATAATTTTAATATAACTTCATCATAAACACTTAGTGTATTTATTTTCATATGTGTACTATATATTTACTTTTAACAAATAACAGTTATTTACGATTTAAAAAAAGAAAAATGTTATATTTATCAACATAATAACAATCAAAAACTTCCAAAAATAAAATTTTATTTATTTTAAAAACGTGAATATAATAAAATTATTATTATAAAAATTTTATTATTTGGTTATAAGTGTCGTTTTGTTTGTTAATTTGTTGTTGTGTGTTTGTTTAGTTTGGTTAGGTTGGCGTCACAAAATGCCACAAACAACATTAATACGTAATAATAATCATTATGGTGTGCCTGTTCATCATCAAATGAATGGTCATCACCATCATAATGGACATAATGGTCATAATGGCCATAATGGTTATATGAATGGAAATGGTGGTCATCATAATTATAGTAATGGACATGCAATATCACATCATCAATCTGGACCAAAATTAAATGGACATACAAGTGAGTAATGACATCAATCATAATTTTTAAGTTTAAGTTCAATTTTTAAGTTAATATTTTTATTATTTTATAAGCATTAAAGTTTCGCAGGAAACATTACGAAGAGATTAACCTATAATAGTAATTTTGGAAATATGGCCAGAAATATTGGGCGAATTTGCAATATCTCCAAAACTACCGTCCCAATTGCGAATTTAACGTGATTTTTGAATTTTTTGGGTCAAAATTAGCTTTTAGACTGAGTTTTGTCAAAATCGGAAATAATTTTTTTTTTTTCAATTTTTTGCAATTTTCTTAAGGGGTACCCCTTCAAAAAAAATCGAAAAAACCGAAAAAATTTTTTACTCTCAGAATTGGATAAAACTTGGTTTATAAGGTAAATATGACCCAAGAAAACCAAAAATCGGGTTCATTTAACAATCGGATAAGTAATTTTGGAAATATGGCCAGAAATATTGGGCAAATTTGCAATATCTCCAAAACTACCGTCCCAATTGCGAATTTAACATGATTTTTGAATTTTTTGGGTCAAAATTAGCATATAGACTGAGTTTTGTCAAAATCGGAAAGAATTTTTTTTTTTTCAATTTTTTGCAATTTTCTTAAGGGGTACCCCTTCAAAAAAAATCGAAAAAACCGAAAAAATTTTTTACTCTCAGAATTGGATAAAACTTGGTTTATAAGGTAAATATGACCCAAGAAAACCAAAAATCGGGTTCATTTAACAATCGGATAAGTAATTTTGGAAATATGGCCAGAAATATTGGGCGAATTTGCAATATCTCCAAAACTACCGTCCCAATTGCGAATTTAACGTGATTTTTGAATTTTTTGGGTCAAAATGAGCTTATAGACTGAGTTTTGTCAAAATCGGAAATAATTTTTTTTTTTCAATTTTTTGCAATTTTCTTAAGGGGTACCCCTTCAAAAAAAATCGAAAAAACCGAAAAAATTTTTTACTCTCAGAATTGGATAAAACTTGGTTTATAAGGTAAATATGACCCAAGAAAACCAAAAATCGGGTTCATTTAACAATCGGATAAGTAATTTTGGAAAAATGGCCAGAAATATTGGGCGAATTTGCAATATCTCCAAAACTACCGTCCCAATTGCGAATTTAACATGATTTTTGAATTTTTTGGGTCAAAATTAGCATATAGACTGAGTTTTGTCAAAATCGGAAATAATTTTTTCTTTCTCAATTTTTTGAAATTTCTTAAGGGGTACTCTTCAAAAAAATCGAAAAAATTTTTTACTCTCAGAATTGGATAAAACTTGGTTTATAAGGTAAATATGACCCAAGAAATTCAAAAATCGGGTTCATTTAACAATCGGATAAGTAATTTTGGAAATATGGCCAGAAATATTGGTCGGTTTATATAGGACCGATAGTTTCGTACATATGACTTTTCACGGTTTGGAAATAAAGATTTAAAACAGAAATGGTTGTCAGAGCGTTGTCCAACGCTAGTTTTTGAGCAAAGGTTAACAACTATTGAAATGCTGCGAGGCACATAGCTAAAACTTCCGTGAAGAATACCTTCCTCAAAACTTATTTTAGTTCGAAATATCACATTTTTAGAACAATTAAATTAACGTTTTTGAGGTTATAACATGCCTAAACATTCTTAGATAGATATTACGTTGAAACGAATGAGAAAAAGTACTGATAATATGATGGATCTATGGAATAATAATAAAATGTCGACATATTATATGAAACTTTACTTAACACATAAATAAATAAAATAATATATTTTAATTAAATTTTATACTTTCATATAAATTATAATTAAAGTTTTTTCTAAATGTTATGTTATACTTTTTTCATCATAAATCTTCACATTTTGTATTTCGTTAAAAATAATTAGTTATAATTTTAATAGTCCAAGAATTTAATGAAGCATTTTTTATATGGATATACTATAGATGAGGAGTCGATGACTATAAAAAACGTATTCGAATTTGTCTGCTTATTTATGGACGTAAATAACAATCTTTAATGGCTTGACGACTACTTAGACAAATAATTAAGGACGGTATGATGAGTCTACAGTCATTGATTAATCTATATTCTGGGAAGTTTGCTTGAAGATATTTTTATAACAGCAGCAACAGTTTTTCTGAAGGCTTTGGAGTTTTTCTGAAGCTCTTGTGTCGTTTTCTAAACGCCATACTAAATATCTCTCGTGTTATCTTCGTTCTTCCTGTTTGGATACCAGGTGTTTAATCCTGTTCCATTGTAATGAACATGCCATTTCATTCTTTACGCAATGATATTATTTTTTCTTTAGCATGTTTTTTACTGTCCATACCTTACCTTCTTTATTCCTTAATCATATTCCATGATTCACCCCTCAAGCTTATTATGTTGTCTTCTGACGAAAAATAGACTCACGGTCTAAAAATGTGCCACTTAGGCAAAAACAGGCCAGACACAAATTTTAACGAAAAAATATCATCATAAATTTAAAAAGTTTTAATAATAATTGTACTAGGCAAAGATGATACGAGTTTAACAGTTTTTAAGGATGTTCTCCTGATACTGAAGACATAATTAAAAAGTAAATCAGCAAATATTTCAAATGAAATTCTCCAAATATTTATTAAAAAACTTTTAATTTTGTTCACCACTTTCCTACGAAATTTGTTGTTGTTTTTGGCCCCGGCTACAGGGGTAGCTACGAGTTACGGCAGCCGCAGGAGCCTAATTCCGCATGGGTCGAGCAAGTTTATTAAATTAGATCGCAAGGCTTTTATATCACGATTAATACTATTTGCTCACCTTTAAACCTTAGTTTCAAATTGTCCATAAAGGTTATGCCATCAAAATCCTCCTTTAAGGTCCTCCTCACCTATTCGATATAATCTGTTTTTATAACGCTCTTCTACAAGTTTTATACAATAAACAATATAAACGTAACGAACGTCATATTAAGTTTCATTTTAACAACAAAATAAACAAATTAAATGTTATATGTTTTATAATAATAATAATATAATTCTTATTACGTTAACGATCATAAAATTGTAACATACAACGTATTCGTATATTAAAAACAGAAAATGATGATGTTTTTAAAAGAAAATGATCTACGTGTAATCAAATAGATGTATACTGTATTTTGTATAACCGTGTGTCGACCTCATCTTGCATTTAAGTTTATTATCAGTTTAAAAGAGCTTTGAAAGGTTATACAATAATTGTACAAAGTGGTGTAAGTTTAATCACCCCTACCGATTACTTCAAAATAGAGATGCGGTGAATTAAAAGGTGATGCAAATACGTGTGTTTAAAACAATGAATGGTCGCAGGCAGCATCATTTTGTTTGCCAATTAGGAGAGTTTATATCTTTCTGGCTTAAAGTCAGAAAACTCAACTTTTTTCTTTTGTCGCTCTCGATTTACTTTATCATTCAGTTTATATTTGTTGTGCTTTTATTTAATTTTGTATTTTGTCTGTCTTTATTTTTAATATAATTAAATATTTGTGATTCATATTTGCTGTTAAAAAAGGTATTTTATTCATTAAATTTATCATACTCGTTTTTTATGTCTCAGGTTTTACCAAACAAACTTTTTGTAGCAAGGGAAGGTTAAGTTTTTTATAAAATATTTATGACAAAAAATCTTTGTGAACTTGCGCCTTTTCTTTTAAGACTTAGATAAAGACTTAGATAACCTAACCTAGATAAAGATAGATTAAGATAGCTTAAAGCAAAAGTAAAAAAAATGAGCAAGCAGTTTTCAACGAAACTTTTACAACTTATAATTTCAGAATCGCGTTACGTGGAAACAAAAGCAAGCATAGATAAGACAAAAAGTGGCTCAGAAGCAGAAGAAATTAAAAGATTGAAGATGAAATTGAAATAATTGGGTTTTTAGACAAATATGATGAAGCGGAATGTGAATAAAAGTTTTTTTTTAAATTATTGACAAATAGGTATTTTTGCATAGTCTTTTGAGTCAATTTTGAGCATAAAATTTGTCCCTAATTATATTTTGTTCAGAAATGTTTTTTTTAGTTAAAGAAAACAAGCGCGATGATTATAGTGATAATACCGTTCAGGTTTCTATGCTTATGTATTATATTTTAAAATAATAGTTTTTTATGACAAATATAGTAGATGGAATGATTGTTTTACAAGTTTCTTGTTAGTGTTAATGAAAATTCACATAGAAGATTATTTGCATGAATTGATAATTATTTCCAACAGTTCAATGTAGGTAATTACGAAACATTAACATTAACGCAATAAAATATACATACATATTACATAAACACAAGCATGGTAATATGCAATTAAAAATCACCAGTTATTTTATACAATAATGTTATATTCATTCTATTTTTATAATTTATATTAAACTTTTTAACAATCAATAACAAAGTTCAAAGAAGCAAAAAATGAAAAATAATGTCTCTTAATGAAAAAGTTAGTGCAGCTAACAAACTTGAAGATTTTCTGCACCAATTGTACTTGTGTACAATTAAAATTCTCGGACCTAAGGGTACTTCTAAGAAGTATTGTCACGTTGGAAACAAGGCGGAAGAGCTGGTTTTTCTATCCTGAAAAACACTTTTTTGGAAATATGATAAGTTATTAACATATTAAGACTGATTATGATTAGTTATTTACTTATTTTATTGTTCCAAATGTTTAAAATACTAAAATTTAACGTCTTAATTATAATTTTTCAAGCTACCTAGCCCTTAATGCCCCTAAAACTACCACCGGTTGGTATTCTACCAGCCAAAGTAGTAAAAGAATGTTATTTTTTTCTTCTGGTTTTCTTGCTATGTACTTGTTTCTCGAAGTGTTCAGAAGAGACTCAGGAAATTGGACAGAAGACCTCGAGCTTTACAAAAAGTCTGAAGTCTCTTGAACAAAACGGGTAAAATTTGACTCATCTGCTTTTTAAGTTCATGGGAATTTTACTTGGTTCGTGAAACTGACTACCTTAAAAAATCAGAATTTAAATTTAGATCAACACAGTTCCCCGATGAACTTTGGCATTATTTACCAATCACCAATTTTAATGACCAACTTTTAATAACTTACGATTCTGCCTCAACCTCGTGTTATCCGCATATTAAAATAAATAAATCTTTTCAAACGTAGTTTTTAAATTTTATGGATAACGTTTTGAAAAGAGACTACATGATAAATAGAACATCTTCTTTATTTTTTGAAGTCGTCTTATTAAATGAGAAAATAGCAAAGAAACATTTATTATGCAGTAAAGCAATATGGTAAAATATTGTCGGCAATATAGTAAAAAAAAAAACTTCTAACTTTGATGGAAGTGAAATAATATTATATTAACTAGAAACATAAAGTACCTGTATTTGTATAGTTTATATCGGTTAAAATTTTCCAATTGCATCTATAGGATGCTTTCTGGCATCATTGCTTTTATAAACATTTACTAATTTCTTTGTAATTTTATATTCCCGTCGAATTTTTTAAGAAAAAGAATGTTTCATGTTCCTGAGTACCCTAGAGTGCAAGAGGGAGATAGCAGTAAACTAAGGAACCAAAATCAATATAAAATCAGTGGGGTCTTGAAGAGTATATTCCAATAATATGTTACGTATAAAAACACAAATAAAGGTTTTACGAAGTTTTTGGCCTAAACAAAAATGAAATTGAATAAAAATTAAGAACAAATGAACAAACTTTTTTGACATGTTTCGTATATATTATTCAGTAAAAGATCTTTAAGATTGTCTGTATTTTATTTTGAACTATTACATAATCTTCAAGACCATTGATTTGAAATCAAATACAATACATATATATCATAAAGAAACTTGTTTTTTATTTTCGTCATTTTTATGGCATACAATGGGCGCTATATTTTTTCACACGAATGAAAAATGCAGTTTCTTTGCTGGGCGAATGCGAAGTGACGAATGCTTTGTAGTTAAACCTCGACAACATAGTGAAGAGATAAATTAAAAACTTCAGAAGACTAGATCAGAATTGACCAAATAATGCGATTTAACCACGTTGGACTTTCTATTTTCAGAATTAGGATCTATGCCAACAAGCCGTCGACAACTCTTTCGCTTTCAGAGAAGAAATTGAGCATCATTCACAAAATCTATCTACATATTTATAAAATGGTTTTGCAATATTTCGACAAAATAGATCATACAATAAATTTTGAACTGCTATGCTATTCCATACTTCCATACATAATGTTTAATTAACGAATCAAAAAAAAAAAAAACCATTTTTAATGAAACCAGCGTTTTCTATCAAAACTACGACCTGCGTGAAGTTTAAATGCAATACCAAATGAAGTACCCTATTAAAATTAAAGTTTGAAATATTTTTCTGATCTTAACTACACATATCATACTGATCATAATATGTGAATGAAATGAACATACACGGAAGTGGTTAATACCGGCCGTATGGTGAGTGCAATGTGTGTATGTGTTGTGTGTTGAGACAAACCGGCAGACAGGCAGACGGACAGACAAATACAAATCAGCCAGGCGTTAACTGAAGAGCAAGCAAGTCAAACAGCCTTTTTATGTAGATATTAATATTATACTTCACCTTTAATACAGTATGGATAACCTATGATAAAAAAACAACAACAACAACAACAAATTAATTGATGGTCAAAAACGTAGTATACCATTTAAACACATGAATCATGACTGGAAACAAAATTTTGTCATATTTACAAACTCAATGCAAGAAATTTTTCAAGAATTATAAGTTGCTAATATTTTATCAAAAGCTAATTAAAATTAATCTGGTAAAGAAAAGTGCAAGATGGTAAAAAATTGTTTGCATTGAACATACACATCAAACTTGGAAAAATTTTCTAATTCAACTTAAGGTTTGTTTGGTTGACTGCTTTTCACTACAAAACGGGAAAACGGACTTTCATGTCTTTTCGTCGGATTAGTAAAAGGAGTGTCAGAGAATGATATTGTTCATTGTCGATTTTATGATCTTTGCAAAAAAAAAATCAAATTTTGGATACATACTTGTATTTTGCACATTCTTTTTTAACCCCTGAACTAGAAGAAGGGTGTTTTAAGTTTTGCCACTATGTATGTGTGTCTTCCTGTCTGTGGCATCGTAGCGCCTAAATGGATGAACCGATTTTAATTTTTTTGGTTTTGAGTGAAAGATAATTTAATGGAAACTGTTCTTAGTTATGTTTCAAATGCGAATTTAGGGTTCTGTTCTCAAAAAACTAAAAATTGGCGATGATTTTCCAAATCGGCTCAGTTTGGAAAAGGTGGAAAGACATTTTAATAAAGAGTGTTCTAAGATATATCTCAAATACGAGTTGAGAGTTCCTGAAAAATTTGTTGGGACTTTTCTTGTAAAATTCACTTGTTTTATTATAAATCAAAATGTTTTTAAGACTAAGAAAAATACTAGTTGCAAAATTTGATACCAAATGTTGCATCTTTATTTTTAGGCTTCCTCGTAATTCTTTTCTTTTTCCCCTTCCGCTATTCTTAAATCCTCAAGCAATATTCATACTACATCGCTTTTTCATTCTTAACGACCTCATAAACCAGCTGCGTGTCATGTACTTCAAAGTTACATCTGCCTTCAACATAAATTCGTTATATTCTTTTGATAGTCACGCATATTGGTCTTCTTACTGGCAAGACCTTAGTTAAAAATAAATTAAAATGTATTTGAATATGGTTTTGGTTTAAATAAAATTAATTTCAAATTAGTGCTCTATTATTCTGGTATTTTTGCGGTTAATTTTAATAACCTTTCTCAATGTAATATATATTATAAGACGTATATGGTATTTATATTTTTCAACTTTCACCCTTTTACTTTGTGCCATTTCGTGAAATATTTTGTTTACCTGCTTGATAATTTGACTGACATAGTAAAAACAGCGAATTAAAAAATTCATTCACTTTTGGAATGTAAAAATATAAATTACTTTTTACCTAAATGATACGTGTGTGTTCATGCTGTTACAAGTAGCGGAATATGTTCTTACGAATCAGCAACTCTTTACAAACCCTTTTCGATGTCGAACACGATCAGACGTCAGCAATCTGTGATATGAAGTTTGCTGAGGCTGTTCACCGGGGTGTTTACTTCATCTTCGTTATAGCTTGTTTTAAAATATAATTCTAAAAAAACGCTCACGCTCGTAAAGCGTGTGTCTAAATAGACGGTAGTGTGAATACGGCCGTGTTTCAGTAATAATAATGTAGTGGCCCCAGCACGAAAATTGTCTTCTCACAGCATCATTATGATCGATATAATTTTGACTAGAGGAGAACCAAGATTCTCGAACTCAGGATTATATAAAATGTCTCAAAACCATCCAGTACTACTAACTAATAGACGAGTGATATAAATAATAAAATTTAAGACAAAAAAGTTGCTTGGCTGACTTATTGTAGTAAATTTTTTTTACTACAACTTTGTTGATTATAAAAGTAAATATAAAATAATTATAAAGTAAATAACACCTATATATTAAATAATTTCCATGTGAGCAATTTAGAGGCCAACTTAGCTAAAAATTTATTCATTGGTGTCAACTCCAACTTACTTTAATCATAGAATAACTCAATAATTACAAAAATTATTGAGGTTTAAGAAACAAAGTACCTATCCACAAAATTATGTACTAATTGTTCACAAAAAATTGTATTAAATTTTTATTTTATAAAAAAGCAATGGAATGTCATATGTCAAAATATATTTTAAATTTAACCTTTAAATAGCGACAAGGTATGAAAATCAACTTAAATATTTTGATTATGGTGTAAATAAAAGGTTGTTATTATACAAAGATTATTAGCTTTTTACTGTTTGTTTAACATTTCTCAGGCTGAATAAAAAATTTGATAATTTATGTTATCATAAAACAAAACAAGTTAATCAATGTAAAACACTTGTTCTAATACACTTGTAGCAAACATAAGTTATCACCAGATGATATGGAGATTGAAAATTAGATAGTTTACAAGAGTAAAAAAATCTCTTAGGGTACCTTTTCCGTTTTATTATTGAATAATATTTATGAACAAATAAAATTTATTATCTAAGTATGTTATTTATTGTTTATTATTTTATTGTTATTACATAATCGGTGTACATTTATTGAGCACTATTTATGTGTGTCATATCGATATGTTTTACAAACGATTATGTAAGAATGCATTTACGATGTATTATCAGAAAAACTTCACATCACCTCCATGTATATTTTACATACAGACAGCTAAAATGTGTAAATACAGACATGCGTATTAGATTTCAGTAGGAGAGAACAGATCCTGTCTAGAATATGTTTTCTGTAAGCAAATGTGTCTAGCCTGGGAATTTTTCCATTACACAACAAGCTTTAAAATTGATGACTATTCATTGCGGACAATGGTCAAATAAGAAAACAATTGAATAGAAATGCAAAACTCAATCGCCTGACAGTTAACTAAGCTAGGTGTTCGCCATCCGACATCATAAAAGCTGCAACTGAACTTGTTACATTTTTGTTTGATACAGGGTTATTGTATTTTTCTCAACTTCATCATTTCGATTAGCTATTCACGAAAATTATCATACCTTTCTGTTTCGACGCTTTCAAATGTATATCACTGGAAAAGTAGTAAGTAAGTATTTACATTGATTGAATGACGGCTTTTTGGAACCGCCAGAAAAATGTACCATGATTTCTTTTGTGTAGTACAGTGCTAAGAGGTGTTGTGGAACTATTTTAATAATAAATATTATAATCATTGATATATCTAAAAATCAAGATTGTAAATTTAAATGAACATTAAAGTATATCAAAGTGTTTAAAGAATTCATCTAGTGAAGTTTTTATTGTATCGAACAACATACACAGACATTTATTTACTCACTATTGGATAAAAATCACACGATTTTAGATTTTAAGTATTTTGTACATTCTGATATCTACATAGAGGTAAAAGCTAATAATTTGCACTTCCTATGGTGTAGAAAATCACCACCATATCAGTTCCCTAGTGTGTTAGACAACATGTTATTTGTAAGTTACATTATAGTCACACATAATATCAAGTGAAATATGCAATATGCATGCAATGATACATATAAACGCATACATACGTATTTTCCCCTCAAGTAAATAATTTTTTTGAAATATATTTTTCTGGCCTCATTACGGCTAATGACTGTTTATTAAATAAATGCTTTGCTTTAGGTGAATTAACATGCTGGCAGTAAGGGCAGTAAATTTTGACGAATTTTTCTAATACTTGCTTGTCATAATATTTGCAACACGATATTATAAATTACAGACATGCCGAAAACTTTATGTCAGTACAAATCAAAAGATACTACATCGATTCAGAACTTTAAAGAATCGATTAATCGATTTATTCGATTATATAATAGGTTTCCAAATTCAATAAATATTGTGACGAACTTATAGTTGCGCAAGTGGCTTTAAATTAATGAAAAACTATTAAGAGCGATACTCAAATGAGAAGATTATTAAGTAACAAATTGAAAAGTTGTTTTATCTATTCGAAAGAAAGAAATTGTCTGGTATCTCAAAAATTGCAAGTGAAGAGGAATTTTAATTTTGTTATATATTCGAAAATAATAATTTTCTGGCACCTGTAAAAACGAAATTTTCAAAGTGTGGACTCGTAGACACTTTGTTGGATTAATTTTAATGTGACGCCATTGATAATTTCTTGGGTGATCTTAAAAATAATTCCCCCGTTTATAAAACTCAAAAAAATCGTTTTTGATGACAAATAAAATTAGAAGCAACTGTGATTTAGAAAATTATTTGACTCGACTCATGCTTGAAGAAACACTCTGTAGCATAAGACTTTTAATGACTTTGAAGTATTATTTTCTGTACAAATATTTACAATTGATTTATTTTTCTTATTTATCATTATATAAAAAGTGAAGCATTATTTTTTATCTTTCTAAATAGATTAATAACAAAATATATATTTGATAATATAATATAACGTTGCATAAAAATCCTTGAAAATTGAAATATACTGAAGTGAAAAAAAGGTACGAGAAAATATGTTTCGAACAATGGTAGCAAGTAAATATTTTTTTTAACTTCAAAAAAATTCTTAAGAAGCCAAATACTTATTTTCTTTAATTAAGAATTGAGATCGTTGACTCCAAAAAGAGTTGACCATTGAGAATAGTAATTGTTGACCAGAACCCAGTGATTAATTTTTACTATGTAATAAACGATGAAAATCCTTCTAATGATTATCCATGGAGTAGAAAGGCTGTATGTTGAACATTGAATCAATTTTCGATCTCCAAACAAAGTTTACTTACCAGAGTTCAATCTTAGTTTACTTACCAGAGTGCAAATTAGTTTTCCAAGTGATCATTTTTTTCAAATAAAATTCAAATGACAGTTTATGCAAAATGTAAATATTTTTGTAGTATACTATTTTTTACAGTAAGGTAAAAAATATCGGAAAATTCCAATTTGAACATTTCTGAATTCATTTTGAGTAGTTTCGACGTATAACTAAATTTAGAACCGCTTTTCGTAGAATGTTGAAATTTTAGACTTAGGATACTTTAGTTGTCCACCCCCTCCTTTTAATCTTTCTTATACGTTGCGATATCGAATTTCGATTTAATAGATTTTAATAGAAATAAACTCTCAAGATTGCAACGAAGTGAACATCCATTTGTCATTTCGAAAAATTTACTGAATCATACAAAGAACCCAGATGGTTTAACCACAGATGTTACTAAACAAATTTGTGATGTCTGCCCGACATTAAAAAAAAGACGATCCAAAATTTAAGGCCAAGATTATTCTGGAAGAGCTCATGAAAGTGAAAATGGCGACAATATGTCGCCTTATAAATGACTCCAAAATTACAGGACTTGGACAGGCTGATAGACTGGGTCTCTGAGTAATAGTCTAAGCTTCAGGGAGTGACATCCATGTTAATCTAGCTTTAAGTAATTGAGGTCAAGTTTTTGGGCTCGTTCAGCAGTGCAAACACTCATTAGCCATTAGCATTGAGTCTCACTGTTGACGTAACCTGGTATACATTAAGTTCATATTTTGTGACACCCTGTAAATACTGTCTTGTACAAATGATTGAAGATAATAATGATGACGAAGACACACCACTATATTATTTCGTTGTTTAATAATCATTATGCTTCTGTTCTCCGGCGGCCTCATTAGTTGTTGATGATTCTTACTACTCATCTGCACATCTACAACAAATAAAATGTTAAGGGTAAAATATACATATAAATAAAATTAAACAAAATAACAAAACCAAAAACAAAAAAACTATATTTTATAAAATATAGCAAGCGACCACAATGTCAGTGTTCGTACTTCGTACGTATGTTATATTACTGGTAACAACAGTATTGAAATTGTGGACCTCACACACAGTGTAAAACAAATATTAAACATGAATCTTATATCTTTTTTATTTATATTTAGTACAGAATGTAACAAAAAACATATGGGTAACATTTATCATCATTGTGTGCCATGCCTGTTCAACAGACGTTGGCGATCATGGAATTGTTGCCGATCACAGGTCATGGGAAAATACTCAACAGTTCTTTTCTACCTTTCTGCATCTTAATGTGTTACCTAATATTTTCTCGCTTAAGTACTAAATATTCTAAGGACTGCTGTCCATTAACATGAACCACGAACTGCAGTTGCCGTGTTTTCAAAGTCTTTCATTAATTCTTTTTTATATTTTTTAACTCTTTTAATTCTGTTAGTGATGAACAAAATTAGTTTCGGCCTTGCAGTATAGGTCTTGGTCTTGCGAATTTTTCAAAACCAAGGTCAAAACCAATATAGTACCTTTTGTACAAGACCAAGACCCTATCTGTGTGAATCTAGACCAGGACCAAGTCCCAAATCTGCAAGATCGCGACCTAATATTGGCCTTTTTTTAAGTAATTTACGTCATGAGTTGAGTCTAGTTTTCAAAAGTTAATTCTAGGTGTGTTTTTTCGACATTTTTTTGCAAACCGCGATCTCAAATTATTAAATATTTATTTCATATTCATTCACAGGAAAACATTCTCGGAAAGGAAATACATAGGGGCAACGCCATTTTATTTTTAGGGGCTACGCTATTTTTGGAACTTTAGACTGTGAATGGATCCAACTGTGTTATGATTCATTTTGTAGCTATAATGCTATATATAAGCGGAACAAACTGAACTTTTGTTATATTTTATTTTCAGAATGTTTTGTACTTATAGTTTGATTATCACTACCTATTATACGGCTGACTATGGCTACTACATATTGCTACTTACTACTGGCCATAATTTCTTTCTACAATATATAGGGAAATGTGTAGTACCTAGAATCAAAATTTACATGTATATATTGTTTAAAGTATATATAAAATATTACAATGGACATTTTTTCTATTAATAGTACTGTTTTTTCAAGGTACAGCTGCATAAGGCCCAATAATACCATGGCCCACAACATATATCTGGGGCAATCTCTTCAACCTGCAATCGTTACAGCTCCTTCAACTATCTGATTGAATCTTTCAAAACTCTACACTTCGGCCTACAGGCATTCACTACTTTCTAGTCAATAGCTTCATTTTTATAATGACTCTGGGTGAATATGATTTTTTTTCACTTACATTTGCTTAATTATGCTTGGTAAGCTGTAGAAAAAAATAGTTCCTACATATCACAATGTGTTAGTTAATTCAATGGATCAAGGTACATCATGTAGTTTGATTCAAGAAACATTTTTCGTATTTTAAATTTAATCTCTACAAAACTTAATCTCTTTATAATCTCTACAAATGTTATCGTAAATATGGTATACAAATAACTCACTGATAACGAAAAATTCAGGTAAGAAGTTTTTTGGGAATGTCACTATGTTAGTATCGGTGTGAAAGCCTACTGACTTGACCATTGAGAGAATAGTAACGTGAGCAATAGTTATGGCGGTAGAGTCAATGCAGTATGGGCTTCAGCTCCATACTGATTGGCGATACACACAATACTTCTGGTGGGCAGCCCTATTCAATACTGTAGTATTACTTATTCCTACATCGATACTATAGTATCTGTCTCTATAAAATAACAGCATTGTAGTAAACGCTATACAATTCTTACCAAGTACCCAGAAACATAGAATGATTCAAGATTTTGGTACTACATCTTACCCTATACCTACATTCTTTTTAAATAATAAAAATAATAATAGTAATAAGTAATAAGTAATGTACTTACTAATAATGTAAGACATATCAAAATTCTTAACATACACATACAAGTATATTGGATATAGTCAGGGAGTTTATGTATTTTTCTAGTTTTCTACATTAACGTATTGTCTTATAAAATTACCTTAAAAGATATTTTTTTGATGTCGCTTTTAGGCTTCGAATCATTTTCAGTAGCTTCGAAAGAAAAAGAACGCTCAACGCGGCTATAGAATTTTTCCATTCAAAACTATATATTATGTTCAACAAAGACACGCTAATCTATAGCTTCTAAGGATTTCTTCATATGAAACTTTGAACTTTAGAAAACACCCAGAACTTAAGATTATGCATAACATTTCATTACTTGTTTACTTATGGCAGTGACATAGCATACAAAACCTCCTTCAAATCCTGTACTTAGAAAAATAGAAAATATCTTGGAAAGAGTGATCCAGCAATAATGCCTAGGTCACTCTTTTGTCTGTTAGAAGGATTACAATACGTATTCTATATTAGCTCATTCATTCAAGGGAAATTTCAATATATTTATCGGACTCAATTTTTCATGTCCTTGCGTCCTATTGTAAGCTAGTTAGGCACCTTCCTTTTAATTCTTTCATGTAGGTTCGTATTGATTTCTTAAATTCTCGATTTTAAGATTTCTAACGAATTACAGATATCATTTTGAAAGATAAAACCGATAGCAACCGTACTAAAATTATAAGTACAAATAGTTACTGTAATATTAAGTTGTAAGTAGTTCAATATCATCTCATAATCTTATAAAAATGATATTTCCTAGAAATAAAATATTAAATTCATTCTTCTTGTATGTTGTTATGATTACCAGCCAATACATCAAGTTATTTCTTTATAATGATATTATGACGACTTTTTAATTTGCTAATTAATATTTTATAGAAATTATTAATTTAATGTATTACTTCATTTAATAATAATGACAGTATGTGTATGGTGGGAGCTTTTAAGTCTATTAAGGTATCAGCGACTATTTACTTAAAAAAATTACATATGTGGATTTTTTTCAACGTTTTAAGTGCTGTTAAGAATTGTTGAACTAAATTACTGAATAAACTTTTGTTGTTAACCAGAGATGACAAGTAAGAATAAAACTTGTTATTAAGTTAAACAATGTTTGATTAGGAGGCTCAAAATTTTTTTGTAGGCAGACTTTTACTCAAAGAATATGTGGTTAAAATTTCAACAAAGGCATCCATGCAAATTTTTAAGAAAATAGTCATTGAAAATCGATATAAAATACATTGGCCCATTAAGGAGGAATCTCAAGAAACGACATATTTTGAAAGTTTTTGATAATTTTCACTGAATTTATGAAATCAAATTTAAAAAAAAAAACTTTTTAATAGAAATTAAACATATAAGCAATGGCATAAAAAAGAAAAAAAAAACCAAGTGTCTCCGTCCATATAAGGGATGTAAGAGCAGGGTAGATTTAGGGTAGAAATTGTTTTTATCTAATTTTCAACTTTGATGATGAATTTTGTTATAACTTCATGAATGTAGACGAAAAGATATCGAAAGCTGAATAATTAAACAAAATTTTCAACTTTCGACATTTTGAAAAAAATTACGCTAGATATCGAAAAATTTTATTATTATTTTTCGTCTTATATCGTCAATTTATAACTTTGTGACCCCACTACCGTGCTTATACATCCCTAAAGGCTAAGTTTTCGCTGCTAGCCTAACAGATTCGAAAGTTTTCACTTCTCTTGAAATATATTTTATAATATGTATCCGTGTTATCAGTAATTTAAAGTATAATGTAAGTATGTGGTTAATTATTATATTGGTATTTGGTCTAAATATTACTTGTCATGGGAAATTAATATTACCAATTAATAATACGACTTAACGATTATAGTACAGTAAAATTTACCTTGAAATTATGTACTGTTGTTTTTTAGGCTATAATATTATTTTTAAAAATCAACCGCCACAAGACGGGAACATTTCAAAAATCAAAATTAACCGAGATATGATGTATAGGTATATCGGCTAATTTTGATGCTATAAAATATAATCATGGACAGTTTTCAAGTAACAGATGTTTTTAACTTCCCAGTATAGGAAATCCTTGTAATTCGTCCGATTTTTAAATCAAAATTTTCAACATATCTTTCAATGGTGCGTTATATCTAAAACCGTCAAGTTCGTAAGTAATTCATTATCCCTCTTTAGTTCAGGGATTCAAATAATAATCAAAATGAATGCAATAATGAATGGAATTTGCACCTCGAATATCTACTACTAATGAAAGATAGATAGATAAAATAATTAAAATAATTAATGATAATTGTGTCGATAATAGGCATAAAAGGTTTCGTATTCGGTGTCTCTAATACAAGATGTGCTCATTTTAATGATGTATTCCACTAAATCGATATCATATATCAACTTCACCGTGGGGATTAATTAGCTTTATATTTGTTATAATTTATATTCACTTTAGGTGAGACAAGCTTCTAGATTTAACCAGTTGAATCCTACAAACACGAATGTTAAATGCTACAACCAACGCATTGTAATAATGTCTGCATTATAAAACTGAAATAAAATCTACTTTTTAATATATCTATTTAATTATGAGTAAACCAAAGTGCAACATTGTAATTATAAAATAAAAATTTTAATAAATGAAACGTAATTTTAATGATAAATTAGATGGGTATGTTTGTATAATCAATAGAAGACTTAAGTTTATAAAATGCCGTCAAATAGCACAATAAAAATTGTTTTGTCATATTCAAATTTCCGTTACAAACAGAAACTTTTCGTCGCATGTAAGACATGTAAGTTCTTGGACTTGTTTTAACTAACAGGTAATAAAATGAAACTCTTATATACAACAAAGTATAATTAAAAGGTCTAATAACTTTGTAGCTAAGGTATTATTTATAATTTTCAATTTTTCTTCTCGTATTCGTAGGCATCCCTAACCATCAAACCAATCTGTTGATAAATTGAGATAATATTTAGGAATAAAACTCCCATAGCGTATTTTTCCCAAAACCTGGAACTTGAAAAATTTAAATCCATTCAACTTAAGAGATTAAAGAACACCATCATCACAATTATAAATTTTTAACTTCAAAAGTCGATACTACAATAAATTTGAATATCACAGCCCTGTTGAAATGTTCCGTAAATTTAATACTTATAGATAATAGATTGAATTTAGTTAACCTTTCATTATCGCACATATATAATATGTAATATAATAAACGGTTTTTGTTATTATATATAAAAGAGTGCTGTACCTTGGATTAAAATTAACATGAGTTTCTGTTTTAAAACTCAATTCATGGATCACGATTCTGCACTGTAAAAAAATACTAGTTGCAAGAAAATATGTTCTTAACATGGTGGCAAGAAAATATTTTCTTGCTTCAAGAAAATTTTTAAACATTCAAATAACTATTTTCTTGAATTAAGTACGAAAATAGTTGACTTATCGTTGAGAAATATTTATTTGTTATAAGACCATCAACAGCGAAGGTAAATACGTTTACTTCAATCCAAGAAATTTTTTTTTACTGTGTAATCGATAGATCATCCTCTTACCTTGGACAGTCACCACTGATCATTCTTGAAGGCATTCGTTTTAATATTTACAGTTAATTTTAAGAAACAGCATCATAAAACTTATGTAATTGAAACATTGACAACGCTAAAAGTTTCTCTTAAAGGCGTCCTTTTCTCTGAACGACTGATAACAATTTCAACAGCTTTTTGGATTGACTTGGGACAAAGAAAACTTTATCACTACTTGTTTGTTTTCAGTTATTTTTCCAAAGTTATTGTAACATTAAGTACCTACCTTTAATCTTTTTAAGGTGATTGTAAACCTACAGTATTGTAAATGCTTTGTAATCAAGTAATGAGTAATTTTTTGCTTTACAACACCACGCAACTACAAAAATATATACTATAATGTGTGCCAGTGCTGCTTATAAATTTGATAATATACATATCGCTCTTCAATCATTAACGCTATAGTCGTCTCTGTTCATCAAATGATGGATCTTCGATGAACTCATAATTAAATTAAAATTTTGTTATTTTATCATCGGCAACCTTGTAATATTATTTATTATCAAGTACAAGATTGTCTACATATTTTAAAAAGTCGAAAAGGATAACTCATATGATATGATAAAATAATAACAAAAAGCCCGATGACCTAGGAATTTTTTGTGATTTTTGGAGACTTTGTTAATCAAAAAATGTATTTATAAAGTTTTATTGAAATCCTTGGTATTATTCAAAGATATCAAAGATACAATATATCAAAGATACAATACTTTACCATATATATATTATTTTATTTTAATATATTTAAATTGTTTATCCTTGTATTATTATTATTATATATTGAAAAAGTACCGTAAGTTTGTGATTTAGTTATTTTGTTGTTAAATCTGTATTTTAATAATGTAACAAAACTTAAACTCTTTTAAAGCGTTCAGCTTCACATAGGTATAAACTATATCTATGTAAATATACATATACAACTGTGTATTGAATTAACTGCAAAAGAATCAAAAAAACTTATCTAATTTAAACTATTTATATAATAGATTGTTGTATGATTCAATTCAAATCTATTAGCATGTTCTTTTGTACATTGTTTGTTTGAGTGAATATCTATCTATAATATGTTCAATTGAATTGGTATGTACATTCGATGTCCAATGCATTTTCTTCCATGTGCTAATTCACACATGATTTTGACTTTTCACTAGCTAGTGCTAAAAAAATAATGAAGAAAATTTGACCTATTTCGGATAAAGATTTTCCATCACTGGTCTTGACAAACACGCAGACCATACACTCAGACCTGACCAATAACAACTGCAAGACATTTTCGAAATTGCAAACAAATGATTTATTCCTTAAAATGGATTTTATGAAAAAATTCAGAAAACTTGGAGCTTCAATCTAAATATTTATTGTATTATGTGAACGCATATTCTTAATTTAAAGCTAAATTGTAAGTTGTGTTCTATGTAGAATTAGTAGAATTAGAGGCCACATTTATATGCAGCCTCTTGGGCGCGGGTAAAGAAATGGGTTTTTGAATTTTAGCTTGTTGCGTTTATCTATAGCTTCATGTGCCCTTAAATAATGAAACGTTCAAAAATTGGCCAATAATATAAGGGTTTTGCAAACAGATTAAATTAAATTTAGAGCTGAGAAAGGACCAAAAATATGATCAACAAACGTTCGATAATTTTGAAATATCCATAGTTGAAACAGTAGCAGTTTTTTTTACACCAAAATACACTTTTTAATTAACGGAATTTTATCACAGTGGATTGCGCTTAAGCAAGTAATTATGCATTGAACTGCCACCAAAAAAAATTATTGTCTATTAAACAATTACGTCTTTAATCAATTACGTCCTGTAATTCATTACTTTGTTACTTTCGACTTTTGCGTTTAAAAACACTTGGATTTTTAAGATGTTATGTTAATAATAGTAGACAAATTTTAATAAAATCATTCCTGAATGCACCATCAATTTTTCAACAGGTTTTAATTGTTTTAATAATAATAGGCAATTTTATTATTTGTGGAATTATCTAGAAGAATTTAAATTAATTTTATAAAATTTTTTACACATTCAATTTCATTATTTTGTGTTATATTGGTTTTTGTATAGAAGTTATACATTAAAATAAGATTATTTCTCACATAAAAATACATTAATATTTCGAAATATTTATTTAATATTTTCTTCGTTATTTTAATTGAAATGGTTTTTAATACCTGCTGTTTTGTTTTGTCTTTTTTTTGGAAACGAATATTGATTATAATATTTCGTATGAATTGTACTTATTTAATTGATTTTACCCAGAATATCAGCAATTATATCTTTGAAAAGGCGGTTTTTATCAAACAACTCTTGTTCTTTTTTGAAAATCGAATTGATTCAGCAGAAAAATCTATTCAGGCAAATCAATAATCCGAATTATTATTAAAAAGTTGTAAATTAAAAGTTGTTGGAATTTGTGTATCAGCGTCGTTTGCTGTTTTAAAATAAAGCGTAATTTTCAAACCGATAAAAAAGCATTCACTGGCTGATTAAACCTACTATATTTCAAAAAAAAAAATTTAACGATAATAAAGCATTCATTTTTGTTACTTGAACCTACTGAAATTCAAGGAGGTAATCTGCCTCAAAATAATAATAATGTAGGAATCATTATCAATATCCCTCTTATCCTTAATTGCATGCCAGTGAAGGAGTCTCATTATCGTTCTAAGGTCTGAAACCGTATTTTAGAATTACAAGAAGACAGACCACCCTTAATGATTTGTTAGAAAAGACTATGAACAGGAATGGAAGTATGTGATTGTCTGAAGGCTTACTAAACAAATGCTAGGTGAGTATAGTCCCGCAAGGTCCTAAAACTTCTAGTTGGCATGCTTACCGACTATACTTCAGATTCAAAAGACAGTAATCTCTCATGGTGCGTTCGCAAAACCAGAGTGAAAGATCTATTTTTCAGGTCGATCATAACGAAGAAACTCGAGGTGAAGCAACTACGTTCTGTTTTTCCCCAAAATGACTTGAAAGTTTTTCTGAGTCATAAGAGCTAAAGGTATCGAATCAGGAATAGTACATTGTGGATTAGTGGTGGACCTACTTTAAATTTCCCATTTAAAAGTTTCATTCGAATTAAGTAAAATTTACCTCTTTGCGAGTGTTGAGTTATAAAAGTATCAGAAACAATCCGATGTTTTCAAGTGAAAATAATCAATTTGAATTCAGTTTCTGTTATATAATAATTTGTTTATATTGTGTTAAAATATGATACTTTAGGTGTATTTTTTAAGAAATTATGGAAATAATTCGGTTATTAACTTTAAAATTGAAGTGTTAATTAAAAAAAAAAAAAACACATCGAAACAAACTATAATCGAACATTGATTTCATAAAATGTTAAGTGCATTGACCATCAAAAATTATATTAAAATGTATATGTTTGAAGTTATTTATTCAGTTCAATCTGCTACTGTCTACTATAATGTACTAAATATTACAAATACAAATACCAGAAGCAGTAATATCTAATTATTTTACTTTACAATGAGAGCATTATTATAATTTTATAATACGATCTATTTTAGATATTTCTTAAATTCTTTACGTGGGCTGAAATTTCACTTCGATGCATAAATAAAAGTATCAAAATGATATTCACATTTTAGGTACAATTATTTTCAAAAATAACTCTTTTGTAAATTTCATTAGTGAAATTTACAAAATTTAAAAAGCCCCCTGCAAATGCAATTTATTTCTTGTAAACCGATTTTTGGAAACTTAGCTATAAATTGTTCTCAATCAAATCGGTTCGACCGTAAAGGGGCTACGATGCCACTGAGAAATACACAGACGCACAGATAAACACTTTAAACTTATAACACTCCTTCTTAAATCAATATCAAAGTAATGGTCAAGTACATCAGGTGAGATAAAAAGGATACTTAGAGAGCTATCATTTTTTGGGAAAATTTTTTGGAAATATTTTAATTGAAATTTTAATTGAGTTGGCTTTGTTGTTTTGAATTACCTAATTATTTTACCATTTCACTTTTCGAAATTAATTGATCCAGGTTTATTTGACCATTCATTTCCATAGTAATTATTTATATGTTAAATTTATATGCCATGCATTTTCCAAACTGAATCGATTTTAAAGATCATCGCCAATTTTTCAGTTTTTTTTGGATACGGAAACCTAAGCTCGCACTTGAAACATAGTTAACACTCTCCGTTTAATTACCTTTCAAATGAGACCAAAAAAATCAAAATCGGTTCCTCCGTTTAGACGCTACGATGCCATAGACAGACAAACATACAGACCCATAGCGGTCAAACTTATAACACCCCCTTTTTTAGTTCGGGGTTTAAAAAATACAAAAAGTTATTTGGATATATCAATCTTATAGCATAGTAGAATCGACTAACAGTTGTGCTTAAAAATGCTTAATGTGTATAAAAATCGTTTGCCTATAACTAACTGGTCAAGATTCAATTTAAAGTGTCTATGAGATACCCCC
This sequence comes from Chrysoperla carnea, assembly GCF_905475395.1. NCBI lineage: Eukaryota > Metazoa > Arthropoda > Insecta > Neuroptera > Chrysopidae > Chrysoperla > Chrysoperla carnea. The sequence continues at coordinate 24,765,818 of NC_058341.1, forward strand.
TATTACTACGAATAACTTTTGCTTGAAATACTAGTTTGTATCCGACTTACCGTAAAAGAAATATTTCATTAAAGAATGGCTAAATACTTCTGGGACATACTGTATACGAATCGAATTGTTTTTTATTAAATTACTGTGTAAAGCAATTAAATGTATCCCGAATAAAAATATTTTACAGACAAATAAAAAATCCCTCTGATTTGATTTCATTTTAACTTTGTGTGAATATATATTTAATAAAAAAAAAATTGTAGAAATATTTAAAACAGACGATATATAGTAAAATTAATTATTCTCATTTCAATGTTTTAACACTTCATTGCTTCATTATTTTATTTTATATTTAAATTCTTTGTTAAAATTGAAAAATTCCTAGTCAGTCAGTCATCGTCATTTTAACAATTCCTATATTTATGTTGGAAAAGATCTAATGAAAGTTTGAAATTAAATTAGCTGTTTATATAAGCTTTTGAACAATACAAACGGAATATTTTTTTAAAAAAACTACAGCGATGGTATTTGTATTAAACAATTTTATTAATAAAATTTATATTTTTAATTAAAAATTTAACCGTTTACAATTTTACATTGAAATGTTTCTTTTAACAGAAAGAACAAGTGGCACATATGTTCCGTGTAAATAAGAAGACGAAATTATTGCTGTAATATAAAGAAGAAATTAACTTTACAAAATATTTTTTTAATCAAAAATAAGTTTATGGTTCATTGACACATAAAATTTTCTTTATTTACGTAAATTTTTTTACGCCATTATGAGCGGACCCATACACAATCGCTCGTGTCAATACACAATCGAAACAGCGTGTTTTTATTGGGATTTCCCGAATGGCTGTGTGATAACAGTTTAAAAAACGCAATTGTAATCAACAGAAATCATTTCACAAATACTTTGTATTTACAAATCTATTTTGTAACCGACTTCAAAAAAAGAAGAAGGTTCTCAATTTGACTGTATTTTTTTTATGTTTGTTACCTCAGAACTCGACTTGGTGAACCGATTTTGATGATGCTATTTGTTTGATAGCTAGTGCTTCCCGTGCCGACCCATTTCAATTAGGCTAAGTTCTGACAATGGAATTTATGAGAAAACTGTATAAGAAAACTGTATCTTACATTTTCATTAAGTATGTGCGCGACAAATGGACGAATAACTCAATATGACGCCAATTATATGACGTCGGTGTCAGCCAAGTTAATGCAGCAAACTTTTCTGTCACAGTTGTTTCCTTGGCTAACACTGACTCCAAAAATACCAATAATTATTGTTACTACATTATATTATCTTAATTTTGTTACTTTTTGTTACAGAAGATTTTTATTACAGAACAATAACGTTTTATCTCTAAACCAGAAAACTTTGATCAGCAGTTCTTAAAACATAGAAAATAAAGGAAAACCCGAAAATTACCTAAATGGTAAATAAAAACATAAAATTTGATAAAAAAACATAAAGTTTTTCTTCTTTTTTTTGATGACAAGTATTTATCTGTTTTAATAGCAGGTACAAATTAAATTTGCATGAATATTTTAACAATAATATGAACTAAATGTTATGTATTATTTCCATTATCAACAGTATATGATATACGAATTATTATTATTTTTATACAAATATGTTTATTAATTTAACCTTGCTTTATATTCTTTTAAAACCACTATCAACAACATAACAATCTGAATACTTCCATCATTTTATAGAAATTCTACAAACTTTACAATATTTCAAGAAAATGACATTTAGGTAGATAAACAAACATATTTTAGTTCTATGAAGGCCACCATACGTACTTTGTAATTATTACATTAATATATATCGAACAAAATCCTTCGGGAGGATAAGAAATTGGAAAGAGCATACACATAACACATAAAAGGAATCGATATATAGTACTTTTGGAATTCCATAGCTTAATGCAAATATAACTTCAAGCTATAAAAGCTAAGCAAAGCTACATTAAACATATTGAAGAGCGATATCGCGCGAACAAAAAATGATATAGAGTTCGTTGAGGTGCCGATCGAAACGTATTAATGGTAATATGATTTCATAATCCGAAAAGAATTTCATAACATTCGGTCGAGTTTTTAATTTTGTTAAATTTTTGTTAAACTTGTTATTATGCTGGGAAGCTATAGGTGTGCACCTCAAGAGTCGCACCAGATCTACCCACGGCTTGATTTCATCCATGTCTTAGCGGTTATGCGATCTTCTATAAAGCGTATCCTTGCACAGGCCGTTACAAAAAAAATAAAAACCATATCGTTAAACTTTTATTCGTAGGTGATGGTTTTCACGAGTTTTAAGTTTCAAAAAATTTTAAAAATAAAAAAACAATCAAAAAATCAAGGTTCTGTTTATGCAAGATGAAAATTTTGACCTATTTTTTAAAATAATGATTCAAATGAAAAAAAAAGGTAAAATAACGGTCTTAGATTTCTCAGTTTGGGAGGGAATGCAAAAATGTGTCTAGCTTTATTCTCAAAGGGTGTTTTCCAGGTTTAAGGATGGTCAACTTTGTTTTTTTAAAATGAAACTGCTATAGCTTTCTATAGCAGATTCGTTGAGGTAAAATTTTGTTCCAAAAAACAGGTAGATTCATTTTAAAAAAAAATTAAACATCGGTTGACCCGGAAGGGTCCTGTCATTAACACCAACATACCCCCCCCCCAATAAAAAGAACTGTATTTTACCATTTTTAATTTTACCGCGTTCAATGTGTTAAAGAAATGAAACTTAGCAGTTATACATAATTTTGAATGGAAGTTTAATAATCTGTGTTCACAACGAAAAAAATCGTGAGTTAAATATAAATTGTTATTACAAATTAGGTATTATTATTATTATTATTATTATTATTATTATTATTTTTACTTACCAATAACAAACTTTGACATACCCAATTAACAATTTACAAGATTTTGTGTGTATTTAATACAAGGTGAGTCACGGAAATAGGGCAGTTGATCATTATTGATTGGTATCGGAGAAGCCATTTATTTTATTTTAATAAATTATATTGGTCATTTATATTTTATTGTTCACATAATTCAATTCTTAATGGTTTTAACTGTTATAATGAATTGCAGTTTTATTAGCAATAAAATATATTTTTCTAATTTCAAAGTTCAAAGTCATCTATCTCAGTGTTAGATTAGGAAATAATACTATTTGAAGAATTGATTCACTGAAGGAAGCTCAGATGGTCATGAATTTGCTCTTTTTTCTTTTTTTTTTTGAATCATTTGCATCCGCCTGAAATGGCACAACCGTTTTAAGCAAAATTTTTTAAATAAATTTTTACTATTTCTTTGGAATTTTAACAATATGTATTTAAAAATATTTGTTAATATTATTCCTGGTTATTTTAAACGGTACATAATTTATCGATTCATGCCTCATAAATTTTTCGAATCAGTGAAGCATTATTTATAAATTCAATGTAGTATAGAGATCGTGGTCCAATAGCGAAAGAAAATTTTCATGATTATTTTTGTATGCCCTTTTGGGGATTGATAAAGGTAAGTTTGGTAACTTGAAAATTTGAACATTTAACTATAATTTGAGTCTTGAATTCATGGAAATCGAGTTTTGATATTTTCGTGTTTTGCAGGGATTGTTTTTTGTGTACAATACACCCAAACAGAAAGTTTTCGACAATACAATTCGCGAAAACAAATTGGCCAGTTTGCACCATAACCAAAAGAACAATAAGAGATAATTTTAAATATTTAAGGATAAAATAGGTACTATAGAAAATAAAAATTAATTTAAGTTAATGGGTTTTAACGATCTTCCGCATTAAGAGCGGGCACTATACATATATCACAAAATCACGTCCTCCTTGATAAGGCTATTAAAATTTCAAAATAATATTGTCTCAATTTGCCGTATGGAATCCAGTTCCTAAGACAAATACATTTTTTAATCATTTAGACAATTTCAAACTTCTTTCAAAAAATAAGTGAGACAAAAAAAGATCAGTTATGGTGACGGTCGACGGAAGTGAAAACTTAAAACTTTGGAATAATTTTTTTTCCATTTTTTAATTAATTATAGTGTAAATAATTAAAATTTCATAATTTTTAAACTAAAATTTTTGTGTATTAAAAACTGTTATAAATAATAAAAAATAGGCAACAACACACAGTGTTTTCAAGCGGTCACCTATCTTAAAACTAAGTGTGATCAGTGTTCCTTAACTTCAGTGATTGTGTGAGAAGCGTATTTTTCAATGTGGTATGTATGGAGCGCGACGAGGGACCGAGTTCCATGATTTTTTTATACCATGTATATATGAAATATACATAGTATATTAAGTTTAGTCCCAAGTTTGTAACGCTTAAAAATAATGATGCTAGGAAAAAAATTTTGTCATAGGTGTTCATAAAATCACCTAATTAGTCCATTCCCGGTTGTCCGTCTGTGGACACGATAACTCAAGAACGAAAAAAGATATCGAACTGAAATTTTTACAGCGTACTCAGGACTTGGGTCCGTAGGACCCATCTTGTAAACCGTTAGAGATAGAACAAAAATTTCAATGTACAAAATTTTCCTTATCAAAAATTAAACAACTTTTGTTTGAAACATTTTTTCGTAAACATCACTGTTTACCCGTGAGGGCGCCAATTAGGAGGAAATTTTATAATATGTACTATACTTGATTATCAGTTATGTATGTGTCACATGTTTGTATGTGTAATGTGATAAAGAAATCAATGCTGACTATGCATGGTATTTCAACAATTAACTCAGTCAATTGTTTGTTTTCACTTGTTTAACACCAAAAGTGTTCAACGTGCTTAAATAAGTTTTCACTTCAAAAACATTAACTCAATAGCTTACAAATTATGGAAGAAAAAGATTTCCATAAATTTGATACTCTTAACTTTATTAATCCGAAAAAAAAATAGGCAAGGTTTTGCTTCGTTATAAGCTCACAGTCTAATAATATTAAAACATAATAATTATCTAATTATTTGCGAAGGTTAATTAAAAATTACTACATTGCACAAATAAAGTAGATTTATTTATATTTATATTATTATTAAAGCAGTTGGACTTATTAAATATATTCAAAAAAGAGCCGTTATTTTAAAGCAGTGTTATTTATTAAAATTTTTAATTATGTAATTATAATTAGTAATAATAAAGTATGTAGGAGATGTTATATTTTTTTGATGATTGTGTAAGCTGAAATAAATAATAACATGCGAGCACATATGAGTTATACTGTGTGTTTCAGAATTAATATAGTTAAAATTATAGTTGAGTTAGGTGTATGCACTTTTATCTAAGCAAAGGAACACAGGAAAATGGCTTTCTGTGAAACTTTTCAAACTACCCCCAAAATGTTCTTCGGATCATTATGATCAAAAGCTCTCAGAGCCACAAAATTTTTTAACGGGTAGTTTTCCAGCTACGAAAAGGTACACATACATTATAGTCATTTATCCCAAAGGTACACTTACATTATAGTTATATAGCCCGTAGCTCGAAAATTTTGGGAGTAGTTTGAAAAAGTTTCACAGGAAGCCATTTTGCTATTCATATAATAAAACTATGATATATATTCGTAGTTTGATCACCTGTAGCTCGAAAACTGCTTGCTAAAAATTTTTGTGTCCGTGAGAACTTTTTATCGTAAAGAACATTACAGAGTGGTTTAGAATAAGATATACAGAAAGCCATTTTCCTATATAATATAACGGGGTCCTTTAAGAAGAAAACAAAGACTAAACGTGTAGGGTCAAGGACTATAACAATTCTAATTGTTTTTACAGCAAAATAAATACACATAGCACACTCATTTTCTTAAAGATAACGTTTATATTTTGAGAAATTTTTGTTTAATATTTTGTTTCATCTTGTTCTGTAGAAAGTATGGTGTGTCATAAAAATTTTTGCTCTGAATCAGTAAGCTAGCTAGAACCTAAATATCTGCGATAGCCTAGCTCTTGCAGAATAACCTCCTGAGAGATACAAATAAGTTCCCAAGAAAATAAAAACTATCGTATCATCAAACTGAGGAAATTTAAAATTTTGTGTTTAAATCCCTTTTACATTCTATACTTATAATCCAATTATACTTTATTATTAATTTGTATGATACTAACAAATTGTTATAAATTTAATGAATTATTAATTAGTAAAATAAAATAATTATTTTTATATTATAATCAACAAGTTGAAAAATTGCGGTCATAATAAATATTATTATGCGATGTTTATTTATTGTCTGTATATGAGTATCTTATTCTATTTAATTATTGTTAAAGAAGGTACCTTGTTGGTGGATTGTTGAAGTTATTTTTAAATAACACACAAAAAATACTTAATTGAGCCAGTTATTAAAAATTTTATTTAATTATTTTTGCATAATCATATGTAAGTATGCTTCTATTACCTGTATTACTTTACTCTGGATGCGAAGAGTAAAGGAAAATAAATATCTCATTCGTTGAAATTTGTTGAGGTTTTTGAGCCCCAAAGTATTGCAACAAAAGTGATACCATAAGTTTTTATTCATTTTTCATTTCTTTCTTTGAAAATTATTGTCTCATTGTCTCCTTCGATGAAATTATTTGGGGCATTTGAGCCCCAAAGAGGTACATCTAAAGTTATAATAAAAATTTGTTGTTTTAATTTTTATTTTTTTCTAATTTCCTTTGAAAATCATTGATTCCTCCATGAAAATATCAGACTGAGGTTATTTTGACCTAATTATTACAAAAATCGCGATCTTTTAAATACCAGCGCTATACATTCCTAGATATAAGCCCATTAGTTTTTCTGTGTTCGAATTTCACTAGCATGGAGATGGTATTATGAAAACCATAAATCACGGCCTATATCTACCGTCAGCATCATTTTTGGGGGGTCAAAATTAGCTTAAAATCATGTTTTTATCTCAGTCGAAAAGAAAATAGATTTTTCGAATTTTAACGAATTTTTTTAAAGGAGAATTTTTTCCATTTGAAAATATTCGAAAAATGGAAAATTTTTATTGATTCCGATCTTCATGACAGTCATTTTTCAAGGTCATTTATACCCAATTATTACAAAAATCACGTCCATTTGAATGCCAGAGCTATGTAATCGTAAATATTAACTGAACCCATTAGAAGCATATCTAACCCATAGGATTCCTGGATATTTTAATCACAGAGTTAGATAAGTTAACGCATGATCCGAAGAACCCGCAGACTCATGCTTTCTCTATCCCAATAGAGGCATAGGTAACCCATGAACATCTGGGTAAATAGTTACAATATTTAAATAATTTTAATATAATTTTGGTGAATTCCTTGCACATTTATAGTTAAGAACAACTATCGGGAAACAATTGCAAAAGATCAAATATCTCTAAGGCCTGTAGAAAGTTTTACTGGATTAAAGATCAACAAAATATTAAATAAAAGTATATACTAGATATCAATAACCAAAATGCATATTAATATTAATAGTAAAACTTCAAACTTTGACACTAGAACAGCCGCTGGATGGGGTTGAGTGTGCAAAATATGAGTACCGCATTTTGTCAATTGATTCTGAATCAGAAAAGCTTATAGATTAATATTGTGAATCTTGCCAGAAACCCTATTGGTCCAATTTTTGTATACCCCCCCCCCTCCAAAGAAACAGTTAGATGGAAGTTTTTTGAATCAAGTAAGAATCAAGTACTCTTGATTCTATGGGTTATTTAACTTCAAAACGGCTTTATGTGATTTTTTCGTAAATTTCTTCGTTTTCGAGATATTAACATTTTAAAAGCTGAAAAACGGGTCTTAAAATTATATTTGATTATTTAATATATATATAAGAGTATCAAATAATGTTTGATTGAATTACTCTAGCCAGTAGTATTAATTCAATTCAACATTGTAAAAATATAAAAAAACCAAATGATTGATATTTCATCATTTAACACGTATCAGCCTTTAAGCAATAATATTCCTATTTGATTTAAACAAATAAAGTTTCATAACGGAATATTTCAATAAATAATTACTTTTCGCATTCATTGAAATTAATACAACTTAAACTGTTAGTTATACGTTTTCGATTATATTGCATTTATAGCTTTGAGTAACAAAACAAACAGGATATTATAAGACAAACAATAATTTCCTGTAAAAGTGAAAATCTTAATAAAAACTAAAAAACATTCTAATGTATGTACCATATAATTATAACTAAATTTACCTATTAAACAATAATAATTTATGTATTAAGTTAAGTATAATAATACTTAAAAACCTACTTACAGAATATATTATCACAAATATATGTTATGTAATAAAATATTTATTTTCTCACGATTTATTTAATATTAATATTATTATTATTAAAGGTTATTATAAGTTTATAAAAAATGTGTAACATTATTTTAATATTGTTTTAAAAGTGTATTAAATCGGTAATCAACCTAGAAAAACAATATAAAAAAAAAAACAATATATGTTGGTTTGTGATTTAAAATGAAGTTTCAAGCTGCAATTTATGGAAAAACTAGCTTGATACCCTCCACCTCTCTGGCTATCACTTATCCTCCTTCCAAAACATGCGAAATAGTGGTACGCATTAATTTTAACCGACTTCAAGCAAAAAAGAAGGAGGTTATCAATTTGACTGTTTTTTTTTTTAATGTATGTTACCTCAGAACTTTTGACTGAGTAAACCGATTTTTATGATTCTTTATCTATTTGAAAGCTGGTGCTTTCCGTGTAGTCCCATTTCATTTTGACCCAGTTCTGACAACAGCATCCAGGAGACAACCATAAAAGTCTTAAATTTGCCTTAAGTATGCACGACCAGAGGACGAATAACTGAATATCATGCCAACCGATTTCCATGATTCTTTTTTTAGTGACAAATGAGTTAGAGTACTTCAGATTCACTAAAAATCACAAAATAAAAACAACTTTTTACAAAAAGAAAACCGACTTCAAAAGAAAAACTTTTCCAAAACAAATTAATTTGTACTTAAAAGTAAAAAAATAACGATAATATATTGTAGTTAAAATTATTGTTATTTTTTTCGTCGGCGTCTTAACAAACAAACAAACAAACAACCTTACTTTTACATTTATAATATATAGGGATGTACACATAATCTTTTTAGAACTTAATTACACATTAATCGAAATCCGGGTATATAAAGTAATTTTTTGATAGCGAATGACATGTACGTTTCCAAGAAAATTCATATAGATACGTCGACTTCATTAATTAACTTTCCAGGAAATTAAATATGTAATTAGATCTCATAAGTTAATTATTAAAGTATTAGTTGCAAACATCCGTTATACAATTGTAACATTAATGATTTTTTTTTGCTGAAAAAAAAGTATTTACACTGATATTTTGCATACACAGCAGCATAGCGTTAGAAAGTTTAGAAAATTTATGTTTTTTTATATTAAAAAAAAAATTTATAAATATTTTTCTTTCTACGTGATTTTTTAAATTAATAGGTATATTATTAGTTTTAATGCAATTTAAGTAAACAATAGATAAATTTAACAAATGCAAATTTATAATTCCGTATCAAAACAAGCCGTTCATGTGAGTGCAACTCTTATCGTCACAGCAAGGTCAACTTCACAGAATTCGAATAGAAAAATTTCAAATTAGATTTTTCTTCTATCGCCCTATCGCGAAAGAACAGCAATCTAAAAATGATGTTTCTACTTTGTCCTGACTAATGAAACGTAAAGATATGTTGAACATTTCGATTTAGATTTTCGAATCCATTACAAGAATTCCTTATACTAGAAAGTTAATTAGTGATATATTAACGGTACTTTGTTTAACATCGACTTTAAGATTAGAAATATTATTTTTCAAATTTATTATTCTCTTAGCCTGAAAAACCCATCACATTTTGTTCACTTCTCGATGAATGTTGTATGTATAATAGGTGTGTGTAATCGAGTGTCATTTTTCCCTTGGAAATTCATATCAATAACTGCGAAAATTTTTCTAGCAGAATTTATTGTTTTGGCTAGTAAGCCACTTTAATTATTTATAAATTTTAAGATAAATTTATCAATGAAATCTAATGATAACGGAAACCAGGACAATACAGGAAATTTACAATTTAACAGTGTTAACTGTCTAATTTTAATAATAACATAATATAGAACCCCCGTTGGCACTTGACCGATTTCTTCATTTACTTTTAAAAGTATATGCACGTTTGTCCTTTGATTGTTATCAAATATGAAGATGACACGACCTCGTTTTAATAATCATTGTTTAAATTTTTACAAATTTCTATTTGCTTGCTTTTTTATTAAAACAATAACAAAATTGCTGAATTTGTTTAATTTTTTTTTTCAAGAACTAACTTGATATCACTTCATTCATAGAGAGTTTATTTCGTGATTTGCAAAAATTCATTCTTTTTTAAAGTTGGTCATTGAGTGAAATTGTCCTTTAGTTTTTCACTGTAGGTACTGAATTAATTTTTTTTAATATCGAGAGTTCTCTTTGAATTTTTTATTAAAATGCATGACATATTTTAGTAATATTATTTCTCTTCAATTCGTTCACAAAATATTTTCCATTCTCAAAATTGTTCCGAAAAAACCCATAATAAACATACAGAATGGAATTTTATTTTTCGTTTTCATGGAAGATGTGAGAATTATTTAAGAAAACCGTAAACCCAAAATTAAATACCTACATCATTGATTTTTATTCTTTTAAACACTCGTTCCATACCTTTCTCTATTAAATAATTAAAAAGATATTAATCTTTTCCTCTGTCTATACCATACATTTAATTATTTAGAGGTGTGTTTCATTTAACTTATATTCATTGATAATTGTTTTTGAACTAAAATCTAATAAAATATATATCATCATATTCTAATATAGTGAACTATAATTAAAATGGACCACAATTTATAGAATGTTCGTAGGCCATATAGTTATAATTCATAAAATACTTGATACTAGTCGATCAAATACGAATTATGAGTTTTTGAAACGCCTTTTTTTATTAAAAAATCATTTATACACCAAGATTATCTAATATTATGTTATTTATGGATGTATATGCGGTAATATTACAAGAAATTTTTTGTATAAATGGGTTTGAACATCGATTTGATTGAACCAGAAATTATTTCTAGCTCAATAGCTTGTATGTGTGTGTGTGTGTGAATCGTTAACTGAATCCTATTTTTGTTCCTTTTGCATGCAGCTTGTTCACTAATTTAATATAAAAAAAGCTATTCCCTTGGAACTACCAGCGTCTGAGCCAAAGTAGTAAAAGAATGGAAATGTTTTTCGTCTAGTGTTTTTGGTATGTATTTGTTCCTCGATGGGTACAGATGAGACCGAGGTAATTGGACAGACTGACATGGTACCGATATTTTGCACAACGGTGAATGTTAACTAAAAAATAACATCAAAAATGAAAAGTTTAACTCAAAATTAGTTGCTTTCAAAAAAAATTCCATTCAGGTCGGATAAAAAATGGATGTGTTATGAAAAAAAACGATTTTTTGAACTTTATGACGTCATCAAAATCCAAAAAATTAAATTTTGCTCTATCACGTCCAAATTATATACTATTTCAATAAACTAAGTATAGGACTCTACTAAATTTGGGTCATACTTTTCAAATTTGTGATCAAATTTAACCTCCTTTTAAAAGTTTTGAAGATAGTGGGGTCATGGTGTCGATATTTCGCACAACGGTGAATGTTAACTAAAAACTAACATCAAAAATGAAAAGTTAAACCCAAAATTAGTGGGTTTCAAAAAAAAGTCCATTCAGATCGGATAAAAATTGCATGAGCTATGAAAAAAATCGATTTTTTTGAACTTTATGACGTCATCAAAAACCAAAAAATTGAATTTGGGCTATCTCATTCACTTTCTATCCAATTTCAATAAACTAAGTATGGAATTATACTAAATTTGGGTCATACTTTTCAAATTTGTGGTCAAATTTTACCTACTTATAAAAGTCTTAAAGATAGTGGGGCCATGGTGTCGATATTTCGCACAACGGTGAATGTTAACTAAAAACTTACATCAAAAATGAAAAGTTGAACCCAAAATTAGTGGGTTTCAAAAAAAAGTCCATTCAGATCGGATAAAAATTGGATGAGCTATGAAAAAAATCGATTTTTTGAACTTAATGACGTCATCAAAAACCAAAAAATTGAATTTGGGCTATCTCATTCAAACTCTATCCAATTTCAATAAACTAAGTATGGAATTATACTAAATTTGTGTCGTACTTTTCAAATTTGTGGTCAAATTTTACCCACTTATAAAAGTTTTAAAGATAGTGGGGTCATAGTGCCGATATTTCGCACAACGGTGAATGTTAACTAAAAAATAACATCAAAAATGAAAAGTTTAACCCAAAATTAGTGGGTTTCAAAAAAAAGTCCATTCAGAACGGATAAAAATTGGATGAGCTATGAAAAAAATCGATTTTTTGAACTTTATGACGTCATCAAAATTCAAAAAATTGAATTTGGGCTATCTCATTCAAATTCTATCCAATTTCAATAAACTAAGTATGGAATTATACTAAATTTGAATCATACTTTTCAAATTTGTGGTCAAATTTTACCTTCTTATAAAAGTTTTTAAGATAGTGGGGTCATGGTGCCGATATTTCGCACAACGGTGAATGTTAACTAAAAAATAACATCAAAAATGAAAAGTTTAGCTCAAAATTAGTGTCAATCTGAAGGTCTGGAGTCTCTTGGCCTTGTATAAACCGGCTTTAAAGCCTTTCAATTAAATTTGAAACATTACAAAATTAATAATGCTCCCTATTCTCTAAAACTTATCTAGATTCATTAGTATCTACAATAATTTCTTATCTAATATTGTCTCATCAAACATCATTAATTAATTTTTGTTTATTTTGTTTTAGGTAAGTTCGCCAGTATTATTAATCAAAGGCATGTTATTCGAAATAATAGTGAGTAAAACATATATATGTAGGAGTAATTTATAATAGCTTACTTTTTAAGCTTTCTCCATATAAAGTGACATCCTGTAATTTTCTATTTCCAAAGAGTTTATAGATAAAACTAGGTATACGTATGTAGCCAACTATATGTATACAATATATTTTAGTTTTAGTGTATCATTTATAAATCGGACATCATGTTTTCAACGATAATCTGATACGCGTGAATAACCACGTCAGTCTAATATCACACATAATTTAGTATAAGTTTTTTTTATTTATATGTATTTTTATTATTACAAATAGTCTGAAGAATAAAGGTGTAGAGCAAATATCTTATAAAATAGGTAAAGAAACAAAATATACTATAATTATTCGATAAAAACATTTTGTCGAATTCCATTAAAATCGATACGATTAAGGCATGCAAAGTGAATCTATTATTCAGCATCCTTGATTTCTTTTCTTTTTGGTCCCCGACTAACAAGATGGGATGTTATAAGTGTCTGTTTATTTGTGTATTTGTGTACAAAAAAATTGTTACATTTAGGCGTCACGATGCCACAGACAGACAGACACACTTAGCGGTCGAACATTTTTTTCAAAGAAAATATGATGGAGAATGTTCTGTGCTTTGTTTTAAATTCGAGTTGGGGTTCCATACCCAATAAAAATTTGAAAACTTAGTTAAGAACACTCTCGATAAAATTAATTTTCAAATAAACAAAAATATCAAAATCGGTTCATACCGACTTGATCGGACCTGTTTTTGTGACGGGAGTTTCTTTAAATTTTTCGTATAATGTTATCATTAATAAACAAAATAACATTTCCTTTACAGCCAAATAGCTTAGAATGTTATAAAAAATATCAGGAACCATATTTCTCAAATGTTTCCAATTTAGATTGCGTGTCTGAAAGTATTTATTTATTGAATATTGAATAATTTTCTTCTCTATTCTGCCGACTATGTTTAAAACTAAGTACATATTTGTTAGAAATGTTTGGGTTTGAAAAGTGACTGTATACGATGATATATTATAGGATACGAACAATAAATGAATGAATGGAACTTCACCATCTATATTCATGTCTTAACACTTTATTAATGAACTTAAGGTAATAATGATTTGTCGTTTACATGTTATTACCACCGTCCGACCCACTAGATATCTGCTTTATGAATACCAAAAATCTTTATAAATATTGGGTGTATCAGAAAAAATGATTAGTAAAGGTATAATACAATGCACCACGCAACAAACATTTGGTATAAAGAACATGCGTCCTAAAACGTTTTACTTTGGAGTTACATGTGTAAGAAATTATGAAACCGCTTCCGTCGAATCCTTCAGGTTTTCGTAATAGTTGTTAATAGGTAGTAATTTTTTACCAAAATTTTTCTTTGTCGGTGCTAAAACAAACAAAATATAATTTGGTTGAGCAAATAAAAAAGATAACGACTTCAAGAATAAATGTTGTTAAAATATTTAAAATTAAACTGTGCCCACCAAAAGTAAATATTTTAAAAACTTTTGGTGTTTTTCAATGTCCATTCCGAATCGTGTTCCAAGTTGAAAGAACTGCTATTTTGTTACAATTCAGACAGATCTAAGAGTATCTCTGCAAAATTGGCTGTTCGGTAAAAATATTTGTTCTGTTTTGAAATGAATAAAAGAAATAAGCATTTATTATTTTTATTTACAACACAGCTTTTTGCGTCGGCATTTTATTACTAAGGCATACGAGAGTGTCATTATACGTCATATGTAACAAATATTATTAATGAAATATAGATACATAAATAAAATTATATATATAAAGAAAAAAAAAATTATATAAGCGTTATGTTGCAATAAATTATTAATATTGATAATATAATTTACTTGATAACACAAATGCACTTTTGCACGTGATAATTCAATGCCGTAGGTATCGTATACCTATTACTTATTATAGGAAATCTACAAACAGATCAGTAACTAATGACAACTGGTTCACTCAAAAGTTCATACTCGAAAATACCCTCATTATACATTACCGCTCATTATCAAATGAACTGATAGTTGTATTATTCTCAAACGTAGTTGAAAAAATCGCAGCTGTGGTTCAGTTTTTATTCTGGGATATGTGCGGTGAAATTCTCGATAGTTTTCGCCGAATAAATATTTCAGCATTCCAGCTTTGCTACATTTACAACTGGTAACGCTTACTATTACTAAATATAGTTGACGAGACTTTTTGAAACGACAGTCTTACGTTATTTTGTATCGCCAGTTGATTGATATAACAATCCATTCTTATTTAAAATATAATATTTTAAGCATTAATAAGTATTAAAGTTTCTAAGTTTTGCCTGTTTATATTCTGACTGCGTTATTCAAGATCCACGCGATTTCCGATGTTTTTAGTTGGCCTCTGATTGAAGTAACATTTTCAAGAAATTGATGAATTTAAAGTTATAAATTGGAACATTTATTCACCATTCAAACCTGATTCATCATTGTCACTCTCAATGAAACGCACTGTTAAGTTTAGGTTTTCTTAAGATTTCGGAAAGCATTTCTACTTTCCGAAATAAGTAGAAATTCACTAATAAAGAAAAGTTACCTTCTTCTTACATTTCACCACAAAATGGTCTATTTCGACACTTTAAAAGTTAATCCCAAACCGCTAAGAGTCTATGTTATGAAAAATTGAGGTTGCATGAGATGAAAATGGTGATCAACAATAGTGAATCTTTCCTTATAATAAAAAAGTTTTGTATAGAAATGAACAAAAATAATTTTTGGATTATTTTATTGGATTCGACTTATTGTGTACAGAACAATTTATCAAAAAATTAAGCTTTTGATGAACCAAGCCATCTAGATCTGATTGAACTGTAACTATTGTAACTATTTTTATATTTTCAAACAGATAATCTTAGGTGAAAAACGAAAGTTTTCGATGAAATAGTAAATGCTTAACATCATTAATTATTATATTTTCAAAATAAAATGTTATTTATAGTAATTGTCAGATACTTAGAACAAACTCTTTATTTTATTTTATAATTTACTCATGTTTTAAAAAATCATAAATTCTTTTAAGATATTAAGATGACATGTAACATAACTAAAAAACAACCAGATGCAGAATCAAATGTTTTTTTTTTTAGTTCGTAATTAAACAATATAATTTCAAAATTCTTCTGTCTAGTTATAAGTAGGTAAAAGTCTTTGAATAGCTTATAAGGGATTATTTAAAATGATCACATAATTAATGTTGTTCACTTCTAGGAAAATCGTAAAAGTTGTCGTTAATACCCGTTTTAACATTAATGTTTATACAACTTTAATTGTAAGTAATATAATAAGTTACATGGTCATTAAAAACTGTATTCCCTTGATTATAAATTTGTCAAAAGATATTATACTAGCAGTTATCCATACGCTTCGGTGGATATTTTTAACTTTAAAAACGAAAGAGAGACCCCTGCCGATGTTATTAGTATTACCATGTTATTTTAAATAGCTAAAGTAACTAATTCTCATTCATATTGTATGTTTCCTCGCTTTCGAAATTCCGAGTATATTTTGATATGAAGATAAACTGCTTTAAGAAGAAGTTCTTTACATTTTATTATCATTTTTAGTATGCATAGATTTATATTATTTGTTTTAAAAATTTGTAAATATATTTATTTTTGCAGACACGACAATATAATTTATATACAAACAATATAATTTCACATATTTGTTAATGAAAATTTATGTACCTTTTCATAGAATTTAAGACATCATCACATACTTAGTTCTTAGACATTATGTGTGTGTACGTTTGTATAGTGAGTAGTTCATCATTAACATCAACACAATCTGCTAGGGCAGCAAACCATAAATTACTTGTCTACAATGTGTCCAACTTAGAATGTTCAGGCATCAAAACATTATCGAAAAAAACAGCATTGTAAATTTGACTGAAACTAAACTGTGGAGTAGCTAAATATGAGGTAAATTGCTCTAGAAAATGGCGAAAGGGAACTTTTAAAATATTTAGTTTCAAGTAAATTACAATCCAAAATCGAATATGCCTTTTAGCTGAACTAAAAGGTAGAAAATAATTTCTTTAAATTCAAGTTTTTAGTTTTTTAGACTATTATTAATCAGTATAAATATGGTGGGAGCGCAAAGAAATGAATATTTTTTAGATATAGAAATCCTGAAAATCCTGATCTGGATAATCAAATAAACTTATTAAATTATTGTATTGTCATCGGTTCTTGATAAGTATGCAAAATTTCAAGTTAATCTAACGTTTTGAATATACTAACATACGTATGAAGCTAATAAAAGCGTGTTAAAAGAAACATCTTATGAATTTTAATTTTATTAAATATTACAATTTTTTTTCGTATTACATCATTGCCATGTCGGACCCATTTTAATTGTGCTGCAAAATAATTAATCTTGGATAATTAATAAATGTTTAGATCTATCACAAATCACAAAAGAGATTTTTTATCACAGCTCGTACTTTAATCACAACTTTAAAGCGCTTTAGTATCATACACAAACACAACGGACAAACTCTGTGTCTAATAAACTTTCATTTGCCCAATCCTATTTTATATTTCTTAAAATTTGTGATTCCCATTTGAGAATAAAAATAAAATTAATATTGCTCATCATGATTACGATAAAACACAAAATGAATTGGTACACTGTGTACTTGAACATAGTAAAATAAGAATAAAAATGTATTTAAAATATTAGATGAAATAACAAGTACATATACTTATTTATTTATGGTAATAATATTTACTTTTGTTTATAAAGAGTAGTTAAAATAACGTGACAATTATATAAATATGTATATAAATATATATAATAATATTTAATAATAAAATATACAACAATAATAATTATATATTACCAACTCGTCCGTCATAAGTACATTTAATTTATTAAAACTAAATCTGATAATAAATATATTTATATTTACTTTTATTTTTATAAAAATAATATTTTATTAAATAATCTATTTGATGTCTCGTTTATTTGTCGTTTAAGGACTATCGAACACGTTAGCTTCAATTATGTTCTGCATGGTATTTCAATACCGGAAAAATGAAAATGATCCAAAAAATTTGAAATTTTATTTATCAATTAATCATCCTTTTATACTTCTTTTTTTTTAAATTCATGTTGACTCTCTGAACAGTTTATGAGAAATTAAAGTCAAAGTCAGTTTTTTTACCTAGAAAAGGGTACATTTCTCTTTAACCGTACGATATGAATTTTTCACAAAAGACATATATATACAAGAGTGATTAATTGTCATTTTCATTTCCACTCTTTCAAGTATTTCGATACCGTAAATTGAAAATGATACCAAAGATTTGTGAATTCGATTCGTGATTCGTTTTATACATCTTTTGTGAAAAATTCGTTCCGTTTCCTTGGACGGTTTAGGAAAAATTAACTATCAAAGCTAATCAGTGTTTTTACAAAAAAAAATTTTTTCATTTTTATGCACAGTTCTTAATTTTGGTATGATTTTATAGCTTTAAACTTGAAGGATATTGATAATAGTTTTTTTATGTAAATGGTAACATTTTTAAAAGCACTCATTGACTAAAAAATCAACATTTATTACGGCGTCTTTATATACTACCATGTAAATCGTATAGAGAATTTTATACAGATGGCGTATTAAATACTCATTAATTGCCACTCAAAATTTGGAAGCACTTTCGTTTTGGTATCGAAACACCTTAAACAGAACTGCTTAATTTGTGTAAAACTGCACAATATTTCTTTACGAATGACTTAGTTTATATTCGGTACCGTGATCGTACCTCTTTAATTCAATAAATAATTTAATTGATAGATTTTATCATGGATGATATTTTCTCATTTTATAATATCCATTGATATTGTAAGTTGACTAAAATGACATTTATCTGACATATTATGAATGAGCCTTTTGTATCAATGAAATAAATATAGGTGGTAATGTAGTTCGATTGACACAGACATCTTAATTAACTTCTTTTCATATGCCCTTGATGTCGAATTATTCTTTGACATCAATAATCAGCTAGCCAATTGAATATACATCTTAAATGTTTGAAAATACTTTTTAAAATTTCTTTAAAAAAAATTGTTTATATTGAATGTTGTGACCATACTACTCTTTCTAGATCTTTCTCGGATGCTCCTTGCGTGTCCGACTTTCTGTCATGCGTTTTTGCTTTTGCTCATCACTAAAACAGAGGTTGATATTCTTTTATATGGAATAAAACTTGGCAGCCTTATTTGTAAAGGTACTAAGAAATAAGTTATATACAGATTCCAGAATCAAGATAAGACACATTGTACATATGAAATACCACCGACAAAGTTGATGACATAATTACACAAATAACATTCGAGTTTAAAATTTAATGGTAAAAAGTACGTAGGTAATACATCTTAAAAAAAAACTATAAAATATGAAAGATATGATTTGTACTATAAAAATAAATATAAAAGTAGGTATTTTTATATATATAAACTTTTTTTTTATGATTCTTTGAAAATGCAATTAAATTTTTTCAAAAGAAAAACCAAGTCTTTTGTTTAAGTTCTCCCTATAGAACAACCATTTAATTACATATAGATCTACACGAGAGAGTGCTATGCCTTGTATAAAATATTAAACAACTATAGACATGTAGTCCGTGAGACCCTAATTAACCTTGGATCGCACCCTAATATACATTAGATCACATTAGGACACCTTCAACAATTGTCCATGCGAGCCGTTCTCTTCAAAATATAATATTTAAAGCTCAGTTTTACATCCTAGGGCGCAAGTGATTGAAACATTGAAAAGTTTACTTTTTACTTTTAGGACCAAAAGATTTATTTCTATTTTACTTGAAATGGAAATTACATAGATAACCATGTTGGTTGTCCTAAAATAAGCTAACTTTGTCTTCATATTTTTCAATATATTTCAAGACACTGAAAGCTGATACAATATTCATGTTAATCGAGGTGCCACACTCTATCCTATTTATTGAAATTGTTTTATTTAATTGAAATATAAAAATTTTTTTCTTAATTTAAATGAAGTAATAAAATGTAAATTATTTCCTACTAAAGAATATTACTTTATTTTAAAAATAATTATTCTCAATAAATAAATTATATTTTCATATAATCAATTAAAACCAGCATTTTTTAAAGACACATGAGCTCTTTAGAAGTTATAATCACAAATTTTAACTTTTAAAGATATTGCCTAATAATATTTGTTTTTATTTTTTATTCGAAAGCTGGCAATGTGTTCGAGAGTAAATTTTAAGTCCGCAGAATTTCGGATTAAAATTTTACAAACCTTACTTAATCCTTACATGGGTAACAATTTGACCTATTGTACTTTCGGTCCTCGATTGACCTATTGTACTTTCGGCCCTGGTACTGACATTTTACTTAAAAAATATCATTTACTATACAGCATGTTTTCATTTATGATCCACTGAATCATAAAGTCAGCAAAGCCCCAGTCCTACATTTTTTTTAGGTTGAGAATTATGGAGTAAGGGCGCCGCAAAACATCTTTTGGCTTAGAATTTTGGTATGGAATTTTTGGAAAACCTCCGATTGGTTGGTTTTTGCTTAAAAAGGGCATATGTCCATTAGGGTACTTGTGGTATAATAATTTTTGGTTATTTTTTTAAGCCAATATGAATCTAAAATAATGCCGTTCAAGCCAAAATGTAAACCAAATCTATGAAAAACAATATTTTGGCACAATTAAGGCACAATTTCCTCACTTAAATAGGAACCATTAATAAGAAATCTGTCCCATCAAATCACAGCTACTAAAAGAACAATTTCACAACTTGTATAGTGTTAATATAGTTGCTGATAGAAATCTAGTCGGTACATTTTTTGACACCACAGAGAATTGTATTTCTAGATGAATGCATCTCATTAAAACATTTTTATTAAAAAACTTACACTTTGTACACTTGGGTCGGGTCATAACTAACAACGACACAAAACATATATCATGGACATTTTGTATGTGATGATAATTATTCAACCAATTACAACCAAAATACCAACATTGTTTGTTTGTTGTATTTATTTATCATGGTTTATTTTAATCATTAAAAGAAAACGATATATCATACGACTTCCATTGGTATTATGGAAATGTTTGGGACAAACTTTTATAAAAATAAGAATTTATCGACGAGGATGGGATTCGAACCCACGCGTGCAGAGCACATTGGATTAGCAGTCCAACGCCTTAACCACTCGGCCACCTCGTCATGTTGCTCAAATCGAAACGATGTGTAATCGCACTGAATATTTTATTATATCGTAGCTTTGAACGCATCAATGACATTCTATGACAGAAACTAACCATTGTTAACCATAAATAGAAATACAAATTTACAAGATATTGTGTTTGTTATTACGAAACATTAAAAATTTGAGGTATAAGAGACCTGGTCAAGTATCTTCCTGCTAGGAATAGTTTAACGATTTTTGTGATTTAGCCAATCTTGGGCTGAAGCATGCTTTTTTAACGAAATTCTCAAAGAAATTCTTACGTAAGCATGATCTCGACAAAAAAGAGTTTGAGACAATTTCAGGCTTTCCAACGAGTTAGCTTCTCATTCCCATCTGATTTGGTTTGCATTATTTAATCACAGACGGTTTAGTTACTGGAAGTAACTTTTTTCAGTATTCTTAAAGATTGGAATCGAATACTTTACTAAATTTGGAGAGTTTTGTTATTCTCTATTTTAAGTCCAAGGCAATAACCTGAGAACCATTTCTCTCGAAGGCTTAAGTATAGTTGTTAAAATAAATAGCACGATACTCGAAATAAAACTGTGTATTAAGAAGTTTTATTTAAAAAATATAATTAAAGAAAAAAGTAAAAAAACCACCGCTTTATATCGTCCAATTTTTTTGAGCTAAATAATTTCCCTTCCATAACTCTCGAAGGGATTGTTTTCAAATATTTTGAGTGTGATATAGTTAATTCTTTGAGTCTATCAGAAAAGATGGCCATGAATTGTTTGACGTATACTGTTTAAAATTTTTACAGAAATCAGATAATAGATGGAGCAGTAAAATGCCAGATTAACTTTTATTTTGTTAAATATATCTTTATAAATTGTAGCTCATGTGTTATTCTGATGTATGAGCTATATTGTTGTACAGTAAAAGACATCCTTACTTTCAAATTTATAATATATAAGGATTAAATTACCGAAAAATACAGTAACACAAAGACACAAAATTTTCACAAATACATTCTTATAGACACAAGTATATTTTAGAATTTCCAGTGACTATAACACATTCTCGAATAATTTTGAAAAATATTTATATAAATCCCAGTTTAACATACCTTATGGAAGTAGAAAAATAACATAAGATGTTTTCTTTTATTCTTAACATTTTTTTATCATTTCATATAAAATTACACAGAAAACAAATTAACATACACAATAATATATAATTTTTTTTTTAAACAAAATAATTCCCTACTGTGATTGTGGGCTTTTGATAAAAATCTGTTTTAAATGTCTTACAAATGTTAATTAAATTAAAAAATTTGTTTTAATTATTTTCTCATGTATGTAGGTACATTATATCTATGTGTAACCATTTATGAAATTATTAGTTACGATGTTTTTGATTCACGGATAAATATAGTAATTAGAACAGCAGAACGTTTCAAAGTAATTAATCAAATGAAACTTTTAAATAGTAACCAAAATTGAAGTTGGTATGTATTTTGTCCCTGCACTCAATAATAACTCCATCCGGACAAGACAGCAGTGGTTTCGAGAAAGAATTTCTACTCTGAAATCTATGTTTTTATTAATACAATATGGATTTCGAAACTATCTCGGAATGCCAAAGTACTATAGAAGCTCCACTATATTTTGACAACACGACCTAAAGTATAAGTCATTTATTTCGACACACTTTACGCCGGACTTTCATGGATTCATTGAAAAATATTTATTATGGATTCGTTGAAAAATATTTACTAGCTTGACACCTGCCCCCTTTACTGAGCTCAAAAGTAAAAATCACCGCTTTATAGCCTTCACCTCTCTTGATTTCACTTATTTCCCTTCTATAACACTCGAAGGAATTCCTTTACACAGCTAAAATTTTCAGAATTTTCAATTTTTTTTAGAGTGTAAAATAGTCATAACTCATTGAGTATATCAGAAAAGCATATATCCGAAAAGAAGGCCATAAATTGTTTGACATTTACTATTATACAGATGTACACAATTCCAACAAATCAGGGTAAAGTATATGGCTGGAATATTGAAAATCTAGGCTGTGATCAATTATAATTAATGGGGCGGTAAATTGATCACACTGTTATCGCTTGGATAAGAACTAAATAACCGACTCCACCCTTTCATCAAAATTTAATTATAATCGGATGTAGTTTAAAAATAAATATTAATCATAATGATATGGGTGGCCTCTGTTGAAGACGTATATGTCTGAGGTACGGAGTGTAAACTTGTATTATTATTATTTATTATTTTATTATATTAGAGACTCGATATTTGATTCCTGGTACGATTAAGTATGATTCTCCTTACCAGATAAAGTAAATAATTTAACAGAAAGGAAAATTGAATATTTATCTTCACTGTAGAGACAAAGATAGGTTATTATATCGAATTTGCGCTTATCGTTACGTAATAACATCAAAACGTACTTAAAAGGCTGACCGAAGCGGAAAATAAAACATTTAGTATTACATTTTAGTATTAAGAAAATTCCATTAAACATTTAAACAACAATTAATTTATCAAACGATCATTTTTCTGTAAAAGCAATATTTAAAAAATTGCAAATATTTGATTTTATGAAATTGTGAAATTAAAGAATAATATTTTTACAAATGCGGGATTTTGAAGATATTAATTTTTGCACATTAAGAGTATTAGTATTTGCAGAGTTTAAGGTGGTCGTGGAAAGTTATTTTCATTATCTGAAAAGTTGATGGTGTTGACCATAAGAGTCGCACTCACATGAACAGCTTTTTTATTAAGGACCACTTACATAAATTCTAATAGGCAATATTGTTTCCCTACTTGTTGAAATCGTCTTTATGTTTGTTTACAGATCACAGGTCAAACATAAATTTTATTTACCTACTTAGAGATATTTCAAAACTTTTATAGTCAATTAAATGTACAACTAATCAAGGCCTTTTAGGTATAAAATATAGATATTTATTAACAATCAAAGAAAATGTTTTTAAAAAAAAATTAATTAAAAATTCATAAAACATCGCATTGATTGTTTCATAAACAGCTATACAAGTACATCGTCACTTTGTGACAATAATTACATTCAATGAATATTAAATTTCTATTTGTCGTTGTCTTGTCTATAATATTAATTATGCAATAAGTACAATGAATGATTGCTTATGAGTTATTAATTTATATTAATTTAATGAAAATGAAATCAAAACTAAAAGTATAAATATTCATTATCTATGATGATGAGCTTAGGTATTGATATTCCAACAAGAATAAACCATCTTTGAAAACATTTTCTGACAATAGTTTGGCCTAAGTGTGTCCCTTGTGGACAGCCAATATAACCTAACCTAACTAACATATGTAGCACGTTATATTTCGTGGCTTCTTCATTAAAATTTTGGGATCACAGTTACTACTAATGATTTATAAATTTACTAGCTTGATACCCACTCGCTTCGCTGGGCATATATGTACAAAATTAAATTTTTGATAAATGTAATATAGTCTTGATTCATTGAGGAGTACCTATGTCAGAACAGGTGGCCATGAATTGTGTTTCGTATACAATTTTAAAGAAATATTTTTTAAAAATATATATTTATAAATTATAGCTTATGTGTTATTCTGATATATGTAATATATTATGGTACAGTTTCATTCAAATTCATATCGCACGCAACAAACACACAAACAAACAAACAAATATCCTTACATTACATTTATAATAAATTGGAATAGGGATAGGGATATATCCACTTGCTATTCGGCCCCCGTACTGCATAGGGTGGTTTTCAGAGAAGTCATAAAACTTTTCTTTGTCGCAAAAAGCAACTAATTTTTTTTACATCTTTTTAAAAAAAAAAATTGATTTCTCATCACGAATCAATACCTACTATTGGAGTCTACCTACAAATTTACAGTGACAAATTGTTTTCGTGAAAATTTTGAAAATTATCGGCCATATAAACTTAGTTGAATTATTTTCCTCTGACAAACATCAACTTAATAGTTGCTCTTACTCCTTAAATTTTGCTCCAATTTTAATTATTCAAGGATAATAATTTGGTACATCGAAGCAATGGACACTCTATATATATTCATTGTTATGAAATATTTTGATGCTTACTTAAAGGACGTATATAAAGTTTCTTTTATAAAAAATATTACAATCAATAAAAATTTTTCATGCTTCAAGTTTTAACTGCTGTTATATATACCTACTAGGTACACTAATATCAAGATAGTGGAACAAAAATAATACAGTAGAACCTCGATAACTTAAACCTCGGTAACATAAAAACCTCTGTTACTTCAAAAAATACTATGTTCCCTTCCCATCAGAGCCCAAAACCTCTATAACTTAAAATACGCAACCTCTATAACTTAAATAAATAATCTCTGTATAGGCCCTCAGTAACTACATAGAAACATGTACATACCTCTATGTTAACCTTTACCTAACATAGACCCTTGATAACTTAAAACCTCTATAACTTAAAATATTTTGTGTTTCCCTCGGACTTTAACTTATCGAGGTTCTACTGTATTTATAAAAAATGTGTGTATGTATTAATTTGTATTTGAATAATAATAATTATGTATAATTTTGATTAATTATTGACAGCATGCAATATAATATTTTAAAATAACAAATAATAAATGTATTTTTTATGTATAGGTGGATATAAAATAAAGGTTCAAATAAATATACTGCTACTCAAACAATGTATTCAACTTTCAAAAAATTATATGTCTTTCTAGTTCTTGCGTAGTTTTATAAACCAAAATGTACTTGAAGATGATTGTATTGTACAAAATTTTTGGTTTATTGCACGGTACATACATATAAACCAAATGCATGCTTTGTTGCCAAATAATGTTATTTTTAGCTTTATAATACAACGCAACTACAAAAATATATAATATACTAGCTGGGAACTACCCGCTTTGCTGGGCAATATCCCCACTTGCACCCCTCCCTCCACATTTCCATGCGTTGGAAAACAGTTTTGTAATGTACACGTCATGCTCTTTTATTTGATACCCCACTTAGGTATATTTGTAAATATTCGATATTTCCTTCCCACTTTCTCGCTACACCTTTCTACCCTCCGAAGGTTAAAAAAATTTCTAAATGTAATTTAAAACATTCTGACCAAGTTTTGAACTATTAAAAGCCATAATTGAAAAATATGAATTTTTTATTCATGAACACCCCCGCAACCCCCCTTGTGGGTGGAATTTCGTAAAATTAGCTGACCTCTACTTGGCAAAAGGAATATTCCTGCCAAATTTCAAGTCTCTAGGTCTTATAGTTCCAGAGATATCGTGATGAGTGACTATATCTATAGAAAGTCTCCTATATATTTATAGATTGTGTGCAAGTGCTGCTTATAAATTTGATATTATAGAAAATCAATCATCAATTATGTCTCTGTTGGTTAGATCGAATGATGGATCTTCGATGAACTCATAATTAAATTTAAATTTTGTTTTTATATCATCGACAATCTTATATATTTTGTTTTTTTTATTATACACTGCAAGATTGTCTAAATATTTTAGATAGTCTTTCACATTTTCTAAATTTTTTGATATAGAAATATCCAATTGAAAAGGATAAACTATATGATTCATCATTTTTTCAGCCAACTTTGAACGATAAAATAATTATAAAAAGCCCGATAGAATTTTTTTTGAAATTTTGGAAACTTTGTTAATCAAAAAATGTATTTATAAAGTTTTATTGAAATCCCTAGTATTATCCAATCCGTGCATATCTTCTTAAATAAATTCATCCGGTAAAAATAATTATCTTGAACAGACCCGAAAAATTTTTAAAAACAAAAATCAACTTTTTCAACAACTGAAGAATAATGGACAATTTTTCTGCACCACAATGAATTAAAGTTATGTTATATGTATATTTATATTATAAAATTCTGCATAATAAATAAAATGTATTCATTTAAATGTTGATTTATTTATAAAATATATTGTTCATGTTCATGTGTCGCGCTTGTGCTTTTATATATACATAGTACACTACATTCATAATATAATATTAAAAAATAAAAAGAAGTTTTTTATATGTGTATGCATATTAAATTTAAAGTTGTTAAAGGTAATCAAGGTTATTATTATTATATTAAAATAAATATACATACATATAACATTATACTATACTTATATACCTATTATACCTACGATACGCATTTATTATACTTATTATCATTATTCTGTGTTTATTAATAAATTATTTATAAACAATTAAATTGTGTGTACATAGTATTTATTTAGAATACCAGTAAACATTATTTATCATTTATATACTGCACTTAAGGAGATATGCAAGGATTGAATAATATTAGGGATTTCAATAAAACTTTATAAATACATTTTTGGATTAACAAAGTTTCCGAAAATCACAAAAATTTCTAGGTCATCAGGCTTTTTATTATTATTGTATCGTTCTAAGTTGGCTGAAAAAATGATGAATCAAATACGTTATCCATTTCAATTAGATATTTCTCTATGAGAAAATCTAGAGAGTGTGATAAAAAAACTATCTAAAATATTTAGACAATCTTGTAATTTATAAAAATACCATACAAATATAAGGTTGCCGATGATATAAAATAAATGAGTTCATCGAAGATCCATCATTGGATGAACAGAGACGACTATAGTTATAGTATTGACGGTTGAAGAGAGATATCTATATTATCAAATTTATAAGCAGCACTTACATACAATATATTATATATTTTTGTAGTCCGCGGTATTGTAAAGCTGAAAATAACACATTATTTGACTACAAAGCATGTATTTGGTAATAACCAAAATTTTTTTACAATACTGTAGGTTTATAATCACCTTAAAGGATATATTTTTTTTAAATCGTAACTATACTTAAAAACATTCGAAGTGCACATACAGTCTTTGCTTTGCAGATACAGTCTCCTCAAATTGAGCCAGAGGCTTGAAAGTCAGTATGCAAGTTGGGCTAGTGTCATAAATGTACCTTTTAGAGGTGTCAACTTTTCAGACCCCCTTACCACTCTTTTATGTCTTTTAATAAATATGACTTTATTGATAGAGCTTTTTTGCTCACGAGTTATGTTTCTTTATTGAACTGCAATACAAAGCGCAGTGAATTTTTAAGAAAATTTTAAATTTTTATGTAAAATATTGTCTTACGAGTAAATTATTCCACCCAGTATATATCTCAAATTGAAATTAAGGTGTGCAATCAACATATGTATCTCTGATTTGGTACAACAAATCAAAATCTTCAATCTTATAAAAAAAAACAGTATGAAAAAAATACAAAAAAACTTCAAGGCAATCAAATATTATAATAAGATTTTAATTGCACGAATAAATTATAAAAAATATGAATTATAGTTTAATTAAATTAAGTAAATCATTTGAAAGTAGGTATCAATAAATGCATTTTCACAAATTGTATCCAACATTTATATCTAATTTACTACATCTACATTTAAATTTATTTATCTTATATTTATTTTTTAATGTAGGCATTTTCTAATTAAGTAAATGATTAATAACGGTGCAAAAAAAAAAATTAATTAATTTATGTTTGCACTATAGCTGCAATTCAGTAACAATAGCTTTGTACAAAGTGTTGAAAGCAAGGTATTTGTCAGGTTATAACATAATTCACCATCAAAATTGAAAATATATCTTATATATTTAAACGAGCAATTCACGATTCACAATTCACAAACGAGCAATGGCTCCAACGATTTTTATGAAAATGAGTATGCAGGGGTTTTTTGGGGCGAAAAGTCGATCTAGCAAGGTTTCATTTTTAAAAAACGTCGTTTTATCCGTCTTTTCATGAAAAACTGAAACCGGCAATGCAAATTATAACTCTTCCTGACATCTATTGGTGTATATCGTAGTTAATGAAATAAAATACATTACCGGGACATTCAAATTGGTATTTGTGTGGAGACATTTAAAACGGTCTTCTATTAGTGATAAAATTTGTGTCTTTTTAAGAATACCGAGCAAAGCTCGGTCATCCAGATATTATTTTTTTAAATTTGTGTCCCCACTACCGTGCTCACACATCCTTAATTACTCAGGCACAACGGTTTTTTTGTTTTCAATAATTTATTAAGGTTTTAACTCAAATAGTTTTTTTTTTAAATTTCCACCGACTAGTTTTGGAGAAATCTATATAAACATCATCCTTCTACCAATGTTAAATATGCCTAATTTTGAAGTCATTTATTTATATCTAACATTTATCTAACTTCATATTAAAAAAAATCAAGCCTTTTATCCAAAATTGCCTTGGCGCTCGTACATCCTTAAATACTTACTAGTAGTAGTTTTTAGTCCTATCCTAAACTTGTTAAGAGTCTATGACTATAAAAGCATTATGAACCACAAAGCAATATACACAGGCATTATATAATTAAGTTTTTTTTAAGTATTAATTTCCTGTTGTATTCGACTTTTAGCCAAAAAATTCTTTCAGCATAATCAATTCATGGTCTTATCTTTTCTTATGTTTTAACATCTTATATTTTATGCACTAATTTGTACATTTTTGTTAAAGCAATGACACGATTCACAGCGCATAGTCCAAATTGATTTCAAATGGACAGAGATTGAGAAATTTGAACGCATGTCAAACGAATAAAATTGCTGCTGTATGAAGGCCATACCAGATAATATTATTGATTACCCCGATCGAAAAAAAAATTCATATTTGAATTTTTAGCGATGATTTGGAAAAGTTATTTTTCGGAAACTATCCAGAAAACACTAATTCTAATTTTTTACAATAAATACAGAAAAGTTAGTTTTCAAATATTTCGTCGTTTGTTTTTTGAATAGGGGGTAATCCTGACGTCGAATTGGCCATATTACCCATAAAAATGTAAAATTAGATTTGATACCCTGATAAAATTTGAATGTGGAAAAATTGATTAAAAAACAATTTTTTTATACATGTCCGTTTGTGCTCAAATAGGGCTATGCAGAGAGAGGAATCGCATTCAGATCCCAAATTTCACAAGCCACCCGGTTGTCTGTCCAGGTTTACATCTACGTGCCCCTGCTTTGAATATTTTTCTCCGTTTATGACATTATATAAAACAGTTATTAAATAGAACAAATGAATATGTCCATAACTTACATTCAATTAATGTTACATGTTCAATAAGTAGTAATTAGCAAATCGTTTTTTTTTTTGTGTTTGTTTCATTTTGCATATCTGATCTTAATTATCTATATAATATTTCTTATTCCATATGGTTGATGAAAGAAGAAAGAATTAAAATATGCATTTCCTTATACAAGAAATATGCAGCAGCACACCTCAACAATCTACTTGCCTATTATTAATTATTCAATATGTAGAACTATGATTTAATGATCATTTATCTAAAAAAGAATGTTGATTGCGGCGCTCAAAGAAATATTTCTGTTTTTATTTTATTGACTTCTGAAGTGTAGGTGAAAATAACAGGGTATACAGAATATTTAATGAACATCAAAAATACGGTCGCTTAAAGAATTATAAACAATTGACTGAGTTAATTTTTGAAATACCCTGTATAAAAAGTATTAAATATCAGTGTTTGCATTATTTCTTAAAAATTAGAAGAGTCTAAAAAAACGCATTTATGGCATGCTTTCGATCGCGATTTTGAGTATCTATTTTCTATAATTTTGTCTTCATTTTTTGATAGTGTTTCAGAAGACTGCGTTATAGAAGCTACCTGCAAATATTCAACTCCCTATTTTTCATAGTTTTGGGAAAAATGAATACCAAAGTTTTTTCCTAATTAACACCCTTGCAGGTAAACAATGATGTTTACGAAAAAAAATTTTGAAAATTTTTGTTTATTTTTTTATAAGGAACATTTTTTATTTTTAAACTTTCGTTCCATCTCTTACGGTTTACAACAATATAAGTCCTACGACCCAAAACCCGATTGACCTACGTTGCTCATTTACAATTCAAAGGCACTTTTTACGTCTTGAGTACGCTTTAAAAATTCAGCTTGATATATGTTTTCCTTTTTTGAGTTATCGTTATTACAACCAGACAGACGAAAGGTCGGAAAGCCGGAAATTGACCAATTAGGTGATTTTATGAACAATTATACCGAAATTTTGTTCGTATCATCAATATTTCTCACCTTTACAAATTTGATACTAAAACTAGTATAAACTGATTTATATTTCATATACACCGGGTATAAAAGAATTTTTATCCAAAAAACGCTGGCTTTTATAATTAATTTCTCATAAACCGTACAGAGAATCGATAGGAATTTTTTCACAAAAGATGTGTACTTTAACGTTGTTTTCAAATGTTTTATAACTTCAATTATTTAAAATCGCCCCATTATAATAACTTATTCTATTTCATTTTAATGAATAATCATTTAATAAAATTTAAATTTGTTCAATGTAGGTATATTTAATAGATTTTTCCATATAAAATAACTATAATGTTATAAATTATTATAAATAAATTAGATATTATAATATTGTTTATATTATACATACATTGTTAGTTAGTTGTTATATGAGTAATTTAAAATAATTATAACTCAGATGTTAAGTGAATACATATATGAAATAAAAATAATAATAAAAAAAAAAATAAAAAAAAACAAGTAACCAAAGGTTAGGTGAATGAACACACGATTTTCATTATTAAACATTATTTAACTACACCGCAAACACTCTCAACCATTATGTAATAGATAACACAGGTACCACAGACACGGTTTTATATTAGTGTTTATGTACAAAGTGGAGCTCCAAAAGTCATCATCAGTTTCTTTGCAAAGAAGCAATCGAGTTTTAGTCGTAGGTTATCATAGGTTAGGTTAGGTGGGCTGTCCACGAGAGAGACACAACTTAGGCCAAAGGGCTGAGCTACTAGGGTGGTCATAAAACATCTTTGTCTGTGGACTTGCGTACTAAAAATTCAACGCCGAAAGGATCTCTACTAAAACTCTGTGCATCTATCCTGGGGCATCATCCTATTTATACTCTGTTTTATATTTCAATAAAGTTTGAAATATTTAGTAAAATATTTTCAACATCAGAACACATTTGGATTATTTGTAGCTATTTATGAATATTTGATTTTCTCTAAATTGCCCAAAGCTTTATGACCTTAGACCATACATTATTCTTAAACAGTCGCAGAAATCGTGTGGACATATGCACCTAGAGAGGTGAAATATCCTTTACTTCCTCTCTGTATAAATTTGAAGCAATTTCCCCAATTCAAAGATTAAAATAAGAAAAATTCTAGGCCTCAAAATCAAAATTCTGTTTTATAACACATGTTATTGGCAGAACAACTATGTTAAAATACTGAAAAACCTCTTTTTAGCCGTTTTCCAATAAAAGTAGTTTAATTCATGGACATTGGCTAAGTTATTACATACGAATAAAACATGACAATAATATTCATGTCTACCAAGTTTGAATTGAGTTTAGCGAACCATCCTGTAAGAATGTTTCATGTAAAATGTAAAGGTTCTTTCATGACTGTGCGATTTTATCATTAATTCAAACGAGTGAGATAAAGGTATACGCATACCAATATCTCACTAGGCTAAAATGATCAAGTATAGGTGTTAAGAATATTCACGTTTCTACGATACAAACTATTAACGATACAAACTATTAATTGTTTTTCAAGAAAATACCTTAATTCCTAGACCAACTATAAGAGATTGATTTCCTACATCTAGTTGTAGTGGCCCAGCATGATTTATAAGGATATAAACGTGCCTTTATAAAACATACATAACGTATATGATTTAACACCAGTATGTTGATTATTTCCTTAATAATGTTATTTACCAATGGTAAAAATAATCTAACAATGTTTTATTACATACACCGCACATAATATAATATGAATTGTGCGGGTGTTAAAATATGTAAAATAACATTATCGAGTAGGCTTTGGCGGTAAAATAATAAGGTGAAAGATTGATATTAGTTAGTGAAATAATAAAACTAAACCAACAACACTCCTTTCATAAATATTTTAATGTTAAAAAAAAAAACAATGAGTATAGAAAATGATTTGACAAAAAGTTAAATGTTGCAAAATTACTTGCCATATTTTGAAAGGCAATAACTTAACACAAGTTTCTTATTGGTTTATATATAACTGAAACAGAAACATAAAGCAATCATGTTAAATTATTTGTAAATGTTTACCGGAGTTCCTGTGTGAAAACATTCAGTGTGCAATTCAATGGGCGTTGCTTGTCAGGATGTGCATAGTCAAGAATAACGTAGACATATTTCGCCGATTTTTAACGATGGACCAGCAAGGTGGAAAACCTCCTTATCTTTAATTTTTTTAAATGTTTGCTTATTTCTTGATTTATTATTCCATTTTGCTTAATCCGTTGTGTGCGTAATTATGGCAGAGACAATAAAATCAACGCCAGCGCTTCCAGTAGATAATTTTTGCTTTATAGGCGGCTGTTATAATTAATTTTCAATTCTTTACATGTAAATGTTATAATAAATGTCAAATTATTGAAATTATTGAAAAATAACAATAACGAAAACTTGTTTCATTAAAAATTGTGAAAATAGGAGACCAAATTGCATAAATATTTTTTTTTAAATGTAAATTATCATAATTACTTATATAAATTTGTTAGACGATAATATTAGTTTTTCAATGTAAGCCATAAATGCAATCTCTACCATTATATATGCACCCATACAATTATATTAATAAAGTAGTATATCGTTACCATGCACGGTGCGAATAGCTTTTCATTACATATTGCGACTAAAAAAGAAATTATTGAATAGTTATTATTCTTGAATTATTTTTTGTTTTTCTTCTTTATCACTCTTTTAGAGAGAAAAGAAAATGTATATGACTAATTAGTTCGATGGCGTTTAATCAATCTCTGACCGACTTTTTTTGCTCCGATGTCTAATTTGGCGGTTTTCTCATGATTGGTGGTTTTAATACGAAATTTGATCAATTCTGAAACTAAATAACACGGCGGTAATCTAAACAAATTATTGGAGTTTTATATGTCGGTTACATGTAAAAAATATAGGCGTCAAAAAAATACACTCTCATATAATATTTTTATTTAATTATACAGAATTACAAATTATTCATTTAGGGTTTCGTTCATTTTCTGCGCAATTTTTATTAAATAAACAAAAATTTATTATTACCTGTGTAATTAACTTAATTTTAGCTCGGGAACGTATATGCAAATCAAAACTCAATCAATTGATAGAAATTTCTTTTAAATTAAAATAAGTTGATACATCGACTATTTTAAGTTAAGGAGTAAGATTATGGCTACTCTAACGTATATTGATCGGTGGTTTATTTACTCTTTAAACATTAAAGTTCCAGATCAAATTTTTATATTATGATATCTGAACAGTTAATTTTATCTATTAAACCAATCTACACTCACATAAGAGAGTTAGTTTTATATTATTATAATTTTATATAAAATAATAAATATTTCTTAGAAGTTATAATAATTATTTAATTATACGTTATAATTGTAATGTTATATAGGTGTCTTGTTAACAATTATATTTTATTACAATTTTAAAATTATTTAACTATATTTTTTTTATAAAGCATGTTTTGATATTTTTAATTACCTACCTACAATTTCAGATTTATATGCTGCGTTATATACCATTAATTTACAAGGTTAACATTGCGTTGATAACAATTAAGATAAGTTATTAAAAACAATTCGTTGTAGATGTGGCTTTTAGGCGTCACATCACAGCTTTCTGATAAATCCAAGTATTTTATTAACTCCGAAACAATAAATTTTATGAAACAAATGTATATAGTTTTGAGACCGGTGAAGTCAAGTTTTTTCCCCGAGAACTGAACAAAGTTGATGATATTTGGTAGCAGCAATTTGATAGATTTTCTGAAACTGCTTATGGTTACGTTTACTTAAAAAAATCCAATTTTCTTGTTTTTCCTCCAAAAACTCTCCTTAGTTAGACCTTAACGGACCCTATGGTTTAAGAGTCTCTCACTGCAGGACATCCATTCTAAAATAACCTAGCCTCCTAACCTAGGCCTTACCATTCGTGAAAAAATTCATTACTCAATTCCTTCCAATTCATTTTTTAAAGTAGAATCAATAACTTCATATCAGGAAGTTTATAATTCATAGAGTAGGAATTTGGTCCTCCCTTGGATATAAAAAAGTGATATATCACCAGTTGATTAAATCTTGCTTACGGCGGTTTTTTTATTGAGCTATAAATTTCAAGTTAAATGATAAAAATAATAAATCTCTAGCATTTTTTTTGTAAAATTTTATGGAAAACTAATCATAAAAAAACTTGTTGTTAGTTTGTCAAAAAATAAGTCGAACGACAAACAAAAATTTACTAAGTAAACCTTTTTAACACATTACCTTAATTTCCTGTATGCATGTAAATATTGTTTCAGTTAGCTAAGATAAGAGCATTTTATCTTTTCAATTAGATAAATGAGGTTTTGTAACTATTTTTGAGCTTTTATGCCCACTCGTCGGCCTTATGACTTCCATATTTTGTGGTAAAAAGGAAATCTTCAGCATTAAATGCGGCGAATTGTTTTCCGCCAATAGTACTAGTTTTAAAAAATCTTTCTGTGAGGTTCAGAATAGCTGAGCGAAATATGTAACGATCCTAGCCCAACTATTTTGCTCTATTCGCTAAGATTTCTCTTACGACTATCAAAACATTGAGTAAGTGCATACTGAACCTCTCAAGCATTGTTCCGACGGATTATAAATTACACAGAATTTTAAGATCTTTATTGAAATGTCAGTTGCATAAATCTTTACAAGAAAAGTTATTATTAAAAGTACACATCTCAATTGCAAAATAATAGAAATTGTATAATCTTCATGCCACATTAGTTTTTCCATTCCCTTTATTTTTCTTTCTGAGAAGCGTTTTAAATTCAATTTTGCTTCGTTTATCTAAATTACCCATCTATTTACGTGATATATGAGGGTTATGTGTTTGACACATATGTATGTATGCTCACCTGTTCGGACCTAACTTCTAAACTACTTATCCTAATTTGACAAATGAGGTATCGTTTGAAGCGTCTTTTTATGTGACGCCACATAGCCTTTAACCACTGGTTAAAGGCTATGTGGAGTCACATTAAATTCAATATGGCGCCCTCTAGAGGACATAAAGCTATTATAGCACTTTTCAAATATATATATGTTGTTATACTTCTCACGAAACTATAACCCCAAAATGGTTTAAATAAAATAAAGTTCGAAAACTTAAACCAAGACAATTACAGAATCGCGCTCTTAAAAGTATTAAAACAAAGAAAATGTTTTCATCTGAAATTGTTATAATAAGTAAAATTGTCATTACAGTCGGGTGACATCTTTTCGGTCCTGTGGAAAACTGTTTAATCTTAGACGTCCCTCGACTGTAATGACAATTTTACTTATCATAACAATTTCAGATGAAAATATGTTCTTGTTTTCATACTTTTATAACCGCAATTCTATAATTGTCGGGGTTTTTGTTTTCGAACTTTATTTTATTTAAAACAATTCTTAGTTGAATTTTCGCAGTTAAATCTGTATTTAACTATCTGGTTTGTATACTTGGTAAAGTAAAATGTACTTAAAAAATATAACTATATAACAGATCAATGCTTATAACTAATATATGATATATGTATAGTCGTTACTAGGTCATATAACATAGTTATATAACTTATATAACAGATATATAAATATGATTTATATATAGGTTTTATTTAATGTATTATATCGAAGTAGGTATAATAATAATAATAGACTTCCTTTTTGTAATATTTAGAATTATACAATATAATGTACCCATATACCGATTATGAACGCAATACAATAAGTCTCAATGTGTACGCTTAGTCCA
Source organism: Chrysoperla carnea (assembly GCF_905475395.1). Classification (NCBI taxonomy): domain Eukaryota; kingdom Metazoa; phylum Arthropoda; class Insecta; order Neuroptera; family Chrysopidae; genus Chrysoperla; species Chrysoperla carnea. The sequence continues at coordinate 24,803,054 of NC_058341.1, forward strand.
AGCTCCCAGTCCAGTAATAAACGCACCATAAAATAAAAGGACGTCATTATTAGGTACTCACAAAGCTATCGCAACAAAATTCACATGTACTAATTCAAAAAACGGCGTGTCTAAAAAAATTGGTATCTAGAATTAAGAACAAATGATGGATTATAAATATTTGAGCTATGACCTTATCACTTTATGCTCCAAGATTATAGAGCCAATTCCTAATAAAGGTACCTTGCCGGACTTTTGCCGGAAAGAAAAGTATAATAACCTGCAACTGACGTTACAAGTTACATACCCGTATTATTATATCGAAAGCTGAAATTGAGACATTGGTATAAAAACAAAAACAAGTTACTTTTATGGGAGCTTGGACTAAAAAGTATTAATATGTATGTCTACGTAGAGTGCAGTATATACCTTCAAGTTCTTACATTTATAAGTACATTCATTGTAGGAAAGTAGTACCCTCTAATATGAAATAATATTACAGTAATTGTATATCATAATGTCTACATTTCTGACAGTTAATAAGCTTTTATAATATAATCAAGAAATAAGTATATATTATATTATACATTTACCTACAACATACATAGGGTACCAACAGGTAACTATCATATGTTTGTGATTGGTTACATACTTATTACTTAACATTGATTCATTTATATATATTATTTGCAAAGATCGAATTTATCCATTACTTTGAAATTTTTAAACAGAATATGTCAAAAAAGAAAAAGCCTGTTAACGTTTGAATTTTAACTTGTCTTATCAAATAGGAAGGTACTTTAGCAGAAGTTGGCAACAAAATAATAGCGAAAAATGGATTCCTTAAACAGGAAATTGTTTATATTTCCTGTTAACGAAAACCGGTGTCAAATTACACGTATATAAACCAAGATGCAGCAGAGGATTTTAAAGTGGATCAAAACACGGAGTGCTATTCTCTCTAGACTATCATTGTTGGAGCTACACATGCTCAAGAAGACCCGAAACATTACCCAATTATGTCACTCTTCTGATTGTTTTTGTTCAAGGTAGCGCTTAAACATAAACCAAGTGGTCTCAAAACTGAAACGTTTCCTGTCGTCGGGAATCAAGCTTGTAAATTCGTGTTTATTTGAACCGAATCCACCTAAGTGTCCTTTAACTTGCCCATTAACCCAACAAACAAAATTTCTTGTAGTTAATTGTTTTTTCTGTGTCCCTATAGAGAAGATTTTTCTATCGAGAAAAACCCCAGAGTGCTTAAATACTTAAAATAATAATTTGAAAGCCTTTGGATGGCTAATAAAAATTGTTCTTGGAAACAAACAAAGAAATTTGACGCCCAAACTTCCAAACAAATTTACTTATAATACTCCACTAATTTTGTTTTTACTTACCAAAAACAATTTTTTGCTTTTACTGTCTTTCAGGTATTGTATACGTTTTGCTATCGAAAAGAATACAAGGCAGCAAATTTGGTCATTCAAATCATCTAAATTACGTTGTTATGGATATAAAATTTTGGAGGATGAAATAATTCTGTTGTCGCGAATAAAAATGAGGAATATAATAGTAGATAGTCATTGTTTTTAACTGAATTGAAGTATTTCAATGTGGTGATTATTCAACACCATAGAAAAGCATTCAAACTTATAATAAAATTAGGTAACAACTGTTATCATGAAATTAAAAACACATGTCAAATGAATCTCATATCATAGATAATGTAGACCTATTTTCTTGAATATTTCAAAACTTTAAGCAAATATAGATTCTGCAACAACAAGCAAATTTCCTTCTTGAATTTTCTTTACCACAGAATGATTTAAGGAATAATTCAGTCTTACATTTGTCTTGTTGCATGTTACCATTATATTTCAGTATCGCGACGGTATCTTTAGTTCATTTTTTAATGTTGAATCGAAACTGAACTGGTCAAGGAAGGTACCAAGAGCACCTTCGCATTCGACGGATAATCATTTGCAATGTCTGCCGATTTCTATGTTCCTTTTGAAGTAATGACCCATTTGAAAGTCGCTGATTGGGTTCAATTTTTATCGTATGATATTGATGAACTTATTTGAATCGTTACCAAGGCTCCACTTGTTATCAAAGAAAGTACCAATCAGACGATATTCGTAATATCACCAAAATCGTTTCTAGTTTATCCATCCGCATATATTACATGTGAGCATAGCAATATCGTTCTCCAATTTTCTCCTTACCGATTATGTGTCTTCGAATGAAAAATGCTCTCGTTATGATACACTCTGTAACATCAAATACCATTAAAAATTTAATAAATTATCTCGAAAACCTGATATATCTTTTAGACACGCAAATCGTAACATGTGTACGTTGAAAATCGATTAGAATCGTCTTAACGTTTCTTCAGATTTATACAAAATAAATTTATATATGTACTCATTTTGTTTTTGAATTTCAGCGTATGAAATGGATCGTATATGGTATAAAGCTACGTTCACACTTGATCTTCATCAATTCACTTTTATTTTGCGTGATATACTTCTTTTGGCTAAAATTTCTAAGAGATAAAATTGCTAAGGATAATTTCTTACAGCTGACAATTCTTACTTGTTTTTTCCTCTGTCTCCAATTTTTAAGTGGTTATGATCAAAAAAATTTTCCAACAAAATACAATTTTCGATTTGTTTACCAAAAATTTATCTTGGTATTCATTTTTTTTTCATTTATTGAATTATAAATAAATATTGGTGCAAACGTGAAGCCATTGGTTATTGGCAACTTAAATTTATTTTGTATGGTTAAACCTTCAAAAGTTGACTGAACCAATTAAGTTTTCGCTTATCCAAGTATTACAACTTCTGTGCAATACTTGCTGCAAATAATTCGAAAACCACTGATTTAAAGGTAATGCGGACGTAGCTTTATACGAAGTGAAGTATTATTTTTGTGTTGGATAAAGACAATAGAATTACATCACCATAACAATTTAAAGTGTTGTGCCTGAAGCATTCTGCTTATTTAAAACTTTATTTCTCATTATTATTATTTCTTTAGAGCTAAAAAGATGTATATGCAAGTATTTTGTTTTTGTTTTTCCATTTAAGATTTCTTCTTGTACTATACATTTTTAACTTCACTTTGAATGCAAATTTTGATTGTTAAGGTGGTTGGTGCTGTATATAATAATCTTAAGCGTATTCATAAAATCGAAAGAATAGCCATTGAACATGTACTTAAATGTTTATTTACGACCCTAAGCCAGAATATCGACTCAGCTTTGCCTCGTCTTTCACATACGCCTGGAATTCTTTCTAGCCTAGCCTATATAAAATTGTGCTTAGTTGGAATATACAATCGTGTAAATAAAGCGAATCGATGAATTAAAAGAAAATTTCTTTGGGTTTGCTTTAAATAGAGGATTTAGTTATAATGATCGCATATCTATCATGTCTAGTCCATATGTGATAGAGCTAACTACATAAAGAATGTTGGTACTTACTTATAGAAAGTTTAAAATAAACTTATTGACCATTTTTATAATATATACCATTTTTTTTGTATATATGCAACAAGCATCGATAGCGCAATTGATTAAGCTGTAGACTTAGAACACTAAAATGAATAGTAATCCATATCTCTCTGGTTCAAATTTAAATATACCTAGTAGTATAAACCTTTTATTTTTTTTACCTTCTCATGTAGTTGTGACAATCACAACACTATTTTTTATAATATTTATAAGTGGTAGAACCAATCAAAAAAAGATTGTTTAGCATTTCAAAACAACAATATTTGAAATTTTTTAGACAGTATATTACTTTTATACAAACAAATTTGATCTCGCGATGGGGTTGAGACAACCTCATATCGGTTGGTATTAAGAACTTTTTTTTCAGAGTTGGCACTATCAATTTCTCAAACGTCCTTAAGATGATTTCTTCTTATCTACACTTTTAACTTCACTTTTAATGCAAATTATTAATGTTTAAATAAAATAATACAACTGTTAGATAGGATATTGTTTGTAATCATAATAATTATTGTAAAGTCATTACCATAAGCATTGCAATTTGAATAATCATTTTTAGCATAGTTTTTTCTTACTTTTTTTTATATTTTAACAACTACATAAGTAGTACATAAAATTAAATTATTATTCAATATTTATTGTGAATTATGGGAAATTATTGTATAAAATTGAATATGCAAATTTGTTAATTTGAGAAAATCAAGTATCTTTTACCAGATACCAGACTGAAAATATTACTCTTAATCTTTAAATCGTCTTTAATACTATAAGGTAATTTGTATTAAAGAAATAAAAACTTTTTTTTCTCACAAATTTTCATAAAAATCTAAAATTGCCCCAAATTTTTTAGTTTGAAATTATTGTTATCTCTCATTTAAAGAGATTATCATTTAAGAGATATATGCTATGATTGAATAATGCTAGAGATTTCAATAAACCTTTATAAATACATTTTTTGATTAACAAAGTTTCCAAAAATCACAAAAAATTCCTAGGTCATCAGACTTTTTACTATTATTTTATCGTTCAAAGTTGATTGAAAAAATGATGAATATATAGGTATATATAGGCTATGCTTTTCAATTAGATATTTCTACATCGAAAAATCTAGAGAATGTGATAAAAAACTATCTAAATTATGTAGACAATCTTGAAGTTTATAATAATACCATAAAAATGTAAGGTTGCCGATGATATAAAAACAAAATTTTAATTTAATTATGAGTTCATCGAAGATCCATCATTTGATAAACAGAAACGACTAAGTTAGAGCATCAATGATTGAAGAGCGATATCTATGTTATCAAATTTATAAGCAACACACAATATATTATATATTTTTGTACTTGCGTGGTATTCTGAAGCTTAAAATAACTCATTTCTTCACTGCAAATCATGTGTTTGATTTAAATGTATGTAAATGTAATAAACCAAAACTTTTTTGCTGTAGGTTTACAATCACCTTAAACAAGCTTCGTTATTCTTCTTTCATTTTTAATAAACTCCGTCACCATAGCAATACTTTTTTTAAAAGATCAATGTTCACTCTACTTCTAGTCTCGTGAAAGCTAAAGTAATTTGGAGTTGTTCGCGACCACAGAAAAATAGTTTTCCTGAAACAAGCAGTATAATCGAACCCAAATTTCTGAGAAGTAAATTTCAATAATTATCACCCTATATAATAATGGGAAAAAATTTAAATTCATATTACCTGCAGCAAATTTATAACTAATCATCTGTTATTATAATTTGATGTAGGAGTATTAAACAATAATAAGTTAATATCATATTGGATTGGTAATGAGGGCGTACTAGGAATGTAATATCTATTGCATAATTTTAATACCATGTTTAGTTTGTATATATATGTTGTGTTTGTTGTATTGTCGATATTTAAAAGTAAAATGAATTTTTATATTGAATTTATTAAAAAATTATTTATATTCGCCATTCGCTTACATACATTTAAATAATTATTTACTTTCATGAAAAAGTTCTCACAAAGTCTTTTTACCGCATCCTACATTTATAAAATTATACCTCAAATCTTTATTTTATAAAACTTATAAAAAAAACTATAGATGTAAGGCTGATTTTTATTGGTTCCAAAAATCAGGTTCAATCTAACTTACTCGATTACTCACTGGGAGGTTACGAGTTCGAATTCAGACAGAGCGACAGTCTAATAAATTTTAATTAATGAAGCGGTAAATGGATCACGCTGTTGTCGCTTGGATAAGAACAAAATAATTGTTCTTATCCACCCACGTCATAAATTTAGCCACGTCATTAATTGTATATTCGGATGTAGTTTAAAATAAATAATGATCAGGGTGGACTCTGTTAGATGAATGTCTGTTTTTCAGAGGAGGTTAAACCCCATTATTATTCATAATTATTATGTCATTTTTATACCATGCATATTTGTAATATGCAAGGTATACTTAGTTTAGTCCGAAGTTTGTAACGCTTAAAAATATTGATCCTACCAACAAAATTTTGGTATAGGTGTTTATAAAATCATCTAATTAGTCCATTTTCGGTTGTCTGTCCGTCTGTCCGCCAACACGATAACTCAAAAACGAAAAAATCCAGCTGAAATTTTTACAGCGCACTCCAGACGTAAAAAGTGAAGTCAAGTTCGTAAATGGACAATAAAATCTAGGTCAATGGGGTCTTGACCTATGGGTCCGTAGGACCCATCTTGTAAACCGTTAGAGATAGAACAAAAGTTTAAATGTAAAAAATCTTCCTTATCAAAAAATAAACAACTTTTGTTTGAAACATTTTTCGTAAACATCATTGTTTACCCGTGACGGCGCAAATTAGGTGTAAATTGTATAGTATGTATTATATGGGGATATCAGTTCCAAATGGTTTTTGCGACTAATACGATATTTGAAAGATCACTATATGTGTTGCCATTAAAATAGGCCAGTTTATATCAATCTAAATACCATTACAAAAAGTAGTATTTATTTAATCTGAACCTTTTTATGATGCTTTCCTATATGTGAATGAGAATAAATGTGAACTCATCCACATGATTGATGAAATGGTTTACCAATAATTAATTTTCATCTACAACAAATATTGTTTCATTTTGACAAATAATTTGTTCCAAAGTATAATTGTTTTTTTGTTTGTTTCTTGTTTCATTTGTGATTGATTATCAACTTCAATGAAAATTGGATTTAACATTACTTAGAAGGAAATAATGGTTTGATATTTGTGGTCATCAAATAATTCATTCAATACAATTTTTTGTTCACTTATATTAAACTAGCTGTGAACTATCCGCTTCGCTATTCGGGCCACTTCAATATTACATACAAAGATTATGGTGTTATAACATTTTAAAATCTTTAATGAAGCCATAGAATAGCATCAAAGTAGTCCCAACTATTCATACTTGCATCATTTTTAACACGCTTTTATTAGCTTAGTATGTATTTATGTATCTTTGTAACGTCGAATTGAATTTAAACTTCGCACACTCATCCAGAACCGATGACAATACAACCGATTTTCCTGATCAGGATCATCAGTATTAACGATTTTATAATATAAATAATTGATATAATTTTGGTGGAAGCGCAGATAACATTATGTAATATTAATAAATAATAGTTTAAGAAACTAAATAACACTTGATGCTAGCTGAACTAAAAAGTAGAAAAAAATAATTGTTTTACAAAAAACAGGTTTTTTTTACTGTCTGAACTAAAAAGTAGAAAATAATTTCTAAAGCGTGAAGTGCTTTTTAAGACATGATAACTTTTTTTTACCAATATCACAACATATTTACACTAATTGAGGTGTAGCACCCCACGTTTTTTACGATAAAATGATTTTTTTTTAACTTATTGAAATAATTTCCTATTTTTTAGTTCAGATAGTTACAAAAACGTAGTTTTTTTATTGTTTTTTTTAAACTTATTTTGAGTATAATGCAATGGTATAGATGCGTCGGTTTATATAAAAATAATATTTGAATGTATTCATAAGTGAAATAAAACACAATAATTTTATTAGATCGGGCAAAATATTGACAGTGACAAATCTAAGATGAAGTTGTTCATTGACAGACATGGATAGACAGACGAACAAACGAAGCATAACCACAGCCAAAGTACTTTGGTACAACTGAAGATGAAAGTGAACTCTTAAAATAACCTTTCTCAATGTAAATATTATACAATAGATTGATTATAATCTATTATTGAATTATAAAGTAAACGTTCTACTTGATTATATATATTAAAAGGCGTGCGGTCTATGAAACTATTCTAGACAAAAATATTTTTACTGTGTGTCACACAACAATATTCATATGCGTACAGTTATAACGACATCGGTTATAACGAGAAATCGGTTATAATAGTACACTTAATAAGCCGGAAAAATGGTGGAAAGGCTTCAATTTAAAAATTTCTTGTTTGTACGTGTTCCTTTGACCCTCAGAAACATTCAGCCGACCTAACCTGTGCATAGAAACGAAATGAGAAAATGAGGGTAGGTTTTTTTCACCCCGAAAATCTTTTCGGGGTCGCTAATCATGAAGTCATTCTCAAAAGAAATGAAGATGGTTGCAACCCTATTAACATTACCTCTAGAAGTGACAGGCATTTTTTTTTTTAATTTCACCTCGTAAATTATTTCTTGCGGATTTTTGGGAGTGCTGACCTCGAATCCAAACTCGAAATGTATCTGAGGATGATTGAAGTCCCAGCAAAAGTGACAATTATAAAAAATTGAAAATTGTTTTTGGAGTGATCATAATTTAAGGTCAAAAAGTAACTCAATGTGGTTGCAATTCCATTAAAATCACCCCTAGAAGTGACAGTGATTAAAAAAATCTAGAAATTTTTTTTTAATCTGTAACATTTGGGGACCTCTGATCTAGAGTATATCTCTGCTTAGTATGTTTTTAGGTTTATAGGTTTAGAAAGAAAATAAAATCTCAACAAATACTGTTTTAAAACGCTTGGTAAAATATATTGGACATTGTATGTGTGGTATATAGGTAATAAAATAAATATTTATAAAAAATCCTTTTGTTCCTCCTAAAGCCACACAATCTTTATCTGATTTATAAATCAATAATATTCTTCTACTAGCAGCTCGCTCTATGTGTATACCTAAATCTTTTTATAACACATAGATTTTACAATCAGATTAGAGTTTATTTACCTATAAATAATGGATTTTAGTTCTCACACCCGCACGTAACTAAAGATTTCATTTAAAATATCATAACAGATCGATCAAACTTGATCGCTAAACGTTTGTTTTATTTATTTGTTTTCTTGAAATTGATTTCATACCATAGTTTTTATTTTTAATCGTAAATATAGTTTAGATAACACGTTGAAAAATTGACGGTTCATTCACAATATCAACTAAATGTAGAAGGTATCCTATTTAACATGAAACTCAGAAGAAACCTTAAATAATTTTGAATTAAAATTTTTAAGACACCACCGACATAAAATCAGGAATGAGCGATTCGTTGTGGCATCATAGCTTCTAAATAAATGATCCGATAATTTGATTGAGAGTGTTCTTAGATATGTTTTTAAAAAAAATATGCTCAACCGTTCTACGATCATAGCTTCTTTTCTAATTATTATATCGGGTACAAACTATAAACTCAATCTTGAAACATCGATAAGAACACTCTTGATCAAAGTACCTTTTAAACAAAAAACATACAGAAACCTACATAACAGCCCTCTTTTTAGTCGGAAATAAAAATAGGTTTTTCAAAACATATTTTCAACAAAAGTTGAAGAGTATAAGATATTTTACTGAGTCTGCAGTATGTGTTGAGTTGCCAACCTTGAAAACTTTAATTCCAGTATATTTTAAAAAATGAAAATAATTTTGAAATAATGTCAATAGGGAACCTACATGCAATTTTTTTTGTCTTACATCAAAAATTTTTCATGTAACAAACAGCAGAGAAAAGAAGAACGTGAGGTGCCATGAGACACGCGGTAGAAACTACGTTTCTTTCTTTTAAATGTAGCTTTTTATTATAAATGTCGCGATTACTATTTTATTTACAAGTTATTTTTCTGAAAAATTAAGGTGTAAATTTTAGAAGCCAAATACATATGTCATTCTTTAGAGAATAAAATTGTATAGCTACTTTTTAAATTAATTGTAATATTAGTTTAAAAAAGACATACTTCTGATTTAGTAGTCAGTCCAATATGTGCGTACATTTGATTTGATCAGGGAATTTGTTATGACATAGTATAAAATTTCCTTGTACTTACTTTAAATTATCTTTGTTAGTTTTAACTTCTGATAACTCTTCTGATAAATCATTTTCACAACTCATTTTTTTTTTAATGAAAAACAAACAAAATTTGACAAAAAATACGAATTGATATATTTATTTCACAAATATTTTTGCATATTCTCAAAATTCATGGCAAGCTGAATCGATTGGAAAAGTTTTAGTTTCCCAGATGACCTAGGTGAAATGGAATAATTTTAAAAAATGTTGAACGTCAGGGTTTTTTAAACTTTGCTTATTTCATTTCTTGAAGTCTTAAGACTAGTTTACAGAATATATGTCTACATGTAAAATATATTTTGTATCGATATCAAATTACTCAAATCGTAATGCCGGTGAATAAGATGGAATAACAAATAACATAGTGTCTTATTTAAAACGTGACACATTAAATCCCAAAAATATTGTATACTAATATTTACTTTAATATTAAATAGCTAATTCATTGTACTTATTAATTATGTATAAATTATTTTAAATGTAAAGACATTATGATATTTATATAATATTTAAATAAATAATTACCTAGTAAAGCGTACGAAAGTTTTTAAACATCTGGTTTGTATATTTTCTTGTCAAATAATTATTTAAATAGAGAAAAACTTTATTCAAACATTTGGAAATCGTTTAATTTAATTTATAATTAAATATAAACAATAATTTATTAGACCAGGGCTTCTTAAACTATGGGTCGCGACCCCATTTGGGGTCGCGTAGCAAAATTCTGGGGTCGCGAGAGGTAAAAATACAATTTAACAGAAAATGTTTTTTAACTTGTAAAATTATTGTTATAAAGATAAAATAACAATTATCGTAGATAAATATCATAAAATCTTCTAGTTCGGAAAGATTGTTTGTACCTGCATTTCTATTAAGTATTATATAGTAACTTAATATTATAATAACTTGAAAAACATTTACTATGAATTATGAAATGTTATTGGAATTAATAAAAAATATAAATTTATTTTTGTCAATCTCTAAAAGCCGAAATAATCCCGAGAAATAATTATCAACAAAATTTCTAGGTATTATTGCTGAAGAAACAGCTTTAACACATATTAAATCCTAATATCGTTCAGCGATAAAAAATGTTGAAGAGGTCTTACGTCCAGCAGTTTCAAACATTCCACCAAGATTTGATTTGTTATGCAATAAAAAACAGGCACATCCATCTCATTAAATTTTTAACTTATACTTTAATTTAATACTTACCACGCAACTACTTGAATATATTCGAGAGAATTAAGACGGTCAGAATCCGCTTTTATTTTTGAAACTATAATAAATACAATTTTATAATTTTTTGTGCAATTTTTAATTTTAGATTTTTGTATGTTTCAAAACGAATTCTAAACTTATATATTTTCATATGTATATGTTTATTGTTACCTAATAAATAAATCATCAAAAAATATTAATTTATTTTTCTTTTGTATTTGTATGGGGTCGTCAAGAAACTCGCAATCATAAATGGGGTCGTGAATTACAAAAGTTTAAGAAGCCCTGTATTAGACCATTTTATGTCGTATTTCTTCAAAATACACTGGGTGATTTTAAATAAAATATCCGCCATATTTAATTTGCAAGCCAAAGGATACGTTATTTTATAGATTTTTATTGTTTGTAGAAAAACAAATGGGTTGTGCTTGGAAAATTTTTCCGCTATACTTAAGATCAGGTGCATAAATTATGGCCTAGGAGAAAATTTATTTTGTGTTAATAAGTAATAGATTTAAAATAAAGAGAGAAATATGTTAGAAAACATGTTAGAAAAAATGTTCTTAGTAAAGATTAATTAATTGTGTTATGGATTAACAGCTTTTATTTATAATTTTCATATAGTCTAACTCAATTTCTGTATATTGAGAATATTCAAACAATTAACTATTTTAGTTGTAACATATCTTTGTTGTTAAAAAATCGATCATAACTTATAACAATGTTAATATTTTATAAGCAGTATGCTTGCAAAAAAAATCAAGTAATATACAACGCCCTGTAATACCTTAAGCGTTTTTGTGTTTATTGTACTTGTATAATTTTTTTACTATTAAACGATGTTTTTTTAATAAAAAAAATTTACTCATTGTTTTCAAAAGACGTGTTCTCCACAGCAAATTCTCGCAGAGGATTGGATAATTCTTTTTTGCGTCTGTAAAAATGGCTTAAAATAATTTTATATTATACTAGCAGATACCCGCCCACTTGGCTGGGCAATTTTCAACTTTGAATACAAATACTAATGCTTTATAGATTTCACTTCCTTTGATTAATTTGTTTATTTTATTTTTTTCTAACAAAGGATTTTAGTGTAGTTAATTATTAAAAACAAACTTTTAACATGTAATCTATTGTAAATGTTAAAACAATAATCTTGCTTACCTTCTATAGATAAAAGAACGAAAAACTATTATTTTTATAAATCGATTTTCATAGATTAAGTTAAAAAGAAAAAAAAATTTTTACGACGTATTTTTTTGCTATCTAAACGGTAAGAATTTTTATTCTCAATTAACTAGAAGTAAAAATGAGCTATAGAATAGAGAGAGGCAGCATTAGTAAACGAGTAAGAAAACAATACGATAAACTACCTTCGTATCCGATTAACCTTACGATATTACAAAATAATCAAATCCAAGAAAATTGATATTGTTATAGAGATTTCTTGGTAAAATGTGCATGTCATATTATCGATTGCATTTTATTAAGTTGGGCAAGGGAAATGGTATTCCTAAGCGACGGATTCTGTGTATACACATCAGATTAATTTACTTATCGAAATTCTACGAAGTTACTGATAGATTAAGTTTAGCCTAAATCGAAGCACGGTTATTCCTCATATAAATTAATAATTAATGATTATAATTAAAATTAATTCACCATCGGCTTTCAAAAGGGACAAGAATTCATTTGGAAATGGAGTCATTTCTAACTTCCAAGTATGGGTTAGCTCTTGTAATTGGTCTGAAAATCCAAAACGTAATTTTCAGCATATTTTTACGTTTTATGATCAGGGCAGTGCATTAACAACCCCTTTAGATTGGAGTTTGTATGTACGCATGTGTGTGTATAGTGGGACATTTTTTCGTCCACAATTTATCGTGAACATCTTAACATTAAAACTCTGTATAACTTGAACTTGATCAACTTTAATTTGATTAGTCATTATTACATGGATTTTATAGAGCAATAAATTAAAATTTATGTGATAAGCAGAACATTTACCGATTATTTTTCATATGCAAAACATTTTATTATGTAAACAAATTTTATTGGACTTTTACGACTATGATATGACCTCTAAAAATTGTTTTATATTATTACATATAGGACTTTAAAAGTATCTACATATAAATTTTATAGATCAATATAAACTTTAATAGGTATAATTATTTGCAAAAAGGTGTGAAATTGTCTTATTTGGTTTATTTTCGAAATAGTCTGATTGTAGGCTTTTTTTCAATACATTATTATGAACTTTAAATTCAATTTAATTCAATTTTTATTAATTCTTCTTAACACATACATAGTACATCGGTGGGCACCGGTTTCGCTGTTGCTTAGTAAGCTCTGCAGGGTAATTTTTGTATCCTCCAATGAGAGTAAGCAAGAGGTATGCTCTGAGATGAGATTCACTCAGTTTAAATACAGAGTATCCTCCCAATTATTTTTATTAAATTAAAACATTTATCTGGGGAAAAAAATTTAATTCTTGTTATAGACTGAAAAGCAATGGTGTTTTCCATGTTTAAAATCACTTACAAGCAAAATTACTTTTTACTTTTTCAATTCAAAGTAATCCTTGAAGAAATCATATATGAATGAATAGCCAAACAAAACTATCCCCAAAAACATAATCCCCACCAACAAACCTTATCATTGGCATGTGTGTAGCAAACTAAAATTCCTCTGGTAAGTCTTTTAACAACAGTAACCTTTTTTCTGTTAAGATTCTAAACAGGCAAATACTCTGTTTTCAACTATTTTTAATATCATACGTTTCACTTCGGAAGATACCTTTCTTGTTAAAAGACATAAAGAGTATAACAAATACCCATACATTATTTGTTGACAAAACCATTTTTCCATTCGGAAAGTCAAATATATGAGGGAAAAAATTAGAAATATGAACATATTTCAAATTCGAATTTAACGATCGATAATTACTTAATTGTAACTATTAACATTTTTTAAAGTAAATGTAATTTTTATTCCAGAACAATCCTATTTACTAAAAGAATTTATTTTTTATCATAAGACATAACTTGTTGTCTGATTATTATTATCACTAAAACATTTTATATACATATTTTAAAATGTGGTTGACCATTTTTTAAATTAATTCCATGTATCAGGTTTTTATAATATGTATAAAATACATGTATTTATTCTAGTATTAGAAAATTAAATGTTGTTAAATAAAAAAAAATATTAAACCTTTATGTTTTTTTGAAATTGGATACGTTTCTGTTTTTTTAATGTGGATAAGTTAGTTTTTGTGGATATTTATTTTACTGAGAGTTTTTAAAATATCCAAAGATTGTAATTTGTTCATTCACCTTTCTTTTCTGACAAATAAAGATGTGTTTCCACACAAAGACGAACACCATACAACGAATATTTTTTACCAACTAAACAGAAAGTCCAGGTAAAATTTATGTTAAGGAGATAAACTTGTAAAAAAAGTTTGGTTTATTACACGGTACATACATATAAACCAAATACATACTTTATTATCAAATGATGAATATGAAAAATATATAATATATTATGTGCATGTGCTGCTTATAAATTTGATAATAAAGATATCGCTCTTCAATCATCATTACTCTAACTATAGTCGTCTATGTTCATCAAATGATGGATCTTCGATGAACTTAAAATTAAATTAAAATTTTGTTTTTATATCATCGACAATCTTATATTTTTATGGTATTATTAAAAACTAGAAGATTGTCTAAATATTTTAAATAGTTTTTTTTCTTTCACACTCTCTAGGATTCTCCGTTTACCTGGGGATTTTTTGTTATTTTTGGAAACTTTGTTAATCAAAAAATGTATTTATAAAGTTTTATTGAAATTCCTAGTATTATTCCATCCTTGCATATCTCCTTAAGCTTTATTGTTTAGTACATTCAGTTGGATTTAAGGTATTTGTGGACCAAAAGGGATGTAATCACATGGACAGTTTGTTTTTATTATGATGCCCGAAAAAATATTATCGCACAAATGTATTACATCTGCAATAGTTCATAAATTCCACTTTGAATGATTTAGAAACTCTCTTTACAATGTAGGTATGTTATGTGGTATATGTATAATATTACTTAATTATTATTACCTGGCTATAGATAAATATTTTTTTGTTATTTAATTTTTAACGGTAAAGGAATAGATATATCTTAATTGATCATTTTGATTTTTTTTTTAAATTTGTTTAGCTTAGAAGTATTTTTTTATAGTTGACATAAGACACAAAACTGAGTTGGTACTTTCTTTTTTAAACATGATTTTTAAGTTTTTTAATGGTAAATTTTTGGTTACTACACTTTAAATTTTATTTTATTAAGCATAACATATAGAGGTCAACCTTGAACCAAAACTGCAGCAATTAAAGTGCATCTACCAAATAAATTAACTTATAATACTGCTTAATTTACAATTGTAAGATTGAGTTGAAATATATTGAGTTGACATACCTACCAATTACAAGTAAACAATTAACGTGTGATTGATGGACATTTTTGCACTTGCTCGATATTTAAGAAAAACTTCAATATTTTTAGTTTGCCTTTGCACCTTTTTTGACACTCTGTATTTGGCTCTTATACCCGCTAATGTTAATTTTACAAACCGTTATACTTTTTTTGTACAATAATGATTAAAGTTTTTATTCGAAGTAAGTATATTAGAGGTGGATTTATATATATAGAGGAAATACCTATAAAATAAAATAATTGCTGTTTATAGGTAACCACAATAATAACATATCAACGAAAAATTCATTACAATTACTTATAAATTTATTATTATTTATATTATATTTATTATAGCACAGACAAAAGAGTCGAGTATCCACATTGAGCTCAAAAACTACGTGGAGAAAATAAACTTGCTTACTGGCCTTCTTGGCAAACAAAATCATTCAATGAACATAGCTTGGAAAATATTCTATTTATATACTTTTTTCAATTAAATGGTCGGTCTTTGAATTATTCGCAAAAAATCATTAGAATTAGGGTTTTTGCTCTTATAGCGACAAAAATTACTTCTCGTAAACATAATTGTGCAGCATTATTTCAGCTACAACCAATTGTATCAAGCTTTTTGTTAGTTATAGCAAAGTTTTGGATTTATTTGAGAAAAACTTTTTTCTCGATCTTAATTTTCCATTTTCCAAATTTAACCAGCACTCCATGATACTGGGTGGGTCAACTAAATTATTAATTGACATCCTATAAATAATATATATTATATTCAAATATTCATCTTCTTCACGTAAGTTTTGCGATGAAAATCTCCATTGTCTGTGCTACTATTCTTAGATGCATATACTGTAATATATCTATATAATTGTCTTATACAGTTCATGAAATATAAATCATATTTTACAAATTTTAGAGTTTGTAGACAATCAAACAAGAACCTTAAATTTAAGAAAACAATAAAGGTGCAGGAATAAGCCACAAGATGCTCAGTCAGTAGTATACATAGACAGACGTCTATACAAAATAAACCCATTTACCATAGTTAAACAATATCCTAAACCTAGTCCCAAATATCAGCATCTTCCCAGGGACAATGCAGATGAAAAAATTTTATCTCACTTTTCGTAAAGTTATATCATGATTAATCATAAAAATAGAAAATTGTTTATTATTATACACTTGAAGATATTTTAACACTGATACTACATCCTTAATGAAATTGGTCGAAACGGTTTTTTAACACGCTTTTACTAGCTTCATACGTATGTTAGTATATAACGAAAACTTTGAATATGATTTTGAACCTATTTCAAGATTTTCAGGATTAATGATTTCCATATCTGAAAATATATACATTTATTTGCGCTCCCACCACATTTATACCAAAATTTTGATAAAAAAATAATAGTCTAAAAAACACAAAATAAATAATAGTTTAAAAAAACTAAAACACGCGCTTTTGTAACTAGCTGAAGAAATAAAAGGCAGGAAATAATTTCTTTAAATCCAAAAAAATTATTTTATCGTAAAACAAGCGTGAGGTTCTTTTTAATATATTTTATAATGATTTTTTTACCAATATCAAAAACGAATTTAAACGTATTTAAACTACATTTAAAAAAAATCAATACTTTTACTGAAAGTGGCTCCTTTGCATATTCGTCTTTAATATGGAAAAACTATTGTTTATTGAACCCTAGATCGAAGGCGATAAAAAGAAATCCAATTTTTATCATCGAAAGGTAAAATAATGACTTCATATTATTCAAGCTCACAGACTTGAAGTTTGATCGATAAATAATGAAATCATTAAAAAACCTCACGCTTCACAAATAATTTTAAATATGATATTTCCTCAATTAATATTTGTTATATATATTTTATTTTAAAATTTAATATAATAAAAAAATAAATGAAAAACAAAAACAAAAAATATAATTTGAATAATTGGATTATGACGTGATGCTCGTACAGTTTAATGAAATATAGCGCCGATCGACCATCGTTCTTTATTTATAAAAATATTATACACGATAACAAAAAAGTAACATGTTTAAAAAGAATACAAGCGAAATTTACAAAATTTAAAAAACCCCCGACAAATGCGATTTATTTTTTGTAAACCGATTTTTGGAAACTAAGCTATAAAATGTTCTCAATCAAGTCGGTTCGACCTTTTAAGGGCTGCGATGTCACTGAGAAACACACGGACGTACAGAAAAACACTTTAAACTTACAACAGTCCTTCTTTAATCAATACCAAAGTGATGGTCAAGGAAATCAGATCAGATGAAAAGAATTCTTGAAATATGTGATTTGAGTTTGTTCGTTTGAATTATTGTTTAGAATTACCTAATTATTTTACCATTTCACTTTTCAAAATGAATTGATTCAGGTTTATTTAACCTGATGGCACTTCTAACATAGCTGTTATTTTACCTAGCTGCTAAAGCTTTTAGTAAAAATGAAAACATCTTTCAATGAAATGAATACTTTTGTGGAGCACTGTATTATACATTTATAAATCTTGTTTCTCTGATGCGCAACGTACATTGACTTAAATGTAAAGAAAATAATAAATAGAGACTTATATGGACTATGAAATATATTATTGCGCGGGTCATGATTGTTGAGATTCTGATAAGTCAGTATAAACTTTACGTTTTGTATTTAATTTTTTTATTTTGTTCTATTTTTTTGTATCTTTTTGAACTTAAAAATTAAAGATCAAATATTTCTGCTTAACAGTTACTTCGAAGCTCCCGGACCTAAAACTGGACATCCGAGCAATATTTTTCAATTTATCAAATGTTTGTTTTGTTGTTTGTTACGCTTTGACACAAAAGCTATGAATGGATTTAATCACTAAATATTCTTTGTCTAAAGAATAATTTTTCTTATTCAATTTATTACTATTTAAATTTTCGGTTTTTAGGATACTCCCTGTATAAAATTGCCAACATTCATTTTTTCCCCACCAAGGTAATAAAATAGGATCCTAATTTACACCTCTTTTTCCTGCATATACATTCATTTATCGTTTTTAATGAGACCTTTAAATAAATTATTGTCTACATTACTAGTGTGGTGTTGAGCGTAAAAAGTAAATATAAAGAATTTCGATAAGGAAATGCTTCGGTTGGATAACTTTCCATTTACAATAATGGGTTTTGTTGTAAAATATAAAGAAAAAGATTATTAACAAGTCATAAAGACTTAAATCTTTGTAACATATTATAGTAGAATCTGTCCTGTTTCAAATCTGGAGGCGTATTTCTGATAAAAATGAAAGTCTTCTTTCTTTAGAAACTGTTCTCAAACTTTGAAAATTTCTTACCGCAAAAACTAAACAAGCCATCATCTTTTTCAAGTTTATTTTTGACTATTTAAATATTTTTTTACAATTTAACATGTATCACTTGTACATATATTTAAATTTTCGGATATACCTGATCACCGGTTACAAATTCACCGGTTGTCAAATATCTTGAAAAAGAATAAAGCTTTCTAAAGTCTTAAACAATTTTCATAAAATGAGTGAGGCCCACGCAATGTGTCAAGACATACATTTAACTTTTTACAATTAAAAATACTCCTTAATTTGCGATTGCAATGGTAATATTTTGGAGTCTCTCTCAAGTTAAAGAAATCACCTATATAATATTGATATTCTAGAAGGATATTTCTGAAACAATTATCAATTTCTAAAAACTTGACCACCCATAAGAACCTGTAATAAAAAGTGTCATCAAAATAAATAAATATTTTTTATACGTTAATTTAATTTAAAATTTCATTGTAAATTTTTATTTTTTTTATATTATAAATAAAACTATTAAAAACAATACTAATAAAAAACACATAAAATCAAATGAAATTACATTTATTTTTTTATTGGCAATTTAACTAATCGTCGCCTTAAATTATCGTATTCAATATAATGATAATTTATACATTTTACTAAGGGAAAAAGGATAAAAATAACATAAAATAACGTTTATAATTTTTTTAGTAATGTTTAAATAATAAAATAAAACTTAAAAACTCGATTACGCACAAATTAAAAAAAAAAATTAACCGCTTGGTAGATTTGAAACATCGAAGAAAGATCAACATTCCCTTTGACCCTCCGCTAGATGGAAATTTTTATTGATAATTTGTTGTCATATCAAATGATAATTTGTGCGTCCGTCTGCCTGTCTATCTATCGACACGATTACTCAAAAACAAAAAGAAATATCAAGCTGAAATATTTATAGCGTGGTTAGGACGTAAAAACTGAGGCTTAGTTCTTAAGTGAGCAATAAAGGTCAATTGTATCTTGGGTCCGTAAGACCCACCGTTAGAGATAGAACAAAAGTTTAAAGTTTAAATTAACAACTTTGGTTTGAAACATTTATTCGTTAACATCACTGTTTACCCGTGAGGGCGCAAACACATGTATTGTATTGTATCAAGTATACATTTATTTTATGTATGTAGATATTTGTATATTAATATTTCCACTAAGGAAGTGAAAAGAAAGATACTCTTATTACTTTTTATGTAAGAGTGACTATCTTTCGTTATTTACATGACGTAAAAGGCAAACGATTGCGATATCGACAATGTCTTCACATGGTATTTCAACAATTATCTCAGTTAAATGTTTGTCTTCACTTGTTTTGTATACTAATGTTTGAACCAGCCAAAAGCCATAACTTTTGAAAACAAAAGCCTCTTTATAACCAGTTATGCAAGGAGAATCTAAAAAAGTTTTTTACGTACAGCCAACAATTTTTAGATTATCTATTAACCACCCAACTACAGATACAGCTAACTGTAGTAACTTTTTTTTCTATAAATATATATGATTTTTGATTTATATATGTATCAAATAGTTTATACAATTGTTTACATATTGCTTCTTAAAATATTTTCTATTATGAAGTTTTCAAAATGTACAGTTATGACAACAATCATTTGTTATTATTATTATTGTTATTACTTTTGCGTTTTAGTACCTATTCATACCTACAATTCTTCTGTTGTTCTATTGCTGGCCTAAGCTATTATTATATCTTACATCTGAATTGTGTCAAACAAGAAGTTTTAACCGATTTAAAAATGAATTGCTGGTACCAAGTTAAGGCTTGTGTTCTTACGTTCATTAACTTCCCAGTATAGGAAAGTTCTTGTAATCCAGGTGCAGTGCAAGCGTCCCCACAAGGTTTTATCTTGAATTGAATAGTTTTTTTAATTTCTACGGACTAGTCTTGGAGAAATCTATGAAAGCATATTATCATCCATCTATCGTTTTCCCATAAGACCAATGTTTAATATGCCTACTTTTGAAGTCATTTATTTATTTAAATAATCAGGTAATCCCTCCTAAAATTGATTTAGACTTAGTCTAACTACATTTAAAAAATCAAACCTTTTATCCTACGTTGCCCTGGCGCTCATTCATCCTTAATTCTATTTATGACTAAAATAAAAAAATTACTCTAATATTAGAAGGATTTTAAAGAAGCTTTTTTCCTTTCTCATATTCTTGGGCTAAATATGATGAGAAATATTTTGTTCATTGTGCTCGAACTTATGTCCCAGATATTTTACACTCACTTGTAGATTTATGACTATGTGTGCGCGTATCATACAACAAAAACAATATCAATTGGACAACTTCTTTTAGAATTATTTTTACTTAGTGCAGGGAAAGCACCTACTTCCTTACGTGCAAAACCACCGTTCTTTTTTGGATTATTTACAACAAGTTAAAAATTATTGAACACGTAGTCTAATAATATTAAGCAAAGACTTTTTGTATAATGTGCATCAATTTATTTATTCGTGACATCAGTTTAGAATTGATCCCATATTAATTTCTTTGCTATTCTTATAGTAGATAAATCGAATGTTCATCAATGGTAAAATAATGAAAGCGTCCTTCTCCAGAAGATACAGGGTATTGTAATTTTATAAAAAAAGGATATCATTTAGGATTATTACCCAAATGACTGCTTAGATAAATTGAAAACAAATCGAACATGTTGTATTGTTTTTGCCATAAAAAATTGACTCTGTTAAAAAGTTTGAACTGTACGTCATGTACGTATGCAATTGAAGAAAATATTACAGTAAATATAATAAATTTGCTGAATGATACTACTGAACAATTTATTTTACACATAAATATTATTTCATTGTGGCTAAACAACTATACCTATTATTATTATTATAAACAAGCCACTCACTGTCTTCTTCTTTTCTAACGAAAAAAGATGAATAATAAATATAAAATAACTAGGATTCCGTATCTCATAAAAAATATTTTGTTTCAGATATGAATGGTATGAACGGGGGTCGTCCATGGATAAACGGATTTGCAAATAAACCAGAAGATAAACAATCAACATTGTCCAGGTAAAAATTTAATAAAAATTGTTATTTTAAACTATATATGGATGGTACTTAATTAATAAATTTTCCTAAACTATTTTATCAATTCCCTTTTTTGCCTGACTCTTTATTCGCTACAATTCTTATATGAATAATATGGGACTTGTCAAAGACTCAGAGATCTTAAATCACAGGACAAGGATTAATCCGATGGTAGCACAGTATGAAAAAAACAGAAATACAATCGAAATTTTGAAATATTGCCTTCCCGTCGCTTCCACCATATACGGATGCAGATATTATATTGGGGACTCTCCCTTTCGGGTGGAAAGTGTCAACTTCCATTTTGTTGTGCTAAACGAAGTAGCCTCTTTCCACCTTCGTGTCGCAGAAAAATATATACACCTCGGGAGCAAATAAAGATTGTCTAAGATCCCATGCTCATGCCGAGGGTAATAAAGTTTCTTTACTCTTACTCTCTAGATATGTAATACTATTCATTGAGCTTTCACTTTTAAATGCGAACGAATTCTACTTTATAATGGGGTTAATTATTTACAGAGAAAAATTACATCCTGTTGTAATGTTAGTTCGATTTATAGGAGAAAAAGGAGTTTTTTCAGATTTAGGATACAAATTTTTCAACACATAACTTAATAGATGAGCAATTTTGAGGTCAGGCTCGGATCCAGAACTGAGAAATCTCTCGAAAAGTATGTCGTGTTTCTATAATAAAATTTATGTCGAGCGATGTTGTTAAGTTGAAAACTTGAAAACAAAATAAAGATTTAGAAACTGAGTCAAATTTCAAAATTTTCAAATTCTCTAAAATATAAAATTAAATTTATAAATTTAAAATTTTGTATTTGAAAATGATGAATCAATATCTTAGCAAATATTAAACTTAGAAATAAAAATTTCTAAAATTTCTACTTCTTTGCTTATTATACAAGCTTAAATTAACCAAGCGATATCTCGGTAATGGTACATCAGATAAAAAAATTGCAACTTTCTTTCACTTCCAATGTGATAATTTCGAGACAGTCTCTATGCTTTTACAGAGATATTAAATATTTTCTCCAAATTTATCCATAAAGATCATTCATCAAATTCATTATAGGCTTTTTTTTTTAATAAAATATATGTTTCATATTTAAAAATATCATAAATAAAAACTTTGAGAGAAAATTTTAAATGTCAAAATATTTAAAAATCGTAATTAATCATTTATTCTCGACATTATACATATAATAAAAAAATATTTAATAAAAAATATGATATGAATTTATTTTAAAAATTATTTTAAATACAAAAAAATGTAGGTATAGTTCGTGTGAAATAAACTGAGGGATTGATAATTCATACAATTTTATTTACTCTCAATATTTATAATAAATTGATTGGGTAATTAAGAGCAGGTGTTGTTTAAACATTTTTGCAATAAGATAAAAAATTAGTATGGAATTTAAGAGTAAGAAATAAAATGTACTCATCATCAATTTTGGAATAAAATAGAAACACAAATTTATTTCCACAAAAAAAAAACCAAAATATCTTAAATGAAACAAAATTATGAAAAGTTCTTTTGTGATTTTTTCTCCAGGCGTTTAGTTTACGAAATAAAAATTCTTGGAAAACTAAAAATGCCATATTTGATTTTAAGAAAAATATGTTATTTTTTTCAATATTAATTTTTTTTTCTTTACCGCGTACTTGAAGATTTATTTCGCGACTGTAATACATCAAGGTAACATTCATTATGGCAAAATTTGATCGGGACGGTTTATGATTCAAGGGTCGAGAACAAGTCTTCCCACGGACGAATTACCATAAAGTTTCTGCGTAATACCTTGTTCAAAATTAATTTTTTGTTAATTTTTATAAAATTGAATAATTTGGAACTTCAAACAATGCACAATTTCCGTCTTAGCTATACTTAGCTTAGGTTGTTTTCTTAGTACAAAAAACAAATGAAGGACAAATGCCCGCAAACTATAACTATTTGACAAATAAGTAAGATAGTTTACGGACATTTGGGGCAATGCGAACAAGAGGGAAAATAGAAAAGTTGTGCATCGAGAAATGCTATGCGTACACATTTGATTAGATTAAAGGTTCCAGATTTATATATGTACCAGATTTCACAAAAATATGGAAGTGATATCACAGATACTATTAGAAAAAATATTCTTCAAAACTTTACCATTCTGTATCTTGAAAAAAAAAACGTTTGCGGAAATTCGCATATAAACTTTTTTCATAAAATTGTCACCCTTAGCCTCGCAGTCCTAAAGAGTTCTGTAGGACTCCGATGTTCACTCTAAATAATTTAAATGTTACGTTCAGATAGGAATAGCTTTCTAGAATATAAATAATTATATTTTGATCTATTGCATGTAATTATTTTTAGTTACAACGAATTTTTACAGTGAATTTTCGTATGCAAGATTTAATATGAAGAATTTTTAATAAAGACTAGGCGAATACTACTCATACTTGATTAAACCACGTGTACTAATTTTAATTACTTCTACATAAAATGCACAGATCTATGTCAATTAATTCTTGAACCTCCACCGTACAACATCATCAACTTTCATTCATAATTTAAAATGAAATGAACACTCTGGCTGGGTTGGTTATCAGCTAATGCTGACACATTGTACGTTGGCTGGTAACTTACTGTGTGGTAGTGTTTGTTTGTGTTTGTTGTCTGATGTCTAGGTCAATTTTAATTAATATAAAGTAAAAAAAAAAAAAACAACTGTTTATTTCGTGATATATCAGATAAGTTTATACTCTATATATACACATAAGAGCTGCTATACTCAAATCTATCTTTTTAATTAACATTTTATAATTTTTTGTCGGTTATTTTATTTTCATTGAGTATCTAAAACAAATTACAGTTCAACTTATACAGTGATTAAAACGATGCCCAATTTGTATACCCTGTATATATATACATATATCAAGGTATATTTTTTAGTTTAGTTTGTAAAGCTTGAAAATATTGACCCTGCGAACAAAATTTGGTGCAGGTGTTCATAATATCACATATTTTGTCCATTTTCAGTTGTCCGTCCGCGTGTCAATAGTTTTTATGGGCTCTACTAATACTCGGCGATGAATCTAATAATCTGCAATGATTTCCAGAAGCCGTTCAAATATCCTATTCTACACCTGAAATGGAACAAACAATCTTTTCTCTGGTTACGTATATTTTAGTTAGCAAAATAATGGCTTTACCAACTTTTTGATTATTTCTCAAAAATATAACCACCAAACCAAAAGTTTTCTCACTTGTTTCGATTATATGCACTGCAGTGGATCGACAACTATTAACCCTTACACGTCTAAGTACCTCTGTAATTTCGACAAAAAAAAATTTATAATTTTCCCGATGAAAAAGACGCTATATAATAAACCTTGATTAGGCCCTTGATCACAATAAACACAGTTTTGGGGCTCTTGTGGGACCAAATTTTGAATTATTTCATTTAAAAACTGTGATTTTAAACACAGTGCCTCATGGAAAAACTTAAAATAATGTTAATTGTACAATAATTAATCGGCAATTGAATTTTAAAAAAGTTTTCGGTGATAGAGCATCATGAAGAAAATTTCTTACAAATTCTGAGTATGCAAGTAAAACTATACCTTACGGTGCTTTCCAAAAATAATACTTTGCTTTTTGATGCTTTTACGATATTTTTAAAGCATTTTATTACATTTACGACACACAAATTTTCTAGTTGCCTAGCCACGTGACTGCCGGATTACTTTAAGTATTAAGCATGTATCATTAGAGTAATCCTAATCCTAACATATCCTTATGTTTTTCTTCTAAATTTTGAAAATCTACACAATTAAAAAATTCCTGTTTGTTTTTTGCATGAAAATCAGAAAATTTCATCGAAGAATTCAATTTTATTTTACAAGTCTCTTTTTATTTTACCGAGATATCGCCTTTCAAGGCTTTTCTATCAGACTAGTTAATGAAGTGATTATAGCTTAGAGTCTTCTCCGTACTATTCATTTCCGCCCATAGCTTTTTTGCTGTCTCTTTTGATAACTTTCTTTCACCTAATTTTGTTTATTTATATCAAACATATCTTCTCATACACGCCCGAACAATTAATCATGGCAGTTAAATCTCAGTAATACGTGCATTGTATTCAAAACATAACAAGTAACTTCTACATATCAAAAATATGAAATATTATTAATTTTTACGATATACGTATTATAAATGTGTGTGAAATTCAAAAAGTAATATTTTAGACGTTGTTTCAAGTGCAAAAGAACAATAAAACAATATCTTTAATCATCATAAAAATTTTTTTATTAAAATAACATTATTTTGGTTAATATAGGTCAAAACATTTATGTAAACAAAGGTAATCATTCAATTCAAAATATGCCAAAAAATATGTGTTATTATTTTTTATTATACATTTTTAAGTGTTTATTGTATTTTTCTTATAATTTGAACAATTTAAATGCATTAAAATGATAAGCTTTGTTGCAAATTAATTCTTTACATCAATGAACAAATAATTAGCGTTCAATAAAACGATAGGGTTTATTACAAATTATTTCCATACTTCAATGAAAATGTAGTTTACGTCTATGGGAGTTAACTAAATTTTTTTACAGAAAATAAGCTTTAATTCGAACTAAGACACACAAAAATGATATCAATTAACGAAATATCGGGTTCAAAAATGTGAAAAATTGTACCATTTGTATGATCTCATATCTATGAATTATTTTCTGTGGTGTTATGTCCAGTCACTAGATTGCGCCCGATAAACCACATACATACACGATTTATTGTAATCAAAAATTGACTGTGATATTCCATCTCGGCCCAAAATCATATTTTAACACAAGTGGCCTGAAATTAGTTGTCCAATGAACCTAATATCATAGCGATCATTACTTTTTTTATGGATTTAATTTCGATTTAAATTTTATTTCCTTTAAAAACAAGGCCTCTTTTTCAAATACTTTTTAAGTGGTTAAAAATCGGTAACTATATGAGCTTGTAGCACTTGATAAATTTTTTATTCGAGTTATATGAATGCTTAAGGCTGTTGTCTCGCTATGGGCATAGTGTGAAAAAACTCTAATTTTATACTTATTAAGGATATTATAGTACAATTAAGATAAAAATTTGAAGTTGATTGACCGTCTCTAACTCGAGACAAATTAAATTGGGATAATTTTGTAGCTAGCATTTTTTTGTGAGCATAATAATTTGCCAATATGACTTAGATTTAAGTTTGCTTAAACCAACCCTAGTGGCTCTGTTGTCACATTAAGTGTAGCGAATTCGATTCCCCCACAAAAACTTTTAACTACTCATAGGGGGAAAACATTAACAAAAAGTTTTGTTAGCCTTCATAGATTATTTTTCGAACATGAACTGCAGCTTATGCTAGAACGATCATTTTCTCCACACATAAATGATGTGTTTTATAAACTTTTCAGATTCTGGTTATTATTTTTTTTCCAGTTTTTTTATTACCATTAAAAAACGGCTCAACTAATTCTGCTGAAAATAATCCCAGTCACGTGTTAATGTCATAACTGGTTTGCGAGATATTAAAACCGTGGAAATATGTAAAACTGAAGATTTTCAAAATAGGTCTTATTACATTAACTTCCTCTGGAAAATTAAAAAATTTAAAGAGCCTTTTAAAAATTTATAAAATATTTAGGTATGAAACACTTAAATTAAATCAAAACTCGTTGTATCATTTATCATTATGTTAAACTAAGTCGAGTTTATAATAAAATAAACAGACAGTCTCATGTGCGAACTTAACATTGAAACAATATTTTAAATTGTATAATTATGTCATGTATGTAATGTAATATATTATAATTTGAATTATATAAATAGTACAATAAATAAATTTTTATTCGTGCGAACAAGTCACAAATATATTCATAATATTCTATTCTATAGCTATGATTCAATCCTAGATATGCCATCATTTTGTTGTATTCAAATGACATGAAATATTACACATGATAGTTAGTTTATATATGGATTGTAAATAATGTTATGTGCTACTCTATATATTATGCAAATTAGGTTTTAGGTTTTTTAATGAAAACAGAAACCACTTTGGAATAATAGTTTTTAATTACACTATTAATTTGAAATACATGAAGACTACCGTTATATGGAGATTTCCATTTCGATAAAAACACATTAGTGAATTTTTTAGTTTTGTTTATTTAAAACAATTAAGATATTTTCTACTTCCTTGTACTTAGAAGAGGAAGTATTGAAAGAACG
Organism: Chrysoperla carnea; assembly: GCF_905475395.1. Classification (NCBI taxonomy): domain Eukaryota; kingdom Metazoa; phylum Arthropoda; class Insecta; order Neuroptera; family Chrysopidae; genus Chrysoperla; species Chrysoperla carnea. The sequence continues at coordinate 24,831,262 of NC_058341.1, forward strand.
AAAAAAGTCGGTGTCGAGTTTTCAACTGAAATAACAAATTTGAGCATTGCTTTAAGCATTAACATGCGTTAACTTAAGGTTTACGCTTTCTAAGGTCACACGGTGCGTTAAAAGTCAAATTAAACGTACTTCAACCTCATTTTACTCTCTACAGAGGGTGATTTTTTTTTTAAAAATTTAATGGAACTGGATATTGGTAGCTAAATATTCCTTACAGTAAAAAAAAAACTTCTGTTTGAAAATTTTTTTCTTTTCACGCCAATATGTTTACTCTAAAACTCTTGAGAATTGGCTGGTTAGAAAATTTCTTGGTGAAAATATTTTTGCCTGAAAATAATTGAAATCAGGTGGTGAAAATTAAGGTCTAGCAAAAAAATTTTCTAACAACAGTTGCTTTCTTGAGGTAAAGAAAAATAATGTGCTGCAAAAAATATGTAGGTTGATTTATAAAAACCACGCTTATCCCTGTTAGGTCATGAAGGCGTTCCCGTATAATAAAAAGTAGGTATTGACTATATTTTCAGTCCACCTAAAAAGGTGTTCATTTCCGAAATATAAAGGACAAAACTTTTGAAAAATCACTTTGTATTCTTAAAAACGGGCATATAAATCAACACCCGTTAAAATGATCGCTCATGTGACCATAACCTTAGTTCTAGAATTTTAGATTTAAGAATGCTGTATAATATCTACTTGTGCATCGACTAGCTGTTTTATATTTTTCTGTTCATAGGGATACCGAAAGTTTTTAATTTCCTGATGTGAATAGAAATGTCCATTTTGATTGTCTCCGAATTTAGCATTAGAAGCGTACAAGGAAGTCATGGCATGTCCGTATCAGAATTTGTATTTTGATAATTAAAACAATTAAGATATTTTTTTGTTTGCTTTTTTCTAATTTACCGCTCTTGTCTAGATTAAATTAAATTTTTTGAAGGATTTATTTCCTGGTGATCAAAATTTATGAATGAGATTTAGGTTTTCTCACGTCATTTTGTTTACGAATTGTTTAATTACAACAAAGTTTTTTTGTAAATTGATAAATGATTTGGTTTTACTTCTCACTAAACTTTGAACAAATTTCCAAATTACTTACAATGAATTGGTTTTGAAAGAAAACTCGCCTATTTTTGATACATTTGTGATTATTCAATAAATTCCCTAGAATAACCATCATTTTTAAAATATAATCCAACATCAATAAAGAATAAATTAAAATTCTTCATCTCTAATTAAATAAAGTTTACTTAAATTTTTTTGATCAGAAGAAATTTGATTTACTATTGATATAAAAATTAATTGAAAGTAATATATATTGATTTCAAAAAATTTTATTACCATATTTCATAAAAAGACATTAAATGAATAATTTATGGAATTTTATGATTATGATTAAAAGTAGATGTTAATAATAATTTATGATTAATATTAAAAGTAAATTAACGTCAAAAATTATGATTATTATTGATACCTAATGATTAAGATGAAATTTATACATAAAGATTAATTACAATGATCGTTGATAAAATTATAACAATTTCAAAAGTAAAACAAATATTAATTTAAGATTTTGAAAATAGAAAATAACATAGAGAAATTAGTTTTTCCCAAGTAAAACAGAAAAGTAAAATAATATTTGAGTAGGCAAAGCTCAGAAAGTATAATATTTACAGAAACGAAAAGTATTTTACAAGAATTATAGTGATAATTTTGGGGTTTCAAACATAATAGCTTATATAAAAACGTGAAAAAAAACTTGTATTAAAAAGTGGCATACCTCACCCAATTTTGGAGCTAGAAAGTTGAAACAAAAACGAAATTTTTTTTATTAAAACTAATTTCTCAATGTGAATTTTAAATTTTCCAAATTCTTCCTTTTTCACGTAATTTTTTAGTTCAAAATGTCTATTGTCTGAACTATTACAAACCATTAATAAATAATAAATACAAATGCTGAAAATTCAATCTTATACATAATTTCAAATAATTTGTATAAATCGTTGTTTAAAATTAAAAATAAATTTCATCTTTGATTTTTTGATTGATTTATGTAAATTGAATTTTAATTCGATTAATAACTTTTAAATAAATTATAGTGTCTTAAATTTAAGATGATTAACTTTCTAATTTTAAAAACTATACAAGAAATATTAATTGCGTTTTATTGAATAAGGGACAGAATTTCGAAACAATAATATATCTCTCGATTCTTATCGTCTTGCTCATATTTACGTAAAAAAAAATCTTGACTCACAATAAAAAAAAATGACACTACCTTGACAACAGCTTCTCAAATTTCAAACCGTTCTGAAATGATGACGGATCATAGTATATTTGAAATGAATTTCCATTTCTTCGACATCGTTCTGTAAAAATTAATATAAACAAGTGAAAACAAAGAATTGACTGAGTTAGTTATTGAAATACCATGTATAGGCAGTGTTGATGACGCAATCGTTTGTTTTTTGACGACACGTAAGTAGAGAAAGATATATACTTTTAGTTAGCCACACATTCATAACTGATATTCCCATACTATCAAATTTGCATCTAATGTGCGCCCTCGTGAATAAACAATGATGTTTACAAAAAAAAGTTTCAAACAAAAGTTGTTAGCTTTTTTATAAGGACCATTTTTTCCATTTAAACTATTGTTTTATCTCTAACGGTTTACAAGATGAGTCCTACGGACCCAAGAACTAATTGTCCTATGTTGCTCATTTACGTACTCGACCTTACTTTTATGTACTGAGACCGCTGTAAAAATTTCAACTTCATATTTTTTGGTTTTTGAGTTATCGTGATGACGACAGACAGACAGACAGACAACCGAAAATTCACTAGCTAGGTAATTTTATGAACACCTATACCAAAATTTTGTTCATAGTTTCAATATTTTTAAGCGGGACTAAACTTAGTATATCTTGGTATATTTCATATACATGGTATAATAAAGCATACTTTTGAATTTGTGCTTTCAATTTTCAATTAGATTCTTTCTTTAGAACTCTCATAGAAACTTAGATTTTTCAACCGGTAATTTTCTGTTTACAGTATGGTATGTTTGTAATTGATATGAATAATATAAGTAAACATGAACGCTTGCGACCATGTAAATATCAGTTATTTAAATATTTATTTAAGAATTGTCTATTACAAATTATATTTTGTATGACAACAATAATTATTATTATTGTAATTATTGAAGGGAATTTACCGTTAAACTAAAATATTTTCATTTGTAATATAGTATTTCATATAATATAATGTGGTTTGTATTATATTATATATATTTACAATTAATTATATATATGTTTTGTTGTTCCTTGCTAATTGTGTTCTTGAAATTACTAACGTAAAAGTATTACTTAGAATTCATATGAAATCGTTGATACATAAATTTGAAATCGTTCCAAAACCGTTAATGAAATACTTCACGCAAAATATGATCTTTTTGGACCTTGCTCCCTGTCTTTGTCAATCAACAGGACTGACATTAAAATTGCAAAAATGTAATACTGCTCCCATCCTTCATTTTTACATATTTTGAAAGCTTTAATTTTAATAACGGTGTACATACAGATTTTGTAAAAAAACAACTTTTTAATTAACGTAGATTCTTCGCATGGTGGGTCTAAACCGATTTTCCTATCTATTAGTTTAAGTATTCTGTTTTTTAAACTAAGAATTTATCCATAGTTTTGTCTATTTTGAGTTAATTGTATTCATTTGTGTTCATACCAACATAGTTTCTACGTCAGCTTGTTTGCAAATGGTTTAAGATTAATACATCTTAATTTTTGAAACACAGATGAACTTCATAAAGCTATAAAGGTTCTTTTTAACCCCGAAATAAAAAATAGGGTGTTATAATTTTGATCGCTATGTGTTTGTGCCTGTCTCTTTCTCTATCTGTCTGTCTGTGGCATCGTAGGAACAAAACGGATGATTCAATTTTTTTTTTGTTTCGTTTGAAAGGTAATTTAATGGAAAGTGTTCTTAAGAAAGGTAGTTAATTTAATGGAGAGTGTTCTAAGATATGTATCAAGTGCTAGTTTAGGATTCCGTACCCAAAAAATTTGTCGGGTTTTTTAAATTTATGTTCTATAAAAATACCAAGGTTGCTCATAAAAATATTTCATATATCTCATAGACAAAATGTAAGTAATACTGGTAGAGAGTCCATTCATAGACAAAACTTAAAATAATTCTGGTGGAGACGCTGATCCCATTTACTTTTATTTCAAACTGAATGAACTGAAGTGCATTGTTTATGAAAATTCCTACAAGAACTAGACAAACCCGATTATTGTTTAACAACTCGCAACAGAACGAATTATTTCACTTACCTATTTTACAAAATCAGATAGTTTGTGACCAAAATTGTATAGTTCTCAATATAATTATTATTATATCTCAATATAATAAATTTTTAATAATGTGTTCAAATCAAAATTACGTTCGTAGATATATCATGCCAAATTTGGAAGGTTTTATTTATAACAAATAAAAAAAAATTCAAATATGGGTTAATTGGTAATATTATTTTGTAAAAAAATATTTTCTCTGCAGGCATTAGCAAAAAAAGTAACGATTACGAAGAAATAATGATTATCTAGTGTGAGAAATTAAAAAAAAAAAAAAAATTAATTGAATTAGGTCTATAATGTTATGCGAGCGTGGATCACAATTATATTATTTTTAGCAAATATAGATTTATATCCGTATTTATATCAAAAATGGTATTGATTTTATTAACTGGTTTTTCATTCAATATATCATCAATTCTAGTATTTTAAGTTATTACGGTTTCGTAATTCTTAGGTATACAGCATGTCTAATTATAAACAATCCATCTGAAAATTTCTTCATCGGAGGTTTTTTTCGGAAAAATGATTAAAGTAAAGGTTGTTCTACTCGGAGAAAAGCATCTTACTAAGGCCTGAAATTACATTTTACTTTCAGATTTTTATACCTTGCATATTACATACTAAGTTTAGTACCAAGTTTGTAACGCTTAAAAATATTCATGCTATGAACAAAATTTTGGTATAGTTGTTTATAAAATCACTTAATTAGTCCATTTTGTCTGTACGTCTGAATTTAAAGGTAAAAATGAAAAATTTTAATATTTTTTAAGCCGGAAAAAATTTAAATATTTTTTATTATTTCTGTACAAATTTCGTGGCAATAAATCGTCTTATACATATTTCAAGGGATTATTACACGCCATAAAATTATAGTAATACGATTTGAACATATTTACATACATACTTAATATGATAAAGTATAATGTGTTACCTACATATCGTGAAGAGATTATTTTACAATAATGACCTAGTAGCATGCATGGCTTAACCCTCAGTCAACAGAACGGCAGACATTACATATCATAATAATAACAAATATACTTTGTACTTTTATAAGTTTAATATTCCGTTTTAAATTAAAAATATAAACTCAACCGCAAATATCTAATATAATTTCTTGGTGAAACATTCTTTTATACAATTCCGATGCAAACTTTTTAGCTCGGGTCACAATCCAATGGTTCTTCCAAATCATTTTTAGTTGGTAGTAATTTCTGTCGTTATCAAACTTTAACCAAAGAAATTTAAGACTTAAACCCAGTTGGATAAATTTAATCGCTGCGGTCTTTCAATTCTCCAGCCCCTGCACTTCAATTTGTGAAAGGTTTAAAAAATGCCAATGGAGAGCAGAAAGCTCGGCGTTTCACTAAACTAAAGATCACAAAAAAAATAAAAATTAATAAAAAGACTGCGGTCGTGGGACCCCCGCTAGGAACGAAATTTCTTAAGAACGCTGTTCAAAAACAAATTTAAACGTTAAATAAATACTATGCAATTTTTTTAACTTACTTTTCTAATCTGTATTATACATGTTTTTGATTGCTTACCTAAATAAACCTATACACAGAATAGTAATAAACTAGGTTTGTGTCAAGTAGATAAACATATAGTGGTTGCCATGGATATGGCTCACACACAATCACACACAGCATATCGCACATGCTTACGTGATGATTTCTAACAGTTTTCTCACCAAGGCAAGCCACGTTAAAGAACTTCGTTACAAAAACTTTTACAGAGACATGAAACTTTTTAAAATGGCGATACAGAGAATGCTTATCTCGAATGCTTGTTTTTTAATCATTTATAAATGTTCGTTTCTTTATAAAGAGAAGTTTTTACATTTTTCAACATAATAATATAAATTATTTTTTTATTTTAAAAATTTTATTTGCGTCTTTACAAAGAAAAAAACGATGTATTTAGAAAAAGTATTTTTTTAATTCAATTACATATTGTATTGAAAATATCTCAGTTACAATTAAAAAATTGGGTAAGGCTTACACTTATTAGTCCATATTAGAAGAATAGTATTCGTCTAAATTTCGATAATTTCGATATGTAACCAGTGGAAACATATGATATCACATAAAGTGTATGTATAAGTATGTATTTCATGAAGAACACATTCTTTTGATGAAATGTGCAACTACACTAAGTGATCACAACATACAGATATGACACTTTTATTTAAGAATATTTAGTAAAAACAATTTTTTTAACGCCGGAAACCTCCAACTATGGCAGGAGAACAACACAATTGCACTATATATATTATATACATTAAACCTATTCATTACATTATAATAAAATGTGCACGCATAATGTAAAAATAAAACAAAAAAAACTTCGACCTAGTTATGTAAAACAAAGATATTTATATTGAATCAATAATTGTAATATATAATTGTCTTTGTTATACAAATGTATGGTATTGTTTTCTCATCTGAATGTACCAATATAATAAAATTATCAAATATTTCAAATTTATATCCGGTAACATTACATCAGGCAGAAAAGTCAAACTGAGATGACTTCTTACAACGCAACCCAATAACAGAGTCATTTATTTTCTTTTCAAATTTGTGATCAAAATTAACCTAGCTCTAATAGGTTTCAAAAATATGGAGTCCTGGTCCCAAAATTAAGCACATCAGTGATAGCTAGCGAAAAATGACATCACAGCTGAAAAGAATGACCCAAAATTAGTGAGTTTCAAAAAAAATTCCAATATGATCGAATCAAATTTGCCTGTGTTATCAAAGAAATCGAATTTTTTAACTTTATGACGTCATCAGAATCCAAAAGAATTAATTTTGCTCTATCACATTCAAATTTTATCCAATTTTGATAAACCAAGTATGTAATCTCACTAAATTTGGTTTATATTTTTCAAATCTGAGCTAAAAATTAACCTAGCTCTAATAGGTTTCCAGAATGTGGAGTCCTGGTCCCGGAATTAAGTGATAGCTAGATCTTCAGTCAGTATGGTCTTAAGCAAAGGCATTAAACATTAGTAGGAGGGGCGTATTTTTTGTACTGTTAATAGAAAATGAAATTATTGTACAGAAAAAGAAAATTCAGCGACAATTCTTCGTAAGATAAAATATTCCATCAAGGGCAACGCGATGCATTAATACCGAGCATACATTCAGAGTTTAGAAGGATAAATGATAACACAATTACACTGTGAAAGCTCAGATCCTGTTACAAGAAGATTTACCCTAAAGATGATTTCTAAACCAGCTTCGGAACTAATAGCTAGGGACGAGTCGATTGCCTTTTTACTATCCTATCTAATAACATGGCTAAATTGAACTGATTGAATTGACCATGACGACCACTCAGTTATTATGACTGGTCTATAATTGTAATACTATTTTTTTACTGAGTAAAAGTATTAATATTCAAATGATATTAAATACAAAATATGTTATATTAACTTTTTATTCTCAAGTCTGATATCAAATAATAGGGCATGATGTGAACATAAAAACTGTAAGTTACATGAAAGTTAGTTCAGCCGCTTAAAAGTTCTGAACTCTTTCATCGGGTTGGATGAAATCGCATTGTATGGATTGCATTTATGACTTACATTGAAAATTTAATATTATTGTCTCACAAATTTAAATTAATAATTATAATAATTTAAATTTGAAAAATATTATTTGTGCAATTTGATTTCTTATTTTCACAGTTTTTTATGCATTCATTTTAATTAATAAGTGTTTTTCAAAATTTTTTTTGACATTTTCTATAACATTAACATGTAAAGAATTGCAAATTAGTCATAACAGCCTCCTTTAACTTGAAAATTTTTCACTGGAAGCGTTAGCATCGATTTTATTGTCCCTACCATGACTACGCACACAACGAATAGCATAATTTTAGCCCTCTACATTAACTTCTTTTCAAAATACAGCACTTATTTTTACCTACCTTCATTTAGCAAGAAAAAATTAACCTAGAAATATAATCGTTTCAAAGTAGTTACATTCAATTAATTTAGATGATTAGCATATTTATTTTCAATTAAAATTTTTCATATGTTTTTTAAGTAAACAAAAAATTATTTTCCAACAAATAAGTTAATTAAAATCAATCATTGTGGGAAAAAACTTAAACATAATAAGTTACTTCCCACATTGTACGACGGTAGACATATTAATTTATACACATTATACATGCGATATTCAAAGATATATTATTATTAAATGATTACTGACTCTTGGATGACACCAATTTCCAAATACCAAAACACTATAATGATAATAATATCAAATTATACAATATAAAAACCAAAACAATTAAATTTCAATAAATATTATAAAGTATGGATTATTCAGTTTTATATCATTCTTTATAAACCTTTCTCCATATTTCCTGTTCATTTTGTTTTTAGAAATACTATAGATAGTTAGTATAATGTATACTTAAGGATGTTCCAGCATGGTATTTGCAGTTTCTATGTTAAAGCAATGGTACAATTTTTTTTTCGACAGAATTTAACGAAAAATTAAATTTAAGAATTTAATAATGCTTACTATTAATTCCCAAAGTTTCAGAAATTTTGACCGTTTAAAATGGGAAATAATTATGCCAACGTCCCAATTTCGATCAATTTACGTCAAAATTAATATCTCGAAAGTGAAAATTAATTTCTAAATTTTTTTTTTAGAATTGTATTGTATAAACATTTTTTTCTACTTTTTCTTCAATATATAATAATATCATAAAAAATAGTTGGAGAGACCGGACATTTTACATGATTTAAATGGGACATGACATTCAAAATCGCGAACTTTGTCTTTAAATATCTCGCGATCTAAACGGTCAAAAATTATGAAATTTTAGGAATTCATAAATAAAGCTATTATAAACCCGAGAAAAAAAATTCGGCCAAATCTGTCGAAAAGTGATTTCATGCTGGTACTACCTTAAGAAATATGTCAGTGTTTTTTTGTAATTTTGTAATAATATTACAATTAGTATTTTTAATTTCTTAATAGATATAAGATACTGAATATACTGTACAGTAGATAAAGGGCTGATATCCATTTTTATGTAAACATCCTCAATAATCATTATTGTGAAAAGGTCTGCTAGAAGCGGTTAAAATTTTTGCGGTAAAAATCTGAATTTTTGTGTGCATATTTGACATTCACAAAATCCTGTGAGGAGTTCTGTAAAAAATTGTTAAATTTAACTTTAACAGTCTAGGGCCCGATATTCCGAAAATGCCGAGGCCTTGGGAAGTTTATTTTTGACATAACAAAACAAAATTCGAACAAAACTTAATTTTATAAGATATATTTTCTTCTTTTTAAGTTTTGGTCTATCTCTTGTCGAAACATAAATAGTTTTCTTTCGACTCAAATTTTTTTTTCTAAAATTCAACTTATGCGGTACGAATTCGAAATGGAGCTCAAAAATATGATGACTGCAAGTGTCGAACAATAAAGCATCCATATAAAATTATACTCATTCTACGCCAATGCGTCTTATTTTCGAATTCAGTCGAAAGAGGTGTTTTCGAGTCCTGTCGTAAGATTAAAAAAATTTGCAACTGCGAAGCACGTTTTTCACGTTTTTTTTCCAAAAACACACAAATATCTCAAAAACTTAACATAATAAATCACAAGATAGAAAAGTTCTTCAGACTCTACTCCAAATTTATTTAAAAATACCGACCATAAGAATATGTAACATTGAATGACTTGATACCTTGCGTGATTTAAATTAAAATTTAATTTCAAATTGTAATTCTTTAATTAAAAGTTACCTATACTAAACATTATGGAGTACAAACTTGTCTAACCGCCACAAAACTTCTGTGTACAAAAGGCAATTTTTCAGATAATTTAAAGTTTTAAAATTGGTTGCTAAAATTGAAACAGTGTATTTTATCGCAGCCATAATACAAATTATTTTTTTAAACGATACTTACATTTTCATATTAAACTATGCTTATATGTACCTACACATATTCGCCTATATATGGCATTAAGATGTTTTGTTTCTGAAAAAGTGTATTCATATAATTAGTGAGTTTTTTCATGCGTTGATCGTTATATCCGACATGTCAGCTCATAATTCCAATGTGTTTTGATCTCTGTAGCCTATATGTCATTATAGCCGGTGTTGCCACAGCCGATACATTCGTTTATATGTATATATTGGAATTCGGTCAGGTGATGAAGAAGACACTCAGCCTCTCAAAATAATTGAAAAGCTAAAATAATCAGCGAAATAGGTATTAGAATGAGACTTATGGTTTAAGTGTACGCAACTCGTTAACTTAGCTTCGACAACTTAATCTTATCTTACTGTCATTAAACAAATATTTACAAATCAATGGTAAGTCACTTTTCTACATGTATGCAAATTTTACTGATTTACGCCACTCAAAATTTTAGAGTACAATGGTTTCCTATCATTTTCCAAAATTTTGCAAAAATAGGGCTATGAGATGCTCTTAAATGTTCCAAATTCGAATATTATCGAGGTATGAAGTCAACATACAGAGGTAAACACCATAAAAGTAAAAAAAAATGTTAATGAAAACAGCCATACTAAATGCAATTTACAATCATGTTGTATAATAATAAATATCTAAAAAACAACAAAATTAATGAATTAAACTAATAAATAAATAATCTAATATAAATTATTCCACACGTTATAATTTAACAATTTATTATATCAAGGTGGGCTCTGACATTTAATAATAATAACATTATATTATATAAACACATCTTTTTATGTATATTTTATATTTTGAAAAGCTAAATACATATTATACTGATTATTTTATTTTATTTATATTTATACAACTTTTTACATTTAAAAAAAAAGTAGAAAATTTTTCTCTGTATAGATAGATATTTCTTTCTTCAAACAATCATAAACTATTATTTTCTATACATAAAGATTATACAAAGAATTAGTACACTCAAATACAATTTCTTTGAGTAAATTCTCATTCATAATCGTGTCAATATACAGACTAACCAAATTTAACAAAAAATCTTAGGTTAGATTACGCAAGGAAGCGCTAGAAGAAATGAAATTAAATTAGAATTGATTTAGAAGTAAATATTTTGCGATCAGTTTGAACTTTTCTACTTCCATTAATTCAAAAGTGACTTTAATAAGCTTTAGAATATTCTCGACATTTGATTTATTTCACTTGAGTGAAGGTTAGTCCATTCCATGTAATGATGTCATTTGCGAGAGAAGTTTTTTCATTTATTCACACTGAATGTGTATTCCAGTTTCCTTCTGAAAAAATCTGCAGAGATACTTCCTTGTTAGCTCAATTGGTTAAGACGTTACCAATTCCGTCCTCGGTATGCTTAGGGTAGCGGGTTCGATTCCCGCCGTCGCAACAAAATTAATTTAATTAATAGTTGTGATGGGTTGGATATAGTGCATGGTATATGCATGAAAGAGGTCCACTCAGCCTCTAAAATTGAGGAGCTGATATAGAAATTTTCAGCGGAAAGGTAGTAAAACACATATATGGTATCACAATGGGCTCTATAGCCTAAGTGTGTCCTTCGTGGACAGCCAATATAACCTAACCTAACTTAACCTAAGAGCTTTTGCATCTTACGTATCTTACCATAGCCGGTATTCCCTTTTTTTGGTCCAGAACCCTAAGAAATGGTTGTGTTTAACGAAGTACATGCTACTATTAAGTTTACTCCAATTTGTTAGTCTGCGGTGCACTTCAAAATGTTATTGGAGTTTACTTCAGATGAATTTAGCGCTTTGAGCGCAACCTGACTTTCTGATTTAAATTGCTTTATTATTGTTTTTCCGGTGAAGGATTTCGGTTTCTCATTTATTTATGGCATACACTTCAGCTTGGAATAACTAAGTTTGACCCTTTTCAGTGTGTTTATTTATAAGGTGCTTGTCTTTTCTTGATGAAACAATTTTTTCCCCATTTTTTTAGTAGCATTGTCGATTGGCATGAGCGATCCAAAAGTAATTAGCCAAAAATAACTGGATCAATTTTTTGTACCCATAACTGTGCCTAGATTCATTTAATATCCCTAGTATCAAATACTACATTGGTTTATTATATGCGTTTGTTGCATGCATATGCTGCACATAACGAATATGTTTGAAGTGCTTCTTTGTTGAATGCTGCTTCATAACAAAATATAGTGGTGCTGCATGTTTGTTATACTGTTTGTAATAATATTACCTTTTTGCATATGTGATATTTTTATTAAGTATATTCTGTTTGTGTATAAGGTTGCGTCATTATGTATGTATCGGATAAACTGGATAGACTTTCAAAGGTAAGTAAAGCGAACATTAGTTAGTTATGTTTACTTCAAAGAAACGGCACTGGGTTTTAAAAGCCCTTGAATAAATAAATGGATATTAAGTAACTTACTATGATTTCCATTTCCACTTACAATACTGTTCAAGTATATGAACGAAATGTCTAATAAGAAATAATTATTTGTCGACGCGAAATTTATCTCATGATCTTCTGCAATACAGACTTAATGCTTTCCTCCAGAACAGATTGCAACTTGAAAGAGCAAGGTTTCTGTAAAAAGTAAATATACAAAAAATTCAAAAAGTGTCCAAAAACCGTCTGGTAAAGTGGAGACTAAAAAAAGAAACATCCTAGCCGTGTCAAGATTCCAACCCTTCTTGTTATCTGAAACAAACAACTATAATGATTTATAATTAGTAAGAATATCGCCACAGACTTGATGACATCAGCAGTTATCGAAATACCTGAATCTTCAGTTGCCATTATCGATGGAGTATCGTAACCATAGTCATCAAACACAGTCTTTAGCTTTGTCCATAATTCTGCTGAACTCTTGGCCTCCTTGATGTGCGCGTACCAAACTGAATCTATCGTTAATATTAACTTCGCCTTTGTTTTTGCGTCGTCTGCCGGTTTTACTTATGTGCTTTTCTATTCTTTCCAGTACCAACACATTTTCGATCGCAAAACACCACTCGTCAAAATTCTCCGTGCCTTTTAAAATGGGCAAACTAGTAATATATTTCTAAGACATTACACTACTTATCTTGTTTCATAACGAAAAAAAAAAGCTGAAAAACCGTAATTAGTTACTCTTTGCATTATTTATCTGAAATTACTTTACTATTTATCTATTTATTTCACAAAGAATAAAAAACTGATAAATTGAAATTTAGCCCATAACCTGATAAAAAAAACACGTCGTAATTCTATAAGAAGACTTTAATAAACAATTTTCAATTTTGATGAAATTATGCAAACATATTATAGATCTGTAGTTAATTACAAGTAGGTAAATCCGTTTTCAAGAACATCCGCAAAATTTCTGAGCAAACGATAACAAAGTTTGAAACTTATTTTACTCATGGCGTAACAAATAAAATAAATAAGATATTTTATAAATTAAGATCATTACTATGGTGATGATAGTGTACAGTACATTTTATTTATGCAATACAAATATTTTTGTTCTATACTCTAAGCACATGAATAAGTGGATACAGGTGTGCAATGCTCATCATTCTTCGGAAGAGACTAGAGAGTGAATACCTACTCCTTAGTGTAGTACCTACCTAGCATCGCAGTGGTAGGTAGCAATAATTTTATCTGTACTTACTTATTACCAAAACACCCGCCTTATGTTCATCATCTGTAATATATTTTAAAATTCAACATGCGAAATGTTTAGTTTTTAATCTTATGATGTGTGGTAGAATGTATATTTACAATCTGTCCAAAACCATTCTTAAGTTTTTGTTATTTCAAGGAAACGTGAAAAATTAAACACAACTGTGGGTAAGGAAACCCAAAACAGATATAGCTTGAGTTCGTTTACTAACTATCTCTTCGATTTCTGACTTTGTTTTTTATTTTGTTTGATAACCCTTCCGTTAAATTATAGTATTTTTCACGTTACTAGTAAAAAAAAATGTTTTTTATTTTTAATGCTAGTCAAAGAAACCAAAATTATACTTAATATAATATTCAGAATAATTCTGGTCAAATTCAATCACACCGACATTCGATTCCTGTTTACTCATCGACTCCCGATAATAAGACCGTTGATGCCATATAGTGATAAACAGCAGCAAGAGTAAACTTTATCAGAGTAATTTTATTCTTTGTCCTCCATTATTTTTTCTTTTAATCTTGCAATTGTGTCAGACCTGGACTAGTGTCCAATTACTAATAAATCAACTACTACAATTACTATTTGGTTATTTGCTTGCTTATTTTTATCTCATATAATGCTTTTTTCTGTGACGCGATGCCAAGACCGCCCGGTATCCTGAAAGTTAATGCGAGTATGCAAGTAGATTCTATACTAAATAATGTACAGAATTCGAAGGCTGCTTTATTTCCCACGGAAATGAAGTAAAGTTGTTATTTAGAGGGCTGGCTTATCTGGAGCAAGTTGGTGGAAGAATGTACTTGTAAGCATGCAAGTACATTTTATACTAAATCATGTACCCAATTCGAAGGCCACCTTATTTTCCAAGGATTACACGTAAAGTATGTATTTAGAGTATTGGCTTAACGAAAACAAGTGGTTGGAAGAACAGCAAGTGGTGAATTTGTATTTATAGTTGGCATATTACAAGTGGTATATACAAGGGATAAATGTGGCAAGAAACGCCCGTTTACGTTCTCTAAAGGAACCAATAGTTCTTTAAATGAATCAATGATTCACTAAAAGAATTACTTAGTAATTTCATTGAATTGAATCACTATGTCGCGAGCGAAGCCACGGACAAAAGCTAGTAATAAATAATAATACATTTCACCACATAAAAACACCGTATAATATTGACTTGTTCTTAAATAATCCTAAATTATACAAATTTATGGTTATGTGTATCCACTGTACTGTAATAATTGTAAATGTTAATAATAAAGGGTTGTGTTTGTATAATCTAAACTCAATAATCTACATGGTACATTTTATAATAATAGTTAAGTTCAAACAAACAGTGTTCAAATATCTAATGACTTGTGAATGAATCAATGTGATTTATAAAGTAGTTGAGGTTAGTTGTTGTTATTGCTTGCTTTTCAGTTTAACCTCCATTTATGCGATAATAACTTGGTTGTATATAAAAAGACTTTGTTAAAAAAACCTTCTTTACTTTAATATATTGAATATTCGAAAATAAATTCCTTGGTAAGTGTGCATCCATAATGGCCGGAAAAAATGATCAAAAGTGGAAAAGTCGGGAAACAGCACCGATTTGAATGAAGCTTTTTGTAACGTGTTAATAGGACCCCAAGGAATATTTTGCTAACTTAATCCAGTCAGAAAAGGGTATAGTTGGAGCCTTTAATCTCTCGTTTATCGAAGCACCTTGCATAAATTCTTAGGATAAAGTTGAACAGTGACGATGATTACAGTGACGATGAACTGTATTCCTTTTATAAACGATATTAATTCCATTTTTTTTCTTGCAGATGTTGGACAGTAGAACGGCCAAGATGTTCACAGTCAAATTATGCGGCAGTACGACGTGCGTGTCGAGAACGTGGTGCATTATTTGAAGATCCTGATTTTCCCGCTGGGCCAAAAGCATTATACCATCATAAAAAACCTGCATTACATCCAATTGTATGGATGAGACCACATGTAAGCATACTGATGTTTTTACTATTAATCGGAAAAAATAGACCGAAAATTTTATAGACCCGGAGTATTGTTGTAATTACCAGAAGTTGGCTGGGTCGAGTTTGTTGGGTAGTTAGTTGGGTTCTGAAGTCTTTAGTCCTTGCGTTCAAAAATGGGACGCTATTATAGAAAATTTTTCGGTCTAATTCTTCCTAAATCCGTTTTTATTTACTGTAAATTCACCACTTAAAAATCATAAAAATTCGATAAAAATCTTAATAAAATTTTTATGAAAATATTGTTTGATTTTTTCTTTTCGACTTGCACAAAGCTTCAGAACCAAAAAGTTTATTCTTCTTAAAGGTACTCGTTATGTCAATAAACCACAAATTATGTAGAAACTTAAACCAATTTGAACCATAATTTGTCAGTAGTTTTGTATTGGTATATTTTGTTTGTTTTTTCTTAACTTTATGAGTATTTGAAGTCCACTTCTATAGTAATTTTAAAAAGTATCAATTTTTCTTCTCACTTCTTAAAAACAAATTCTCACACCAATTATAAAAAATGATTGATTGACTTTATAAATGCTATCTTGTAAAACTTGTGTTTAAACCATCAGCTGATTTTGTTACCTATATATTTTGTTATTTTTTTAATAACAATTGATATGTTGTTTGACCTGACCCGATCACCTTTATATGAGTATGTAATATACTTGACCTGCTTCACTCTACACACACATAAATATATATACAAATAGTATAAAACCCGCTTTATCAGTTTCATTAACATGTAATGTACTATACGTGTGTAAACAGGTTGTATTTTTTAGAACCATACATAAAAAAAAATGCATATATCCGAACGTCCACATTTTTTGAAGTCGCTTAAACACAAGCAAGGTTCCTTCGTCACAGTAAACAATTAGTCGTAATATCCCACTAATAGTACCTATAATTATAATATATCCTAGAGGATAATGTACTACTATACTAGCAGTATAGTACTTTAAATCGAAATTGAACACATAATAATTATATCAATCGCCAAAATACTTGGTTCACTGGAAACCTTATAAGGGCCCCGTATTAGGCTGGCATATAATGTGTCAATTAAGGAAAGCATCCTTTTCTAAATACAGGTTGTTGAGATTTTGTAGGAAAACTAGTATTTTTATGAATATTTCCAAACGTCTGCTTAGCAAAATTGAAAATTTGACAGTCTGAACTAAGGATTCTTCAACACGATTAAAAGCTGACGGTAATATATTACGAAAATAAGCGATAGAGATATGTGTGATCCTTCGCCACGTTTCGAGACAAATCTTTAGAGGCACTGATTTAATTTCAAGGCGATATTGACTACCAAATTTCCAAGTTTTCTTACCAACCAAACTTTTATTTAACTTGCAATGTATGTATATATGTATGTTTGTCCGGGTGGAATTTCGCAACTCAATTTTGAAGCAGATATCATTCAGTCAACCCAAGACCTGAAATGTTGCATGCGCGCTTAGTTTGGATGTCAATGCATAGTAAGGTAAGTGGCGTCCTAATTTTCTCATCGCTTACACCATATTTGAAATATATCTTCTTTTTTTTTTTTTGGTCTTAAATTAAAAATTTTATAAACTTTTTAAGGGACAAGCTTTTATTGTATTATAAAGTAAAAAATAATTTTTTCTCATGCGCGACTATTTGTAAAAGCTTAAAGCACTCAATATCAACAATGAATTGAAAAGTAAGTAGGTATTTGAAGTGGATGAGGCGCTCCGATTCATTCTTGATATTTTAAAATGACCACCTCAAGTTTTTACAAATAGCCGTGTATAAGTGACTTATCGAAAAATTATTTTCTACTTTCTAGTACAATAAAAGCTTGTCGCTTAAAAATTATTGTATATTATCCCGGTTATAAATGTATTGACAAATTGTCATTATTTTAACGTAATCTACCATTTGATGAAATCCTGTTATTATAAGTTAGAGCAGCCTGTAGATCAGCATCTTCGTCGCCACTATTTTAAAGTCTTATACATATATCTAGAAATACAACCTGTTCAATCTATGTACACTATGTACACAGACACACACAACTAACAACATTCTTAAGATAACATAAATAAAATATCCGCTATATTAATGACTCGTCTTGCTTACACATCAACTTATGATATGATGGTATGAAGAATTAAATACCGTATTTAATGTTGGTTAAAATGACATTAATTCTTAATTATTTATTTATTATATTTTATGAATAATAAACTTTTAGAGTTTATTATCTCATTTGTACTACAAACTGTTTTTCTTTATTTACTTCCGAATTTTAATATGATCTTGCATAAATTTTGTTATTTCATCAGTTTTGTAATATTATAGCTTTTAATAACACGAATATTTTAACTAATAAACGATATAAATAAAGCCTCCCTTCCAAATTCAATATTTTACGAAAGTTTGACAATTTCAAATTTAATTAGTAAAGCTATCTTTGCTTGATTACTTAGACATTGTTCTAAACGCAAATGGATCATCTAGAAAATATTGAGATAATATTTCTAGGGCATCTGAAGAGTCCAATACAGTACTTTTCATTATATCCCAAAAAAACCGTTGCTTTAAATTCCGTTCGCTTTAGGAATTTCAGTTAAAAACGGTGTTGGTCGGGTATCTTACAACGACTGAGGTAATTATGAGTACCAGGCTGTTCAGGAAGTTGGCGTTCATTAACTTCTTCCGCACTTGTCACACGGGCAACTCGCACGTGCCACTTTTATTATAATGTCTCCCTACAATTTTGTTCTTTAGGGTTTATTCAACCAAAATAAGGCATCCAAAAATTGCCTTTCTAAAATTCTGCATAGAAACATTCCGATGCTTCTTATGACTCTTGTCATATTTCTTAGCATGTTTCTAAGATATTTTTCTCAGCACCAACGCACTCGTGAGTTAAATCTAGAGACAAGAATTATCAGGCCAAATTTTATGTTAACACAACATAAGTGACATTAATATGAAATTATCGCTATAATTATTCAATTTCAATAGCAATTATTTAAATAAAGTAATACAACTCTTCTAGAAATGAATTTGTTTACTTAGCAGAGTAGTAAAAACAAAGATGGTGCGTCATAATAAAATATTTATACATTTATAATAAAGATAAATAAAATAAATTTGTCAAGATTTTAATATTTGATATCGGTAATATGTAATATAAAACTGAAAAACAATTAGTTATATGTCTTACAAATATAATAATATATACTTTATAGTTAGTTATAAGATATTATATTAAATTATATTATAATAATCTTACCACGAATACTTTACCACATTTATAAGTAATCTATTTATATTATAAGTCAATCATATAATTAATCTCTATTCTTGTATTGAATAGTTGCATATTAATTCAGTCAGTCACAAAAATGAAAACAAAGGACCTTTGTGAAAACATATATGGTAAGATGAAAAAGCCCAAAGTTTTTATGTTCTGCACTCTTATTACGTGGAACTTTTTATACCATGTATATGAAATGTACCAAGGTATACTAAGTTTAGTCCCCAGCTTGTAACTTTTAAAAATAAATATTGATGCTATGAACAAAATTTTGGTATAGGTGTTTATAAAATCATCTAATTAGTCCATTTCCGGTTGTCTGTCTATCGTTTGATATCAAATTAAAATTTCTATAGCGTGCCGTAAACCGTTAAAGATTGAACCAAAGTTTAAATGTTTCTTTTAAAAAATAAACAACTTTTGTTTGAAACATTTTTTCGCAAACATTACTGTTTACCCGTCAGAGCGCAAATTATGCCCAAATTGTATAGTGACAGAGTAATCAACACTGTCTATACATGGTATTTCAACAATTAACTCAGTCAATTGTTTGTTTTTACTTACTTTGATATGATTCTACTCATCAAATAGTATAGATTTCCACAAAGTATCTTTTATTTTCATTTTTTCGAAGGTGAAAGATGGTTGTTTTAGATTATAAGCAACATATAAGTATGCGAAGACTATTACATTGTTTAAAACCACTTTAAGATATTACTTCACTTAATGAACCCGCGGCGATTGATCAACGAATTCATACGCTGACAAATTACATGGAAAACGTAACAATTCCTGGACAATAAGTTTCTTAACGTATCTAAACTGTTAATATTGGCTATTATGCAGGTAAATTGAACATGATATTCCTACAGTTATTTTCTCTTCTTGTGTTTGCTAGCTAATAATGATATTTCAAACAGATAACGGAGTTGTAATCTCAATGTAGCGATTTGTATGTGTTATAATATAAACTACATATATTTTATTTATATATCTTCTTTATACGATACAAATATTTATGTCATTTCACAAGTAATGAAGTGTTTATTCAATAAACTTAAAAAAAAATGTAGATGTTATAACTTCGGTCAATGTTAAGAATATTTTTATATTCTAAAATTTTGCTTAATATAAAAATTTTGATTTTATGTTAATGTTAGAAAATAAATTCATAAAATTTAAAACGACAATTTGGGAAGTACTTGCTCGTTAACGACTCGTCAAATGCGTCTGTTTTTCACAAATTTTTGGACAATCTATAGAAAACTGCGGACTGCCATCGGCCTTTTCCAATACATAATTTTATTGATAGAAAACGAAAACTATCGAATTGGCGCAAAACTGTACACTGAAAAAAAAATTTATATCAAAAAAGGCGGAGATACAAGAGTGATATTCTTGTAATTGGAATATCGCATTCAGTTTTAACTTGTTGATTATTATTAAAGGTCTAACTAAACATTCCATTCATTGTGTTTTCTTAATTCTCAATAGTTCTATTACTTTTAATTTTGTGTGTCCTTATCGTTTTAACTGCAGGGAAATACAGAAAAGCGCGTTCTAAATGGAAAAAATAATTTTTTAGAAAAGACTGATTTTCATTTTTAATTAGATTATCTGTCTGTTAGAAAAACAAAAACTCGTATATCTGTCATTTAAATTGGAGTCATAATAAAAAATTAGCAACCTTCGAATTGAAAGATATCCATTTTGTATAGTTTCATATTAAGAGGAAAACAAATTAAAACTATTTTTCTCGACCTTCGACAAGCTGTTTATTCATCGTATATCTGTCATTGAAATTGGAGACGGAATGAAAAATTTTCTGAACTCCGTGAAAAATAACCATCCGCTACCGATAATTTTTTTTGTAAGACGCTGATTGCAAGGGCATAAAGAACAGATGTAGAGAGTCTCAACGGTGATGTAATCGAAGTTTTTGGGCGTAGGTCTGCGAACTAATAGGTATTAAATTTTTTGAATAGCAACAAACATAAACAATACAACCAAACACATTAAAGTGTAGTAAATAATGCTTTCTTGTTACACAACCATGCTTCTTCCATTTATGTCTCTAACTGGTTAACTTCTTTCTATTTACTTTGTTGATGATAGTAACAAGTATTATAAAAAAAATCCAGGTATGCTCACAAGATTATAGTTTTATCGTCCGTCGCTTGGCCGTTCAAATGTTCTTCGAACCCTATAAGTAATAGTTATATGTGTATTTGTTTATGTATTGCCTTATTTTGCTTTAACGATATGTACATAGTATTATCGATAATACATTGGTAGGGGTATATTTTTCTATATCATATAAAAATCTGACATATTTTACTTCCTCATTCATAATATGGAAAACGTAATGTGATCGATTTATTTTTTAGAAACAGTAGACAAAAAACTACTTTCCTTATTCTGTCCTCTTTCTTAAGGATGTTTAGAATTATCAAAAAATTTATTGCATTCTTATTTATCGAGATATATATAATTTACATTTATGCGAATTCATTCTATTTGTCAATTTGTTGTAGACTGAGGTTACGGTTAAGGTTTCGGTTCCAATCCAATCCAAAAGGCGCTGCAGCCAGGGATTTGGCTTCTTCGACCACTCTCCTCCAGATGGCTCGATTCTTGATAGCGGATCCCCATCCAGAGTCTTAGATTTCTTAGATGGGGTTTAAGATAGTGACAAGACTTTTTGTTGTTCAAGTTAGGCGGGAACAAATTTTTCTTGAAACTTGGAAGATTTAGTTTTTTAATACTAAAGATTAAAAGAACGTAATTTTATACTTTAAATAATTAAAATAATTAAGGAAATAAACTTTTAAAAATAAAATGAAACATTAAAAAGTAATAATTTCATTATTTTCATCATCAGAAATATTTTTAATCCCATACATATTTGAAACACCTGACTCATATAAAAAAAAAAAAAGTATAGCGGAGATATATAGGTGGATTTAATTCAAATCGTGAAATGTCATACTATTTTAAATTAAATACCCGCCAGCGAATTTATTACAATATACATTTTATAATATTTCTGTATTTGTTTTTCTGTTACAGGAAATGTGCCAAAGACCTCGTTTTTTATCTGAAAACAATAGCGATGTAGCAGCATTTGCAGTTGAAGCTGGTGAATTAGGTGATCCATGGCTATTGGCTGCAATTGCATCATTGGCATTAACACCACGATTTTTACATCGAGTTGTACCACCCGATCAAGGATTTGATACCACAACAAATGCATACTGTGGTTTATTTCGGTAAGTAATTACGTTTCAAAATAAAATCAAATCCTTTTCAATTGGATATTTCTATTTCAAAAAATCTGGAGAGTGTGATAAAAAACTACTTAGTCAATCTTATAGTTTATAATAATACCATAAAGATTGCCTAAATACTTAGACAATCTTATAGTTTATAATAATACCATAAAAAATAAGGTTGTCGATGATATAAAAACAAAATTTTAATTTAATTATGAGTTCATCGAAGATCCATCATTTGATGAACAGAGACGACTATAGTTGAGACGAGACGAAACAGAGACGAATATTGATGATTCAAGAGAGATATCTATATTATCAAATTTATAAGCAGCACTTGCACACAATATATTATGTTTTTGTAGTTGCGTGGTATTGACTCATACCTTCATAAAACTTATACATATCTAATAATTACTTTGTTCTTCTCTCCGTAGTAACAGTCTTGTGAGGCAACCACCACATGCATTGTTATTCCACGCTTCTGTTACCTGAAGCACACAAAATTTCTTACCGTGTGCGTAATAACATCTTATGAAATGAACAACCCAGTATTCTAGAGAATTTTTAATATAATGCTTTGAAATGCATTAATTAATAAACTTTTAATATATTTTATTTACAAAAAAAAAAATACATTGATAATTATGCGTGAGTTTTGAAACATTTTGTAGATAAATAACAGTGTATATTTACAGGTAACTGACATTTTCTGTTAGACATCAGTTGTATAACGACTTATTACACATTCCATAGACTGAATAGCGTATACTCTTCTATAATAGATACTCACTTATACAGGATAACTCATTTCATTTTCTTCATCCTTTCATACTGTAAAAATATGTATTTGCATATTGAAACAAATTATTTGCAATTTTTGTGAATTTTAAATTTGGGAAACAAATAATCCACCATAAAGCAACTCGACTCATTGTTCTCCAAACTCGATGAAAACATTTTATCATTACTGTCTTCAAACTCTATGAAAAATTTAGTTTTTACTTTATTAATTTATGTTACGAAGTGTTAGTACACTAGGCCAAAAATTAAAACTCCAAAGAACTGTGGAAAACTATGCAAAACAATTACAGGAAGCTTGCAACTGCCGAGAGTGCTAAATAAAAAGTGCAATTGTAATCAGAAACCATTTTCATTTTGTGCCTTTTTGACATATTATGTTTATGCCTTTCTGTTAATATATAAGAAGCATCAAAAAACACAAAATTTTAAATAAATTTTAAATAAATCATAATATTTTCGCTTCAGTATGTATGGACTCGATATCTTCTTTTCAAAATTATTGTATTCAAATCAGTGACAGAAATATATTTGAAATTGGACTGGTGATCATGCTATAGAACGAATGCTATCTGCAGCTAAATATTTACTGTTCGTTTTATTTAGGTCTCTTCAGTCTCTAATCGAGTGTGTGTTAGATGATGGCATGCGTTGTTTGAAGACAATCTGTTCACCGGGTTTGCCTGTTACAGCTTTCCGGGATGCTCTCCCCTTAAATTTCAAAATAATGATAGTGTGCATTAATATTTTTGCATTGACATAAAATAAACTCCCTGTATAATAATGGAATTTAATTTTATTAGAAGGATTGGCCAATAGAGATAGATCAACTCTCTGATCAGTAAATGACTGACTGAAGTTTTGAGTGTATATAGTTATATTGCATTCGATGTTTGTTGGTTCTTCATTGCTGTATGCGGCTTTAACGTTTACAAAGAGAAAATCCTATCTTTGGATTTTGAAAAAAAATTCAATGATGTTTATATGTATAGAAAATATATAAAAACATAATATTCACTACCTTATTATACAAGTATTTGATTTTATTAGAAATACTACGCCATTTTATTGTAAATAGAGACTCACACCATTTTGTAAAACATTTGCTACGCAATTGGAACGTAATAGGGCAACTATCAAAAAATCTAACACAAATAGATCTCGACCATCGATAATGAGGACTGTAAATTATAGGAAGACTTGCGACTCTAAAAGTTAAAACAATAAACCTACAGCATGTGTAGTTTTTGCCAAGAAGAGCAGAAAACTCCACAAATGGATCTCGACTATCGATAAGAAGCACTGTAAACTCTAGAAAGTTTTGTGAAGTCCTTTTCCAAGAGAAGTAGAAAACTCTGAAAGTCAGAACTAATATAATATCCCGAAATAAAGGGTGGGAAGAGAAGTGCAATTTCAAAACTTGCTCCACATATTTTACTTCCTAAAGAACAATTTTTGAAGTTAGTGCTCTTGTCAACAATTATCTCGATTTGCAACAGAATAAATAGAAAATAAAAAAAAAGTGCGATTAAATCTCACTATAACAGCAATCAATCACGATCACTATTTTTTTTAGAATAATAAAGAACCTTGGTAAAAATGTTAGATTGTAAAATACTTGTAGATTCAATTAGGCTCATGCATACCTCCCCAAATTAATATCGTAGGTTTCACAAAGTAAATTAAGAGTTTAAGAACTCATGAAGTTACAATATCTAATCTTTACTCATTATCACTATACGAAAAAGAGCAACAAGAAAGATCAGTATACGAAACAGAGCGACAAGACGGTTAGAAAACATTATAACCAATAGTCTTTAGACAGCTTTAATATTGGTCTGAATTTATTACACTTCTTATCTGTCAAAGGTCTTCCGAGAGACCAATTATCTCGATAAGTGTTAGAATATCTTAACGGAGTTAATAAAGTGTCTATTAAAAGAGAGATTTTCTTATAAACGCATTACGCAGATTCCTTTTTCCGCCTTTTTATAACAAAGCTGTAAAGTTTTATCTACTTGAGATAGATTTTGTTATTTTTTTTGTTTTGCTATCTTGTTAATACACATTATCAATCAGATTCTGCCAAAGAGAACTTCTGATGGGAAAATCACTAATTATATCAAAAATATTTTCCCAATAGGATGTCTTACAAGTGAATTTATTGATCATCATGAGTGTTTTTGTCAAAAAAGGATCTTTATGAAAACGCTGTGTTATAACATATTAAAGTACGTTATCTACGGTATCCAGACAGCAGTTGTTGTTATTGATCGAACAACAAAGTTACTAAGTTTATTATCTTGTTTGTAATTATCTTTAATATTTTTTAACTTGTCGCGGTGGGAGATTCAAATGGTACATCCAAATCCATTCAAATATTGTGTTTTGGTTATTTATTTCCTCAAGGTAGATCCGCCTCTGATAACGCAACAATGTACTTATAGTAAATATACTATAGAAAATGTTTAGAAATGTATGGGTATAATAGCTTTACAATAATTCACGATCAATCAAAGCAATCGAAGACAGTAGATTTATCTATATACATAGACACATCATAGGTACCACATAGCTTTAGTACGTACTTAATGTATACTGTATGTACTCCAGACCTGAAGCAAGACTCAAAGGTTTGTTTTTAAACAGTGTTTACTACATACTACGACGCGACGTTTAGATCGAATGACATGTAAGTTAGTTGACTTAGTCTGTCAACCAATCGATAAGCATATAACAGTACACCAATATTAATATAGATTGCCTAATAAAAAATATTAATTGTTGGAAAGAATCATCTACGGATTATTCGAGGAACTAAAATACTACCTTTGAGTAGAATTTAACCTCCCCGAATTTTTTTAAATTATTTTACCTCATGTAGTTCTTGATATATTTAGCGTGGCTGTAATTTGCCAATATTATTTGTGAAAACGACCAATCATGGTGGAAATGCGGCACTTATCTAAGGTCCTAACTTACAACTTGGTGCAGAAACAACTCTCTAAAAAGGTTGAGGATGAACATGCAACTATATCCAAGTTCGATCCTTCAATAGTTCGTATATTTTCGTATTTCTATAGTTTATACATTAGTCGATCATGACAAGAAAATGCAAGAAGACTTTATCACCTTCAAAGGAAAAAAATTTTAGTAGTACCTTCATCAAGGCAAAACTTACAGCGAATGTCTTGCGAAAGTCTCAGTTGTGGATGTTTCAGTAAATGCGAGAAATAGTATCAACTAAAGAGGTACGGCCCGAAAAAAGACCCTGTCTTATAGGAGGTTTTTATTTCTTACATTTAGAGAAGGTTTTGTATTTAAATGAGCGAAGCAATTAATTTTACTTACAGAGTTTTTGCTTATCCAGATTTCTATCCACTAAAATTCTCTAAACGGTGGTTCCACTTAAACCAAAAAAATCATTTCCTTACAATATTTTAAACAGAACGAAAATAATAATAGTAAAAATATAAGGTTGTAAGTGTAATGTGAATCGACGATATCTTGATCATTTAAATTCTAAAGTTTCGGTATAATTGAGGAATTATTTATTATTAAAAGCTAGCAGCCGCATATTTTACACAGCTAATTCAAGCCTCGAACAAGCTTTTCATGTGAGTACGTAAAACATTGCAGTATTAATCATTTTATTATAACGAAAATGTATAGCATAGAGAGCTGAGATCAACATCCGCCACTAGCAAAAAAAAATTTTTAATTATCAATTACTTCGTAAAAATAAGGTAATGTAAATATTAGTTTTACAGAAGAAATGATCGTAGGATAAATTATTATTTAATTAATATTCTCTTATTTTTCTAATGATTCAAATCTTTTTCTTGAAATTAAAAGAAAAATTTTATTTTATTTTCTTCCAATACACCAATTTCTGCGCGAATCTTTTGTCAGTCTTTTCAGTACGTTTTGGTGTTACTACGTAACGATTGGCGCAACAAAACGTGAGCTAAAAAATGTCTACGAAATAAATCTAAAAATGTTGTTAATACATTGTTCTTACTATGAAACGTAAAGATATGTTAAAAATTTCGATTCAATTTTAGCACCCTCTATGAGAAGTTAATAGAAACTCGGCAGATCCCGTTTAATAAGACTGAAAATAATTAAGCACCATTTTACTGCATACAAACTATTTATATAAAGTCGCTATGTAAAGAAATTAAGAATATTTTTTGTACACTTTGTATTTATTTTATATTCATATCCATAAATGGACATTATAATACTGTTAAGGATGTTTTTTCTTCTATTAATGCATTAAATAAAGTCACTAACTAACGAAAAGTTATAACCTTGTTATGTTTTTACTTTACAAAATGAATGGTAATATTTTTAAGCTATTTATATTGTGAGGATAAAGTTACATCTTCAATAAATATTTCGATAATTTTATGATTGCAATAATCTTTGTGCGTTAATAGTTTCACATGTATGTTAATGTAACTTTTTGCTTGTCAACGCTTAATACTTATTGCGGCGTTTTACAACTTTTTTACATGTAAAAATGCATTTGATGTCTATCGAATCTATTTTATTTTCGAAAATATGTTTTACAATAAAAGTTATTACATTACTTCGAATTTTAACGGATACCACCAAAGAAATTACCACAAACTCGAGTCGTTAGATTTAGTTGCGATTTGGATAAAGGCTGGTAAAAAAAATTCTATTTGTTATTCTCGGCCAAGACTTTGGCAAACATAGACAAATAAATATTTGTTTATAGTTAAGGTTTGACTCATTAGATATACTGAAGGTTTTTGACATTGCAAAGACTGAAATACCTACCTTAACTCGTGCATACACAACCAAAATTTTTTCGTGAAACTTGATTGATTTCGACAATTTTATATATCCAAACGACACTATAATAATATTTCTTCTGACTTCGAATTTTCCAGTTACCGATTTTGAGTGTGGTATTCTGTGAAAACTATCCATCCATTTAAAAAATGTTAAAGCTAATGTTATAATGTTTTCCAGATTTTGATTATTTTTTCAAAAACATCCTCTTTTATTTTGTGTCCAAATTATTATTTTATTTTATCAACGTCAAACGCACTCACGGCTTTCAGTAAAACGAGACTGAAATAGAAGAAACTAAAATCAAAATTTATAAATTAAGCAAACCAACGTATCTTTTATTCTTTTTCAGAAATGGTATTTAAAGACTTTTACATTTTAAAAGAAACAGACTATAAAACAGATTCCAAACAATATAATAACCTGATTTTAAAATTTATTGTCAATTATTCCAAAATATAGTAGCAGTTATGAATGAAATAAGCAAACTGTTTAATTGTTCTTTTTTTATATCAATTGAATGTAATTTTCATAAATCATATTATAATGTACTATTTATACCAATATTAATTATGATAATAAATAATTCAATTTTTGTCATATTCTATATGATATGGTATTTTCACGTTAAAAAAATTTGAGAAGTCGACTTTATTGCTCATCCCATTATTTCCAAGGAAACTAAAGATCAAAGAAAAAACCTGGATAAATCCAGCGCACTTAATCGGCCACGAGAACCCTTGAGACTTCCAAATGTTGAAAACAGAAATTTATTTTCGTTAAAACGCAATAAAGAGAAAGATACCCACTAGTGACGTCATACGTGAGTTTTGTTTTGCTAAAAGGAGATGGGTAACTTTTGAATGCAAGCTTTGATTGCTTAATTTCACTTTCAAATTTTGTCATGGTATCAAGTCTAATTTTACATTTTTATGGGTAATAGGGCCAAGTCCATCAGAATTAATCCCTATTATAATAACTTTGTATTTTCGAACTTTGAACACTGTCTCCATAAATATGACTCCAAATAATTGAAAAAAATGCTCGAAAAACATCAACTTATATCTCTATAACAATTTTATCTACAAATACAAAATAAGATTTTGTTACCTGGCTCATTTTATGATATTTTTTTACAAATAACTCATGCCTAATATCTTTTTATGAAACCATATTTAGAAAATAATTATTATTATTACTATTTTATTTAAATATTGCATACATACAATTGTATAATATAATGAAAAATAAAAATTAAATTAAATGAATTTAACGGTATTTATATTACATTATTATTACAATTTTGTACAAATGCGTTGCGTCGCCAAATCACGTCGTGTGTTTGTGTAGGTTGAAGATTTTATTATGACTGCAACAAAAGTGTTTTATATTTCAACAATACTTATAAAATATAATAATAATACTTATTATTATTATATAAAATAAACAATTTTGATATATCTTTATTTGAAATTATTTATTTATTTACTTTATTTATTATATTTATATTTATTTGTGTAATGTGATCCAAATATGAAAATATGAATTTTACTTTCTATATTGTTCATATTTGAGATATTATTACCTATAGTATAATACCCCGGTCTATATACGGTATGATTTATCATCAATTTTATTTTATATTTACTATTTATTGCATTTATAATAAATTCTATACCGGGTGTTATTTTAAACTACACAATATTGAGAAGACAATTCTGACACATTTTTGTCGTTTCCATCATCAAAGAGTTTTTCACCATGTCCGCCTGTGTTACAAAAATCAATTTATAGAAATCTTAAAACCCTTTACAATTTGTTGTTTAATCTTTCAAAGAAGAGTAAAAAATTTCAAATAACTTTTCTGCCCAAATGAATATAGAATCAGATACGAATCTCCAAAAGAAGCAAAAGTTTTGCCCTTCTCTAGCTTTGAAACCATTTTCAAAATTTTTGAAATTTGAAAAATGTATCAATAGTAGTAATCGATAATCGCTTACAACCAAATTTATTTCGAACGTGATACGTTGTTAATTAAATATTATAAAACTTACTTGTAGTGCTTTTTTTTGGAAAATAAAATCACAGATCAACCGGTTGAGTGATCGAGCGAGGAAAAGCGCATTTGCTTTTAACCGCTTGACCATTAGACTGGGAAGTTGCGGATTAGAATCTAGGCAGCGACAGTCTCATGAATTATAATAAATAGGTATAAATTGATCAAACTGCCTTCGCTTGGATAAGAGCGAAGTAACCGACTCCTCCCCCATCATAAAATGTGTTCGGATGTATTTTAAAAAACTCCACCCACATCGTAAAATGTGTTCGGATGTATTTGTTCGGATGTACTTTAAATAATTAAAGATTAAAAAAAGAATGATGTGGTTGGTTAAAAAAAATAAGAGGAATGGAGGTTAAACCCCATTATTGTCATTATTATTAAATCACCGATAACTGTAATCAATATTTTTCCAATCAAAATTGAAAGGATGGAGTCTTAGAGATGTTTGCATTGCATATTGCGATATCTTTGCATTGCAAGATTAAACCTTGACGAACCCTTTTTGGGCATGTGGAATACAATACAAACGTCATACTTTCATACTTTTTAATAATTTGCCAGAAATCGAACGTGAAAATCTGGTATTTTGCTCACAGCAAAATACCGAAACTAAGATCTGCTCCAAATACAAAACTGATAATTTAACTCAAACAAATTATCCATTCGTATGAGAAACAAAATTAACGACACTCACAATAAATTATTATGAGAATCGTGGTAAATCACCCCGTAAATGTTACAAAATATTGTATTTAATGTAAAATAAGCGTAAAAAATGATTGAAAGATGATAATTTTATTCATTCCCCAATGTGTGTATTCATATCTAAATTGTCATAATACCCACAAAAGACTTATTTTTAAGCGTACACAATTTGCGTCTTTAATTTTTAATGGATTTAGAAAGTGGAATAGATTCAATTCAATTTGTTCAGTGACAAATAATTTTCAAATGCAGATTTTATATTTTTCAAAAAATATATTTATTAAATTATGAATTGTGTGACATATTTTACATCAGCTGTAACTGAAAACCTTTTACTTTTTATTCATTGTATGTTGGTGATTTACCCTCATTTAGCATAAAAAAGCAAAGTGAAATTATTACTGGAAGAAAAAACACTAGTATAGACCTTATAAGAACCGCTCAACACGTCATTGTTCATTTTTTCATAAAATAGACTTGTCTCAAGTCCAAAAGTAATGAATGGCGATGATGACCAGGCAAGACTATTATATAATGATGTGTCCCGACAAAGATATAAGGGATACACTAAATACGATAAATTGGAAAAGTTTAGGCTTTCCAAAACTAATACGAAAGTAATACATTCAGCATTGCCAGTGAACCATGCCTGGAAGATAACTTTTTGAGCCAACCTCTGCCTGTAAGGAAAAAGGAGACATGTAATGTCATGAGGAGACAAATGGTTACCCTATAGTCAACATTTAATGCCCCGCAATAAAAGAAATACATTTTTCTAAGCGACTTAGAGAAAACTGAACGGAAACAAGCGCAAAAACGTGTAAACTAATTGTACACAAAATTAAAAATCCTGAAATCAAGGACTGGGAAATATGTTGTTGTCTTTATGTAAATTCGGAATAAGATTATGAACTAAAGGTCTCCATTTATTTAGTTGGTAAAATGAAAAATCGATTAGAATTCCTTTAATCGCGTTATGTGCGTTATTATAAATTACTGAATAATTTGACAACCTTACAATGCAGTATTAAAGCGGTGCCAACATTTTGTAAGGAAGTTTAATTATACATATCAAGACTTCATTAAAATTCATCATATAAAATCGAAAATAATAGCACAAACAAATATTGACAGTCAAACAGCAGTTATGTATTCATTCATTTTTTTAATTGATTTGACTGGTAAATATTTACTTATTTATTAGGTAGAATAATAATGATCTTCGCTAATACAAAAGCGAGTACATATAAAGTGCTTCCGGAACAAACACAATGTGTTAATAAGAGTATCCGTTCTCACTTCTATGCACAGAAGATATAGATACTTTTGTTTTTAATTTTACAAAAGTGATAGTGGTGGAAATTTTTATACTTACTTAACATTTTTTCACAAATACTCGATTTCGTAACCACAATCAGGGGAAGGTTTAATCTCCAAATTGAAATATCCGAGGAGACTTTTTAGACATGGTTGATTCGTAAAATGTAGTGAGACAGCTAGCTATCAGTTATTGTGGACCAAATTTCGTACATAAAACTTCATGATTTTTGGAAAAACAAAGATGCTAAGTAGTAGATAAGTTCACGGCTACCTCTCTCTGTTCTTCAATTTTTTTTTATTATCAATGAGAGAACAAGTATTACATCCTACATTTATAACCGTGAATTGTGGAATTAAAAAGATGCTAATTTAATGTGGAGGTCACATGAGTATGTGAAATCAGATTATTTCTTTTGTATATTTCTTCCAACACGATATCTAATTATCGATTTAAATTAAATCAAAATCAACATATGGCTAAGATATTACTTTTAATAAAATTAATGTTTTATTTAGATATTCGATGTTTATTTTAAGGAAAGTTTCATTTCAGTTTCTCTTTGTTTTTGATTCTTATTGAAAAATTAATAATGAATTATTATAATGCAATAATATTATTAATTAATGGATTTCTTCTCAAATCGCATTATTCATATAAAGCTCTAAAACTCAAAGTCTCTATCACTTTGATGTTAGGTAAATTTATTAATGTAGATAACTGAGAAATTATGAAAAATCGAGTATCAAAATCTCTTTTTCAACGAAATTTAGTTTGTAAATTAAAAATTTTAACTATCAAAGGCTAAAAATATAATCTGGTCTTTTCTAATGATAAAGAATTTTCAAGGAAAAAAACTGTTGACTAATGGCAATATATACTTAAAAAAGCACCTGATCTTCATATTTACATTCTGTTCCCGCTACTTCAGCTTTCACTGAGAGAGTTTTTCGATATTGAATCTGAATCAATGAGAAACAGATCATCGATAGTAAAAAATGGTTGTTAGCATGTGTTTAAAGCATCCAAAAATATATTTTTAACGTTTTGAAAAATTATTTTGTTTTTCATTGCAATTTTTTTTTATTCAAACAATTTGGATAAACACTCAATGTCAATTAAATTTTTTGTCTTAATTAAAGCCATGCTGTTGATAAAAAATGATTTTTTTTTTTCAATCATGCATTGAGCCGTATTATCAATGAAAATTTTATATTGATCGAATAATTTTTTTAAGAACTGAGTGTCCAATAAAACCCCAGGATCACTATCTGGATACAATACACTTAAATATATCGAAAACCTTCTCAATAAGCAACAAAAAGTCTTCTTATAGGTAAAAACCAATAAATTATAAATTTTACACACAAAAAAAACATACATATCCTTTAAATATGTATAATTTAATAAAAAACAAAAAAAAAAGCTATTTATTAAGCATATATTAATACAATTATGTTGTTTTTGTTACAACCACACCTGCGCAAAAATGTTCCATTCAAATGTATTATATTTTATTATTATTCAACGATTGTTTTATGCAAAATGTGTGTGTATATAAAGCCTACTCCTCTTCTGACATTGAATTTATATTTATAAATATCTGTGCACATATTAATTAGAGGTATTTACTATATTTTATATGTTCAGGAATTATTATGTCTTTAGTGCTTTGATTGTGTTACCAGCGTATGAGAAAGTTTTCTAATTTATTACATTAGTTATAAGCTCAGACAAAATATGCAACGTACGTGAACTTATTGTCTATAGAAATTCCTGTAGCGTAAAGCTCGGTCAACGTTTAAATAGTGTATGCAATAAAATTTGATGATAAGAAAAGGATATTAAATGCTTGATAATTTTATTTTTTTTAAATATACAACGTACGTGAAATGATTGCCTAAGGAAATTTATGTACGTAGGATCTAACGTAATGCTCGGTCAACGTCCAAAATATGTATGTAATAAAATTTGATGATAAGAAAAGGATAATAGATGCTTGATAATTTTATTTTTTTATGTTTGTGAAAAAGACTATCGGACTTTATCGAAAAATTCCCATCGATTGGGCTCCAATCGACATTGGAGACCAATTTACTTTAAAAAATTCAAACAGGATGAATATTATACCTTTGCTAACAGCAATACAAGCTTGTACCTTTAAATTAGGTTAGGTTTTGTTATATTGGCTGATCACATGGAACTGAACACTTACGCCAAGGGGCTCATTGTGATACCACGTGTATGGAATTGGTTACGCTTATACTAACTGAGGCACTAGGGTTTACGAAGGCGTACAATCAAAACTACAAGAATTATAGATAATTACAAGTTTCATTTCCCTGATATCTCGATAATTTTTCCCCTCGAACCAAAAAAAGAGGTGTTATAAGTTTGACCGTCTTGTGGTTGTCTGTCTGTCGGTCTATGGCATCGTAGCGCCGAAACAGAAGAACCGATTTTGATTTTTTGTTTCGTTTGAATGGTAATTTGACGAAGAGTTGCGGTGCAGTCCGCCACCAAATAAGCGACGAGTAACATACACAATAAGAGTAATTACGATTAGCTAATTCATGCTGATGATGACTGCTTGATAGTCGAAATACGTATTTATATAATACCATTTAAAATAATTTCGAAATTTATTTCGTAATAACCTAGAGTTCTCATTTATTATCTTTGATAATATTTATATTGATGAAGAGTGTTCTCAGCTATGTTTTAAGTGTGAGTTTTGGGTTCCGTACCAGGGACAACTAAAAAATTGGCGATGATCCACAAAATCGGTTCAGTTTGAAGAAGGCTGTATGGAAAAAGGTAATTTAATGGATAGTGTTCTTACATCTGTTTTAAGTGCGAGTTTAAGATTCCGTACCCGAACAATTTGTCGGGTAAATTGTCTTATTTTGTAAATTTCTTGTTTATTTAAGAACAGACAGTACCACGCAAATGATAATAAAATGATCACTTTTTTTAACGTATCAAAAATTCAGATTTTTATCTATACATTGCTTTAATTCCCGATCAACCTTAAAAGTAAATAACTTAAAGCAGTCTTTGTCTTTCCTACCAATAAAAAATGTAAATATCAATTTTTTGTTGGATTTTAATTCTTTATATTAAAATATTAGCCAGTTTTATTTTTTAAATATAGATTTGAAATATTTGTCATTTTAAATATGTTTATATGTACATGTATGGACGACCCGAACGCCTTTAAGTACCTATTAGCTATAAATGTGCACCTACCTTAACGTAAATAGTATAATAAAATTAATCAAGCATGAATCTAGATTTACACTAAGGGTTTCATATATAACATTCATAGCAAAATGGTTTTATATTCGAATATAACAATTCCAACATAAGATTATTATCATCGTAATAGAATTTGGAGACAAGAAGTAAATAGTTTTAGTCTTACCTGCACTCCATCTCATCAAACAAACAGAATAAAGCATACGATCTTCTATATTCAGTATATAAGTAGGCATATATGGACTGATGTATTCGAAACGCCCAACGAAAACACGGCCGCTAAAACTTGAATATCTTAAGAAAGTATTTTATGTTCATGTGAAATATTAGATAAATTTTCAGGCAGAGTAGTTTTTCCAAAGAAAATATTTTGGCGACTCGGAAAAAATTAATCTTGAGACATGTATACTAAATTTTTTTATCACTTCAAGTGAGGAATTCTCACTGGATTTGCTGTAATCTTCATCCGCATTTGCTGTTATTAAGACACCTAGATATTCAAAATCTGTAACACTTTGGAAGGAGTACGTTTTCCTAGGTGTTTGAATTTTTAGATCACTTTCAGCTTATCCATCACTGAAATGCTCTAGGTTATAACATAAGAAATTTATACTACGGAATTATAATATTTTTACGACAACAATTGATGTGCATGTATTAACTATGTAATACACTTCTTAATTGTATAATTATTCATTTTAATACTTGTATGTTAAATATTATTAGCAATAATAATATAAAAAAATAATAATAAAAAGAAAGGTCAGCGATATCCTATTGTGTTTTAACGCATAATTATTTATTTTTTAAAATTTATTCTTTATCATATGGAGATCCATTTATTAAGTTTCAAAGTTTTTATTTTTTTATTTTTAATCTATACGTAAATTGTGTTTCTTGGGAACAGAAATGCAGGTGGAATGTAAAATGATCGCTTATTAGTACGTTGGCGTTAAAGAACTTATCCATGTATACATTTTAGGATAGCAACTTAATGGATGGGGGACAAACAGACAAAAAAAATTCCCGACGGTGATAAAATTTCCGACCGACACTTTATTTAATTGTCAGCGGTAGCGCTTATTTTTAAAACAATTATTAATTTATGTAATAAGTGTATTTAATGCCACATTCCAATTTTTTCTTTATTTTATAAATAAAATAGTTTTGATCGCTTTATCGTATTCTCAGAATAAATATGTTTTTATTGTTTTAACCAACTATATTAATATAAAGTATTTATTTCATAAAATTTTACCACGATAATGGTTAACAAACTATTAAAATTATAAAAACTGAGATATGATATCAACTGAGCGATGGATGTATATTTACACTTTCTTCCTAGTAGCTTTCTCAAATAGGTGTGATATTCCAAATTAGTAAGTTTCAGCATTTATGAAAAAGGCTTTTCAATTAATTTTTATCTGCACGGTTCAAAGTTGAATAATTTGAGCCATGTTTATAAACATTTTATGTGACGTTTGAAAAAACGAATGAAGTGTAGGGAATTTAGCATTACCTTTTATATCTAAACTTATGTCTTCACAAGTATATATGGTGATAGCTTGATTAAAAAGACTTTTCTATGCTGAGTTTGTCATATTAACAGGAGTGGAAAAGAAGACATGCAGGCAAATTGCCAGTTTAGGGGCTTAAAATACCCACCACTACTACAGATCAACCCATTGGACGACAGTATCGTTAAAAATTGTACCAATGACACCTGAAAAACATGGAAAAAGATTTGGCAAATCTGATACCCAAGATTATACGAAGATCTAAAAAATTTTTATGCATAGATTTGGTAAAAATCGAAAGTAGATTTATGTATGGTAGTAGAGGTGGATTTTTGGGGTGTTCTTATTTTTTCTAAAACTTCTTCAAAACCCAAAATTGGAACCAAAATTCAACCAAAAAAAAAAATTTTCTTATATAGAACCACTTTTCTTAGTTACGGTTAAGAAATAAAAGACTCTCTGGTGCCCCACTTCGATTCGTACAATTTTTATCTGATTCGTACTATATCTGACTTAACTGAAAAAACGAGATCTTGTTAAAGACTAACTTCTGGAACATACTGTAAAACGTTTATTACATATTTTATTATATTTTTATTTGAAAACTGTCCAAATAGATAATATTGATTGATAATGGAAAATAACGCATTTTATACGCATTCTTTCATGTAAGAGATAACTAACATTTGCTGTGTATGCAATTCTTAACTAAGTTACAAATTCTTTCAGAATCATGTTAAGAATAAATCCTTATTTCTTTCGAATTTTTTTTATTCATATTGAGACGTTTAGAGCGATTACTTTAATAAAAGATGATATATTTATACAGAGTGTAACGTAAAGACAGGAAGAAAATAAAGAGTACTAGAACTCATTAAAATACAAATATTTATTGTTTTAAAAATATAGTCTAGAATAAATTAGCGGAAAAAATCCGTTACAAAATTTTTATTTTGCTACCAGGCTCTATAATTCATTACCCATCAAGAAAAGTTAGTTTTTCATATTTTTTCAAAATCTTGCGTAACTATGTAATAGAGCAGCACGTTTAATGGACTTTTAATGAAAAAAAAATATATATTGGGTCTAAACCCGTATTTTCTTCACATGTAAGTTACAATTTTATGTCCTGCCATATTTTTATCTCAATTGTTTATGCCTAGAAAAAAGAGATCAAGTTTGATAATACCCTTTTTCCTCGTTATTTTTGGGCGCATATAGCTGTGAGTGAAAGACAATGTTTTAAATATATCTTTCTGTATTTGTGTATCACAATCCTGCTTCTGTGATTGGTATCCTTCGAATTTGTAAAAAAATAAATATATTCTATTACTACATGTTTGCTTTATTTGACCGTTTATTTGAATTGTGGTCGGTTTTTATAAATTTCAGTGGCAATGTAGCACAAATCATCTGTCAAATTAACTCCCATTAGAAGTCATATTTGGTTTTCGACTCAGGCATGGTATCTTTAGTCCCAAAGTCTTATTTTATACTATATCAAATGAATCCAATTTCAAGCCCACCTTTAAAAAAAATCTTATCCTTTCTAAAAAGAAATATTTACGCTTAAAACTTTAAAATGAAAAAAGAACGAGAGGTTTCGTAGTATACCCCTTTTTTATGTGCAAGATATTTTTCTGAAAATTTAAGGTATTAATTTTAGAAATCAAATGCTTGTTTGATTCTTTAAAGAGATAAATTTTATAGCAACTTTTAGTTTTTACTGTATGAATTAATTGTAATATTAGTTTATAAAAGACATACTTCTGATTTAGTAGTCCACCCAATACGTACGTACATTACGTTTGGTTTGATCAGGATATTTATTATAACATAACATAAAAATTTCATTGTACTTACTTTAAATTATCTCTGCTATCTTCAACAAAAAATACAAAATGACAATTATTATAATATTTTTGCATTTTTTAGTTTTCTGAGTAACCTAAAGATGATAATAGTCAATTTTTGGTGTCGTTTTTTTTGGTTTTATCTAGCCAGCAAACAAACAAAAACGATAACGTGCAATAAGGAACAAAGTTCCAATAAAATTTTCAAATTATGTTTTTTAAGCTTGAAATGTCAATAAATAAGTAAATTTCGAGCAAAATCTTTAATTGAAAACTACGTTCTTTGCACCTTTACTCTTGACTAAACATTCTTATTCATATTATAATTATAATCACATAATGCATTTATTGAACTTGAATGAATACCTACTCTCCCATATGTAGATTTATTTGTATAACGCATTCAATTCATATTATTATAATAAAAACTATCTTAATAATTATAATTTTATAATTATTTTTATATGTCTATTTATTAACAATTTTATTTATATACATATTCGCAATTATATAAATATATTATAGTTTTTTTTTTATTTGTTTGTTTGTGGAAGAAAATCATTATTCAGTTCTTTAATGATGTTTTTTTATATTGTCTTTTATTTATGATTCCGTAGCCAAATAACAATCGAAAACAGTTCAATCTGTAATCCACATTTTCTATTATCTAAAACAGTAAATGTTACCATATTTTATTTCATAAAGGTCGTCTATAAACCACGAACCGCTTTTAGGAGAAAAACACTGCAGTATGAGCTCTAGTACGGCTAACTCTACTTGAATTTGGAAATTTCATTCTTGTCCAGGTTATGTTACAGTAGGAGGCTGGGGAGGGGGGAGTTAGTCTTAATGTCTACATATTCTAACCTAGAAGAAGTTTGGGTGGAAAACAAAACTGAAAAGTGTTACGTAATTTATGAACAGTTTTGAGGAGAAAAGCTCCGTCAACATTTTAAAAATATGTTTCTTATCGCAGATAATCGTTCTAATTTGTTGCTGGTTAGGACGTAAAACCAAAAAAATGAAGAGAAAAAAAAAACACACCAAAAACCGACCATTTTCACCTAGATCTCCTAGGAAACTAAAACTTTTTCAAGCGATTCATCTTGAGTTGACCACCAAGTCAGATGTATGTCTTTTTTAAACTAATAATACAATACATACAGTAAAAAGTAAAAGTAGCTAAAATTAAATTCTTGAAAGAATAAAACAAGTATTTGACTTAAATACCTAAAATTTTCCGAAAAATATATTGTAAATAAAAAAGTAAGCGCTACATTTATACCGTACAAGAAAGACAACAGACCGCTAGTCTAGATTAAAATCTACGATCACTTCGCTAATAAGGTAGAAATACAAAATTTACCCCCTCCCTACCAAAGATCAATTTTATATGCTCTTTGAAATCCAAGTCAATTATTTTGAACAAAAAGAGAAGTGGTACATACTGTAATTATTACATTTCAGGAGGGCGTTTTTGGTTCAAAAACTCGAAGTTTGGAATTAACGAAGACTGTGAAGAGTAGACCAAATATATGGCTTACAGTATTTTTTCCTATTTAACAAAAATTTTACATCAACGTACGAAACCCTGGTTGTTTTATTAAACAATTCTTTTTATAATAATCCGTTATAATAAAATAAATTACTTTAAAAAATGAATTTATATTTATATCTATACAGTATTTTTTGCAACCCTCTTATTATGTATGTATGTGTAGCAATACTTCCGCATACCTAAAACGAAATGAAGATAGTTTCCTGTCTAGTGCTTTATTATCATATACTGCGCTATACTATAAATAAACCGCATATCCCGGTTTTTATATATCTTACCGGTAATAAATATATAATCTTTAATAATATTGTATCGAAACAGTATAAAACGTGTATTCTATAAAACCTCTAAAACATTGAAAGAAAGCACCCAAGGAATTGAAATTTTCCATTACCTCAGTTGTGCGTTTAATTCATTTTTCAATTAGATTTCTTCTATATTTTCTGTATTAACAACAAATAAGAATAATTACGCTTTGGTATTCAATTATTATCAAATTATCGCAATTCAAAAATAAGAGGTATCCAAGTGAAAATCCTCCTAAAAGTTAGTTGTAATACAATGCATAGGGAGAACCATTCTTCGAACGCATTTCAAATTTCTTCTAAAACCAATTACGATCTATGTCTTTGAGCATCGTAAAGAACGCCACATTTTATTGGGAAATCAAAAAAGAAACATTTGGCTATTTTTGATCTTTCCATTGCATAAACATGGGATCAATCAAAAACAGGTTAGGTTAGACTTACACTTATTTGGAGGCCCATTGCGTTGCCTTGTATTTTAAAACATAAGTTTCAGCTTTTAGAAAAGTAGTGCCGCATTAACAACTTTTGTGGCCCGTAGGTGGAATTTTGGTAGAGACCTACATAAGTAGAGCCTGGCTAAGTATGGTTGACAGTGCCACTTTTTTTATTAGTCTTTGTTATTTTACCCAGGGCTCTACAATGGAGCTTTGACCAAAAATTTTTGTATGTGTCAAAATAAAAACAGCTACATTTAGGCTGACTTTATAATAAATGCGGCAAAAGAGCAAAGCTTATCATTTTCTTAATGTCTATTTCCGTCACAATCAAAATCAAAATCATTTAAAAAGCTTTGTCTCAAGTTTTTTAGAACACCTATTTTCTACATTTTTCTAAGCTATAATTTGTGGTCCCCTATTATTTTAAGTACTTCATGGTAATAGATTCCTTTTATAACGCCAGTAGTAAAGCAGATTAGGTTCTTCTTATGATTAAGCATTTTTTGCCCAATTGAAATATCTCTGACCAAAACTTGAAAGTACAAAGTATTCATCTTGGCTATACTTTAAAACTTTTTGAACTTTATATTCTTTATTATAAGTTATTAATCCAAAAACAATCATGACTGGGTACTTTTAATTTGGAATGATTCAGTTGTGCTATTCAATGCAATTAAATAATTTTGTTAAGAGTGATAAA
Organism: Chrysoperla carnea; assembly: GCF_905475395.1. Lineage (NCBI taxonomy): Eukaryota > Metazoa > Arthropoda > Insecta > Neuroptera > Chrysopidae > Chrysoperla > Chrysoperla carnea. The sequence continues at coordinate 24,873,211 of NC_058341.1, forward strand.
ATCTTAAATATTTTAACTATGGAAATATGACACAAAACAAAAAAAAAGACTCAAATAAAAAGATTATTCTAAATACTTTAACTTTCTATTTAAGTCTTGTATAATATGATATGTTACTCCCTTTCTCTGATAAACAAACAAGCATGGCGCCAATTTATCATAATAATACAATTATTATTGCAAGTCAGTTTAAATAACACAATAAATGCAATTTAACTAACTACAACATAACTCGTAACAAAATTTATACGTTTTGTCCAAACTAGAATTTGTAATTTTAAATCATAAATTTAAAAAGAAAAAAAATCACAAAAATACCAACCCACTAACTACAAATATTTTCTAGTTATAGTGACATTCTTTTGATAAGTTTTTTTCTTATTTTTAAAATCACTACTTAAAATTATTGTTCTTTCTTTTAAAGTACCTTGGAGAATTTACTTAAACTTTTCGGAGTCCTAGTTTATGTTCGCCACTTCTTTGAATAGAAAATCACAAGAAAGACATTCCAAAGAATGGTTTTCATACCTTGTTAAATTTTGTCTCAGCTGTACATAAACCCATGTCACTCGGCCGGTAATACCTTTATTAGAATTATGTTTTATTTTAATGTTGATATTGGAGAACTGATTTTCCCTCCGTAAGGGATCACCGATTTTTTAGATTACAGTTCAATCGCTCTGTTCAGTTAAAAATCTCATACTCAAACCCATCCTACAAATAACCGATATTAATGAACCGATTTTAATTTTTTTGGTTTCATTGGAATTCATGTAATTGAAATGAGAGTGTTCTTAGCTATGTTTCAAGTGCGCGCTTAGGGTTACATACCCGAAAAAACTAAAAAATTTGCTCTTCAAAATCAATTCAGTTTGGTAAAGGCATGACATATAATTTTAACATATAAATAATTACTATGGAAATGAGTCAAATAAACCTGGCTCAATTTATTTCGAAAAGTGAAATGGTAAAATAAGTAGGTAATTCAAAACAATAATTCAAAAGAACAAAGTCAACTCAAATATTTCAATAACTAAAATATTTCCAAAAATTTGTCCCAAAAAAATGATAGCTCCTTTATATAGTATCCTTTTCATCTCATCTGATGTCCTTGACCATCACTTTGATATTGATATATAAGTTTAAAGTGTTTATCTGTGCGTCTGTGTGTTTCTCAGTGACATCGTAGTCCCTAAACGGTCAGACCGACTTGATTGAGAACATTTTATAGCAAAGTTTTCAAAAATCGATTTGCAAGAATTAAATTGCATTTGTCGGGGTTTTTTAAATTTTATAAATTTCACTTGTAGAGTGCTCTAAGTCAAAGATTAAACATGAACTTTCCAAGTCAGTATATTAAAAATGTACACATGGTATCTCATTGAATACCAAACCACACCTAAAGCGGCTTTCGATAGTATATAATTTTTTCAATAACTACCAATAATTATAATATTTATCAACATTACGTTTGATTATTATTTGCGAATTGTATATGTACGTACGAGTACGTACTCAAACAGCTTTATAATAATACATAGTAAATGATGATGTGTTAGTTCAGTATAAGAGGTCACCGATACTTCGAAAACTATAATCCGAATAATAAATATACTGTCAAAGAAAACATCCGTCCTGAATTTAGAAAAATTTAGTGAGAATTTTTATGTACATGATAATTCTATCATATAAAATAAAATTATTATGTAGAAATTAGAAAGTTTTTCGGTTTTATATTCGATAAACCGTTAAAGAGTTTGTCGTTATACCATTAAAAAAATTATTAATTTTAATTAATTGCACCGATCTTTGCGTTAGTTTGTGTGATTAACAAAAGTGATTTACTTTTTCAACTCTGCGAAATACTCTATGTGTAAAATACACGGTTTACAAAGAAATTAGTTTGATTTCGCAATTTGTGATACTCCTTTTGTAGTCAATGATTATTTAAAAATTTAGATTGAACGGAAAATTCCGCATTAAGAGAGAGAACTAACCACAGTTCGAATTATCTATTTAGCAAATGGAAAAATCGTTCACTTTATTCGAACTTCTTTAAAACTTCACTCTCGTGTGCATTTTAATGAACTTTTTGAGCAATGTTTTATTCATTTATGAAACTTTTCAATTTTTGAAAAAGACATTACGTACTTCCCCGATTTTTGCTGGTATACTGATTTATTGTAGCAACAATATTTTGAAAAAAAACAAAATTTGTTTCTTGTTTCTTGTCTTTTCAACATGGGGATAGTTCTCGAACAATTGTATTGGAATAATCTCATATTGAGTGACGCCGTTTCACACTGAGCTAATAAATAAATGATGTTACATATAGAACAACTTCATATACATATTATTACTAATTATTATGATTATAATAAGATTATCGGTAGTCGATTTCTCGACAGATATTATTATTATTGACTGCAGTATGCAGGTAGTTTAGTTAACAATAATAATATTAGCTACTTGGTAATTTCCTGATAGAAAATTACTACATTCCCCCAAAAACCAAAAATCAATAATTTTGTATTTTTAGTTTTGTAATTTTTTTTAATAGAAGAAAGTAACATTAAATGGAAATTAGATACTAAAGGAATGGAAATTACTATCATAAAGCGATGTTACTAACTTTGTAAAATACAATTTTACTAAAAATTATGATTAATAGTCTACAAAGATATTTAATATTGTTTCTAATGCAAAAAGTTAGAAATAGCTCATGTTTGCTAAGTTTTTTTTAATTAATCTCCGTTTCTTAGACCACGCCTATAACAGAAGCCACCCACATAATCATTTTGTTTGCTAAGTTACTCTACTAGAACGTTATTCTTTGTAAACAAACAAATATTTTTGTTCTAAATATTTTTCCGTAAAACAAATTAATTTGATCGCAATCAAATTAAAAATTCCGTTTATTTTTTTTTTTAAATCAGCTTTATATATTGCAAAACAAAGTCAAAATAATAATAATAATGGGGTTTAACCTCCGTTTCTCTGACATATACGCCTATAACAGAGGCCACCCACATCATTATTTGTGAATCTTTATTTATTTAATTACAAATTATATTTACAGTTACATTTTTGATGTGGGTGGAGTCGGTTACTACGTTCTTATCCAAGCGACGACAATGTGATCAATTCCGCAACCTAAGTCTAAGTAAACTAACGGTCTATAAAAAGTCAAAATGGTAACTCCAAATTATAAACAATGCGAGAAAACCTTAAAGTGGCCATATTCGACTGAGGCAACAATAATTTACTATATCGTTAACTTACTAATCTGATCTGTAAGGATCATATCCAACACGACTTATAATAAATATATTGATACGACAGGATAATTCATTTAATTTAATCAGTGGACACAAATCACTGTTTTATGGGATGATAAGCCATCTAAATTATTACTTACATACTAAAATTATCACTAGTTGCACTTGTTAATACGTATATGTAAAAACCGACGATTGCATATTGTAGACCTAATTGAGTATACAGAGTTTCGTATTTCGATTATAATCACAATGACGAAAAGGGGAAAAGAGGCGATATACCTTAGAATTATTTCAACTATTTGTGCGCCCTGGAATATATATAGCAGGTTATTTTAGAAAAACAGCCTTGCAAAGCAAAATAATAAAATTAAACTTGTCAGATTATATAGCAAAAAATTTGATAATGAAACGTTTGAATAAGGCGTACTTATTTTAAAACTAATAAAAGAAGGTCTCCATGGTCCATGGAAAACTCTTCTGTTTTTCCCACCATACTATATAGTGGTTGTTTCAAAAGTGATGACCACTATATTAGGTGTTCCTTCCCTAGCTAAAATAAGCAAAAAAGTCATTTAAACATAGGCCCGAAAATAATATGTTACTGAGATATTGATACAAAATAATTCTTCAAAGAAACGCCTGATTTGTTGAATGAAGCATTCTACACTTCGAATATATGCTTCTTTGAAACTCACCATATTACGGCCTATTTAATTTTTATAGAATACTAGCGGCCCCGACGGACGTTGTCCCGTAAAAACGTAACTCCAATTCATTACCTATACTACGTTTAGCCTGTCCGCTAAACCCCAATTTAACTCCTATTTATTGGAGTGGCCTGACTTTCGACCTTTGGCCTGACCTTTGATAGTAGAGCTCGCTGCGCTCGCATATGGCTCTAATAAATGCCTATTGACAATACCTGAATACTATTAAAAATACATAGTACACATAGTATACATAATGTGATATGATTTATATGCGCTCCCACCATTTAATGAAATTTCATTTTTTTGGTACGGAGCCCTCAAAAACAGTTGTAGTGGACCGAATGGTAAATCTAAACCATTCTCCAATCCCCTTGAACTCACACAAAAAATTTCATCGAAATCGGTCCAGCCGTCTAGGAGGAGTTCAGTCACATACAGACACACACAAGAAATATATATATTAAGATTATAAAGGTTGGTAAAATTGTAAACGAATGGTAAATAAAAAGTGCTTTCTCTGTTCCCGTTTGTAAAATGTTTATGTGAAAGTTTGTATGTTTGTTAGTTAAATCTTCAAAATCAGCCAAAGTAAAAAGAGGAACTTTGGTTGCTCACGATTTTTGTATGAAAAAAACTGTTTTCTTCTACAAAATTAACGGAGTAGGCTTGAAATTTAAGTATTTTGAATTCTCTTAGGAGAATTTTAACAAATATTAAAATATAACAAGTTTTTAAATTCAATTCACAAAAAAAGTTCTAACTTGGCAAGGCTATGAATCAGTCAAAAACACCTATACCTGTTGTACTCTTGCCATTTATGACGATAGATTTATTAGTGCTCAGAAGTAATATAATGTGGGAATTTTGTGATAACTTTATTAAATTACGAGAAATAAATTGAAGAAATATAATTAGAAAAATGATTTCATTATCCATTAAGAATAAAAAATGGCATTCATTATTTTTTAATGAATATAACAATTTATATACATTAATTTTCCGGAAAGTCTCTTCTTTTGATAAAATATTACTTTAGTCCAAGTGTCTGATTAAGTGCATTTCATAAAACTTTCCAACCAATCATAATAGGCTTTTATTGTGAACGAAAGCAATATGTATTTACAGTTGCGTTATAGTTCGAAAGAATTTTTTTCAAAAAGAAATAATTTTTTCTTGTGAGTACCATCAAACTCAGTTTTGTTACACCGACAACATTTCTTCTCAAGATTTATCTTCATTGGCGATTTATTTTTTAGAATAGGGGAAGTTGTAGATTCTAGGGAACAATATCATAGAATGTATATGATTATCATTGAAAATCCTACACGTTTCTTTTACAGGCATTCACCACTTTAAGAGTTCAGCAATTGCTTCAACTGATATTTTCAAAAAATAAACTTCTTTTTAATAGCACTTATAGCCATTTATATGTCACTTACCTATAATTGGTAGTTGCCAGATTCCAAGTGTATCGCGTATTTGAAACTTTACCTCCTTAAAAATTTTAGTTTATTTGAAAACAAAACTACATTGACAACCAGTTTTCAGCCTACCTACATTCTCACATAATACCCTCATTTCAGTCCAAATGCTGTCCAGTTAATATAAATATATTTTGATGAACACAGAATGATTCTTGGTACATTTGACTATAGGTACTATATCTTACCCTATTATTATGCATTGAACCATGTTAATATCAATTTTCTAACTAAACTATTTTATTTTTTTTAAATTAATCGTAGTAGTAAATAATAATTTTATGCGTATGTAGACACCATAAATATAACTTAACCAGCATAATGGTCCACGAATATAAAATATATTGCTTATAAGCGATTCATAAAGTTCCCACACCTTGCGCTGACATAATGAAAACTACCCAACATATTATTTCTCTTTACACATAAAATAGTTTTATATTATATAGAGGTGATTTGGAACTTGACACATTGTTTTAAAAGCAATTTAGATTGATACATTCATGCATCCTCAAAAAATTCACATATAAAAAAAAACAATTTAAAACACGCATACATGTTTTTTGTTAAAGAGATATGCAAGAATTGGGTAATACTAGGGATTTCAATAAAACTTTATAAATACATTTTTTGATTAACAAAAATTTCCAAAAATCACAAAAAAATTTCTTGGTCACCGGGCTTTCTATTTTTATCGTTCAAATTTTTATCGTTCAAAGTTGGCTGAAAAAATGATGAATCATATAGGTTATCCTTTTCAATTGAATATTTCTATATCAAAAAATCTAGAAAGTGTGATAAAAAACCATCTAAGATATTTAGACAATCTTATATATATATATATATATATATATATATATATATATATATATATATATATATATATATAAACAAAATTTGAATTTAGTTATGAGTTCATCGAAGATACATCATTTGATAAACAGAGACGACTATAGTTAGAGTATTGACGATGGAAAAGCGATATCTATATTATCAAATTTATAAGCATCACTTGTACACAATAATTTATATATTTTTATAGTTGCGTGTTTGCCTAAAATAACTCATTACTTCACTACAAACCGTACCGTGAAATACCGTGTAATAAACCAAAACTTTTTTACAATACTGCAGGTTTACAATCACCCTTTCAGAAGAAGTAAAAATATTGTTTCATGGCACAAAAGGTGTAAAGAGGGTTTTTACGAGACGTCATAGAAGTGAGATTTGCAGTTTTGCTGAGTTTTTATCGCACTATGAATTGAATTATTTAGTATGATGTCTAATTTCAGTGGCCGCCGCTTTCATCAATGTTTCTTACACCTTATATGCTTCTTTCTTGTGAGGCCACATGAGAACCCTTGTATACATTGAAACGAGGCAGATACAAATCTACAAAATTTTCTATGTTTCTCCGAAGAATACCATTTCCAGTCACACATTTATTATCTCACAATCCGCCTCGAATATTGACCGTTTGTTCTAGTACATGCATCTAGTATCTTACATTTCGTTTCTAAGACCATCCGTTGCTAAACAGCTACAAGGAATAAATTCGTTTGCAACCAGCCTGTATATAATACATATTATATTCGTTCGTTATTTACTATTTAGTAAATATGTTGCAAATTGGTTTTACATCATATACGCATTAGCGAAACGAGCAAACTTTGCAAAACTATCTTGTTTAGAAAACATTATATGTATGTACCTGTTGTTGGTTGTTCTGTTCTTTACTTCTTGTTGTTGTTGTTGTTCTTGTTTTTGTAGCCGTTCGTTTGATGATGGTTTAACCGTATTATATATCTTAAGCTACGTTCACAGCTAAATACATTGTTGAGGGATTAAATCTAGCCGCATGTTCATGGTTAAACGATAAATACCAAAAACAAACAAAGCCCAGACACGATTTTTCCTACTAAAAAGATCCTATGAGAACCCTACTCTTATCTTTCAGTAAAATTCACTCTTTTGAAGCCTCCACAAACGACGTGGTTAAATTTTAATGTCTTTGGAACCCTCTGTGCTTCCTACAGCTTACCACAGCCTTTACTGTGATCTCCCGTCGTATTGAACGTAGTGTTTTTTTTATTATCAAGGTATGAACACATTTTTATTTTTTAAAACGGACACTACGGACTTGTAAGAATATAGCGTTCATAAAAATAAAAGCCCCAATGTTTGAAATTAAATTTCCATATACGTATATACCGCAACTTTAACTGCAAATTATTTTCATATTGTGCCAAAAACTACATATCAAGAAAATTAATGAACTTGACTTCATAGCCACATTCTCCTCGCGTAGCCCGTCGCAGCTTTTGAATTGATCCTCTTTTCCTCTTAATCGGGCCACGTGGTTTATGGATGCTCCCTAAGAGAAAGAAAGAATTCAAGCAGTGTATAGCCGCAGAATTTTTTTGAGAGTACTTGTATGCAATTGGTCAAGATATACGTGTGAACGTAGCTTTATAAATACGATTGCGCCTATGCTTATTAACTTTATATGTATCTTTCGATCGAACTTAATATTACAATTTACACGCAATCTAATATTTGTGTTGAAGTTATTACAAATTTAATTTAAAACTAATAATAATATTAATAATTTATATCAATTAATTTATAATTTAAATAAATTATTATAATTATAAATATAATTTTTGTATTTTAAATTAAATTAAGTTTCATATTAATTCAAGTGACGATAATTCAAACATATTTTACATTTACAATTTAAGTCATTTATTTCAACGCAATCTTTTTGTACAAATGTGCTAAATTTTCGGTTGAAACCACAAATATCTTTGCTCAGGCGACAGTTTTCTTCTGGATAACGATGATCTCAGAAAACCACACACTTACTTCAGCGACTTTTTTCTTTGCTCAAATAAAAATGAGAACATGATTATAGTGTTAAAAAAACTATTCCCATATTACTTACTGAATTGAAAATATATGCGCGTGATTTATAATTATCTTAGAATGAATTAAGAAACTGATTTGAGATTTATGTCAGTTATCGAATACGATAATGAGAGAAACTAAAAACTCCAAAAAACCTGACGAGTGTTTGCACAAAGTTAACAAATCTTTGGTACACACATTCAGTTTGACTTGTTCATTTCACACTTGTGCAGGTTTGTATGATTCACATTCAATCAGTTCTCTAGTGAATCGTACAGTTAAAATGATTTTCCTACAAACGTTCATGAAACATTGTTCATTGCCAACTTTATTAACAAATAATTCAAGTATTGTATTTCTTCAGATAGGCAACTTGTACGACTCATATGAAATGATATTGCAATGTATATGAAGTATATTGCAATGTATATGTTGAATAAATGTTGGTAAAAATTTGATGTGATTCAGATATAGGTATCCCTAATAGGTCTGTAGAACGCTCTGCCAGATATTGTATTGCTCAAAATAATTCGATTTAGCTAAACTTGGTTTCTTGCTTCGTTTGGGAGTTAAACGGTCCTAAATTTGAAGTTTTAAAATACTTTTTTGTAACTTAAGTCCAATCGTTGTTTCAGATTGATAGAGTACTATAGTATGTCCATACAATGCTTAAAATTCTTTTATTTTCAATACTTAACTTAATCGACTCAAATCTGGGTGTATTTCTGAATTATGAGATAAAAGATCTTGAATTAAGGACTTTATGTTTAATTATAGTATGATTTCAAACAGTGTCCCTACTCTACAAAACAAATTTCATTTTCAAACGTAGTAAATAATATGCTTTTTGTTTGTTATAGCTTTCGATTTTGGCATTTTGGTGAATGGCGAGAAATTTTAATTGATGATCGATTGCCAACATATCGTGGACGATTAGTTCATTTACATTGTACGAGTTCCACGGAATTTTGGGCTGCATTATTAGAGAAAGCTTATGCCAAGTAAGTAGTTAGAAAAAGTTATTTATTAGTTTTTAAAAAAAATTTCATGTTGTTAAATGAATTTAAATGAATGTTTTTAAAACAAATCAATTGCAATGGATGGATTTCAGCCTGAAGACCTTCCACATGGGAAGCGGGCACCTTAATCACAAGACCACGGCCTCATTTAGAATACTATTAATCTTAAAGATAATATGTGTCGGTCATTTTTTTATCATTAGTTAAAAATATAAATTATTTTCAGATTATATGGAAATTATGAAAATTTAAGTAATGGTTCAACTACTAGAGCACTACAAGACTTAACTGGTGGTATTGTACAAAGTTTTGGTTTAAGTCATCAAGATAGATATTTAACGTTTCAAGTATTGAATAGTGCTGTACCTCGATCTAGTCTTTTAATCGCTACTATTACACCGGTAAGTCTAAGAAATTTTAAAAGCTCCTGATTTACTGACTAACCCAACCTCCAACAATTTTTGTTTCACACTTTTCTGTAGAACCAACAAGCATTTCTCGTTATAGATTATTTTTTTTTTAGAATTTAAAATTTTACAATAATTTGGTAATTAAAAAAAATAAGATTTCCATTTATTTCAAAAGCTTTTTACTCGTATTACATTGAAATGAGTGGCGGCCTTTTAGCCGATATTACGAAGTTATATTATTTATTATATTTCCAATGTGTTACCTCTATAATAGCTCTTTAAAATAAGCTTTATAGATCAAGTCACGACATCCAGTAAATCGCTTCAATATTCAACCGAATACTATTTAGTCAAACAAATATGTAATACAGAAAAACATCAGTACATAATTCAGTTACCACAACCAAAAAATGACATCACTTCCTTATAAAACAATATAATTTATTGACCTTACCATAGACCATTAATAAATAAAATAAATACGTGCCTGTTATAAAATATTTTTTGATAAAGATTTTTGAAATACTCACGACAATAACGAAGAAGCAATACACATTGAATTTATTATTATTATTATTATAAATAATACAATAAATACTTGCTGTATTTATATGTAATATTACAAGAGAGCAGAACGTTCGTCTAGTCTGCAAGACAATCTAGATCTATGTGACCCATGAACTTGTTGAAACAAAAGCTCAATACTTATATTCTTCATTCTTTTTTCTGCTATATATAACTAAGAAGCAACACCTACTTAGTGTGAGAACTAATTCCCCTACTTGTATTATAAATTCTTTTTAACTACTGCATTACATTTTACTATTACTAAATAGTATGCATTCATGACTACTATCTACAGTGTGTCACACACTCTCCTTTACATAAAATCTATGGTTTTGTTATTCAGGAACCCATCCCCAAGTAGAGCGATGTAGGATGATAAAAAACGTTGTTTTGGACACAAAACAGTTCGAAATAGTCATAAAAGAACCCTCGTTCAAAAGTTACTATGAGTTCGGTTTGCGTATAATTATTACTTCCAATATGAGCTACCACAAAATAATGAACTCAGCCTTCGTTAGAGACTAGCTTTAATAAATAAGCCACATTCTTTAATTGAGCAGAAGTTGCACGTATTTGAATTTGCAAAATATGACGAGCGCTTTTATCTATTGGTCACTATCATTTATTGATATTGGTCTATTGGTAATAAATAATTTTCAATTTCAAACTCTAAATCACTAACATCATTGTTAAAAGTACTGAAATAATATTATATTTGTCTTTTCATCATTTATCTTGAGAATAGACACAGATAAAGACGGGATCATGCTACCCTTAACAAAAAGAAAAAAGGATTGTGAACGAAAATTCAGTAATTCGGTCAATAAATTACGTAGGATATTCATAATATTCTATCGTAGGTATTAATGTCACAATAATAACATTTTACAAGTACATCGTAAATCAAAAATTGAAACGTGGCTATAAAATTGTTTCTTAACCCCAAATTGAATTTTATTACCTAATAAAAAAAAATATTGAAAATATGTTATTTCCTTTAAGATAATCGATATCTATTCCAATATTATAAATGTCAGTATGTGTTTTTTCTTTGTGTTTAAAATAAATGCAGAAAAAGTAAATACACTTAGAACCTTTGCAAATAACAAGCAATGGAACAAAACGTACGTTTGATGATATATGAACGTACAATTATAATGGAAGTATTTACCACATACGAAATACTGCACGCTTTTTAACAATGAATTTAAGATTATAGAAAACTTTTATTGTACGTTTCATAAGTGTTAATATAGCATATTTTTAACCCCTAGTCTAAAGAATGGAGTGTTATTAGTTTGACCGCTATGTATGTGTGTCTGTCTGTGGCATCGTAGCGCCTAAACGGATGAACCGATTTTGATTTTTTAGGTTTCGTTTGAGGGGTAATTTAATGGAGAGTGTTCTCAAATATGTTTCAAGTGCGAGTTTAGGGTTGCGTACCCGGAAAACTTGGTGGGTTTTTTTTTTTTTATTTTGTAAATTTCACTTGTGTTAGTTTATAAAACTATATATTGAATTTTGTTCCCGTGACGTCCACCATTGAAATTTTTATTTCCTATAGTATTTCTAGCTTTCATAACATCCAGCAGATGATATCTGTTATTAAAGTGATCATTTTTAATACGTCTGAAAAATTTTAAAAACTAATAAATCTCGTTAAAAGAATGATAATAGTTCATATCTTTGGTTAATTTGGAAAAATTTTCATCATATCTAATGGTGAATAATTTATGACTGTACGAAAATTCTGGCAAATTCTTCACTGATATTTCGAAGAATTGCGTGTATGCTGATTGTACTAAAATTAAAGAGGATATAGGAATTTGTTTCTCTCACTCGTTTAGGGTTAATTTCAATAAAATTTATAGGTCTGACTTTATGACCACACTCACCACATCTTGCTTTAAAATATATTACCAAACACACTGTACAAGTTGAAAGCTAATAACCATTATCATCCATTATTTTATATTCTATATGTACCTACATTATACATTTTATTTTATATATTGTTAAACATCAGTCTTTTTTTGATTCTATATCTATATTCTATATTGGTATCCTAATAGAAAATTATTTAATGCTAATAGCAAATATATTATGAGAATATTATTATGATTATTATGTTGGCTACATTGTTACACTATTGACTCTTTACAGGTTGTATTAGGTTTTTCAGTTTTAAATACTCGGCCCAGAATTTCGCCACAATAAAATATTATTGAAATAATTTCGGTTGAGTTGCTTACGATCAAGATCGGATTATTTTTCGCGGAGATACAAACAAATGATATTGCAACCTAATGTTGCAGTGTTATGATAGCTATTTTATTTATGACGTTTCGATTCGTACACTAAATATTCCTGACGCTTCCACCATTAAATCTTTTTTTCATCAAGCTTATTTACATCAGATAACTCCTTCTGATAACATTGAAGCCTACTTTTATTAAAAGCTAGAATATTTTACTGAAGTATCAAAATCTGAAAAGAAAACATTTTCTAATAAAATAGTAAATGTAAAAATCAATTTCATTGCTTTCTCTGTATTCTTGAACTTTTTTAAGTTTATCTCAAGTTTAGTTTTTCAAGTTTGTTTAAACATCTCTACAAAGTGAACAAAAACTATGTGAAATTCCCAAAGTTTATACAAATAACCATTAAAAAAATATAGGCAACGCAAAATCGAACAGCTATGAGACGCATATCAAATAATCTCTTCAAAACGAAATGGGAAAAATAAGACTCATTAAAGATCATAACAGTTTTCATAAAAGCAGCTTGATTCGTTCCGTGCGTCAGGAGAAACTTTGAAGTTGTGTTCTTTTTTCAAATCATCTTGAATATCCGATGGTTTTAACAGCACTTCGAGTTTTAGAGTACATGGCCGAAAATATTGTGTATTTTTAGCGATATGAAAAGTGTACACGGTAAGAAATGCATGGTGTTTACTACAATGCTGGCATGGTATACGGACAGATACATATAAGATAATGTCAGATATGATTTCCTCGTTTCATAAATATGCCTATTTTCATAGGATGCAATTGTTAGCTTAATATGCTCTGGATTTGAAATGTTTAAAATGACTAACGTGATGAGCAGTTCCTGTAGAGTCCTCTATCAAATGCCGTTCACTCTTTGTTGCATTACACAAAACACATACATATAGAATCTAGGGTAACATAAATAATATTACAGTATTGAATAGGGCATCCACCAAAAGTATTGAGGGTATCGCCAACCAATATGGGTCTGACGCCCATACTGCATTGTCCCGTCTGCCATAACTATTGCTAATGTTACTATTCCCTCAATAAAGTATACAATTTGCCGTTCACATCGATACTGATATAGTGATATCCACAAAAAATTTCTTACCATGTATATGTTCATTTCTAGAAATTACAGCCTGTATAAAATATATATTTTGCACTATGTAAAATCTATAGTTTTTAATCTTCTTCACTTTTGTTATTATATTACTGTTCGAGTCAACATCGTTGCGATTTTAATGTATTTGAAATAAATGGAGAAGAAAGAAGATTAAATACATATGTTTTGTATATTATAACGTATGTATATGAATGGGAATCGTATCCATGTATTTCAATAGCCACATCAAGCGCATTTTTTCTCTTCTTCAATATTCACTTTTTTAATTCTTTACTCAACACTCGTTATTCAATGAATTGAATATGTTGTTCAAAATAGATGCGTTTTGTGACAGGTTTGATGTTCATATTTAATATGATTAAAACCCATTCGCTAGCGATATCATATTTAGTTAGGTAAATGAGTTTAAGTCATTATGAATCGAATTTCAACCCAGAAGAAAAAGCTCCACCTAAAAGATCTATAGTTCCATATTTGAATCTTGTGTTTTGAGAAATTTCTTGAAGTTAAAGACCTTCCAAAATTACCTTATAAGCATCATCTTTACTACTAAAACCCTAAGCGCCGCAGTGACACTTAACATAGCCCAAATACAAATAAAATGTCCAGCCGAGAGAACTCGGTTCGAAGAAACTGAAAATATTCATCGGGTTGAAACGAATAAAAATATGGTCCTCCTAGCAGAAAAAGTCATATTGTCAGTACTGGCATTCAATCCTAAATCCTGAATTCTGTCTCCAATTGTGTGCAGCTTAAACTACAAAGTATGTAGACTAACTTCGGAGCTTCATTCTGTAATAATGAAATGTCTAATAAATCTTTTGGAATCAGTAGGAACAAGATTTTTCTACTCTAAACCTAAGTTAATTGGAAATTTGTATATCTCAGTGCACAGTTCAAAATTTTTAATCAATCTAGTCTAGAACTTCTTTAAAAATTAGTTATTAGTTTTGCCAGGCGGATGAAAGAGACTTGGGATTTTCATACCAAACGCAAATTACCGCCTCGCCTAGCAATTTTCACTTCCATAAGGGCTTGTGGTTTAATACTATTCTGCCTTATTGCATTACTAACATGTAATACTAAGTTTTAGTTTTAAGTTTTTTTTTTCTCTTATTGGTATCACCTGTGGTAGCTTTTTATAAAGTAAGAGGGAGGGGGTATATCCTTCTCCAGACAAAATTTGTGTTTATGTTAGGAACAATGATTAATTTGAATTGACCAAAGTATCGTAGCTGATGACTTCAAAATTATTAATAATATGATAAGCCTACAATACTCTTTGCATTTACCTTTATCAAATATACAATAATAATCTTGGTAACTTGGCTATGCACAAAGGTAAGCATTTCTAGTAACCAACCTAAACGTATTTCTAGTAACCAATTACTAATGAACTTTACTTCTAACTTGGAAGAAGATATTTTTGTTATTCTATAGAAGACTACACTCATGCATATGTATGCACGCCAAATGAAGAGAAATAATATAAAATCTTGCATAAATAAAAAATAAAATGCCTACTTAAACTATCAGCGCAAACACTTCTTAACGCACATAAACTTAAATGATTGTTGTATGTAACTAATTCATTGGCGCCAATTTTATGGAGGCGTTTAGTATATTTTATTATTTTTGCTTCTCTTCTTTTACAAAAAAAATTTGAATAAATAAACTATTGTAATTGAAACGGTGAAGAAAAGTTTTTTAATCCAATCTTCACTCGAAATTTGGGCGCATTACATTCAAAATAATTTTATATCACTTATTGATCTTAGTTTAATAGTACCCCATGTCAATTATATGAAAAATTTTTGGGGTAATTATATTGTTTCTTAAACAGAAAGAGGTACAAGAAAATTTATTATGAGCAAAGGCTTGTTATTACAATTTATCATATTATCATGATTTGTGAAATATAAAATTTACTAGATATTTACAGTTTTACCGAAAATTTGAAGTATTGCAAAAATGTTTTGATCTTTCAGCGTCAATTACAACTAAATTAAAAAGTACAAAAAAACTTCGGTCAGATTTCACATAATATTACATAATTTAACAACAAAACCATAAGAAGTACTCACAGCAAAAAATGCTTCAAAAAAGATATGGGCTGTATGCGAAATCCTTTGCTTCTCCTTAATTGCTACTCCTCGAAAAAATGCCACACTTTCTTGTACAGATTACCGAATTCTAGCCAGAGTTTTCTTAGATAACTTTTTAACATGCATGAATTTTATAGGTATTTATTCTACAAATTTTGACAAGGGTTTATAAATTGTTCAATGTTGCTGTTTTCTAAAAGATAAAAGGGTATCTCCTTTCGAAGAACTTCTAAAGGGCAGAAGTAGCTGTCATTACAGGGCACTGACTAGGACCTCTGCACAATATTAAGCACGAAGAGGCAAAAACTTTTTTAGTTATGGGAAACCCATCGGTTAAAATATCATAATGGGTGTGACGCGTTAGTCTCGGATAGCCACCTCAACCTAACTCAGCCTAATTAAGAACTAAAAATAAATAATCAGCTGGAATTATTTAATTAAATATATCTAATAAACTGTTGTAGAATTATTTGTAGCTTTTTTATTACGTTCTACCTACCTTCAAGTTTTACGACAAGAGTTATAGATAAAAATTATGTACGTATTTAAATTAATAACGATCTTAAATATCTAAGTTGTTTTGTGTTGAACCATAATCAACATGAAAATCTTAAGATTGTTGTAAATTTGACATTAAAACTAATGTTGCATGACTAAACATCGTTCGTTATGCGAACGTGGAAGACTAATATTTTGTTTAGACATATTTTATACTTCTGTGTAAAATTTTAATATGTGATATTGTATTTAGAGAACTTTAAAGCTTAAATCATTCTATTTTGAAACAGACCGAATTCTTAAAAATAAAATATTCGAAAAGAAACTTTATTTCCCTCTAGGTTCCCTTCCGAATTACTTAAACGAGCGCTCGCCTTTTAACATCGATCTGCATAGTAAAGAAAAAAATTTCTTGCAACTAGTAATTTTTTTACTGTAACTTTCAACTAGTACTTTTTTTACGGTGTGAAATTTAATGGTCATATGATTATTTCTCAACAAAATTATTTTTATGTTCCAGGAAAAAGATAATAAACGTCAACTTAGATTACGAAATGGTTTGTTAACACAACACGCGTATAGCGTAACGGGCTTAGCACGAGTACGCGGTGGTGTTGGTACATTAAACACACCCGGTGGTTCAAATGGTGGAGTGGGTCCTTGTGAAACACCATTGGTACGATTAAGAAATCCATGGGGACGTGGTGAATGGACTGGTGCATGGAGTGAAAGATCATGGGAATGGGATGGTTTATCACAACGTGATAAAGATTTACTCAGTGTGCGTGTAACGAATGATGGAGAATTTTGGTAAGAATTTTTGCTCTTCAATTTTGAGTCAATTATCGAATAATTCTTATAATTGTTTTTAGGATGTCTTTTGAGGATTTTGCGAGACATTTTACACAATTAGACTTAGTGCATGTAGGTCCAGACGACTGGATGTCAGAGCCAGCACTACACTCCAAACAACCGTGGCGGGCTGTACTTGCAAGACGTAGATGGCGTGCCGGATATAATGCAGGTGGTGGGCCTCAATATACTGGTATGCAAATTTTTTTTTATATATTAGACTTAGAAATTTTGAAGCTTCAGACTTGTGTGAAGAGTTGTTGAACTGTTTCGAAAGTATTTGGACAGTTTTTGGACAAAAAAAAAAGTTAATAATCTAACTTAATATTTTTTTTGTGTTCATTGTTTAAATATTATATTTTAAATAGCGTGAAAAATTTATTCTGTGCATAGGAAATGTTTCTTAATCATAGCAAATTTTTTCTAATTAGTGAAGTTCTATTTAGAATAATGAAAAACTTTAAACTATAATTTTGATCATTATAAAAAAATTGAACTTGGCAATGATCGAATCCATTAGTTCAACGACATAAAAAAGGTTCGATTATGAATCTATTTAAAACCTTTTTCAAGTTAGTCGCACCTTATCAAGACCTACAACGTTATACATCAAATATCTTTAATGGAGTATGTTGCATAAAAAATAATAACTAAATAAAAATTTTGTGCAACTTATGAGTAATCTCAAAATATAAAATTTCTAATCAATAAACAACTATTCAAAATGTTTTTTCGCACGATTTAAATCGATATCTAAAACTTATTTATATACTGATGTAAATATAAATTCAATAAAATAAGTCGAGCCAAATTTTAAAATTTTTACAAACTCCGGCATAAAACAGTAAACTTGTAGCCATATGAAAATATAATTCTGGTGGAAGCGTAGGTAACAACAATTTTACTGCAAGATAGATCTGTTTAATAATCTCATATATGCTCCCTATTATTTGGAGATCGCTTAAGAGATCCCTTAAGATCCCTTACCCTTTTTTATTCCTTGAATTCACACTGTGATACACGGTTTGGCCATGTTTTTCATGGGGTCGAGTAATTACGTTTTTGGGAGTTTTATTGCCTTTGCGTTCACTCGTGATTCACGAGTTAAATATATCGTACACGTGCAGGTACGTTCAGGTCTCCAGAAAACATTTAGTGTTTCAAAAGAGCTACGTTGGAAAAAGAAGTTTGAGAATCGCTTTCATATAAAAACAATAAATACTTTTAGTTACAATTTTCATTTTTAATTTTACAAAAATTATTACAATTATGTACTTATTATTTAATTTTATATGGGTAATGGGTTGTTAAATTAGTTTATTACCATTCGAGCAACAATTTATATCAGACTGAAATTAATTACCAATTTTTTTTTTTATATAACATTTAGTCACTGAAATAATGCATTTAAACGAAAACTCAAAGGAAAAATACATAAACAAACGCATGTACACTATTATGAAAATCACTTTGGCAATTTTTTTCAAACAAAATTTAATGGTACACGCGTTAGTAGACTCAATTCACAAAAATGAACATTCCGTAGCAAACGGGTCAGAATTTTTAAAATTTATTTGGCAAAGTCTACTTTCCACAAACGTAAGACATGTTTATTGTTCAAGGAAAAATAAATTTTAGAAATTACATACAAATAACAATAGAGTTGCATAAAGTAACATAAAAAAAGATTCTGAATTCTGAAAGTGAAAAGAATAGTTTATATTATTTCAATAAATCAATCAGAAATATTATATCACTGATGATGAAAATGACGCAAGCATGTCAGTTTATTCGACGTATTGAAAAGAGGTTTGCAGAAGAATAAATGATGCGCCAAGTCTTGCAATTAAAGGAGTGCATGGATTCTTGCAAAACCATGGAATTAATGCTGTCATTTGTACAAGTCTTAACAAGAGTCTAAATGACTAAATATCTTACCAGGGTTCTGTCAACTCGACTTATTACGACGAGACTTCCTCCGCCGACTGTGCCGAGCGGACTAAACCACATTCTAGATGCAAGATTAATGGTATTCTTTATCTCTTTCGTGGGTACAATTGAATACTGTACGACAACGTCGATCCTCGCCGATCCAACAGAATCCTAATATTTTAAAGGTTTCTAGGGCGCAAAACCCTACGTACAAATTCTGAGACGGGATTTTTTTTAAATATATTTTTAGAAAAATAAGATGATAATATGTCTCTCAGGCAAGGAAAAATAATAAACTTTACTATTTTGGTTTATTTTTGAGGCCTTTTGTTAAGTCAAGAAAATGACTTGACTTCGTATTACATTTTTCTTGATATTTTAACTGAGCTACCGAAAATTTCTTAGTTTGTAAAATTTACCTCCACTCTCAATTGCGATATTTCAAAATATTTATTGTTGGTAATTACACTTAAAACAATTATTAAAAATTTTATTACGAAATATCGTTAAAAATTTAACGTCACTTTTTTTTTATCAATAATTGTTCCATTAGGTATTTAAATTAGAATTGCCGATTATTTTAATCCAAACTTAAATCAGATCTTATAATGAAAACATTGAATTTTTGTTGAGTTGAATTATTTTAAACAATATAAGACATTATGTGTGAATTAAAATTTGTTTTTCTTGTGTCATTAATCGTAAGTTTATTAAATTATTTATTTATTTTCAAAGTTGTCTATTTGTTAGCTAACGTCTAAATGATTTCAAAAAATAGCACGAAATAATTACCATTGTTTCAAAAACGGAATAAATAACGTGATCCTTACACAAACTGACAGTAAAATTTCCTTTTACGTAAAATACTAATTTTGATTTCTTCGAAATAATTTATTAGCCTATTTATCAGTTGCCATTTAGAATTATTAGAGTTGGATAAAATAGAATTGATTCTTTGAATATGTCTGTAGTCATTTGATTTTTATTAATTTCATTTAATTTTTCTACAAATGAAGTCTACTTTCTTTTACATTGTTTTTTAATAATTTCGAAATTATCTTTTATCAAAGAGGGTCTTAAAATAATTTTTGCATTTGAAGTTCTTTTCTATATCGCGAATGTTTTGCGATCACAAACTCAAAGTAATTTTTTTACCAATCTAGGGGTTGGGCAATTTTGTTTCATTATTAGAATAATTTCAACTATTATTCCTGCAAATTTGATTTGTTTTGTATTCAAATAAGTTTAAAAAAAAATTTCATTTGTTTCCATTTTTATAAATTTATGAGTGTTCACCCCTGCTCTTCGGCCATACCAAGCATTCCTTTGTTGGGATAATATAAATTTAAACAAAGAATTATTGCAATTATTTACATGTTACGGTGCAAATAGCCATTTTGTAGTGAATTACTTAATGTTCACATTATTAATACTTTTTTCAGAATTATATAATCCCTAGTCAAACGTTATGCCGAAATACGTTAACAACTGTTCATAGCGACTTCGACAGAAGTTATAATAAAAATAATCCAAGCTCTTATGAATATTTTACGGACCGCATACCCCAAACATTTCGAATTTCACCAAACCAGTGGCCTTCATATAGGAGTTCATTACCTCAACATTTGAACTCTTATAAACAAGAGGCACCTAAAGTAAAAGAATATAACTTAATATCACCATCAACACCAGTGGAACGACTTCAATATTCAATGCCTCAACTATTTAAAACTAATGAACCGCCTTACTTGGGCCGAAGAAAATTTTATACGTCACCAACGCAACAAAAATGGATTGTGGATCCACGTCGTCTTTGGGATCCTGAAAGCTTTGAATTATATACGAAAAATCGCACTAATGCCAATAGCGAATATGATAGTGCTCGCTACCAAGACCAAGACCAGGCTTGGAGCCCTAACAATTCTGAAAAAAATACGGAATTCGATAAGGATGATTTGAAAAACGTATTACCAAAGACGGACATGTTACCATCATCAAATATTCCCCTACAACGTGAACTTAGAGGTCCATCACTCCAACTTGGGGATCCAACAAACTTTGATTTCGATAACGTAAATCTATCTAAAACAAATCAAGAATATGGTAGCACCAATCAACAACATCATTGGAATCCCTATAAATATGAAACCAATCCTCAAATCAACAGTAATAACAAGATGAATCAACATCGCGAATCTGAGTTCTCATTCAGATCACTTAACAATGATCAGTTGTTCAGCCATAATGAAGTATCTCAAAATACAAATATTCATCAACCTAAACTTTGGAACCAAAATTTAGGGATTAATCGACAAACGAATGACCAAATTAGTACTATTAATTATAATGAAATATCCCAAAGTAAGAATTTAGATTTTCCAACAAAGATTGATGAGCAGAGACGATCTTCGAATTTTGGATTCGATAATCAAAACAATCAATTTCGTACCAATAATAACAACATCACGTCACAAAATATTAATCCTGAATCATTATGGCAAAATATAGAACCATCATCAAAAATTGAACCCGAAAAACCTTTCAGTTTGAATATAAATCAGCCAACCTTCCAAAATAATAGAAATAATCCAGATTCATTATGGAAAAATATAGAGTCTGTCTCAAAAATTGAATCTGAAAGACCTTATAGTTTGAATATCGATCCACCATTCTTCCAGAAGAATAGAAATAATCCAAAATTATTATTGCAAAATATAGAACCAACGCCAAAAATTGAAACTAAAAAATCTTTTAACCAGCCAAACTTCCAAAATAATAGAAATTATCCATATTCATTAGTGGAACCTACAGAGCCTATGCAAAAAATTGGAAAAGAAAAACTTTTCAATTTGAATATTGATCTGGGAAATCGTAATAATTATCAACTTCCCACTTTATTAAATCCAAATCAAAAAGTTCACAAATATACTGAAGCAAATCCTGTGGATGTTTTAGTAACACAATTAATGGCGGCATACATTTTACGAGAAAACTTAATCGAAATATTTGGATACATTCTATATAGACCAGAATCAAATTTCACTGATAATATGTATGGATCTTTAACAATAATATTTGAGAAAATCAGATCAAAAACTTTGCATGTCTACCCAATATTACCACACATTTCAAAATTATTACTCATGCCACCAAATGAACAAATTCGATCAATTTTTACAATATTAGACGAAAACTGTCCCATATACATCCAAAGTTCACTTTTGTTTTGGATTGAAGTGATTAGTCATGGTTTAGTTGATTTCAACACAATTCTTCGCGAATCCAATTTAAGTGTTTTTCGTGGTATTCCCACAGATACAATACATTTGCTAGAGAAATTTAACAAGGATACGTCATTGAACTTTTATCAAACGATATATCAAAAATTACAACAGGAACAATTGAAATTAACACAACCACTTTTTACAACTTTGTTAATGAATGTACCCAGCGATGAAACCAATCCAAAATTTTTGGAAGCAATGGATTTTTTTATTGATTATCTAACTTATTCGAAATTACCGATTGAAACAATTACTCAATATATAAGTAATAGTAAAAAAAATAATCCTTACGTTTTAATTCCATCAGTTTTACACGCAATTAATGAAATTAGCACAACTCCACCTGCTATTAAAGCAACGATTACAACTCTGGTACAATGTTTGAAACCATCTACATCCGTTAGCAATGTACCTAACCATGTAAGTTTATCGCCATTCATAAATTCTCCAACGATTAAATTGGACCAAATTCTAAGTCCACTTACTTCAAATTTATATCCAGAACCAATTATTGAAGCGAAAGGTAAATTATTAAGCTCTGTCTCAAATGGTTCAATACGTTTAAATGATATTTTAAGTGGTTTTGGAAAATACTATTACACTTCTTTGGCTGACTTATTAATGGCAATTTTACATCGAATCAAAATACGTGCACCAAATTTATCGAAGGAAATTTTACAACCAGTCGATGAACTTTTAGACTATATTACTACCGGAAAGTATAAACAAAAGAACAATTATACTATCCCAACACAAGCGAAATTTTCGCCACAGAACTATGATACAAATCTTCCAAGTCCATTCAAAGAAATATTCGCATCGCTTAAAACTGGCGAATATGGTGGTTTAGAACGAATATTACAAAAAGATGGTTTGCCACAATGCATTAAGTACATTGTAGAAGATATGTTAAGCGATCCGTCGAAATTAACTAATTCGCAAATTGAGAATTTACAACGCATATTATATAATATGGAGAATCATAGAAATATTATTACGGATGAAGGCATATATTTTAAGGACAGTCGATTTACGACATCTACCACGTCGATTACACCCCCAGAAATTACCGAAGAAGAAGGAAATAACAGTTTAAACGATTTTAATTCTAATATAAAATATATAAATGTACGAAATTTAACGACGGATAAATTACGAATATTAGGTATAAAAGATTTGTTAAATCTGGAAGATATTCTACCAATACCTGATCCAAAAGTTTTAAATCAGTTAATTAATCGTAAGACAAAGAACGTATTTGATGGTTTATTTGAAAATATACCAAATGTACAAAATAAAACATATATTAATCGTTTAAAAGAAATTCTGGAAAATGAGAATGTTTTTAAAATCTTTAATCAAGTTTTTCGAGTTGAAAATTACCCGACTAGAGGTATTTTTTTAAATGCTGTACTATCAAAATTAATTAATATTGCGCCTGATCCAGCAGTTCAAGAATATTTAGGTGATATTCAATCGATGGTACCATTTCTGGAATTTTATACAGATATATTAAGAAATGTACAAACTTCTGGAAGAAGATTTTTAAATACACGACGCATGAACTCAACCCCGAATGAAACGAGCGAAATAATAATTGAAGATTTATTAAATGTTTTGCCATTACCAGAAAATGATTTTGAACAATCCTGGTATACTACACTAAAAGCATTTTTACTCGAATTTGATCTAAATACATTTGTTTCAAATACAACTAAAACTCTTTCAAAACAAAATTCAAAGGATGTATTAAATTTAATTTTAAACAAAATTCAACAAATTTTAGCATATAATTCACAAATACGTGCCGCAGCTCAATATTACGCAAATAAATTAAATAATCAAACTTCAACAACCAAAATTGAACAATTATCAACTGAAAAAATTGATTATTTGCGACAATTTAATTTAACAAATATTTTATCATCGACATTTGATTTAAAAAATATGTCAGCAAATGCAACAGAACAATATGCAATTTTTGTTGATTATATGAGAAATAATGAGGATAAAATTCAATCATTTGATTGGTTATCTATACAAACACGTGGTCAATTTGTTCAAGAATTATTTAAATATTTATTGAATCAATCAAGTATACCAGAAAATGTGAAACAAGCGATGCAAACTTTATTAGAATCAATTAAATATACTGATTCAGGTGCATTGCCACCATAATAATAAAATATATTTCAATGTAAATAATTAATTATAATTTTTTTTATAAGTTTTGTATTTATATTAAATTTAATAAAATTTTATGCATAATTTCTGTTTTTTAAGTTTTTACCAAAAGTTAGATATATAAAGCTACATGATTTACAGACAGATAAGCATTGCCCAAATCACTGAAAAGTATATTTTAGGATTTGGAAGTGCGTTAAATTGTATCTTCGTAAAATGTATCGAAATAGTGTTACTACTATGTCTAATACTACTAAACCTTAAAAAAAAATATAATAACAGTTAAAAAAAACTAAAAAACACGCTTTTGTAACTAGCTGAACTAAAAGGTAGAAAGTACATTTCATCGTAAAAAACGTGGGGTTTTTTATTTATGTATCAAGAATTCAGTATAAAGATGGTGGGAGCGCAAATAAATGTATATATATTCAGATATGGAAATCGTTGATCCTGAACATCCTGATCAGGATAATCAAATAAACTTATTAAATCTTTGTATTGTTATTGTGTTATTGCATCGGTCCTTGATAAGTTTGCGGAATTTTGAGTTAATCCGACGTTTTGAAGGGGGTCAAAATAATATTCAATGATTCCGTTACATACTAACATACGTATGAAACTAAAGCGTGTTAGAAATAAAATAATAATAAACAAAGATAAGGAATAAACGGTCCAGTTTATAGTTTACAGGAAAATCTAATCGAAAATCGACTTATGATTTTGAGAATTAATTTTGGAAGATAAATTAGAAACGAGAATTTTGATACCTGAACATATAGACTACATTAATAGATTAAATTTCATTTTTATAATAAGTTAATATTTTGTGAATGCTGTTCCAAAAAGTTTGTTATTATTAAACTTCTTAAAATTACATTAAATTTAAAAAAAAAAGAAAAAGCATTAAATCGACGTTTTCAGCTTTATATCACGTATTACTGATATAAATTTTGTAATTAATACCGATTAAATTGCACGAGCGTTACAAAAACTTTGATGTATTTATAAATTAAAATACTTTTAAATATTTTTAGATAAAAATTATTAATTATGTATTTATACAAATATTTCAATGGAAGGGGAATTAAATGTGTGTCGCGAGAGTTTCTTTAACTCTCTCATTATTATAATCATTAGAATAAAGGACGTGTAAATATTATCGGCGAATCTTGAGGAATTATTCTTTGGGGATATTAATTTTATGTCAAAGAGTATTTATTCAAAAGAGAAGTTTCGAGGGATAGTGAACATTTCGATAGTCTCCCCTATTTTCCACAATTTACTTCTAATTCTTCTCTAATTCACAGTTAATTCGATTCTTTAGTATAAATGACTAGGGCTGAGAACCTATATGCTAAACCTTTCTAGAAAACTTTACTTTTACTGCATTCAAAATTCAGTAGTCAATGTGATTGGGAAATGTGTGGAATTAGGAAACTTTAGGCAAAATTAAACAATGAAAGAATTCTTTAAATTTGAATAATATCAAAGATTCCAATTTTAAAATTGAAACTTGTCACAAAAGTCCACTAAAAACCAACTTTTGTTTCGAACATTTTCTCTTAAATATTCAATATTTTCCCTACATTACAGAGATCCTCTTTCTTACTTTAAAACAAATTATTTTGTGTTTTTCAGAAACTACAGCTATGAATCCTCAATTTCATGTACAAATTCCACGATCAACCTCCAACAAATGCCATGTAGTTGTTTCAGTTACTCAACATTATGAAACCATTGGTGAATCACGTAAGAAAAAACCATTATTTGCAATTGGTTTTGCTGTTTATGAAATACCACATTCAATGTCACGACTTACACCTCAATTTGTATCAGAACAGGTAATTTATTTCTTTAATTTCCAAAAATACTATGTCAGGATAATTTTAATTATTTACATGAACATGGAGACATCGCAATTCTATTTACTACATTATTCCTTCCTTTTAAAATTTTCGAATACGAGGATAACTGCTATTTTTAAATAACTTTAATTTAAGGTATGCCAAAAACTATTTTGTTACAGAAACCGTTGGATGTTACAAACCATTCAGTTGCACGTGAAGTAGTCACATTTTTTACGTTACCACCTGGTGATTATATTGTTGTTCCACAAACAAACATTCCAAATTTGGATGGTAAATTTCTACTACGAATATTTACCGATGAGCAGAGTAATATTTGGTAAATATTATTTGATAGAAGGTAATCTATTTTAGAATGTGTCTCATATATCATATTATTTTAGGGAGGTTAATGAAGATAATATGGTAATTAGAAATATATCAGCTGAATTTTTAGAAGAAACTACAATGGTGCTAGTAAGTAACTAAGTAGGAAATATCATTCAAAGTGGAGCTAATCTAGAAAACCATAAATCATATCTTTACCCTTTAATCTTTGATTCATAAAATACGAAAATGAAATTTGTTTTATAATTTTGAGCACTATGAAGATAAAATCGCAGGAATCATAAATACTGGATTTTTAGCATAGATATCCAAACAAATCTGATTTCGTGGCACATTTAATTTCTTTTTACTTCAATCGAATTTCTAAAATGTTTTATATTCAACAATAAACATTACTTTTTAGGCTGATGGAAAATCATTATTAACAAAATTATCGACAAAATATCCAACTGAAGTTGATGCAACACAACTACATAAAATATTAAAATCACATTGGAAAACTTGTTTATTGGAAAAACCAAGTTTAGAACTATGTAAAAGTTTAATAATGTTACGTGATCACAATATTAGTGGACGATTATCGTTAGTAGATATACCTGTATTAATGCACATATTACAATTTTGGAGGGTAAGTATATTTCGATATAAATTCTAGTGACCATTGGATACAAAAAGTTTGTCTTCTAGATTTTATTTTAAGGGTTCCGTTGCCAAAATTTATTCGTAAATAAGTTATTTGCGCAAATGTTTCTATTTGTAAATAAACAATAAATTGTTAATTAAATGAAAAGTTTTCCATGTAAAAGTTTACTTTAAACAAGTGAAAACAAGCAATTGACTGAGTTAATTGTTGAAATACCATGTATAGGCAGTGTTGATTACTCTTTCACATTACACATACATACATGTCACACATATACCACTAGTTCGATTTACATCTAGGCATATAAATATCGCGAGTATGACAAAGTACATGCGTTAAGCAATGCATCTAAGTAAGAGATATTATAGATGTTTTATGAAATTGCGAAAAAAGACTTGTATTGTGGCTTCGATGTCTTTTCAGCTATACAACAGTTCTTCTATTGTGTGCCTGCATCGAGTGGGAGAGAACACATGTATATAATACTGCTCACTTAGATGCATTATATAAAAATTTCAGCTTGATATGTTTTTTCGTTTTTTAGTTATCGCGATGACAGATGGACAGACAACAGACAGACAGACCGAAAATGGACTAATTTAATGATTTTATGAACACAAACTTGGGACAAAACTTAGTATACCTTGGTATATTTCATATACATAAACTAAAGTATACTCAATGTCACAAAAAATGCTCGTTTTAAAACATTCTAAGTGTTACTATTATAACATAACATATGATGCGTACGCTTAGAATGTTTTAACTGTGGCACTTTTTCTGACAGTGAGTGTACATAAACAAAAAATCGAAAAAAATTTATTGGTTCTGATTTGAATGAAACGTAGTATATAAGGTAATTTTGACCCAAAAAAATCAAAAATCGTATTCATTTGATGATTGAAAGCATAGTTTTAGAAATATCACTCATTTTCTCATATTTTGGCTCGATATCTCCGAAACTAGTTTCCTAATCGTTATATAAATACGATTTTTGTAAATTATAGGTCAAAATTACCTTATAAACAGAGTTTTATCGAAATCGGAGCCAACATTTTTTTTTCGATTTTTTTGATTTTTGTAAAGGGGTACCCCTTAAAAAAATTCCAAAAAATCGAAAAAAATTTATGGTTTCTGATTTGGATAAAACTTAGTATATAAGGTAATTTTGACCCAAAAAATTCAAAAATCGTATTCATTTGATGATTGGAAGCATAGTTTTTGAAATATCACCCATTATCCCATATTTTGGCTCGATATCTCCGAAACTAGTTTCCTAATCGTTATATAAATACGATTTTTGTAAATTATGGGTCAAAATTACCTTATAAACAGAGTTTTATCGAAATCGGAGCCAACATTTTTTTTTCGATTTTTTGATTTTTGTAAAGGGGTACCCCTTAAAAAAATTCCAAAAAATCGAAAAAAATTTATGGTTTCTGATTTGGATAAAACTTAGTATATAAGGTAATTTTGACCCAAAAAATTCAAAAATCGTATTCATTTGATGATTGGAAGCATAGTTTTTGAAATATCACCCATTATCCCATATTTTGGCTCGATATCTCCGAAACTAGTTTCCTAATCGTTATATAAATACGATTTTTGTAAATTATGGGTCAAAATTACCTTATAAACAGAGTTTTATCGAAATCGGAGCCAACATTTTTTTTTCGATTTTTTGATTTTTGTAAAGGGGTACCCCTTAAAAAAATTCCAAAAAATCGAAAAAAATTTATGGTTTCTGATTTGGATAAAACTTAGTATATAAGGTAATTTTGACCCAAAAAATTCAAAAATCGTATTCATTTGATGATTGGAAGCATAGTTTTTGAAATATCACGCATTATCCCATATTTTGGCTCGATATCACCGAAACTAGTTTCCTAATCGTTATATAAATACGATTTTTGTAAATTATAGGTCAAAATTACCTTATAAACAGAGTTTTATCGAAATCGGAGCCAACATTTTTTTTTCGATTTTTTCGATTTTTGTAAAGGGGTACCCCTTAAAAAAATTCCAAAAAATCGAAAAAAATTTATGGTTTCTGATTTGGATAAAACTTAGTATATAAGGTAATTTTGACCCAAAAAATTCAAAAATCGTATTCATTTGATGATTGGAAGCATAGTTTTTGAAATATCACCCATTATCCCATATTTTGGCTCGATATCTCCGAAACTAGTTGCCTAACCGTTATATTAATACCATTTATGAATTTTTTGGGTCAAAATTATCTTATAAACAGAGTTTTATCAAAATCAGAGAAAAAAAAATTTTCTCGATTTTTTCGATTTTGTATAAAGGGGTACCCCTTAAAAAAATTCCAAAAAATCGAAAAAACCAATACTTGTAATTTTGGAATAATTAATAATTTTGAATGGAATATGCAAAGTAGAGCTCATTTACGAACTTGACCTCACTTTTTACGTCCTGAGTACGCTGTAAAAATTTCAGCTTGATATCTTTTTTCGTTTTTGAATTATCGTGTCCACAGACGGACGGACGGACAACCGGAAATGGACTAATTAGGTGATTTTATGAACACCTATGACAAAATTTTTTTCCTAGCATCATTATTTTTAAGCGTTACAAACTTGGGACTAAACTTAATATACTATGTATATTTCATATATACATGGTATAAATATAATAAATAGGCAACTTGTATTACGTACGTTGCATGTTTAATAATTTCAAAAATAGTTTTTTATACATTATTTAACAAACACTCTCATATATGTAATACACGTTGCCTATTTATTCATATAATAATAGACGAGATAGACGAGATTAATACGAATAAATATTCAAGGCATAAATAAAACATTTATTTGCAAAAATATTTCAAACCCACTTCGTTCCTAAAAGTAAATTCAGATTCATAATTCGATTATAATTTCAGCTGGCTTTTCAAAAATTTGAAAGGAGTTCAGGAACCGGAAAAGCATCAAGTTACCATTTACGAGGATTATTATGGGCAGCAGGTGCAACTGTTAGCAATAAAGTATTAGAATGTTTAGTCTTACGGTTCTCAAAGCAACGAATATTAACAGCAGAACGATATATTATGGCCATGGTAAGGTTACATTTGGCACATGAACGATATCATAGTTTGGATACAAAAATGAAAAGTAATCCATTATCGTTGGAAGAAGTATGTATGACCTTTCTTAGATCTAAAAATTCTTCGAATGTAAATTTTGGGGGAAAGTCTAGGATTGTTTTTTTATTTCGCGTATGACCTTAAAAAAACATTATACTCCACTTCCTAATATATTAGAACCTTCAATAGGAGCTGTATTCTTTTGAGTTCAATCCTATTTACACCACTTTAAACCTAACGTAACTCAGCTCAAGAAACTCAAGGGGACGAACAGAACAGAAAGAGAAATGGAAGGGGTACAGTTTGGGAAGAAAATTTATGAAGAGTCGATGAGGAAAGGTGTTTATAAACGACGGAAATGTGAACAAAAATTACACAATTAAAAAAGATTCCTAGACTTTTTCCATCAGTAAAGATCATATTAATTCATATATATTTGTTTTCAGCTTATTTTGATGACAATTTACTCATGACGGCAATGCGTGCAATTCAACAGTGATAATAAAAACAAGAATAAATTATTATACAAAAAACCAAAGAAAGGCAAAAATTTAGTCAAAATACCCTTATTAGTTAAAATAATTAATTTACTAACATATCAGTTATTAAGATTTAAATTAAATTTATTTATTATTAAGTTCACTTGTTATGTTTGAAATTAAAAACAATTGTAAATATGTACCTACAATTATTAAATTATTATTGATCATTAAATCGTAACTAACTTATTGTAATGTGTTTCATCGTTGTTGTTTTTATTTATTATTTATACCTACCTCAAAATTTAATTAAGATACTCTTAATTAAATGTATTAATATCCCATACTCAAAAATATCCCATCCTTTACATCAGTTAAGTCAAATATACTCGCCAAAGTTAGCCGAAGTGAAACACTCACTACCACACTCTAGTTTTACCTCGCAAGTATCGCTTCGTATTGCTATGCCCATGGATGGCTGACATAAAGTAACAGCAACAATTTCTCAATGAATACTACGATACTTGATTTTGTTAATTTTTTTGTTTGGAGTATCTAGTGGCATTTATGTAATTTCAACAAGTGTCTCAACTCGAGGTCAACTAAAATTGTTAAGGAAAAGAAGCTTCATGCGAACAAAGCAAGCTCTGAGTTCGGAGGCCCCATTCTGGTTGGTTAATAGGCCTAGGCCTTTGCTAGAGAGAGAATTTCATAATACTTTCTAAAGAAACGCTACAAAGTAGGATTCTCAAATAAAAAAATTGTTTAGTATAAGGACATCTAACGCCACTCTACTAGCTTGACAAACATTGTCGATACTGTCCTGGTTGGTCCTGGTGAAAATTCATTCTACCGCTTTCGTTCTCCTTGATTTGTATAAGTAAAAGTTATAAAGTCACGAACCAATAAGATTACAAATAAATATTTATAGCTTTCGTTATATTCACACAGATGGCACTAACTATTATTTGCGTAAAATTTAAAATGAATTTTTTTTATCCTATGACAAAAAGTTTTATTTTATTTTATTTAATACAATTAAAAAATTAATTATAAATATACTATTTCTAACTAATTACCTAAAGAATACATCGTAAATAATTCGTAATATAAAACTTCACTCATTTAAATTTAGGTTAAGTTCACGGGTGCATAAAATTCTATTCATGAAGAAATGATATTTTCATCAAATAAATTTATACATTAATTTCATCATCGGCTATGTAAACTCCATAAATATTACAGCAAAATTTAAAAAAGACAATATTTTAAGTTAGTAATCCTTTAATCATTCAAGCAAAATGTAAGGTAATTTTATTTTACATATTATATAATTTATTTTAATCCCTTCTGAATTTTTCGTCGAAGGTTTTGGAGTGTGATAGTCAGGTATGCGACAAGATATGCGCCTTTTATTACTGTTCCATTCGCTGGAATCATTGGATACATAGGTTACAATTTAGAAGAATTGATATCGGATAAATATACTCCGTTTAGTGGTAAGGAAGATTAAATTTGCACTTACTTCAGAAAACACCGGCCAGTAATATATGAAAAAATGTTTTTATTTACTTATATTAAAACAGTATTCAAATAAACATTCCGGAGGTTGAATCACCAACTCGACCTATTAAAATTGAGCGGAGACTTAAATTTTTCCATTCATATATGAAAAATATATCATGTGCTTGGTTGACTATAAGGTCAAGCCAACCGGTCTGTCGCGCCAATCGTATTTAGTTAGAAACCCATTGGCATAGATATTCAACCAAACTGTTGTTCAACTGGATATATGCTGGACGTACGGTCGTGTGCGAATAAACATTGTGCAATTTTTTTTTCATATTTTACTGGAAGAGTTTTCCAATGCTAAACCCTGATTTTTTCAAATAAAGTTAATTTTATTATAGAATCAATACAACAAAAACGAATGGAAAGACTGACTACAGATGAAAAATTAGAAGATACGTTAAACACAGGAAAATCTAAGAGCAAGGTAGCACAAAGTAATTCGGTTTTAGACACAAATTTATCTCCATCATTGCAAGCAAAAAGAAAAGAACAGCTAAATTAAAAAATAGATTACATTATTTACAATAATAATGTATTCTGAACATTTAGTACTTTATAAGTTGAAACCAAATAGAAAAACAGTTTCCTTTTCTATTTTGTTAAAAATACGTATTATGTAAATAAAATAATTGATTTTTATTAGTTTATCTTCTTTATTTTTTATTTACAGCTCATGTTTCCAACCATAGTCTCCCATAAACACGAAAATCAACTCACACGTCTAGCAAAAGGCAGGCTTCATCGTTGTCAATGCTCTTTTGGCGTCCGTAGCAAATACAAAATAGTCTTTGTCGCCCACATCTATTATTTATTGGTCGTGATTAGAAAACACTTCGGTAACTATATTTTTTAAGCAGTACACAGAAGTGTGAAACAACTATATAAGTTGCAAATATTTCGATACAAGTGTTTAATTTTATTAAGCCATATTTTTCCTTCAGGAGTTATCATGACGAACTATTGACTTGAGTCGTTGATTCAGTAGCGGTCATTTCTTTATGATTTGCAATATCCAAAGTGTATATGTGTGTATGCCGACTTGAAACGTCAAGTCGACATTTTATTGCATCAACCCCGAATATACTCTTTTTTTAAACTGGAGAAGAATTTTATAATGGCGTACCCTCTGACCAGCGTTTGAGATAAATAGTTTAAAAAAATATAAAAATGGATGGCATAATACATATTTATTATTTCTTTAATAAATTAGCACTCCTTATTACCTATTTGCTAATAATTTGTATGTGTAATATAAACTTCAGGCTAGTGATCATTCAAGTCTGTCTCAAAGGTGGTTATATATTCAATGGATAGAATTGCGAGGCCAGATAGACGTTCTTAACTCATTGTTGAACTCAGATCGATTTAAATTATTTTCAGTACAGCTTGCAGATGTTGGTGATGTGCAGTGTATCTTAAAGCTATGCTAATATTAAGAAACGCTTCTTACAATTCATGATTGCACAGGTGTTCTGACTGGTCGAATACACTTGATTTTTCATTAATTTCGATTACTAGCTCTTTAAACACAGCAAATTCTTGCCCAAAATTAGCTGTTGCATTGAAATTTTTTGAATATTTCCGGGTTAGATCGAATCCATTTACCTGCTGATCTTTGGATCCAACATGAGATACGTTCATAAATATATTTTGGGTGTTTTCAAAAACCAAACATGCTTTTTAAAATCTTTTTTCAAACACATTAGACTCCCATAGATCCAGTGTTTGAGCAGAAGAGACCTTTCGAAAACTACATGTTTCCTGAAATTTCAGATATTTGAAAAAAATGTTTAAGATGTTGTTTAAAACGAATCTAAATGCTTAAGGTATGGTTGATTTAATTTAAATCAAGTTAAGTTATTTTAGGCAAAAAAGAGTCCAAATTTATCCATTTCCTTTGATATCAATAAAAACGGTTAAAAATTAATTAATACAAATAAAAAGGGTATTGCACACTAAAACAATCCATTATTTATAAATCAATTTTATTAGTAATAAAATAATTTCCATGCCCAAAATGCACACTGTAAAATCCTTAAAATGGAAAAATCTTCAAAAATCTATATATGGATTCTATTTTAAATAAATATCTTTTAAAGATAGAACTTTTAACATTTTTTAAATATTATTTTATCTTTTAAAGATATAATATAATCAGAAGACTGGTTTTGTATTTTTATATTTATTATAAATATAAAATTAAAGGAAAATATGGCTTAGAAAAAAATAAATATGACTGAATTATTTTGTATAAAAAAAGATCTGATGATGTATTACATAATATATTTATAATTAAAACAGTTTTCATTTCAATTATTCTAAGTATAATTTGTCTCTTAAAAAATAAAATATCATAATTAATAAAAAAAAGAAACATAGTAATGATAGGCAGCAAATCGAAATATAAACAATCCATATTTATGTAACTTAACAATACTGTTATATAAAAAATGAATATATAAATTAACCAGATAATTGATATAATTAAAAGGGGGAACAAATAACTTATGACGCCATGTAAACCCTATTAGACAATTTCTAAAATTTTACATGTGTTAATTGAGCATTGTAAAGAACTTGATAAAATTTGCCAAGTGTCATCAAAACTATTCGATATAATTTGAGAGCACTTAAAAAAATTTTCTTGGCATTTGACGCACGGCAACGAAATATACGAGTTATTTTTTCTACGTGATGCGCAACGTGGTTTCTTTTTTTTTTTTTTTAGAATGATTACTTTAACTTAGTTGTAATGTTTCGTGAATTTGAAACTTTGAATTGTAAGCTTACTTGTACTGGGTTGTTGTTATCTGAGATAAAAGCTTACAAATACAACTGACTTTTTTTTAAAAATATTTTCAGAATTTCATTTTGTTAAATGTTGTTTTGTATGGAAGTATGCGAATACACTCATAAACTACGTGTAGTCAGGGCAATCAAAATGAGATCTCATTTTTTTATCCGAGCCATTTTTTAAAATTCACCACATTTCACTATCATACTTTTTGTGAAAATATTTTGTAACAACTGGTAGTTGGCAAAGTTTAATATTCACACCAAAGTTAGACGTTTAAAACATTAGTTTAATACATCACATATCTAAAACAACTTGATGGTTGTAAAATTTAAAAAATTATCGTCGCGATACAAAGCGTTTTTTATCCTACCTATCATGGCAATAAGGACATAAATATGAATGTTTACAGAACACTAAAGCTATAATGAAAAAATATGACTTGTATAATGAAAAAAAAAGAAACAAAAGCATACATAAAAATGAAAACAAAACTAATAAATTGAAATATGGCTGAAAGGGGATATTTTCAGCAAGATTTCAATTTATATCTTTGGCATTTTAAACAAATATCGTTCGTACATTCACTAATCGTTTAGTACGTACGGTTTTTAAAATTCTTTCTTCCGTAGTTATTTCTGTATTATCTGCGGTAACTGTACGAACGAAAAATTTATTACATTAAACAAAAATTATTGGAATAACAAAACAAACCTTGAACTGAATTTAAAATAAATATCATTTTAATGTATACTTCATAGAATTATTTATAATTATCATCCACTACAGCCCAGTAAAATAGTAGATTTATCTCTGGAAAAATTCAAACGAAGATTTTCCAACACAGCTCTTCTTCGACAATATAAAAAAAATAGTAAAAATTTCGTTAACTGCGACCTTCTGTAGCATTTTACAAACGCAATTTTTTGCTGTTTTTTTTTTTATACAAAAAAATGTGTCGGAAAATTTTAGCTTATATCTTCTAAAAGGTAAACCAATTTTGTTACTATTTTTCTGGGTCATTATTAATGTGATGAACTTGGTTAATTTCAATGGAACAAAAACAGTATTTTTTTCTTAAAAATATACAGGTGTTAAAAAGGTGATGATAAAAACTGAAACAGTTAAGATGGCTTCAATCCAAGATAACATAATCTTTTCAGCAACAATTTATAAAAAATAAACGTTTTTCCACAGCCATTCCAAATAACTCCTTTAACTAGAGAAAATAGTTATCATAACGCATTGACATCAATATTTGGAAATGAAGAAAAATAGAGATATTGCTGGTATTCTCCCTAATTTCGTTATTTTTTCTTCCGATAAATCTTTGTTCAGGCATATAACTTAAATATCTATCAAAGTTAACACTCGTTATCTACGATAGTATAATTTAATATTTCAGGAAACTTTTTCAAACAGTTAAATACCTACTTATTTTAAATTAAAACTACCCCGATCAACCTATTTCAATTTTTACCACCATACTCAAACACCCTTATAACATTTTCTAAAATAGTAAAGAAAAAAATCGTTTAATTAGGAATTTAATGAGACAAACTCGAATTAATTATTTTATTATCAATACCATTTTAGAAAACATTTATAAAATTAAGTATTTTCATGTTCAAAAGAACGGTTTATACACTCCAGCACAGAAATTGTATGTTATGAATCGTCAATTTAATAAAAATAACAGATTGTGACATTAATAGCGATTGTGACATTTTAACAACTTTTAGAATGGTTTTTGCATATTAAACTTTACTCTTCTTCGACGATGTGCATAACATTTAGCGATATTTAATTCTGTCTAAATTATATTTGAAAAAATATTTCTTCTAGAGGAAATTTTTGTACTCATCTACTATCAAAAAAATACTTACGTAACATTAAAATGCCTATGGAAGAGGCATTTCATATTCTCGATTCTAGTATCAAGCGAAAACCAAAGAAATACGGAAAAATAAATGTTAATCTTACATCTGATGAAAAAAACTCAATACTTGAATCAAGATTTCAAGTTATGCACTAATATTTTTTTTTCTCAAAAAATAAATCAAAAATCCCATAGAATTAAGGGGAATTTTTTTTCTTTAAAATAAAAATTAATGAAATTATTACATAATACTACATCTATCATCTTCATTTTGTGGATCACCTTGTTGATGAAGGAATTCTTCTGCCTCTGCATACGATGACAAATCTCGTAGCCGTGATGATGTTGAACTGAACTTATTTTTAACTCTTTCAAATTTTGCAATTTCTTCACCGCTTGAATTAATCACTGTTGTAACTGTATTATCTCCAGAGAACCATATTTGTTGTTTCATTACAATGTTTGATGGTGGTTCGTGTTCTTGATTAGAATCTGAAGACCAAACTGTTACAGTTGCACCAGCATCTATTTTGACTGTACGGTGGAATTTAAACACAGTTTCTAATTCACCAGCTTTACGTACAATTTGACAGCCAGATAATGAAATTTCTTTGTCGCCTTTGTTGTGTAGTTTGACAAATTTACCTTCAGGATCAATCTCACTAATTTCGATATCACCTAGAAATAAAATAGTTTATTAGAATTTGTGATTTTTTTAAAAATGTTTTAAAGTTAAAAGATTTAGTGCAATTATTGAAAAACAGAACATTTTGATACTCTCAAATACCTAATAACAAAAATTTTAAAATTAAAATATACGGAACCAGTTTAGAATAAAACTAGTTTCTTGTATTTATTTGATAAAGTTGTCGGAAATATGATCAGGATCTATCTAAACATTTAACCAAAATTAGTTTTCCTTCTACCAAATACAAATACTATCAGCCCTTTTCTTGGAAAACAACAAAACGAATAAAATGGTTTTTTCTATAAAAATCTTCAGGAAAATCTAATAGATTCTAAAAAAACTTTTCAGAAGCTTAAAACTATTTTCTACAAATAACACACAAACTCTTTAAGAAGATTTCATTAGTAATTAATTGTATACCTTTTGCTGAGGATTGTACGCTGTAATCATTTAAAGTGCTTTCTTCACTTTCTTCTAGAACTGTACGCTTACGCTTGCTTCCTAATCGTACTGGTGTGCGTCTGATAGGTGTCCTGGAACTTCTGCTGACGCTAACTTGATGTATGCTGGCTGAGGATGGTGTAATATTTAAACGTGCTTCTTCTCCTTCTAATAACTTTCTATATGCAGAAATTTCCAAATCCAATGAAATTTTAATGTCCATTAAATCTTGATATTCCTAAATATAAATTAAAATTATATAAAATTGTCTAACTGGTTAAGATTTTAATAAATACCTGTAATTGTTGAGCCATTTCATCGCGTAGACGACCTAATTCACCCTCCAAAGCAGCCAAATCTTCAGAATGGCGTATGCGTTCATCTTCAAGAATTTTTTCAAGTTCACGAATACGCGTTTGAAGTGCAGTGTTTATAGCTTCCAATTCATTTATTCGTGTAGTTAATGAATCCATACGTGTTCGAGTTTGTCGAACTTCTTCAATCGCCGCAGATGTAGCACTTGAATTCCTCTGAGCAGCGTTTTGTAAACTTTTAATTTTTGTTTCGTACAACATCTCAATTTCAGCACGATTATTTGCCATTTGAGATTCATATTGGTCACGTAAATCTTGTAGGGATTCTTGTAATTTTGCTTCATATTGTTCAGCAAGTTTTCCATCAATTTCAGTGATTTCTGATTGGCGTTTAATACGCGTTTCTGACAATTCTTGTTGATAAACTTGATCTTTGAAGGTTAATTCTTCCTTCAGACTTTGTAAAGTGTTTTCCAAGTCAACTCGAAGTAATGTTTCCTCTTCTAGACATTTACGTATCTCATCAACTTGAGTACGAAGTTTTTCAACCTCCTTTTCTGAATCTTTCAACTCATCGGCAAGTTTTTTACGATCGCTTGATGCTTGGTTATATTTTGTTTGTAAATCTTTCACTTGTAATTCATAAACACGTACCTGATTATCAGCAATCAAAAAATCTTTATTTTTCTTATCAAGTTTTGAACGTAAATCTTCATTCTCTTCCCATAATCGTTTGGCATCAATTTCTAATTTTGCTTTTTCATGTGCAGTTTCATCCAACAATTTTCTAGCATCACTTAATTCGTGTTCGTAAATCGATTTAATGTTAGTTACTTCTCTAGAAACAATTTCTTGAGATGTTCTTACTTCGCGCGTAAGTCGACTATTTTCAGATTCTAACTGTCGTACTCGATCGATGTATGTGGCCAAACGGTCATTCAAATTTTGTAAATCTTGTTTTTCTTGTATCCGTGTGAATCGTGTTGGACTTAATGGACTAGAAGGTCGTCCGGCTGAAGATGATACATTGGCAGATGGCCCACTACTAGCAGGAGATTGTGCTACCGATGCCGCCGACACATTTTGTTTTCGAGACGCTTTAGTTGACATTTTAAACAATTTTTAATATGAAACACTGTCCATTAAATATTGATCACATATATTTTTAACCAAAAACAACTAAAATAATAAACGACTTTAACCGTTTAATAACCGCAAAGAAGCTCGCGTGGGTCAAATCAGCTCAACTAAAAATGGTTATGACCTCACTAAAAGATATATAACTAGCCTTGTTTCACATTCATAAAGTTATATAACGGCTGCTCACTCTTTTAACAAACGTTTACTGTTTGGAACTTAGTTCAATGCGATGATGGCGTCACCTCGTTGAGTAGGGCGCGTCTATCTCCCTCCTAAGATAAATAATGACGTCACAAAACTAACATGGCTTTTAATAAAAGGAGAACACAAATTCAAAACATACACATTGATCTTTGTTTAGAAAAATTCAGGATTCTTTATCACAAATAAATTTAAAAGTATTATGTGTAATCTTTTCAATTTAAAATCATGGATTACTTACGACATCTATCTACTAACATGTAATAATCGTCCATTTAAATTTATAACCGATTTATATTTTAAAATTAAATGAATTTTATCTAAATTATTTTATTATTTTACTGTTTTTCAACAGAAAACTTATCAATATTGTTGTGATTGAATTTTTCCACATAAATAAATAACAAATTGTACTTTTTTAATACATTATTTTGAAAATACTTTGCATAAAATTCATTCAGGGTCATTTACTTTAGTAGGAAACCAGTTATGCTGTCGTTAAGAATTTTATTTACTTTAATTGAAAAATAAATGTAATATAGGCCAATGCTACTTTATTTATATGGATGGCAAGGTCATCGCTTTAAAAAAATTATAGATAAAAATTTAACCATTACATAGGTGTATTTGCCAATAAATATATTAATTATGTTGAATAGAATCTGTATTAATCGCATAGTTTGAAGTTATTTCGAATTCAGTTTAAAAAAAGTTAATATTATTAATTAAAA
The DNA here is from genome assembly GCF_905475395.1 of Chrysoperla carnea. NCBI lineage: Eukaryota > Metazoa > Arthropoda > Insecta > Neuroptera > Chrysopidae > Chrysoperla > Chrysoperla carnea. The sequence goes on from NC_058341.1 coordinate 24,914,023, forward strand.
CGGCAGAGATAATATGTATAAATAAAGACTAATAAATTGTAATATCAAGTAATTATTTTTAATTAAATTAAACAGTGCGATAAATTGGTTTGTTTCAGATATTCACTTGAGGCGTTCAACAGGCTTTTTTTTTTATTACATCTATCATAAACTGGCATCTGTCTGTCTATTGCTGTTGTACAGAGTTATAAAAAAGTCTAATAACAATAGCAAATATTTCGAAAAGTTGACATTTTAAATATACTTTTTTAATATGTGCTAGCATATGAATTAAAAATTTTTTAGTGGTGTGATGTTGAAACTTTACTTCCTCCTCCACCGGAAATGGACTTAACTTCAAATTTAAATAGAATTCCTTGTATTTCTTTGAGTATACATATATCAATTTATTGCTTTAATAAGAAATAAAAATAAGTAAATGATATTGATGAATTTATATTTTTATATGTGCCCATTTTCTGCTTCATTATGAGCACACTGTCTAATTTTAACACAGACATCATAGATATTATAGACCTACTTTGAAAATATACTAACTAATGTCTATGAATTTCAGAGACTGGCTTATTTTCAAGAACCCGCCGATTTTAAATTGGCATTATAGACGCAATGCTTTGAATTTTTGATTTTATAAATCATATTAGATCTATAAGTACAATTTAATTTTTTGAGTAAGATCTATCGTGTAATTTTTGTGAAATTAATTTGTAAAACTGAATATTGTAGACAAAAGGAATTTTTGTTTAAAAATCACATTATTATATCATTGGTTAGCAGATATTCCGCTCTTTTTGCAAGATGTTCTGTCTCTATAAATTTAGCAACTCTTTATGTTTTCTGGAGTGAAAATAGATAGATATTGTAAGCAGATGCTAAATTTACAGACAGAGCGACCGCTTTAAAACAGTGCATTTTGTGATTGGAGTTTTTCTGATTACGACCAGTGGTATATCTAAAATAGCTACATTTTCTTTCAAAAATTAATTAAAAGTATAATACATGCATTTTTAGTTACCTGGTAATAATTGCTTGATTTACAAAATGAAAAATAGATAAGATTTAATAAAAAATATTTTGAATTTGACTATGCAATTTTGGTTTTTAGTACCTACTACACATGAAAAGTTATTGGTATAGGTATTAAATTTCGTATAGTTCTAACTTAATGCATTATTATTAAAATTCCTTAGAAATAATTGCATATATTATCTATATTTTATGATAACAACTAACAAGTGTTATGTATGAATTAATTAATGTAAAATATATAGGTTGTTCTGAAAATATAAAGTTCTGCATAGTTGAACAAACCATGCATTGGTTTTTAAATTTACATTTTCACTAGAGCTGTAATGTGAGTTTAAGGTTACTTAGTTAATCGTAGATCAGACATGCATCGAAAATGCGTGGTGCGAACGAATTCACGTATAAGAGATCAGCTCCATTACGGCGTAAAACACTGGAATTACGTGGCTTTGACCGATCATAAGCCAATTTTTTTTACGTCGCGTAACATACATATGATTTGACGTACAAAATGCTGGCTTCTGATTGGGTAATCACTAACGCCATCCAACAACGTCGCTTTAAACCACATAGAGTTTGAATTGAGCTGAGCCTTAAATCGTAGGTATGTTGTTTAATTTAATTCGGCCATTGTCTATTACGTTCTCTGGCTTAGGAATATGTAGTTAATCATTTTGTTTCAACGTGAGTTACAGTGTTAAAACTCACAGTTTTAGTCACAGCCAGTTTTTTATTGAACTAAGTGTAAAGCTTAAATATTTTGCGTTAACATAGACGACAGAAGCCACCAAGCTTCTCTGTGGACGAGCTAAGGGACAAGTTATGTAAAATCGTGTCCCGATTCCCGAGGCGGGAGCGAAAGAAAGACAAATTTAGCTGTCTATCAGAAGCTAATATTATATCATTTCAAAATACTGCTATCAAAATACTGGGCTCACTATATACTGCGTGTTCTTCAAATCATTGGTCATAGTTCTCAATGAGTGTGAGAGAGTACATATACATTAAACAAGATGTGTAAGAAAGATATTAGATGTCTCCTTACATGCTTGTGAACAGTAGCAGTACAGCATCTAATAATATCTTTTTTATACACATTGCTTAATGTATGTGTACTCTTTCACACTCATTGTTGTACTAAGGGAAATGATTTAAAAAACGTATGTACCTATACTAACTTAAATGTTTTGATTTAGTGCGCATCATCACCATGCGTTTTTTTCTAAAGATTATTAACTTTGATACGCATGAAAAAATTCAATCACAAGAAACAAAAGAGGGTATTCTCCTACTATGTCTATTGTAGCCACCGTGCCTTTATTTATAAAGCATTACTAAATACAATGTACGATTTGTTTTATTTCACTTACAAAGTTACAAAAATGATTAAATTATTCTTAAATTACTAAAGTGATCATGCAATTACTGATAATGATGAAATATTGTTGATCGGTAGGGGAGTACAATCATAGATAATAGGGTTTAAATTAGTTTGATGAAACATAAAAATATACTTACCTTAATTACTTGTAAAAAAGAATACAAGTTTTTATGCTTACTCAAATTTAGAATAATTAATCTCTAATATAATAGTAAAGGGTATATTGACGCTGTTATTTGTAAAATCAAATCAGCGATATTCTAATCATGAGATAATTTGGACGGTTTCGATTCAACCCACCTTCCATTAATAAATTTTAAAACTTTGTACATTTTACTTATTGAAGAAAATCTACTCTAATTGGGAAGAAAGGAAAATTTCGCCTACGCTAATATGTCCTATACTAGTACAAGAATGTGTACATTTCTTATTCAGGTCACAAAAGTTGTTTCCAGTGATAAATACACGTTCTTAAAGTTTTATGAATTTTAATTTATAGTTTTTTCGTCTAGAACAGCTCGGGTACCCAGGTAGCCTCTAATTTTAAAAATTTACACATCGGATCAAATTACCTTTCAAACAAAAATATCAAATACGGTTCATCCGTTTAGGAGATACGAATCGATCAGACCTGTGAGTGTTGTCTAACAATGACGTATACTTTAAATATGTACACTCAATGATATTTACCTATTCAACAACTGGAAAAAATTCATCAACAACTAATCAACCCTAGTAGCTCAGTTGGTTAAAGCCGAACCATTTCCGTTCGCCATCTCAAAATACTTGATGAGTTGATAAACGAAATTATCAGCGGAAAAGGTGGTAACACGCATATATTATGGTATCACAATGGGGTCTATAGCCTAAGTGAGTTCTTCGTCAAAAAAAATCAAAATCGGTTCATCCGTTCAGGAGTTACCAAAACGTGGCAATAAAATGGTTTGCTATCTTTCACAATCAAATAACCTTTATAATAATTTATGATGTTTGCAAATTGTAGTATGTAAATACAGGCTATTTAAACAGTTAACTCTGTCAGTTGTGATATTGTTTTAATTTATGGTATAATTTAAAGATTAGAATAACCGTAATTTTTCATAAAGATTATACGATTTGAAATAATAATTGCGTTTCTGTAAATATTTTCAATGTTACTTATAAACATTTTAGATTACAAGTGAGATTCATTAATAATTAGAACTTATTTAATTAATAATAATAATTTTTTATTATTATCTATAATCTTAAATTACCCACAAATTCCACAATTATCTATTTTGAATTAATAGATATCAATTTTTAACTAAAGATATTTTGATTGCTTCGACGATTATTTCTCTAATTGTTGAAACCATAGTAAAATTTTAATACAAAAGGCAAAAAGAATGTTCAGACAGAAATCCTTGAAAATAAATAATAAAAATCCTGCAAATTATTCTACAATCACTTTTATTTGACATAATTTTGGTTTTTATTTTAATATGTGGTTGATATCTTGAAAACCGTAAGTCGGAGAATATTTTTACTAGCGGCATTGTTTTCGCCGTATCAAAATTAGTCAAAAAACAATGTTTCTATTGAAATTAGCGTAAAATTAATTTTCTCGAATTTTTGTGATTTTTTTAAGGGATACCCCTTTGGAAAATCCAGAAAAAAATTGAAAAATTTTGTTTCCTCCAATTATAATGAAAATAATTTTCCAAGGTAATTTTGACCCAAAGATTACGAAAATCATGTTTATTAGGTGGTTTGACATTCATATTTCAAGATATCAGCCTCTCGAGATTTATGATTTTCAGTTTCATTACGGTGGGGTGGATATCTTGAAAACCGTTAATCGGGGAATAATTTAACTAGCGGCATTGTTTTCGCCGCATCAAAATTAGTCAAATACAATGTTTTTACTAAAATTGGCTTAAAATTAATTTTGTCGAATTTTTGCGATTCTTTTAAGGGGTACCCCTTTTGAAAATTTAGAAAAAAATTAAAAATGTTTTCCTCCGAGTATAATGAAAATCATTTTCCGAAGTTTTAATAATTTTTTGTTGTTTATAGGAAGTTCAGTGTCAATAAATAACTTTGATTAATTTTCTTAGAAGGGCATTCGCTAAAATTGCAAAATTAAATTTCCAATTTTTATAAACTTGAAACTCGAGCAACGATAAAACTTTAAATTTCTATATTATCAAACTTACCTTCATTAATTCTCAAAAAGGCAGACAAAAAGTATCATTGAGGTTCGCTTTATTATGGGCTCGCTCACTCTTTAATATTTGTGTTAAATAGACATTGCTTTTGGGATTTAACAAATTATGTTTTTGAATTAATTTAATTATTTAAAGAAAATGAATAAAATAAATTAAGAATATCGAGTACCTGAATGTAAATAAAGTACTTAGTTTCGCATTTTAATTTTACTTTTTTTTTTGCTGATGAATACTTTAAAATTTATTGTTTTCGTTTATATATTACCATTAAAACACGTATTTCCAAGGTATATTTACATGTAATAATTATTTGTAAACATTTAATAAAGCGTGTATACATTTAAAACCGAATACAACAGTTTTGATTTCATGGACAATAAATTAAAACTAATTTGATTTAATCATTCAATCATTGTTTTGATATTTTGACTACGATTTATACTAACTTATATTCCGATATGTAATGCTGGTTGCCTAAATTCGATAATTTATAAAATTTGTTCTTTATCAGTTTTATAAATCTCGAACCAAATGAATTTATGATTTTGACTTGCAAACAAAATTTAGGTTATAATATGATCAGGCAATTTAAATTATGAAATATGATATTATGAATGCCTCTCCGAGCTAAAATTCATCAAAACCTGTTTCCTTCCTGTAATTTTTCAAGAAAACTCTACCTAAGCCAATATTTACAAAGAAATTGACGAAAGAAATGAAAAAGGAAAGTGTATTTGTTGTAAAACTTGTAATATACATAAATAGATTTTTTTTTGTATAAATAGATAATTATTAATTTTGGAAGGTGGGTGAGTTTTTGGATGATCAGCCTGTGTCTTCCACACAGAACCCGAATCACTTTCGAGCTAGTAAAATGATTCTCAAGTCAAATTTTTATATATCTACACATCACTTTCATATTGCTGGAATTCGAAATGAATAAAAACCTATCTGATTTATATTTCTCGACACACCTCTTTGCTCCTCAGAGCTCAAACTTGGACTCCAAAGACATGACTGCGTAATATTTTGTGGATATAATCCGTGAAAAGATTAAATCGCAAAACCTCGAAAGAATACGAAAATTGCTTGTATTTTTTAAATAATAATGTGAAATAGATATTGTTTATTATTTAAACACATTTGTGAAAATAATGACTTTTAAAGGAAAAATTTGTATATGGTTGAAAGAATGGAACATTTTCCATTTACTAACATTTGATGCGTTCTTCTTAACGCATTGATATAATAATAAGAAATATATGATTTTCTAAAAAAATAAAAACAAATTTTGAAAGAAAAATAAAACAAAATTTCTATGACCTTTAATCGTCGAATTGCCTTGCTTAGAATTAAAATGTAACATGTTTTTACTTGAAATAGAAAAACAAAAAATAATAACATTTATTATTACCTCTATATATAGACTAAAAAATAGTAAAATATGGTGAGACTATGTGATCGATGTCAAAAATTAGGAATGCAAGCTTTTACCAGAATTTTCTACTTTACATATTCGTTCGTTATTGTTAAAAGTCAGTTTAAACTGATTATTCCACCAATCTCACACTTATTGCATAGAAGGTAAAGTTTTGGTGACATGCTGAGTTTGTTAAGTAGAATTAAAAAAAAGTTGACATCTTTATCGTGAGACCAAAGAAATTGCAGTTATTTAGAAATTGTGGCTTATTTGAAGGTATGTTTTGGCTTAAAACATTTATGAGAATCAACATATTCTTGTATAAATATAATAAAATTAAACATATATTACAATTATCCCACCCATACTTATTAATATCAATTATTACCTAATTACAAATTTTTGCGAAAATATTCGAACTATTATTAACTTTCGAAAGTATGCAATGTCAGTCAACTGATATCAAAATAGGAGTCATTTTCTAAATTTTTTTATTTCCAAGGTGAGTAAATTGTTAAAACGATGTGTCGATGTTGCATGTAAGCATAAGTAGACATTAATATCTTCTAGAAAATGGTCTAACAATATTAATTTGTAAAAGAGTTAACAAAGTTAGTGAATATCTAAAAAGTTTTTGTCAAAGTTCTAATTTGTAAAAGTAAGTACATTCTAAAAAATAATAATATTTTAAAAATATACTGAGAAAGGTTCGGCAGCAACTTCTTTCAAAAATTAATACCTAAACTTTTATTGTAACACATACCTACACTTTTATTGTACTTAGTTTTGAAAATCAATCTGATTTCTGCCGGCATAGCCGGCCTTATGTTCGCAATTTCTTCCTGGATTTATCTCCAAATCTTGTACGGTCCTTGGATGGTTCACATAAACACGGAATTTTAAAAAACTAAATAGAAAAAATAGCAATTGATTTCCGGTCTGGTCCGATGAAAAAATAGCCTTTAAGTGTAAACGAACATAAATGCAAAATTTCGCATTCATACAATCAATAAAAAGAAGTTATGCTGCCGTACCCTGTATCAAAATGATCACTCTTAATGTATAAAAGTTTGGCCACTTTTACTATAAGTTTAAGTCGTATGAGGAAATCTATCTAAGGTTTTCATCGAAATCATAGGAATAATTCCTTTACTAAGAGTGAAATTCTAGTAGGGATACCACCTTCAAAATTATTCAAACCGGAGCATTAAATTTGTTTATGAGAAGGATTGTTAACTTAATTTGTAAGCTAACGGATTCCGAATCAAATCCCTGCACATAGACGTCATGTGGTGTTTATACTACTTTTTTTTTTAAATAACAATAACAATGTGACATAAAACAAACCACACCACCCAAAAGTGGTGGCGGTAACAAATTTTATTTTGTCATCATTAAAATGTGTTTAGTTGATTTATTATTATTAATTTGTAAGTTTTTAATTCACTTATAGAAAGTGTTGAGCGAAAACAATCAAAACACTTGACCAAAAGTTGTAGTGTCTTCATCAGTGATAAAACAGTTCGCATACACAAACAAACCCACCATTTATATAAACACCTTCCTTCAAGCGATAATTAAAGTGATAATTTTATGAGGAAAAACAATAAAGTGATGATCCACTTACAAATTTTTGGATAGGTGATAAATTTTTTTCATTGTAAAGTGTTTTTTTTCGATTCATCAATTTTTTTAAAACTATTTGGTAAGCTTTTTTTTTATGGAAATAAAAAATCCGTTAATATTTAAATTTATTCTTCAATTTTTTATGTAAATTAAAAATTTATTTTTTGAAAAATAAATATTGATTTAAAAAAAGTTATGTCAATATTGAATTTTGGTACAGTTTTAATTACTTATGTTAATTGTTCATTATACCTAATTAATATTATTTAAATTTTAAAAAAATAATATATTATGTCAGCGTTAATTTGTTTGATTTCGTAATAAATTTTATAAACGTTTAACACCATTACCCATTTTAATAATTAAAATGAAAAGTTTTAATTTATATAGAAAGCCTAAATTTCTTTAAAAAATTCAATAAAAGTGAAGACATACATGAATAAGTGATACCTAAATTGTATTTCTATATATTACAAACCAGAGCGAATACGACCTTTAGAGGCTTGGATAATATCTTTCTGTTTGCGTAAATTCATTGTTAGTATTTCTTTATTAAAACTAATCGTGTCTCTAAGGTCTCTACTTACACATTGGTACAGGCAGATGATAAATTATTGTAAAATTCATTTTCTATAACTTTTTTAATTATTAACATTAGGTACTTACTATTAGTAGTATTAGTAACCTCGTTTCCTCCAAAAATCATAAATATTCAGCAAATACATTCTAGAAAAATTTATTTTCTATAACTTATTATTATATTATTATGAGGAACCGAGACTGATATGTGTAAAATTTGCTACCTAGCTTTTTGAAGAGGGAAATTGCATCCCTTTCTACGGCCAAGCTTAGCAAAAAAGACTTCAAAATGTAATAGACTTGACACAGAATTTCAACCATTTGTTACAATATGGCGACCAGTTAATAAGAGAACCTACGTTATTATTGAAAGTAAAATGATAGTCAAGTGCTGGTTGCTGGTTCGTAATCGAAGGACGATTAATAGGATTTGTTACAGTCTAATTTTTGTAAACTAATTAATTTACTTCTGGTGGTATCAGTCCATACTTATACTGCCACAAAGACGGCATATTTACGGTTGTATCGTGCTTCTTGGCTATTTAGAGTGGTTGAAAAAGGAATATTATTTGAGATAAATTTAAAATTCAAATTCTTTTAAGGTCTTCGTTTACCCCCGGCAATCGTTTTCTTTTCAATACGTGTCAATGTTTCAAAGCTAATAATGTTATCAGTAATTTTTGTTATTTCGATTTTCGTGGTGAATATCGTAACTTTTTACCAGAAAGTTAAAAAGTAATTAAAATTCACTGAACATATCATTAGAGGCTGTTAAAAGGAAACGTTCTGGAACCGTACAGAATAATGAAAAATTGAACACACATACATACTGACATACACATCAATAATTGTCATTCATATCTGATAATTTAGTATACTTTCGGATGACGCAAAACAAATGCAATATCAATTCGTTGAGAAAATATTAGAGTACATGTCTTGAATATAATTTTTATAATTTTATGTATCTACCTAAATTACAATACATACATATGTGTTCAACTGTTGAAATTTCTTTAAAAAAAATAATTATTACTCCTTTCAAGTTTCAATTAGTATATTGAAATATCTACAAGTTTGAGTTTTTTCACGATTTTTGGCTTTTTCTAAGCAGATAAGCTTTTGATCAAATTTCACCCTCTGTTATTACTTCGTATTCTTGCCTGTCTATCGGGTTAACGGAACAAATATTGTATTTGAAAAACAGCAAATTGAAAGTTTGTTTTTCTGAACTGCTTTGTTCTTCCCGTCGAGTTTTTATTGCATGTCAGTTTTTTGAACTTTTTTATAGAATTCTGTCGATAATGGAGGTATGTCCTCCACACATAAGCGGTAAAATAAAGCATGTTTGGTCCAAGCCACTTAAACTTGTTTTTGCACATTCTACACGGCCCTTCTCGGAAACCCACTTCATAAGTTTCCCGCGCGTTTGAGAAGCAACTTTTGCTCGAAACTTTTATTTAAAATCTAACGGATACTGCAAAAATCCGAAAGGGTGTGATAAATTGTGTATCTAAGCTAATTTTCATGCCATAAAATCTGATTTGTCTGCCTTGACTAATTCTGCTCCATTTGGCCCTTTAGACGGAGAGGGATCATCACCGTTTTCATCACATTAAAACTCTGGCTGTCAATAAGAAAACCTAGAAAATGGTATTTTTCCTCTGTTTCATTAGCTATATTTTTTAAGAAATTTTAAATTCCGTCTCTGACAACCAGCCGTTTTTAGTTTTAGGAAAAGTAATACTTTCTAAACTGTAAAATACGTTTTAATATATCTTTAATTTTACTAATATCAATAATTGTAGTCTGTTTACCATACATATATTTTAAAAATTAATTACAGATATTAATTACAAAGAAAGCAGTACATTATTAACTCCAAAATTAAGCCATGGCAGCTTGTACAAATGAAAACAGTGCAAATAGTGAAATAGCATCTTGGTACAATGGGCGATCTGTTCTAATTACTGGTGGAACTGGATTTATGGGGAAAGTTTTGGTTGAAAAATTACTACGATCATGTCCTGGATTAAAAACAATTTATTTATTAATAAGACCTAAGAAAGGGCAAGATCCAAAACAAAGGATTAGCCAATTAGTTGAACTACCGGTTTGTTTTTTATAAGCCATATTTATAAAAAAATTTATTTTTTAATTTACCTAATTTTTTTCTCTAGCTTTTCGACAATTTGCGTAAAACAAAATCAGATTATCTAAATAAATTAGTTCCAATATCGGGTGATATAACACAACCTGATTTAGGCATAAACTCAACAGATCGTCAGTTGTTAGTGGAAAATATTTCAGTAGTGTTTCATAGTGCAGCTACTGTCAAATTTGATGAAGCTTTAAGGCTTTCTGTAGAAATGAATATAATTGGAACAAAACGATTACTTCAATTATGTAAACAAATGCAACATCTTAAGGTAAATATGAAATTTTAACAACAATATCAATACTCAATACATGTAGTATAAAACAAAGCCGCTTCAATCCGCCTGCCTGTTACAAATCCTTATGTATGCTTAGATCTTTAAAACTACGCAACGGATTTTTATGTGGTTTTTCTAATAGATAGTAGATTTAGCTCCAATTTAGCCGATAATATATATTCACAAGATATATAACCGACTTCAAGGATTGTTTTTATCTATCCAGGTAGATTTATAATAAAAACATCCGTTGGCTTAAAACTAGCGTAAACTAAATATCAGATTCATTTTAAAATACAATCATCACGTTTGTTTATATTTTTAAAGGCATTCATACATGTTTCGACTGCTTACTGTAATTGTGATGAAACTGAAATTGCTGAAAAAATATATCCATCAAAGAATGATCCAGAGAAAATCATTCAATCAATTGAACATTTAGAAGATGATCTTTTAGAAGGTTTAACGCCAAAGTAAGTGATATTTTTGAAATTGTTATAAAATTAATAAAAATTATTTAAATAATTTTTTAGGATTATTGGCCAAAAACCGAATACTTATACATTTACAAAAGCATTAGCCGAGCAAATATTAGTTGAAAATTGTGGAAGCTTACCTGTAGCTATTGTACGACCAAGTATTGGTAAGTAATCGATACAAACATATTTTACTCGAGTTTCAGTGGCGGATCCAAGGAGATATAAAGCATTCCCCGAGTAACTACGAATTATTGAAATCAAAATATCTATACGTGACTTTTGATCAGTTGATCCATCACTTTGGATTCGCCACTGTAGAGTTTATACGTATTTACTAGGAATTAAACGAGTTTCACTGGCTAAGATATTCAGTTATCAATTTTGGCATCTTGAATTTTTACTCTATGAATCCGATATCTCAAGAATCGCAGACGAAAATCATTTATCAAATGTTTACGATTTTTATACTTAAATTTTTGTGTTTCGGAATTGACTTCGTTTTCTAAGTATTTTTTGGATATCAGCTACCTCGGTAGTGCCGATACGAGGTCAACTTATTTTAAAACAAAATTTCCCAAAAATCCAAATTATTTCAAAACAAAATAAAAAATTTGTCACGGACCTATCCCTAGTTACGTAACTGATTCAAATATCTGAATTACTTTAAAAAACTATCACTTACAAGAAATATTTAAGTGTTAATTAGTAAATACAAAAAAAAAAATGCCATAATTAGATATTTACACAAAAATTAATACCCAACTTTCTATACTTGAAAATTTTGTACAGTCGAAATATAAAAAATTGATCCAAGTACTAAAATATGAGTAATACCATTTATGTCCGCAAACTATCTTTACTGAATTGATAAAAATCATCAAAAAATTAAAAAAGGTGTTGCAAGATGCGTGAGTACATGATGAATGAATTCATGCTTCCAAATGAATATAGGAAACACCCTGTACAGCACTTGGTGTATCTAACAATCTTGTTTTAATATTTATATTTCAGTTACAGCAGCATTACATGAACCAGTACCAGGATGGGTGGATAACTTAAATGGGCCAACTGGTCTTTTCATTGGCGGCGGAAAAGGTAAATTTTAGTAAATAATAGTAAAAATTATGAAAGTAATCGTATTTCATAATAATATGACTAATATTATAATTTTTTGTGTAATCATTAATATTGTCTATAATTTTAAGAGTAAGCAAATATTTTATTTTATTTTTTTATAGTTTCATCATTTTATTCATTTGTATTTATCAAATTCTGCAATTCAGATAAAAATTATTTTAATGAATCGATGTCAAATTTGTATTTGTTTATTTACTATTATAAAAATTTGTTTTAAAACGTTTGTATCTCTAATCGTATCACAGTTTCTTGTGATAACTTACTGGCTGACTAGCTTCATGTTAACTACCCTCATAACGCTTTTAAACTTTTTGGATACAAGTTTCGATATACGAGATAATCATCTCGATCTTGACATATCTTTTCTTTATGTTTCCTTGTAATTTCCTGCAGTCATTCTCTGTGCCTCTAACTGGCTGTAAAGCTAGCGCAAATAAAGCATTTGACATGGTGTATTCAGGACCTCGACAACCCTGAGCATCATTATATCTCATCTTGTCTTATGTTATACTAGGAATTGAATTGAATTAATTTCGGTCTAAAAAAGTATAAATAAAAAAATTGTGTACTTTTAGGAATATTGAGAACTCTACTATGTTATCGAAATTTGAAAGCTGATATGGTGCCAGTTGATATTGCCATTAACTTATTAATAGCAGTAGCATGGGATACAGCTAATAACAGGTATTAAATTACTATTATTCAATTTTAAAATGATAGGCAACTCTATTAACGATTTTGTCATTATTTAACATATATTTATTTTTAGAAACAATAAGCTGATGATTTATAATTGTACTTCGGGCAATTCAAATCCAGTGAAATGGGGAGATATTGAAAATTGGGGTAGAAAATATGTATTAAAACATCCTCTGAATAATGTTATCTGGTATCCTGGTGGCAGTTTCAAAAGTTCAAGACTTGTTAACAATATATGCATTAAATTATATCATACTTTACCTGCATATATTATGGATTTTATTGCGATTATTTCTGGTAGAAAACCAATGTAAGTTGTTGCTTGGTAGAATTTTAGCGCAAACCTAGGAAAAATTAGACTCACATAAGAAAATTTTTTTATATTCTTTTAAACAGGTCATCAAATTACATGAAAATGTATACTTCCCGTTAAAAATATTTTTTACTAAAGCTGACGCTTCCTAAAAATACGCATTTTCGTATTTTTTGGAGGTGGTAACACCTTGCAACCTGAAATATTCCTATCGGATGCAGTCTTTTTGCCTAAGGCACATCCAACAAATTTATTAGATGGTTAAGTAAACGATCTAGAGCAAAGCCAGTCATCTGATATTTTCGTGTGTCAGGTCGCTGATTTAACAAAAAAAATTCTATGAAATTATGATTGAATCAAAAATATTGCATTCTTCAGCAGGATTTCATACAGTTTGAAAATAATGTTATCGGTTCTGTGAACACACTTGAAAATTTCGATTCGTTTAAAAAATACAAAAAGAAAAAGTTTTCCTCTTTTAGTTATATGTGAGTCATTAAGCCCCTTTATTATCTCAGAAAAATATCAACTTGTATTTAATTTTTTCGTATTGTTCTAGAATGGTTAAAATTCACGACAAAATGCAAAAAGCTGTTAAATGCCTGGAATATTTTACGACTCACGAATGGGTATTTCATAATGAGAATATTGTAAATTTATACTCAAAATTAAATAATGAAGACAAAAATTTATTTAATTTTAATATAAAGACAGTCAAATGGGAAAATTATATAGAACAATACATATTAGGAACGAAACAGTATATTTTAAAAGAAGATTTAAGTACAATACCCGATGCTAAACAGCATTTGTTAAGGTAAGATTGAGTTTATCATCAGTTCTGACTAAAGTTGACTGAAATGTCACGTTAAACAGGCAGAATCATGAAATATACCTTATTTTTAAATATGTGGCATGAATCATATCGGAAAACTGTGATCGAAATTAAATTCTATCTATTTTTTAACCGAAGCATTCATTTTAGTTTTAGTCAGTCTTTATAAAAAAATTATGGATAATTATTTTAAGTTATTTAAAAAGATGCATAATTAATATTTTTTTCATTGATTTTAGAATGTATTATGTTCATCGAGTAAGTCAAGTTTTAATTATGTACATGTTTTGGAGATTGTTGGTTTCAAGGTCGAGCACAGCGCAAGATATTTCAAATTCTAGTTTTGATTTAGCATATAGACTATGTGTGAATTTAAAAAATAGTATTCTAACTCGAATACAATCTTATTTTTAATTTATAATATTTTTAAATCAATGTGTTCATTATAAAACTGTTTTATTAGTTTTTGGCACAATTTAGTAAAGACAGAGCAATTATTGACGTTGTGACATTTTCATCAAGAAGTTAGGAAGCCAAATGTAAAAAGAACCCGACTGAACGGAACAAAGGTTAAAAACACCGAGATGTGATTAAGTGTGTGTATGTATGTTTAAAGATAAAAAAAAGAATATTCATTATTAATGTCGCCTTATCTCTAGTCACGTCAGTCGCTCCGGTGTACTCTTAGCTAAAATAACTATTTATGATTGGTTTAATTGATCTGTCAATCTCGTTTGAATTGATCTCGCCCAATCGTAAGTCGTTATTTCGTTCCATTCTGTTTCTGTTTATCGCAATAAAGAAGTTGCATGGCATTGTCTATTTGGCTTTTCTATCTGTCTTTTCTAGATCGTGGTTTTAACTCTCTTTTAAATTAATTACGAATTACGTTTTTACTGTAAAAAATACGTTGTTTATTGAAAAAAATAACGAAATGTTTTATGTTGATAGCAATTGCTCCATTATTTATTTGCAATTGCTGAAGTAATTCTCTTCTGGAAAGGGTTTACATCGAAGCTAAAAGCTAGCCTTACCTACCTATATTTAGTTAGAGGAACACTTTACAAACTTTCCAAACTTACTGAGAAGTTGCTGTTTTTTTCGCTTAATTATTAATTAAATAACTTCCTTAAGATTTATTTAAAATAATTGAGCACCATTGTTAAAAAAAACTTCGTGAGTAATTTACAAACTGTTCTTATTGTACAGTAAAAGAGGTACAAAAATCAGCTAATAGAAGAAATTGAAATAAACCCCTCATTTTTTTGTAAACTCTAGTGGAATGTGAATAATAGGTGTCAAATATCATTCGTAATCCACAAGTTAGTCGCGCAAATGTTTCTATTTTAAACAATAAATTGCAAATTAAAAAAATTAATAAATAGGTAACTTGACTATGTATATGTTATCCATCTATAAGAGTTTTTCGATTATCTGACAAACAGTCAGTCATGAAAAACACTAATACTATACATGTATAACATATACGTAATACAAGTTGCCTATTTATTATTTTGTATATCAAATTATACATGGACTTAACAATTTATTGTTTATTAAAAAATAAAAACATTTGCGCAACTAACTCATGATTTTCGAACGATATTTCACACTCAAGAAACACATTCCATCAGATTTAAGCAAAAAGTGAGTGGTTTACACTATTATGGTAAAGCTGGAAAATTGGTAAAGTTGTCCGTTAACTTAATAAACTAATAAAGTTGTATATAAAATATTTTTAAGTGAATTTTTATTATTTTATAAGATAGAACTCTTTATAAAACTCCAGTCTGAGTGAGTATGTTGAGGCTAAATAGTACGCTGCAATTCAGATACGAGCCGTTCTTCGATTGGACTTATTATACACATATTTCTTTTCAAAGTAGATAAAATTGTTTAAATTGCTGCATTTTGAAGCAGCACGAAGATCGGTTTTTTTCTGAACCGGAGCTAAATAATATTATGCTATTCAAAAATTTTTTTTACTGTTTATAGTCATTAAAATATTTTGTACAGTGTAAATTATACAACAATGAATTATATTAGTTTCAATAAATTATATTAAAAAATTACAAAGATTTTATTTTTTTTCTATTGACTACGGAACCCTAAAAAGGGCTTAACCTCATCCACACTACCAAATTAACCAACAGCATGTAACTAACAACCACGCCACCACAAATACATTATATTCATATTGTAAAATTAATATTAATACTAGCTCGACCCGTGAAGAATTATGCCGTAGTTACCGTAACCCGTGGCTAAAAACAACGAATTTCGTAGAAAAGTGGTGAAAAAAGTCAAAAGTCCTCAAATTAATATTAAGAGAACATGTATTAAAAATAGTAATTATATGTCTAGAGTATTAGGAGAGTATCTGTAAAAACGAACATGTTTTAACCTAATAAACTTGTTATTTAAATGTATGATATTTTTCGTTCAAATTATTTGTCTAGCGTGTTTTTTCCTAAGCGGTACATTTTTAGACCGTATAATAATAAGCTTGAAAATGAGGGGTGAATCAAGAAATTTGATAAAGAAATAAGGAAGATAAGGGTAGGGCCGAAAAAAACTTGCTAGAGTAATAATATATGATATTTTATGTGTTATAAATATATGGACACTACTCAAATGACCCATAAATGTTAAAATGTAATATACTTTAAGGGACCTCGTATGATCTAAAATATTATCTGTCAAACTCTGGGGAATGATCTCTGAAACTTCTGATCAAAAGTGTTGCAATATGCACAAAAACCGATCATGGTTCGTTTTGTATTTCGAGTAATTTGAGTACTAAAGCTTATAACAAATATCCCTTGCGTGCAGAATGGAATTTAGCGCAGCGCGTAATTATTTGTAAAGTTCTATATTTTTTCATTATGTTAATGAAAAAATTTGTATTTAATCACAATGATTTAATCATTTATGTATTGTTAAATAATAATATCAGTTATTCAAAAATATAGGCAATATTAATACATAATTGATGAAATCATTATGCGAAAACTCATATCGCGTGCGGAAATAGTTGTAAGTTCTTTATCTTTTCAATATATTATTATTATGAGTTTTTCAAACAATGATTTAATCATTTATGTAATAATATTGTCTATATTGTTAAATATTAATGTTATTTATTTAAAATATAGATAATTTTGTTATATAATTGATTTAAGCATAATGTGAAAACTCATATTAATCATTTTATGAAAATATATGGAACTTGCAAATATTTCCGCGAGTGGCGCTTAATTCGGTTCTGCACGTAAAGAATATGTGATATGCGTAGGTAAATAATCCCCTGTGTTTGTTATATAGAATGTTTCAAAATTGCACACCTCTATTTTGGACGCGTTTTCTCTAGCTCAAATAAGCAAAAAAGTTCATTTAAACATACACCAATGTCCGAAAATACTGCGATATTGGAGCAGACATTTATTTAAAAATATAATTATTCAAAGTAGCCGCAAAAAGAAATTTTACATCTCGCTAAATATGGATATTTCAATTTTTAATGTGTTGTCCGAATTAAATTTAGCTACTGACTATGATTGTATTACAATAGAAAAATTAATATTGAACAATCTGTTGTTGTATGATTGTTAAACAAAATTCTTAATCACATTTCCCCAAAAATATAGACTTATAATAAACATACAATTTTATTTTGGGAATTGTGATATTTATTTGTTATTGAAATAAGCATGGCTCGAAGCTACTTTATCAACGTCGTTCTCTTTTTTACAGTTTCTAAAAACCTCTAGAAACAGCTAGTTTTTTAACTTTAGAATTTCCAAATGGAAACAGTTTACTAAAAATTAAGTTTACATGATTCTATGCGACTAATCCTTCCTTATTAACCAATAATAACTAGTATGTATTAGCAGTTGAATACCACATGATAAATAATATAAGCTGTATGTAAAAAAATGCACGTGTCTCCCAGACATTTTACAATATGTTGAATCAACCATGCACACAGAAATATTTCTATGTTGACTATATTGGTACAGTTACATTATTTCACATTATATTACAATATCCGTTAAAAATAAGTTACTGTAACAATACCTAAATGCTAAATCCAACTATAAATAGAATAAAATTGTTTTAATAAATGTATTATTTAAACATTTTAAAAAATTTATAAAATCAAAAAATTGAAAGGGTGTGAAGGGCTAATATTGATTAGATAGAGTAGTAGCGTCCGTTAAAACACTTTTACGAAGTGAGTTGTGTACCTATGTGATGTGCTAACCTCTGTCGTGTCGTGCTTCAACTATTAAATATTGATTTTAAAGTCTGAAAAGCATCATGGCTGAAATGGCTAAAGTCAGAATTTGAAATTTAAGAAAAAATTGCCATGATATTTGTATTTCTAGTCATTAAATTAGTATTTATGTGTGAAATCAGTGATTGATTTAATAATTTAATATAGTTTTGTGTGATGTTTTAGTGTGAGAAGTGTATCACTGTCTTATATTTAAGCCGGTAAGTATTTATTTCTTAAATAAAACCTCATGCGATATTTTTGTTGGTTATAAACCTAAGAAAATCAATAGTACGGCCCTTATATTTGTAATAAAATTTTTTATACTAATTATTACATAATTAATTATCATATAATAAACGAATATAATTGAAATTTTTTGTTGTTACATTGCTGTGAATTTATTCACCTAAATAATAACAGTTCAAAAAAATTATGATAATTTATTAATTAGATTTTTCCGGTTTATATATTTGTATCATTTAAAATAATAATTAATTTTATAAAAAATTTAACACTACATAAATTTTGTATAATTTTTTATTGTAATATTAACCCGGATTTACTTACTAGGTTATGATTCCTTATTGGGGCGGGGGTTTAGAGCTTGACGCCTTTTAATTCTACCATATTACATCATGTAAGATTAATAATACCCCATGAATGCTGGATTATTGAAAGTGAACTTAATCTGAGTATTTTGTTGAATAATTTTTGGGTTATTAGTGTTTATAACAGTTATTTATTTTCGTTTGCGAAAGTATGAATGTCAAGGTCTTAAAATCGATCGAACAAAATTTTTTTTTTGGGTAATGAATAAATAAAAATTTAGGAAATGTTGCATGCGAAAAATGATAAAAATTATAGTATTTAAGCATGACAATTTTTATTTTTCATGAACGTTAGATCTTTGTCAACATAAGATTATATTTTCCGTCAGATTGTACACGGGTTATAAAAAAGCATTCCAACTAGCGCTAACTCAACACCGAAAGAGACTCAATGCGTTATGTTGCGAGTTAAAGGGTTTTTGGCCCTTTTTTTGGAAGATCAATTTTTAATTTTCCCAGTTTACAATCTGACGGAAAATACAAGCTTACGTTGATAAGCTTTTTATATTATATAATAATAAAATTTATTTGTATTTTTGGTGTGTTAAATTTGCTAATTAAGAAGAATTTTTTCAATGATAAAAATATTGTCAGTGAAACATATTTAGACAATTTGAATTTCTGTATTATTTGCATAAAACTTGTATAATAATTAATAATCTATTATTGCACGAAAATAATTTGTAAAATGTTTTGGGTAAATTAATATTGATTCTATTTACTTAAATAAAATAATTATTCGACGAATTCCATAAATTTAATTGAAAAATAGGTTACAAAATTGACATTGATGTTGAAGCTTTCGATGTAATCAAAATAAATTAATTAAGTGATTAAAAAAAATCTGTTGGCTTTTTTGATTGTTACTATAAACCTGTTAAATAAGTTGAATTTTGTTATAATTTTGTGATTTGAATTATCCTTCCATGTGTTTGACTGCATTTTGGTTTGTTGGATTTGTAAATTTTAATTTGGTTGTACCTAGGTATTTTAATTAAGATTTTAGTATGTAGAATGTAAATTTTTTAATTTTCACCGATTTTTTAAACAATATTCTAACGCACTTCTATTTTTTCGAATTTTACGTTAAATAAATTGAAACTTTGGAAGTAGTAAACTATTAATCAAATCATTAGTATTCGTCTCATTTTTGTTTTAAGTTTGTATGCCCCCTGAAAACGTTTCAGATATTCAGAAAATAAGAATTCTTCGGATACTCAAAATAGATAGTAAAGTTGACATTGTGGATTAAGGACTGTTGTTACGTCTAGACGCAACAGCTTTTATGTACTACCTTTTACGTGGCGATAAGGAAATCGTGGAAAATAGATAGATACTTGATAGGATCGCTCCTTATTCTTTGGGCCATTTAATTTGTATACCATGTATATGAAATATATCAAGGTATACTAAGTTTAGTCCCAAGTTTGCAACGCTTTAAAATATTGATGCTACCAACAATACTTTGGTATAGGTGTTCATAAAATCACCTTATTAGTCCATTTCCGATTGTTTGTTTGTCTGTCGTCTCTCCTTCTGTTATCACGATAACTCAAAAACGAAAAAAGAAATCAAGCTGAAATTTTTACAGCGTGCTCAGGTTGTAAAAAGTGAGGTCGAGTTCGTAAATGAGCAACATAAATTAGGTTAGAATATTGTATAGTATGTATTATATTGGAATATCAGTCATGTGTGTGTATGACGTATCAACATTGTCTATACTTGGTATTTCAACAGTTAACTTATTCAATTATTTGTTTTCACTTGTTCACAATAGATTTATCTTTCAAGGAACAAGGGAAATCATTGTTAATAAATAATAATCGAGGTTTTCCAAAATAATTCATGGTCGTGGTTAAAATAATTATTGTTGCTTTAAGTTAATTATTGTTCTGGCTCGTTTAAATTGCACTTTTGCATAAAGATTTTTTGATAAACTGAACAAAAAATTAATCATATTCAAATTTTTTGTTTGCTGCAGCATTTTCTTATTATAATTCAAATGATTTAATAAATATAAATAAACAACATTTTAAAAAGTGATGTAATACCTAATGATTTAATATTGGTTATGTTTTTTCTACCATACCATCCATATAATAATAATCAAAATGATGGGTGGGGAGTGACTCATTCTACTAAAATTTCTCAAGGTTCAGTTCCAAAACAATACAGTCACTTAATCTTTAATAATTATTATAAAAAACTGTAATAAGTAGTTTTAATAATAAATATTAAAACAATCAAAAAAATTGAATGCATTAAAATGGACCAAAAAATTTATCATCACGCAGGACCTGCGTAAACTAAGTGAATTCCTTTTTAAAAATAATTATAGATAAACTTGCTTTTATAGTAATAAAAAGTAGAAAATGATTTTGTAACAGTCATTCGTAGATGACTATTCGACTCCGAATCATTGTTGATATTTTATATTGAGCGTCTCGGGCTTTTACGAATAGTCATGTATGAGTGACTCTGAAGAAATTATTTTCTACTTTTTAGTATAATAAAAGCTTGTTCTTTAAAAGTATTTTTTATTTAAGGATGTATGAGCACGGTAGTGGGGGCACAAACTTAAAAAATATATATTTTCAATTTTAATGATAAATTATATTATAACGTAACGGAGGGAGTAATCTTTTCCTTGGAAAATTTGAATGCAAATATAGAACTCTGATGTTGAAATCTTACATTTAAGCGAATATTTTTATTTATTTATGCAAATAGTAGTAAAACATATTATTATGCAAAATTTTTAATTTGAAAATTGTGAAGGAGATTCGGTACTTTTATTTTTAAACTGCAGTACTTAGTTATTCGAAATAATTATAGACATCTTATTTTGGAAATTAGATTGATTTTCGTAATTTTTGGATAAAAAACGAGTTTACGAAAAATGAGGACAGTTTGTTTTTAATTTCAATGAAAACTTATTTTTATCAACAATCATACTAAAAGGCAAAACAAGTTTCACAATATTTAAGAGTAATTTAAAGGCAAAAAATAGTGTTGTTACAGAAAAATAAAAATGATCGTACAGATAAAAACGCCTCGATCAAAATGCTGCCAAATACTTCTTATACAATAATTATTTGGGTTTATAAGAAATAATATTTTGGCACTTGTTAGCAATACGTCGAGGGGGGAGGGGAAGAACTCGGATTTATGAAAAAACAAGTGAAAACAACAATTGACTGAGTTAATTGTTGAAATACCATGCATAGACAGTGTTGATTACTATATCACATAAAACATACATACATGTCACACATACATAACTGATAATCCCATATTAATACACACTCTATACTATTTGCATCTTGTGTGTGCCCTCGTGAGTAAACAGTGATGTTTACAAAAAAGTGTTTCAAACAAATGTTGTTTATTTTTTTATAAGATTTACATTTAAACTTTTGTTCTATCTCTAACGGTTTACAAGACCCAATTGACCTATGTGTCTCATTTACGAACTCGACCTCACTTTTTACGTCCTGAGTACGCTGTAAAAAGCTTTCAGCTTCATATCATTTTTCGTTTTTGAGTTATTGTGTTGACAGACAGACATACAAACAGACAGACGGATGGACAACCGGAAATGGATTAATTAGATGATTCTATGAACATTTATACCAAATTTTTGTTCATAGCATCAATATTTTTCAGCGTTACAAACTTGGGACTAAACTAAGTATACCTTGCATAGTACATATATGCATGGTATAATTACCATGACTATGTGCCTTCCGACTTTGTATCATTAATATGGTTGCTTA
The DNA here is from genome assembly GCF_905475395.1 of Chrysoperla carnea. NCBI lineage: Eukaryota > Metazoa > Arthropoda > Insecta > Neuroptera > Chrysopidae > Chrysoperla > Chrysoperla carnea. The sequence continues at coordinate 24,936,826 of NC_058341.1, forward strand.
TAGAAAACAAGTTTTAATGTTTTGATTTCTTGATTTTAAATGATAAACTAAAAAGATACAAATAAAAATTACGTCTCCATTCCCCTTAACAGATAAATAGGTAATAATTGTGTTTATACATATTTTTTGTAAATATTTCATTATTTTTTTATTATATTTTCATATTGACTTCAAAGAAAAATATTTACAATTGAATTGTTATTTTCACAATCTATTGTGAAAATTCTTTGATCAATATATGCTTTTTTAAATTCATTTCCAGTAAAACGTGAGTTCAAATAGGTTAACATACTTCGTTTCAAAGACTTGTGACTCATGTGCTAATTTACTTTATTCAATAAACTTTTTCTCTTATTCATTGAAACAAATTGTTAATTTTCTTGCGGAACTATTAGTTATAATTATGTTTGTTTACAATGGTTTGTCCGTCCACAATCGTGAATAATTAGTGAGCTTCCCATTTCATCTGACGTGAAGAGAGTTGACACGAAGAATACTTTATCAGCTGGGAACATGCAACTCTGTAATTAACACGCCTAGTGTGGTCAATGAAGCCAAGTATTTAACCAAACCTTTTTGCTATTCTTCTAATTCTTTATGAGTTTTGGTGTAAAATGTTCTTTGAGATGTCTATATATGAAAGACAAGGTCATGTGATTTTTGATTGTGGCGTAAGCTGAGACAAAAAGTCCTGAAAATAACGGCATTAAATTTGTGTCTATTGAAACCTTGTTTTAAAAAATAACTTTGAGCTTAACATCGAAATTTAAAATTGTCTGATTTTTTTAAAATCACTTATGCCTTGAGAAAGATGTGGTTGGGCAAAAAATTATCAAAGAGACAAAAAATGATTATTATAGTTCAAAATGAGAAATTCAATGTTTTTTGTTGATTAAAAGCTTTTTTGTGATGCCCAGAAAAAGTATAGTCCATGACCTTGGGAGTTTGAAGACCATTGTTTTATTTTGTTCCATATAATTTGATTAGTTGCGGGTATCTTTTTGCTGTGGATTATAATCCAATTGTGGTTATTTGTGGTTAATTTTTTTTGACCAGAAATAATGAATTATGATATGAAAAATTGTGTAATATTTTTATTTGTGAATGGTTTTAAGACTGACAAATCGATGTTGAACTTTCTTCAGATCTTTACGTTTTGAAGTCTCCTAATACAAAAATATCAATGATGCTAGTTCATACGATGATCTTAAATTCAGTTAGAATTTTCCGCAAATTAATCGTACTATAACAATTTCTATCAAAACAATTGCCTGTATATAGAAGTTGTGTGGCGTTTATACAAGATTTTTGTAATACACAGATATTGTAACCCCCGTAGATTCGATACAATAAAAATACCACTGGGTGCATTCTTTTATACATCTAGGGAGTAAAAGTTAGGAATATCTCAGATCTTATGTTCATGACAAACATGATATCTGAGATATTCTTTACTTCATCCAGCGAGACGAAAGTGATTGGACATTATTTACTAAAAAAGTTCAAAAAATGTAGAAATTTAAATGAAAGAAACGAAAAATTTATCGTTTTTGTTGCGTGAATTGAACTTTGTACATTAAACAATAGTTATAATTATGTATAAAATTCATTTATTAAATTTTCACGTGTTAACGCTTCACATAATGTTTGTATAATAGGATTCTACAGGCTGTTCTCCTAAAAGGTCTGCACAATGCTCTACCAGATATAGTGCAGCTCAAAATAAATCCATACGGCTACTTGCCTTAGCACCAAGTTCCTTCGTTTGAGAGCTAGTCGACCATAAAGTTTAATTTTGAAATCGTCTTTTGTAAATTAACTCCAAATACGAAATACTATTTTGCTAAAATGGGTGGGTATGTTGACATTGTTATATATTTTACAAAAAGCGATGAAACACATGAAAATTAGGTTTATCATCAATCCATTAAAAATTAAGTTAATTAATAAATACATTGACGTAGAATATGGGAATTCATACCCCACATGTTTTTGGGACAATCTGTATTTTATTTGGAACAAGATTAAATTTATCATAGATCGTAACATATGTTGTGTTTAACTCGAACAACGCTAGGCCATAAATCAAATTCTTATAAGATTTTTACTACACCACTTAAAATTTGTTTTATGTTTACAAGAATAATCGTCTATTTATGTGTTATGATTTTTTGTTTTTTATTTTATACCTATATATACCAGTGGCGGAGTCACAAATAAATGTGTAAAAATTTTGTCGAATCAAAAATTTTGGACAGTTTAAATTTTTCAACTTACATTAAATAAATTTCTCAAGCTTTTATTAAAGGGCTTTCTTGCTTGAATTAAACACTTTTTCTCTTCTATAAGGTTGCATGTTAACCAAAAACTTGAATGTTTTTCTATGTCCCGTTTAACTGTGTCATATATTAGAAGATCCACCATGTGTGAGGTATTGAATACCAATTTTTTAATTTTTCTAAGTAACTATTTTTATAATATTCACAATAATACACTTTTTTATAAAATTTTATTACCCTGTATCTACAAAAGAATGATTTCCCAACTATAAGTTAATTACTATTTGAAAAAATCAGATCCCAGTGCTTCCAGTGGATTAATTTTGGCGATAAAATAGGCTGTTATTAGTAATTTTCAATTGTTTAGAATTTCTTAGATGTCAAATATCATTAGTAAGGCATGTTAGTGGTGCAAATGTTTCTAATTCTTGATAAACGATAAGTTTGTAGTTCAATGTTAAAGTTCACTTAAGAAATTAGTAAATGGGCAACTTGAATTACGTATACGTTATACTAGTTTAATAGTTTTCGATTATTTGACAAACACTTAACATTTACGTCATACAAGTTGCCGATTTAGTAATTTTTTAAGTGAACTTTAACATTGATCGTTTCATTGAATAAAAAATTTATTGTTTATAAACAAATGGAAACATTGGCACCACAAATTCATACCTTACTAATGATATTTAGCACCTAAGAAACACATTCCATGAGGTCTTAGCAAAATGCGAGCGATTTCTTTCATTTTCCTTTATTAGCCAATTTTTGTAACATCTTTTACTGTACTCTATGAGAGATATATGCATCAATTATTCTAACCAACATTCACCGGAAGTGATGCGATTTTTAAAGAAAACGAAAAATCTTGATTATTATAAATCTAAATTTTTACAATAACTGTACAATACGCCCATGAATTGAAATATATCTGTACTAGAATGACTTCAATAAATCTGTGTTATTTGATCCGAAATTTTCTTGTAATAAAATATATTGTTGGCCACCTTCTCATAAAATAAAATTCACGTTGGTATGATGCATCTACATTTGTATAATAAATAATGCGCTACTGTTTTGTTTAGTTTCAATCTGTTAACAGAAACAGTGATCAGTCTACTGAATTTATTTAGTTTCCGTGTTAAAATTAATTTTTGTCTGCTGCTTTATTCACGTGAATTTTTTGTTTAATTTAAATTTTATTTTTGATAATATTTCACAACTAATATTCTAAATATTATGAGTTGAAAAGTATCTGGGATAAATATAGTTCTGAATTGAATGCCCGAAAGTCTACGCGCTGTACTTGATTGGTTTTTTTGAACGAAAATTCAATTCAATGATGCTCGAAAATTAAACAATGTTTTAGCAGAAAAACACTAAAAATAATTACACTTCAACTTCTATCCCCGTTTTGAATCATCCCTTAGTTTAGAGAAAATTGTTTATTTTGATCCGACCTAAATTACTTGAAACAAGATTTTATATTTTCAAAATTCATTTGAAAACATTTGTTCATATTTTTCACTAGAAAATTTCGGGCTTTTTCGGTTCACTTTGCGTTTTCAACCAAAAAGAATATACCAAAATTAGTTTCAAAGCATTCCAAAAGAACATATATCGATAAAAGAAAGGTTTTTTTACTTGGAGCCGATCTTATATGGGAAAATAAGAAAAACAACCCCTAAAACTACTGACTTCATTTGTTATCACGCTAGAACCTTCGAATTCTAAAAATTGAAAACTTAAAATGTTCACCACAAACCATCTACCCCTTCTCCGAAAATCGATTGTCTTTTTTATTTGCTCTTTTACAAAGCCTAGATTATTTTTGCCTGTAATGTAGGCCATGATTGAAGACAACCCGCCTTAGCGTCCCAGAAATGGAAGTAAAGTTGAAGTTAAGGTGAGCTAAGGAAGGGCAAGTGGACTAAAGAATATAATGTGGTAGATTTGCCTTTAATGATTAATTTAAAATTCAAGCATGTTCAATATTGCGAATCTTGTTGCGAAGGCATAAGTGAGGACAAGGTACACTCTGTGTCACAAAAAATGCACGTGTTTTACCTTTCTAAGTGATATAGCTAAAACATATCGTATGTGAATTACATGTACTGTTATAGTAATATCACTTAGAATGGTTCAACTTTTGCGTTTATTTTGACTAGGGTGCGTTCTTTAAATGAATTTAGAAACAAATTTAGAGAACGTTCTCTAAATGAATCAATAATAATTTAGTGAATTAATTGAAATGAATTTTTATTGTAATGAAGTCGCGGGTAACAGCAAATACTTCAAAAAGTAACGTTATCTGTGAACTATTCTTAAAAGAAAATAATTTAATTTTTTTATCAGCAACAAATTTAATTATTTTACTTGGAAAGTGTACTGATAACCGCTAATTAATAAAGATTCTATGTTATCAAGTAATTATACAGTTTCGATTGTGCTTTGTATATATATAGAGCAAGCATATCAATATCATTAACAAACTCTTCTTATAGTCACTTCCTTCCGTTTTACGCACCATTTGTTGAACTATAACATTTGTTTGTTGAATTATAATAATTTATTGTTTACCGGAATAAATTACCAGTTACACAGAGTGTATCGTAAGTCACGCCGAAACTTGCCGTTTAAGAATTAATACAATAAAAATTTCATTTAACTATAGTTTTAGTGTAATATAATTAATTAATATAATTTTTAACCAAATATCTTAACAACCATGACAATTATAATGTCTACTTGCAGATATTTGACGTCTCAAGGCTTTACAATTGTTTTTTAACATTTATTTTTATTTAAAACAAGTGAAAACAAACAGTTGACTGAATTAATTGTTGAAATACCATGTGTAGACAGTGTTGATTACTCTGTCACATTACTCATACATACATGTCACATACATATAATTGATATTCCCATATAATACATACTATACAATTTGCGCATAATTTGCGCTCCCACGGGTAAACAGTGATGTTTACGAAAAAAATGTTTCAACAAAAGTTGTTAATTTTTTTATAAGGATCATTTTTTACATCTAAACTTTTTACGTCCTCAGCACGCTATAAAAATTTTAGCTTGATATCTCTTTTCGTTTTTGAGTAATCGTGATGACAGACGAACAGACGACAGACAGACAGACAGACAACCGAAAATAGACTAATAAGGTGATTTTATGAACACCTACCTATACCAAAATTTTGTTCATAGCATCAATATTTTTAAGCGTTACAAATATGGGACTAAACTTAGTATATCTTGGTATATTTAATGTACATGGTATAAAAATATTATTTCAAATAAATTATTGTTAGAAGAGTGAAGTTACTCTTAAGAGTGAAGTGATTTAGTAACAGAAAGTAAAAAAAAATTGCACAAAAATTTTCCATTCTCTTATAATTATTATAAAGGATTTCCGCCTGTATAATTTTTTATACTTTTTGAAAAAATTGCAGATAAAAATTTTTGTTGTTAGAATCTGTTTTTTGTTTAAATTTTAAAATTTAAAATCTTTAATAACAATCTTTGACACTCCTATTCATTTCATTAATTCACTCTTCTAAATACAGACGTAAGAGAAGTTAAACCAATTAAGGATGTTTGGGGCGTACAATGATTCTGGATAATCAAATGTACTTTAGCTGCTTGTGTAGCATATTTAATTAACTAATCGAATAAGTAGTTTGTTTTAATGGTAATTGAAAACAATTTTGTCTATTGAATGAATAAATTTCCATTACTGTTTTTTTAAATTTAAAAACTAGTTTTTAAATTTCTGCAGTAGTTTTGTCTTTAAGTGAAGAGCTTCGTACTAAAATTCCATCCGTTTTATTACATTTTATTCATTTTTGTACAAATACATGTTAACTTATTTCACCCTATTAAAGTCAGATTATATGCCAGAAAATATACTAAGACAAAAACTGTATTTATAGTTTATCTTAAGAAAACAAATTGCATTTTTAAAATTTGGCGAAAGAAAATTATAAAATCAACTTATTGAACTTATTTATTTACGTTACCTATTTAAAAAAATATTTAAGCTTAATTAATTTGAGTTGTAATTAATATTAGACATAACAACTTCAAAATGATTTCGTCAAAAAAAAAAATGATTAATTTACTACTTCTAAAATAAAGTGGTTTACTTAATACTTAAGTTTGATTTTTTGAGTATTATCTAATTGATTACTTACTAATTAAAATGTCCAATTGTTTTAAAGGATTAAGAATCTAATTACCGAAAAGTATTTAGTACTTGAGTTTTTAATGTATTTTTAAATATAAAGGTGTGCCACAGGCGTCATCTATAGCATTATATCGTAGACGAAATTCTTATGTAAATAATTTTTCCAGTTAAAAATCGATGCTGCGTTTTTTTCCATCTTAACTTTGGATCCCATTATTCCATTTTTAGCTATTAATCATTCACACGACAGCTCCGAAACGTATTCAATTTAAGCCGCACAGGTAATGGTCCATATAATCAAAAGGTCAATATATTTAATTTTATATAATTGTAACACACATGGTTTTAATATCAACGTACGTTACATTCGACGCGCGTGTGACTTATTGTTAGACTTAAACTAAAAATTTGTTGAAATTCAAAACTTTTTTTGCAAAAATCATGAACATGAAAATATAAAATATACACGTGCCAACTATAAATTACTTTGTAAACATAATAAATATGAATTATTGAGCTATTTCAATTTAATTGCGTTGTAAATGTCGTAAAATTAATTGAACTTGGCATATTGAAAGATTAATTAGTCATATTAAATCAAATTAGTCCCTGGAGAATTTGAAATTGATAATTTAATTATTTGAATTGCATCGTCAGATCCCAAGAGAAGAAAATTAATATGAAACATCAGAGATTAGCAAGTGAAATGCGTTTATCTATTAATCCGCCACTGGCTATGAATCATTATTTATGAATTTTTAAATAAGCAGGATGTGCCTATATTTAAGTTTTTCAGTATTTTATTATAGGTAGTTTCTCACAGTTATTGTTTTCATACCAAAAAACGGAATAAAAAATGTTATATTATCTTAAGGTTTTAAGATTCCCTCCATAAAGAAACACATTTTCAACGCACGGTATAATATGTTGTAGTTTTATTGGAATCTCAAATAATCAAAATCTGAACAATTCTTTTGAATTCTTTGAACAAGAATTTGACACCAATCTGGACAATTTGAGATCGATTTCAGATGGGTTCTCAATTTTCGCTTATGCATTTACCCTCTTCTAATCTGCTTACGCTACTGAGGCACTGATATAGTTTCAGCACCAATCTCATTGAAATATTTGACAGGCATTTTATCGAATTATTGGACTTATTTGAATTCACCGAAATAATAAGCCAGGAAAACTAAAATCGCAATCCGCCTTGTAAAGTTGTTTTTTTTTGGTTTGTAAAAAACTTTTGGGATTTTTTCAGTTTTTGCAGTTTGATTCAAAAACTATGAGCTTTTGACATTAGTTGCTACTATCATTTTGAAAGTATATTAAAGAAACAATTGAAGCCAACCTACAGCTCCGTTTGTCTAATAGTTTTTGAGATTTGATGTTTGAAAAATTTACATGGTTTTCAGCAATGTTAAAATTTTGAGTTTTGCTTATGTTAAACCGTTAGAGATAGAACAAAAGTTTAATGATAAATGTTCCTTATGAAAACTCCAGGAGACGATGGGGATACCGTTTACCCTGTGCACCAGGTACCTCGGAGACCAATAACGCGATATTCGTGTTCAGCGACCCTAAAAACTCAAAGTAACAAGTTTGGAATCATTCTCATCACTATTAACCGAATTGTGAACTTAGTATATTTACGGTCAATTTGAAAAGCAATTATAAAATGCATATTATTTATGCAAATAGCAAATCTTATAAATTAATTTAGGTCATAAAATTTCCTGACGCTCCAACGAATCGAATGTAGAAAACCGCATTAAAATCCCTCATACTAGTCAAATTTGCCAACTTCAGTGCTTCGTTTCTGCGACTAAAAGTTTTATTACATAATTGAATATCGAACAGTCATTACAAATACCATTCATTCAATGCACGTGAGTCGTACAATGTTTGCGTTATTGTATAATTGTTAAAGTGTTATTGAAGTTATTTTTTCCACAATTAATTATTAAGTTTTTGCATTATCTGTGAAAAAAAAATTATGGATATTGGTTTTTACAATAACCCACATAACAATTAAAATGTAAATTTTTGCGGTTGACGTTAATAATAAATAATTTATGAATTCAATTAATGTTTAAATATTTTTCACGTTGCTGGTATATAATATGTAAAGTGCAAGATGCTTAACCATGCGAAAATATACTACATTTATCTTATATTTTCATTTTATTACCTTGAAATTAAAAATTCTTTATTTGGATTTTTGAATTCAGAAATTTCCGACTTCACATCTTCGCTTTATATATATATTTTTTTTAAATTTGAAATCTGATGCTTCAAGACTTTCTTATACTCAAAACAAACTAGTCATTAAATTGAGAATTGCCTCAGATTCTTTGAACAAATACTAAAATCTAAAACACTATTATTTTTTTTCTACAATATAACCTTATTTTGTTATACAAATTCCATTTTAGTAATATTTATCGATTAACTCCAAATCAAGACCCTGTAATCAAGGTTTACTAAGTCTTGTGAAACTTTCTCGATAAACAAACAAAATTATATAAAATGCTTTCGAAAATTTTCAAAAACCAAAACAAATCGCCCTAATTGTGTTGCCATAACTGATTTGGATTTTTGGTTATTTTGTTTAAAAGGTTTTTTAAGGGGGAGTGTTGTTAGCTATGTTTCAAATGTGAGCTTAGGGTCCCGTACCCAGAATAACTAAAAAATAGAAGATGATAATCAAAATCGGTTCAGTTTGGAAAAGAGTAATTTATTGTAATAAAATTAATTTAATGCGTATGAGTATTCTTAGATACGTTTCAAGTTCGAGTTTAGGCTTCCGTACTCGAAAAATTTCTATGGATTTTTAAATTTTGTATACACTTGTGAATTTTATTGTACATATCTTAAAATTTATATAAAATTTTTGATTTATTTTGACCGCTGCAGATGCGTCTTCCAAAAAGTGCATTTGAGCTGGTACGACACTTTACTGACCTCCTGTTAAAATTCTTTAACTTTATTATTTTTATGATTTTTATACAGGCTTTCAAAAACCTATCATTTTTTCTGGTGAATTAACTCCTGTGCAATAAAAAGGATGGATGGTTTTCTAACTGTTAGAGGGTTCATTGTTTAGTTTTTATTATAACCTTTTGGTTTTTAAAAATCGGTTGCATAGGCTACAAGAAAAACATCGTACTAATTTGATAAACGTAGTTTCAAAAAAATGTTTTACAAAGATTTTTACAATGCGTCGTTATGTATAGAAACCGGCTTTAATTATACGCATTGATTTTTTGAAAGTTTTAAATGAGAAAATCTCCTTAAATTGTGGGATCATTTCAAATGGTACAGGTACACTCTGTGTCACAAAATGCACGGATTATAGTACTATATGTAATACGTGCATTTTTTATGACACACAAATACTTAACTAATTTTTTTTTAAATATTTAACTTTGCTAGATTGTCGTTTAAGAGTTAATAGATACATTGAAAGCATTTTTCCAAAATTTAAATCGGTTTAAATATGTAAATGTTTAAATAAATCGTCCAACAGCTCTTACTGTATAGTACTGGAGTAAATCTACGCAAAAAAAGGCTGTTATATGGATTAAAAGTTCGAGCAGCGAAACTTGGGGGTTTTTCTTTTCACATCAAAATAAGTATTTTTTGAAATTTTTTACTTTCCCGGAGTGGTGCAACATGCTTAAAAAACAAAATGGCGTCAAAAATGAAATTTTTTTCAGAAATTTTATCATTTTTATTTTATATTCGCAAAAGGAGACATCGGTGCATATCCAAATTTGGTAGGTTTGTAGTCCATGTTAAGAACTACTCCTCATAATTTTTTGGTGGGGTTTCGTCTCTTCCCCTCCCAGTTATATATATATGTATACGTACATATGGTAAAACAGTTCATTTGACTATAACTTGAAAAATATTCGATTGATTTTAATGAAACTAATATCAATAGTAGGTTTTATTACTTACAACTTTCGGTTAAAATTTTAGCGAAATCCGTTAAATAGTTCGGCCAAAATTTCCAATTTAGGGAATTGTTTAAAATGGCTGCCATTTTATGCCATTTTGTCCTACGAGGTTAAATTTTTTTTTAAATTGTAGCATTTTTAATTATCTTTCCATTTTATAATAAGTGGCTTACCCGTAAAATGACTCCTTGATCCATATTTTTGCGAAAAACGGAAAATTTAACACTTTCTGGAAATAATTGTTTGGGGGGTGTATGGACTGGCTTTGGGGGGTGTTTTTTGCTTTGGCATGAGAAAACTATTTTTAAAAGAGGTCTATATGGTTTAAAGCAAAATTTTTAAGTTTTAACCCCCGCGCTGTAAGGGGGAAGGGGTGTATGAAATAAATGTATCTTAAAAGATTTTAAAAAGAGGTCAAAATAGTTTAAAATGCTAAAGTAACCCAAAATTTTAGATGCTTTTATTAATATAGCACTTTTTACAACATCCACCCCTTCCCCTCCCGCTTTCATATTTTTGGCAAATTCAAAATTTTTATGACGTATAAAGGGGTTTTGGGGGTCGCTGATCTCGAACTTTTGGCCCAAATAAGTACACCCCCTAAAAATATTACAATTGTTTTTGATAATCTATTGCAAAAGTTCGAGATCAGCGACCCCCAAAACCCCTTTATACGTCATAAAAATTTTGAATTTGCAAAAAATATGAAAGCGGGAGGGGAAGGGGTGGATGTTGTAAAAAGTGCTATATTAATAAAAGCATCTAAAATTTTGGGTTACTTTAGCATTTTAAACTATTTTGACCTCTTTTTAAAATCTTAAGATACATTTATTTCATACACCCCTTCCCCCTTACAGCGCGGGGGTTAAAACTTAAAAATTTTGCTTTAAACCATATAGACCTCTTTTAAAAATAGTTTTCTCATGCCAAAGCAAAAAACACCCCCCAAAGCCAGTCCATACACCCCCCAAACAATTATTTCCAGAAAGTGTTAAATTTTCCGTTTTTCGCAAAAATATGGATCAAGGAGTCATTTTACGGGTAAGCCACTTATTATAAAATGGAAAGATAATTAAAAATGCTACAATTTAAAAAAAAATTTAACCTCGTAGGACAAAATGGCATAAAATGGCAGCCATTTTAAACAATTCCCTAAATTGGAAATTTTGGCCGAACTATTTAACGGATTTCGCTAAAATTTTAACCGAAAGTTGTAAGTAATAAAACCTACTATTGATACTAGTTTCATTAAAATCAATCGAATATTTTTCAAGTTATAGTCAAATGAACTGTTTTACCATATGTATGTATACATATATATATAACTGGGAGGGGAAGGGACGAAACCCCACCAAAAAATTATGAGGAGTAGTTCTTAACATGGACTACAAATCTACCAAATTTGGATATGCACCGATGTCTCCTTTTGCGAATATAAAATAAAAATGATAAAATTTCTGAAAAAAATTTCATTTTTGACGCCATTTTGTTTTTTAAACATGTTGCACCACTCCGGGAAAGTAAAAAATTTCAAAAAATACTTATTTTGATGTGAAAAGAAAAACCCCCAAGTTTCGCTGCTCGAACTTTTAATCCATACACAAGGCGTAATTTCACTCTACTAAGTGGTGTTCTGATGTAATGATACGCACTAATGACTAGCTTATATTAATAATTATTGAATGCATGTATTACACCATTACGAAAAAAACCACGTTTTCTTATCAATCTGTTCAGAGTTATTATATTAAAATTATATTTTATGTCATTTTTAAGGTAGGTATGAAAACTGATAGCATATTCCATGTAAGTTGGTTATTCTTATCAGTAATGATATTCATAATCCTCCCTGTGTTTGCAATGGCATTAACATGAATAATATCTTTTTCTTTAAAATCACCATTTACAGGATTTTTCTAAGTAAAGATTTATACAAAAGATATTAGTTTGATAGTACAGAGTGATCAAATTGGTTTAATATATTCTTAATTTGACATAAAAAAAGTAAAACGGTATGAGGTATCAATCTTTAGACGCTCAGTTTTCGAAATAAAAATTCTCTTGGCTTACGTAGCTCCTGCGCTACGAATTTTAATGAAAATTTTTACATTTATTTCAAATTTCTGTATGCTTTATATTTCTCAAAGATTCCGGTTGTCCGTCCGTCTGTCCGCCTGTCCGTGGACATGATAACTCAAAAGCAAAATGAGATATCAAGCTGAAATTTTTATAGCGTGCTCAGGACGTAAAAAGTGAGGTTTGAGGTTAATGAGCAACATAGGTTCTTTATGAAAAAATAAACAACTTTTGTTTTAAACATATTTTCGTAAAGGTCACTGTTTATTCGTGAGAGCGCAAATTGTATTTAATATGTATTATGTGGGAATCTCAGTTATATGTATATGCGTGACATGTATATATGTGTAATGTGATAGAGTAATCAACACTGTCTATACATGGTATTTCAACAATTAACTCAATTGTTTGTTTTCGCTTGTTTAAAACTAATTTATAAAAAAATAATGCAAACACTGATATTCTTTGTTTTACACCTTCTATAGAGGGTATTTCAACAATTAACTCAGTCAGTTGTTTGTTTTCATTTGTTTTAAATGAATTTTAATTAGTAAGATGAACGAAGTACAAATACAATTGCAACAATTATGTTTTTTTATCAGGTTAAAACTAGTAATTTCTAAATTAACGATTCGGTTAATTCTACGTTTTACAAGCTAAATAAATAAATGTAATTGGTTGTTATTTTGACTTCTGATAAGAGGTTTAGCAATTTGTATAAATATTAATTACTTGTATTTAGTAATTTTTTTACGTCGATGTAATAATTATAAATTTTAATGTTATGGGAAAAGTTTTTCATGGAATACAAAAATATTATTTATGGTAGGTCCACACGATACCAACTCCACACATACTTCTATAGAATTTTGTCTGCGCAATAAATCAGTGCAAACAAAAGTCGGTATGATGGTAAAGTCTGAGTTTAAAAAGTCTGAGCGCGGAAGTTGGAAGTATTCGTTTATTAATGATAAGTCTGCACATACATTTCGTCATCATATATTTCATGAACATTTTTACTCAGACTTTCAGTCTGTACAGATATCTGTACAAACAATAGAGTATTACACTATTTTTGAAAAAGTACTTTAAAATGTCGATTTTGCTAATAAAAAGCCACCAAACATTTAATTCGGAAAAATACACACGCTTTCTTGCTAAAAACTTAAATTAAATTTTAAACCTTTTTTAAACTGTCAAAAACGCGGGCATCCAATTTGATGACGTAATATGGGTATCACTATACGAAATAACACAAATAAGTTTGACAGATATATTCATAGGCATCTGATTATAATAGATATAAATACTTAATATGCATGTATATATTATACCCAGCTGTCTACACTGAACTAACTGATGGTCTATGATTCATACCGCTATGACATCATAGCAGGGCTTACCCGCGTTTTAGGTCACGTGATATACAGTTTAAAAATTATGATTTTTAATTTTAATATTTTAAAAGAAAAATGTGCTTTTATGACTCGAAATCAGAATTTTTAAAGTATATTTTTACATAAATTTTAACTTTTTTCAAATTTCATGATTTATTTTTGACTAACGATAATACCCGGTAGTCTGTATCGTGTGGACCCACCATTAATTTCTTTTAAGGGTGTGGTTTCGACTAAGTAATCATTTTTTATGTTGGAAGTTTGCAATGACATGAATAATTTTAGATTAAAAGACATTTTGGATATTTTATCTGTTATGCATTTTTACAATTATTCCGAATTATAATTTGAATAAAATTACATAGTTTTCATGGTTGAAACCATTTTATTATGATGTACAAATTGACAGACATTGATGTAGGTGTTAATTGCATTACTTACATGTTTGTTTTATCGACAAAAATGTTGTACTATTTTGTTGTCTTGCTTGTGAGTGATTTGATAAAAACTGTGTTATTCATATTCTTTCTAAGTAGGTGAAAATGGCTGGCAATATGTACAGATCGTACATTGTAACAAAGATTTTCTGTTGCTAAAGTATCAAATGAAAGAAAGAATAAAATGTAAGAATGGTAACATTTTGCGATTATTCCTTTTTGCTACGAGTACTCGATACTGGCGAGAAACCGATGATGGAAGGCGTAGAATGTTAGACTGGACTGGTGTTGTAACACAAATCAAACTAGAAAGAAAATTAGAAAACATGTTTTATTGCACTAAAAAATATTATAAATATAATTCAAACCGTGGGGTGGTCGATATCTACCAAATCAACTATATTAAAGAGTGAATGTAGAGATCACCCCACGCTTTAAATTTTATATTATAATTAAAACCATTATCCATTTTTTAGTGCAATAAAACATGTTTTCTAATTTTCTTTCTAGTCTGATTTGTGTTACAACACCAGTCCAGTCTAACATTCTACGCCTTCCATCATCGGTTTCTCGCCAGTACCGAGTACTCTTTTTTCTACTCTGTTTTCTAGCTACAAGCGAAGTTAATATGAGCGTGTTAAAAATAGGAAAACTGAAATTTTGTAACCGACTGTAAAGAGAGATAGTAATTTAAGTAGGTACTAACATATTTACGTGCGCATAAAAGGTCAAAGTAACATGAAGAAGTATAAATGCGTAAAACTGAAATTTTCTTTCCAATTCTAAGAAAAACTTATAAATTATAAAACAAGTATGAAAAGAAAAAGCAAGGAAATTTTGAAATGTTTATGATTTTTTTTATTACGTTATTTGAAAAATTATTCATTATATTTACTTTGTATGCTATAAGAAAAACATCATTAACACTCTCAGCTCAGAGATCAATAATGTTTGCCCTGTATAAATAAAATTTGATGACAATATCTCATTACTTGTGATCAAAATGGATTCAAGGTTGTTCAAAATGAATGCGTTGAATTCTGATACCGAAATTTTCCGCGAGTACATTAACTCCTTTACTTTGTACAAGGATGTAAAATATCAAATATATTTATTTTAAATGTGTAAACACATATTATTCTTTCAGTAATTTATTGTTACTTAGTAATTTGCTTTGACATCATTGACAGAATCAAGTTAAGATCAATAGTATCTACAATGTAATACAAAATATACATAAATTGTTATTAGTTTTAAATGTTTCAAATACTTGAAAACTGTAGTTGTGTAGACACATTTTCCACCAAAATATGAACTTCTGCATTGTAATTTTTACTTCAAATGAGCTAAAATTCGGTATGTAGGATTTTTTTTACCAAGCAAATCGGCCTTATTCAGCAATTTAGAGGGGATTTCCAGCGAAAATATCTATCTTTATAAATAAATAAATAATAAGCACTTAATTAGGGTATAATATAAGCTTAGTTATGGAGCTCTGCGACTCACGATGTTTTTTTTTTATTATTATTTTTTTTTTTTTAAATTACCGTTTGCAAATATTAGTGATTCATGAATATATGATTGTAATTTACCTGCTCACGTTAGTCCAAGTCACGTTATAAAAAAAGTTCCACAGATTAAATCAAATGACAAATGTGCGAAAATACAATCTTTGTATATATATTTCTTGTGTGCGTGTGTATGTGACTGAACTCCTCCTAGACGGCTGGACCGATTTTGATGAAATTTTTTGTGTGAGTTCAAGGGGATTCGAGGATGGTTTAGATTTACAATTGGTCCAGTACAACTGTTTTTGAGGGCTCCGTACCAAAAAAATGAAATTTCATTAAATGGTGGGAGCGCATATAAATCATATCACATTATGTATACTATGTGTACTATGTATTTTTAATAGTATTCAGGTATTGTCAATAGGCATTTATTAGAGCCATCCATATGCGAGCGCAGCGAGCTCTACTATCAAAGGTCAGGCCACTCCAATAAATAGGAGTTAAATTGGGGTTTAGCGGGATGGGTTTAGCGGACAGGCTAAACGTAGTATAGGTATTCATGAATTGGAGTTACGTTTTTACGGGACAACGTCTGTCGGGGCCGCTAGTAAATAATAAATTTTAAAAAGTACTTGCAAATTTCGAAAGTAAATACTTCAATGAAAAAAGCAGTTACCTAAATACACTTTATGGGAACGGTTTTCAAACTGACAAAACCTTTCCAATTTGTAGATTAACAGAATACATAGGCTTAAAGTCCTAAAAATTAGGATTTTTAATTTCTGGTTATGTGACGTTACAATTCAAACATTTATGGGAGCGCATATCTGCCTTAAAGACTCCTGATAAGAAAGGCCAAAGGAAATATTTTATTTTATTTTTAATGGCCTAAAAATATCCCTCACGGCCGAGAAAAATATTGCTGATGAGAAAAGTGAAAAAAAGATTATTAAATTTGTTTCCCCTAAGCATGTTTATTTATCCCACGTTATAATGCTACATTTATACACTAAATGTATGCCAGTTATTTAATAGTAAATAGCAATAGACTCTAGTGTTTGTATAGGAGGGGTGCCTCAAAAAAGTCATTGTTTTCTCAAAGGTCTGCTAAAAGTTGCAAAATAATTTCTCGACGTGGATTCTTCATAATAATCTCAAATTTAATTCAACGCAAATGTGAAGACAGTTTTGAGAGTCCATTTTGAGGTAAATTTTGTCTCCCTAAGGAGGAATTTTCTAGATTTGCCCGATATATAGCTTTTTGTGAATTTATGTAGCTATCTTAAATCTATTGCTTACATAGATTGTCCGTAGACTTTTTAGCAATTTAAAGCTTATATACGGTAGTTGCTTGATGTCAGTAGTTGTAGTTGCTCAGCACGTAAAAAATGAGTTTTAGTTCCTAAATGAGCAACATAGGTCAATTAGGTCTTGTCATCATCTTGTAAACCGTTATAGATAGAACAAAAGTTTAAATGTAAAATATTCCTTATAATTAACAACTTTTATTTGAAACATTTTTTTGTCAACATCACTGTTCACCCGTGAGGGCACAAATTAGGACAAAACTTTGGTGTCGATTTTCTCCAAAACTATAAAAGATTAGTTAAAAATTTGCAAGTAAATTCAACCAATGATTTTACGTAGCATTCTCGAAAAACGAAATAAAATTGTTATTTTTGTGGTAATTTTATGCGTATTGTTTTATGTAGCAATCTGTAAAATCATTTTATGGTCATCGTTTAGAATGACAATAAAGAGGAGTTACAATATTATTATGCATGTACGATGTATTTAATCCTACACGTTTTTATAATTGCATTAAATATTATTATATGTATGTGTGGTCTTTAACACCTTGTGTTAGAATTTGTCTATTATTTATAAAAAAAATGCACACGTTAAATATTATAATAGGGACAAACTTATTTATTTATAATATTTAGTACTAGCTGTGAACTAACCGCTTTGCTGGGCAACATCCCCACTTGCACCCCTCCCTCCACATTTCCTTGCGTCGGATAACAGTTTTGTAATGTACACGTCATGCTCTTTTATTTGATACCCCACTTAGGTATATTTGTAAATATTCGATAATTCCTTCCCACTTTCTCGCTACACCTTTCTACCCTCCGAAGGTTAAAAGTAGATAAAAACAATAGATCTTTGAAGCTGGTTGTATATCGTGTCAATATTTGAGCTTAATCGATGCACAACTTATTTAGTTTTTTAAGCATATCCCTTTCAACCCCTATTTCAACCCCTTACTCTTCTATAATATGGATGTATTATACATAAAAACCTTCCTCTTGAATCACTCTATCTATTAAAAAAACCGCATCAAAATCCGTTGCGTAGTTTCAAAGATTTAAGCGTACATAGGGACATAGGGACAGAAAAAGCGACTTTGTTTTATAATATGTAGTGATGTTTTGTGGCCTATATGTATTATGTACGAATAATTAATAACACATAAGTAATTTTAAAAAATTCTTTCGTTTTCAGAAGCACTCCAATTCTACATTTTCGAGGCTATTTATCAAAATAAGGTAGGTTTTAAAGATAAAGAGAATATTAAAAGTTTAATCATTTGGTTTTTCAAAAATTTCGTCGTTTTTTATTAAAAATTTACCTATCTTTGACTACATTGGAATTTTTTGCCCATTTACATTTACATGCACATTCAAACTATGATTAGAAACATCCTATTAAAATCGTTTATACAACCTAGTGGCGATCATCAATAGGAGCTATACAAATGATTATACGAATGGGAAAATTATAACACTTTCATTTTTAAAAAATTCCTAAATTATAACGATTTTATCGATATTTTTATATCTTAAATCACAATGAGCTTTCTCGAAACATCTTTGTGAAATGAAGATCTAGAACAAATAAGAGCCGTTAATGCTAATTTAAACTTTTCCGTTAACATTAAGAAACTAGAAACTTTTTAAATTTGTAAAAAAATCAATTACGAAATAATACCCTGATAGTTTTCATCAGTAAAAAAATCATAAAATTTGATTTAATGAATTTGTATAATATTTAAACATGTATTTTTGGAACTGTCGGATATTGATCCCAGTATTTCTTCCATAGAAAACGCGTGTTAAGCCTTTTAGGTACACATATTTGTTACAACTTTTGTTATTTTCATAATATGTATTATATTGAAAATATTTAATCTTTTTTCTTTTCATATTCTGGAAAGTTGATGGCGTGAACCATAAAGGTCACACTCACCTGTCCGACTTGTTTAAAAATCTAATTGATCTTACAATAAATTATCTGCAGTAGAAACCAAATTTTTTTCCGCAATAGTACTCGAAATATCTGTAGAATGTAGACGAAACAATACATCATACAATACTATCGTTGAGATATAGATATATTAAAATAGCCCATACAATAATACTATACAAATACATTATTGTGTTAGGTAACTGCGCAATAATATGCGCAGAAACATTGTTAAAATTTCAAGATTTTATTTATTTGAACTTATTTGAACACTTGATTTATTTGTTGTTAAGGGTTGTTTCATACCATTATTATATAATATTCGTGGTATTGAGATAAATCTCCTTTAGCCTTTGTGATAATGAATCCTTATTTTTCTGTTACACTTTTATTTTTCTGTTACTGATAATAGTATTATTTTTTTCAAAACTTTTTTCAGGTATTGATGTTGAAATCACGATGTACCGGGTGACTATTTTTTAACGTTCCATCTCCATTTATGTCTTAGAATGCGAAATTTAAAAAAAAGAACGTATTTAATCATTTTTAGATGAGTTTTTTTAAGCGAAAAATATTTTCTGTATTATTTTTTAATTTGGGCATAGTATGCTAACTAAAATTCTATAAAGATAAAGATTTTCCTTATAAATTGACAATGTTTTCCGATAACGAGAAAACACGCTCATTCTTCGTCGATGTTGAGTCGGCGTTCGTTGCCCAGTAGACTCAAATCAAATTATTTTTTTATTAAGTTTCTGGTTATATAAGTGTGACTGGTTTTGTCTGTAGTTTCAGCACCTTGAAGTGTGTCGATGTTGTTCAACTTAAGCTAAAGTAGAATTCGACTTAAAATATAATCTGCGTGTTATATGCGTGTTTTTTAAGTTATCTTGCTAGTTGGACTTCAGGTCGGAGAAATCTTCAAGGAAAGGATGGCTATCTCCTTGTGGCAAGAGATGGACTGTGACAGGGAAGGTGAGACGCCGTTTCTTCCCTCCCCCTACAATATCTCCTGCAATAGTCGTGGTAAGACACAGGCTATTATAGGCAAAGTCCTGTAATAGCCGCAACAATTTTGCCAATAGAAGCCCTCGGAAGCGCGTTACGACCTCCATAAGATTGGCCTTTTTTAAGATATCTTCAAGTCTTCAAAGAGAAGTTTGCAGTTCGCAAATGGAAGTCCTGGGTGCCTATTGATGCTTTTTGCTTTACTATTGCTTGTCTGGAAGACACTACTTCTTTACTATGTGGAGATAAAAGGAATAATACAAATAGAAAATTCAGTTTAAATTCCTGGTTGTATTCTAAGAATAAATTAGCCATATAAATACCCTCTGTTCGATTTCGTGGAATCATATATTTTATATAAACAAATCTGTTGAAGGAAGGTTAAGAGTGTTATTTACCTATTTGTTTGCAATGGTGAATGTCTGAGTGAAAATGATTGTTAAAAACCACTTGAGAAAATTATCAATCAGGTAAAATAACAAAAATTATAATTTTTCCTCAAATATGTTTTAAATGATTTCATTGCAAAATAATTTCTGGAGTTCTGTGAAAGTTAATTTAGAATCGCTTAAATAATTTTTCCTAGGAAAATTTTGAAAAAGATGAGCGATTTCGCTGAACGGGTTAAGGCAACAAACGGGGCTAGTGTTTTGAACAAACGTGATACTACATCGATTTTTTTAAATAGATTTTTTGCTTGAAATATGTTATGAAAAACCTTAAAATGCGAAGAAAAGTAGAAAAACACTGGAATGTTGAAGAGTTTCTATGAAAATTCCGCATAATCTTCCAATTAATCTTCTCATATAATTTCTCTGCTTATCTTCTTTATGGTTAATACAAGGTTGTTATAGTACAAAAAAGTTTGTAGTATAAACGAAAGTAAAATTATTGCGATTAATTAAAAGTATTGTGATTAATTCTTTGAATTGTAAATTTGAAGCATACTTGACATTTTAACAGTTTATTAACAATTTTCTTACACGAATGATATACAAATTGCCTAAATAACATCACATACACATCATAGATTATTAGTTAAAAGATATTCTCTTAGATGTCTATTTTCAACTTGTAATAAATATCGATCAATTTTTAAAAATTTTTATGTCACTCGTCTAGTGTTTAGTCATAAAAATGCAACACAAAGGTAATTGCAATATACGATTGTAATTATAATAATTTAATTGCAGTATATTGTGTGCGCATTCGTACTATTTGTTAATTTATTGTTACATTTTTGTGTGTTTAATTTAAAATCGTGAAATAAATCTGCTCACGCTCAGGCCTTATGTATTAGCAATAAGGCAAAGGCCCCCTAGCAAGGAGACCGGTGAGTAGTTTAATATGGTACCTTTTATGCTTTTTTTACTAAATCATTAGTGATGATATTTTTTTGTTTTTACTTAAGTTTGAAAAGAATGTACAATATGTTTGAAAAGACCTTCAGAGTTTACTTTTGTTCAAAGCAACTTAAAGAAATTTTAATTTAAATTTAAGTTGCTTGTTATGTCATTTAATTGCATTGAGTGTTGAGTGTATTGTGATGAATTTTTTATGTGGGTGTATATGCATTAGTGACTGAAAATTTGTGTAAACCTATCAACAGAATGAATCTACTTCCCATTGGTTTATGAAGTTTTTATAGCTTTTTTATGGCATGCAAGTTGAATCTAACGTGAAAGTTTAAAAATAACAAAAGATTAACGTTTGATTTGTTTAAGTTATCCAAAAGTTGGTTATAAACATGCAGGTGGGGAAATAAACACAATTAGACCGTTATATTAAATTCTTTTTGTCTGTCATTTGGAAAACTGATAAAAATACGTTTGATAACAAAGAAAATTAAAATTTTAACTGTGACTTTTTTTGACTGCGATTTTCATGCTTTGGTTTATGTATTTCGATTATGTGTTTTGCCTGCTGTTTATGTTAAAAGGAAGTCTTTCGAATTATAATGCTTAGAAACTAGGAGCAGAAAATTTGAAACTGTCGAAGAGGTTGAAAAATTGATTTTTTGATTTTTCTAGTACATTTTGCAAAACTTTCCGACCGTTGCAAACATTCAGCCATTTAATTTTCCATATTATGTTGCCAAAGACATTCTTTTAACATAAATGACAACATCATCGAAATGTGAAAAACTGGATTTCCATAGAGTTGACGCTCGATTGACCAAGTCAAGCCTTAAATCAGCTTAGCTCTCTGAAACGTCAAATTTTGCCAATACTATGAAGAGAATTGCATAATTTTTGGAAGAGCCTGAGTGCTCGTCAAGTATTTATAATATCGATGCACACTCAACTAGGGCTCAATTTCAAGAAATAAAAAATATATTATTACCAATTGGACACACACACACACACACGAAATGGTGGCTCAATTTTTCTTGATCAATCCTCCAAATTAGGAAAATAATAATCATAGAAATTTCAATATAATATGGATTGGTTAACTATAAAACGAGCTATTAGCCATTATAGATTAAAATGACCCACTCTGCACCCACTAAGAGTACTTTCGATAACGTAAATAGCTTTAATAATTTACCCTGTGGCATCAAAAAGTGTAGACTTGATTTTCTCTTGTCAGCAAACATATTCAGATGGTGAAAGATTAGATGAATCGTCATGAGTAGTCATTGAGCACAGTATCCAAGTCAGAAAATCATTGAAAATGTAAGACTCATTTTCTAAATTTTTAAGGGATCGAACAACCGCCAGTTCACTATTTTGATTACATTCACTAGTTCACTATTTCGATTAATACAATCTTGAATATGATTCTCAATGAATATCCATTTTAAGCTTGCCACGCAACTAAAAATTTCCAACCTACCTCGAAAGAGAAGTCTTTGGCTATGAAAATCATCGTAGCCTCTCCAATTTCTAGCTGCTCTGAAATAATCTTTTAACATTTCACCTGGCACCAAAAATATACCCATAGAGTGATTACTTTTATAAAACCTTGTAGAAAAGGTATTTAAAAAAACTTTAAAAAAAATTATGTTGACGAAATCATACAAACAACGTTACATATCGAATTGCACTAGTCAAAGAAACTGAGAGAAATGCAGTTGTACAATTTCAATGTTTACTTCAACAAGCAAATAATAATGTTTTAATGAGTTTTCTGCTAGAAATGGATTCTTGGATAAAGTGTTTAATTTTTCTAACATGATCATTTATGTCCTCGATTTGTGTCTACAAAAAAATTTAATTTGAATTCACATAAATCTTGATAATATTTAATTGCTATCTCAATGTTTACAGAAAATAAAAAAACAATTGTTTAAGTAGTTTGCTTTTGGAAAAAGATTCTTTAAAAATGTTCAGTTTTTCTAAGCCATTTTCATTTGTATACTTTACTAGATGTACAAGTTCTATGTTAGTAGAGTCGATAATTCGAACCCAATGAAAACTCGGATTATCGAATTTGTTTTAATTACTGGGTTTGTACATAAAAATGCATGTATCTATTCGTTGTGTGCGTAGTCATGGTAGGGACAATAAAATCGATGCCAGCGCTTCCAGTGAAAAATTTTGGCGATAAAGGAGGCTGTTATGACTAATTTGCAATTCTTTAAATGTTAATGTTATAGTAAATATCAAATTAAAATTATTGAAAAATACAAATTAATTAAACTTAATGCATTAGAAATTGTGAAAATAAGAAATCAAATTTGCTAAATATTATTTTTCAAATGTAAATTATCATGATTGGAATCCATACAATTATACATACATCCATACAATTCTATAATTAAAGTAGTGTATCGTTACCATGGAAATGCCTCCAATAAAACTCACACACGTTGCGAATATATGTATATGAGCATTTATCATTTTTAAGTGAGTGTACTCTCACAAGCGTAGAGATAGGGCGAATGAAGAGTGTTCAGATTATCGAGTGTCCGAATTATTGGGACTCTGCTGTATATGTAAGAATACAAATATGTGTAGGAGTATTTATTATTTTTGTTTGCTTATTAAATTTTGTGTACAAATTTAAACATCAATGTCGATTTTCGATTATTATCAATGTTTATGATAGGTTCAATACAAAGTTTATTTTATAGATTTTGCCATTGTATCGTAAATATTAATTAGAATCGAAAATCGACTATGATGTTTAAATTTGTATAACAAATTTAGTAAGCCATCAAAAGTAATAAATAAATAAGTTAATGTTGACTATATGTTTAGAGCACAAATAACCTAGTTGGTTTAGGCGCTTGGCATAAATCCAAAAAATCCGGATTCGCTTCCTGGTAAATGTGTAATTTTTTAAAATTCTCTTTAATTAACATGTAGGAGTATTCAAATCCCCCAGGAGACTTTAAAATATCTTTTAAAATGCAGAGAAATATGAGTTTATTCCTATTTCTTTCTCGAGATTGTGTTTTCATATTGCGCAAGCTATAAGCTACAAAGTTGTAACAATTATGTTCCTTCTGACTCTGGAATTTTGACGTTGGAGAGTAAAATTTCTGTATTCACCATTCGAAAGTTTCCATATTGATTCACGGGAGACCATACCTACATACAATATTATCAAGAGATGAACTAATTCTGTAAATACAGGGCAGATAGAAAATGAATACTTATATCCAAATTTCAAATCGATAGAGTGAAGGGCATTATCGCATTATTTAAAAGTATTTTTTTTAAAATAATAAAGTTTCACGCCAATCAAAAAAGTGTGTAGAACCGCCTTAAACAATAAACTGTAGTAGATTTTATTTCCTTACAACTTTGGTTATTATTCAAACAATATGGCTAATATAAATCAAGAAACAACAAAGTTTCAAACGCTAATTATCGAAGCCGTATCTCGTTAATGATAGATCAAATCCAAAAACCATAAAGGAAGTTTTTGATAGAATTTCGATGTATAGAATTATTGGGTTCCCTCCGTGTGGTCTTATTTAAAACACCCGGTATATTATCGAGGTAAGAACTTTACCATTGATTTAAATAATTACAAATTTGTTATTTTTGATAATAATAATTTGTAAAGATAATTACCAACAATAAAAAAGTTGGTTGATCAATTGTTTTCATAGTAATTTCGATTAGTAATTATGTAAAAATCTTTGTTTGTCAGTCTGATATTTATTATTATTAGTGTTCTTTCTCATCATGCTTGTGGTTATCCTTGCAAATTTTTGTAACTGGTTTATATATAAAAATTACTTTGAGTTAGTACTGGAATTATATGGGGTGTGTATAAAGTGTAAATTCAACCCAATATCATGGCAACGCCTAAAGATAGTTGATTTCAAAAATGATCATTTTTGGATATTTCTTATTTTAATGAAATTAGGTAGGAATGAAGTACGCCTAGTCGTTGACAGCCGTTAAAGTAGGGTTTTTGGATCTCTGATTCTCGACCTTTTTTTTTTTATTTTAAAGGCACGAGAGTTCTGCACAAGAATTTGAATCTAAAGTCAAAATTATAAAATTAATTTATTCTTGGAAGTCATGTTAAATTGGTTCCGTGACTTTTAAGACACTCTGTATATAATTGATAAGGTGAATCTACTCTCCACACACTTATATCTTTTTCTATTTAGTACATATATAATATATTTGTTGTTAGATGTCGTTAGACTCTTAAATAATCTTAAATTTCAACAACGTCGAAGTTTCGACAGCAGAATTTCATACTGATATTAGGTATTTAAAATTTAATAAAAAAAAATGGCACTTCTAATTTAAAAATTAAAAACTGATCACCAACCCCCGTTTGAACTCTTTTCCGGACAGTTTGCATAAAATATTGTATATCAATGAATTTCTGATGATTTCGAGTTGATACATAGCTATTGAAATAATTACCACGATACTCGAAATAAAATTCTATAATACGAAATTTTATTCAAAAAAACAAGTGAAAACAAACAATTGACTGAGTTAATTGTTGAAATACCATTTATAGATAGTGTTGATTACGAAATCGTTAATTTTTTTATGTCATGTAAGTAAAGAACGATATCATCCGGTCCTCTTATACACAAATACAATACTTTATGTTCCCAACCTAATTTGCGCCTTCACGGGTAAATAGTGATGTTTACGAAAAAATGTTTCAAACAAAAGTTGTTTATTTTTTATAAGGAACATTTTTTACATTTACACTTTTGTTCTACCTCTAACGGCTTACAAGATAGGTCCTAAGGATCCAAGACTCAATTGACCTATGTTGATATTTAACGAACTCTTCCTCACTGTTTACGTCCTAAGCACGCTATAAAATTTCTGCTGGTATCTCTTTTCGTTTTTTAGTTATCGTTTTGACAGACGGAAAGACAGATGAACAACCGAAAATGGACTAAGTAGGTGATTTTATGAATACCTTTACACCAAAATTTTGTTCGTAATATCAAAATTTTTAAGCGTTACAAATTCGGGACTAAACTTAGTATACGTTGTTATATTTCATACTTACATGGTATAAACATACAACAACAACAGACTTCACTAAATATCGATATTTCGTTTGCAACACAATCATCGGCAGTAACTAAATTTTATTCATACAACACATTACAAACATTCTTTACAAAGTTAAAAATAAATATGTAAAATATTATCAAATGTTATTGTTTATATCGCGTTTTAATGGTAATTGAAAAGTCCAAATATTTGATTGACCGTTTGCTAAATTATAAACAGATTTTCATTGACTTTATCATATTCTCTCATTTCCTTCATAGTGGTACCCAACAGTCCTTAAGAACCGAACGTTTGCTGAGTAATTCAACCAACATTAAACTTGACATTTTATAAAACCTGTATATAATACCAAATGTGATTATTATTAATGAATGTGCCTCTATGTATGCAATTACTGGCTTTTTAATATTTTTATACATCAGTCATTTAACAACTTTTATTGAAAAACCTTTTATAAGAAAATTAATACAACCAAAATTGTAGATCAGTTTCTGATGAGGATATAGTCAAATGCACAGTTCTTTTGTTCTATCTTTCTCTAATAACTTTTGTTCTATCTCTAATAGTTTACAAGATGGGTCCTACGGACCCAAGACCCAATTGACCTATGTTGCTCATTTACGAACTCGACCTCACTTTTTACGTCCTGAGTACGCTGTAAAAATTTCTTCTTGATATCTCTTCGTTTTTGAGTTATCGTGCTTACGGACAGACAGACGGACAGACAATCGGAAATGGACTACTTAGGTGATTTTATGAACATCTTATACCAAAATTTTGTTGGTAGCATCAATATTTTTAAGCATTACAAACTTGGGACTAAACTTATTATACCTTGTTATATTTCATATACACACATGGTATTAAAATACTCATCTATTAACAAGGATATGTCTTGAATATGTAGGTATTAGAATCCCGTGTACTTAAGGTATTTTCAGAATGAAAGCTGGAAAGTTTGGCCAATTTTTTTCACAAGCTCAGAATCATGTACGCTGTGAGATCTCGAAGTTTCATAATTTTTGGTCATTTAGATCACGAGAAAATCAGCTGCAATGATCGCTATTTCGAGGGTCAAAGCATGTAAAATTCACTGTCCTCCCAGCTATTTTTTCCGATATTAAAAAATTATCTCGACAGATTCGAAAAAAAAGTTTTAAGAAAAAAAAGCACCTCGTCGTTTTGCTTTGTAGATATTAATTTTGACGTAAATTGTCGAAATTGAGAACTTAGGCATTAATTAAATCGTGTTTTAAAAAAAATTATAATTTCTGAAACTTTTACTATGGATTTAATAGTAAGTTTGAAGAAAAATTCGTGACTTCTGTCGAAAAGTGGGTTTTACCATAGTTTTAGTAAAGGAACTTACTTAAAATTATTAAAACTCCAATAATATTTATTTTAAATTACCTATGTCATTAATTTATTATTGTTTATATTAATAAATTCAAATAATTGATTAACCTTTATTAAAAAACTGTGTCGCAATTACCTGTTAAAAGCTATGTAAACACTTCATATATCATACTATGTGCTTAACATACATAAATCATCTTAAAATTTTAAATGCCTGTGTATCCATGCTAATACAAAGAATAGTTAGTAAAAATAAAATCTGTTTTGTCATGGTAAATTATGGGATATCTGACCATAGTTTTCAATTAGAACTAACTTTTCTCAATAAATATTACCGATATTGTAAAAAATAAAGGTACTTTATTTACTCTTGGACAAAGCTTATAGTTTTCGACAAACCTCGTATATAAATGCAAAAAATTCATGTTCGATTATTACATATCGAGTTCTAGACCATCCGTGATTTTTTTATCAACAATTATTAATCAAATAATAAAAAATTTTCCATATGGTGCCGACTTAATTGTTTATACGGGAAAACACTGTACATACGGTTTGAGTTGAAAACTACCTCATTTTTCGTGGGTTAAAAATCATTCTACATTATCCTAAATAATTGAAGTACACAATCAAATTGTCATTTGTGCATATAAACGGTTAATGTTAATTATTCATATATTATTATTGTTATATATTATACAGTGAGTCGCATTTAAGATGAAGACATTCTCATATATTCGTTATTTACAGGAATATCGATATGAAATTTTGCATAGTTATACAGAGTGACAGGTCAGATTTTTAAACATACTTAACCTAAATCAGAACTTTAAACTCAGCCTACTACAAATTGACTAATAGAGTCGATTTTTAATAATTTGCCTAGCATCAGAGATGATTAGAGATATCAAAAAAAATTATTAGAAAAATAGAAACAACTCATGCGTTTGTGTCAACTTCACCACTCAACCCCGTATGGTAGTTGTATCACATTCGTGGCACCATTTGCCATATATGATCTCGCAATTAGGTTGAGGCAACCTCTTATCGGTTGGTATTAAGAATTTTTTTTTTCAGTGTACCCATATTCCATTTTTCCTTATTTTTTGATCCACAATCATACGTATTACAAGTTGATTGAAATATTTGAATACACAACACTATCACATTATCAATTTGTCTAATTTTTACATTTACATTGTAATTAATAAAAGTTGATTGTTTAATTTCATAATTAGTGTGCTATGGAATGTAAAAACTAGACACATTGATAATTTCAACTGTTTTCTAGTCAAATATTTCAATAAACTTGTTATAAGTAAAAATGAGAGTAGACCAAAATAATAACGAATATGAAAATGAAAATTTTATCATGAAAATCGATACCTATATGGGTATAAAAAAATATTCTTAGCAAATTTTTCTAGTAATTTTTTTTGATATCTCTAACCATCTTTGATGCTAGACAAAATATTAAGAATCGGCCCAATTTGTCAATTTGTAGTAGGCTGATTCAAAGATCAGCTTTCGGTTAAGTATCTTAAAAAATGTGACTCATCCCCTTGTTTAACTGTGCAAAATTTCAAATCGATATTCCTATCAACAATGAAAATATGAGGATGTATTCATCTTAACTGCGACACACTGTATTGGATAATATTTTATGTGTATTTACCATTGATTCAACTTCAAGAACTCTTAATAATTCAATATTACGAAAACATCACAATTACTAATACACATTTAATTTTTATATAAATGTGTATTAAAAATATAAAAAAAATGTCAATGAGAAAGTGCATTCAATTAAATGGATCGACAATTCATACGGAACTAAACTTGCGACCCTGATCATGTGTGGTGATTCACTGATAACTGTGATAATGTTATCAAGATTATAGAAATATTATTACAAATTTTGAGAAAAATTTTTGTATTTAAATTATATTTTATTCTACTTAAGGTAGTATGCCAATTTAATAATCGGTATCGAGTTAACTACTTTTATACCATGTATATATCAAATAAAGCAAGGTATACTAACTTTAGTCCCAAATTTGTAACGCTTAAAAATATTGATGCTAAAAGAAAAATTTTGGTATAGATGTTCATGCTGCTTACTGCTTATAGTATTAGACAAATTAATTCATATAAATTATTAAAAATAGTATGACTTTGATTCTGCTATACTACCTTAAAAGGTACGGTCTAAGGTATTTCTTTAGCTACTCTCAAATTAGTAAATTATTGATAAAAATACCATACTTAAATATTTTTTTATGCATTTTGAGTTGGTTTTATGATTTATATTTTACATCTAGCCTCCGCTATGTGTGTGTGTGTCTGCCTGTCTGTCTGTGGCATCGTAGCACCTTAATGGGTGAACCGATTTTATTTTTTTAGTTTCGTTTAAGAGGTAATTTAACGGAGAATGTTCTTAGCTATGTTTCAAATGCGAGTTCAGGGTTCAGTACCCAAAAAACAATGGCGACGATCTTCAAAATGCTTTAAGGAAACGCTACTTTCCGGCTTCTAAAATTTAAAATTAGAATTTTTCCTAATAAATTGAATTTCTACAACTTACCCGAAATAAAATTCAAAATTTTCTTAATGCACTCAAAATTTTTATTGTAGAACTTTTAGCAATAAAATGATCTACTGATAAATTATAGTAAACATGATTTTCTACATATTTACTTATAGTAAAGTAATTCTTAAAATTAAAAGCGAATAGGAACGCAGCTTTGAAGGTGTGTCAGATTGCAAACCGTCGACGAACTTTTCATTTTCTTAATTTCGTACGAAATTGATAATTTCTCAGTGTGTATTGGCACCTGCAGAAATCTGCAGGGCGTCAGATTTAGAATGTTGGGGTCCGAAACCTTGGATTCGCCTCGACAGAATTCTAAAGCTTTGTCCGATTTTAATAGCTCCTCTAACCCGAAGACGTCTCGCCTTTGGGTAAAAGGTCGTTCTCAAGGAGGGCACATAGGACTCTTGGTCTAGGTGCTAACATGTGGCACCCTTCTTTTTGTTATTATTATTATGAATAGCAAAGTGATTTGTACTCGTCGTTAAAGTCTAAGAGTTTTCATGGTGATTTGCCCAACAATAATTACTAAAATTTCTGGCAACTGTTTTGTGCCAAAGTTCAAACGTGACGTATTTTATGAACCAACCACTGAAAAGAAGATAAAAATCTTACCACCACTTTACAAGAATCAAAGTTCTTTTCTAAAGTGTGTAATAGATTAGCGACAAGCAAGTCAGGTATATTAACTACTTACATATAAAAGTTGTCACAAAGTCAACATCATGTTTAGTAGTTATGTCTATATACTAAAATAAAAGTACCAAGTATAATTGACGTGTATATTGGTTCATTTCTAGCTCATTGTAGCGCGCGAATTCATACTAACTACTACCACCATTCAACTTTATTATTATATATTACATTTTATCAACAAAACATTTTTATATAGTGAAGACATCAATTGTAATAAATATATACATACTACGTTTTATTACCCAGTAGTAGTGACCACGTTGTATTTTAAACATCAAGTTTAATATTATCAAGTTTAAATCCGCCGTGCTGAGTAGTGTGTACACTGAGACAATCAATTAATCAAAGATATCATCAATGAGATAAATACTTTTTTAAATTGTGAATTAAAAATTTTGTGAATAAAAAAAACAGTGATTTAAATTTGTGTGATTTATTGATTCTTGTAAGTATTTATTTTTTAAAGTGGGTGCTTATTAATTTTTTATAGTGATTTTATTGATTTTATTCAAAGTGATTCACAAATTTTTAATTTATGGTGGTTGGTGTAGGTAAAAAAAGTTAATGTTATATTTTTTTTTAATTTTTATACAGTGTGTCGCATTTAAGATGAAGACACCCTCACACTTTCGTCATTTGTAGGAATATCAATTTGAAAATTTGCACAGTAATATAGGGGTAACTTTTAGTTAAGGATAAAGTTCAGGTGTCGGGTTAATATCTTAAAAAATGTGACTCATCCCCCTGTATGACTGCAAATTTTCAAATCAATATTCCTATAAACGACGAAAGTGTGAGGGTGTCTTCATCTTAAATGCGACACACTATAGATAAAATATATTGGTCCAATTTGGAGGTTGTGAGACAGAAATTTAGTTGTTTGAAATACTAAATAATAAACCACTATTTTTCAAGAAACATGGGTCAAGACTGACCGGTGTTAACTGGAAAAAAACCGGAAAAGTGTTAGTAGAAACACTCTGAGTCAATTTTTGACTAAATTCAACCAATCATTTGACGTATTTTTTTAATTATAGTCACAAATTTCTCAGTATATATTTCCAGCGAAGTAATTTTTTTTAGAATATACGTTAAATCCCATTTTCATCCCAAGAAATTGTAATTTCTCAGTTATCTTAAGCTTCCTTAACACACGGTATACAGCATATGCCTATGGAATTGTGCCAAATCAGGCATGAAAGTAATTGGCTTTTTTTTTTCATTGGATTGATAATAGACCGACATTCTCCATTAATTTTGATTCAAATTTTCTTCGCAAAATAATGATTTAACGATACTTTTTTCGATTCGCAAATTAAATTTGATCTTCTTTGATACCAACGATAAAGAATACAAATCTGTATGAAAATTAATACGTAATGTTGAGATTTGTATATATTTTAGATTTTTCCAAAAATCTCTGCCAGATTCCACACTTTTTAAAATTCGTTTTATATTGAAAGATAATTGACTAGCCCATACTCCATTTATCTCAAAGACTTCTTTGGTACATAAGGATTATAACATTAAAAAAAATTTTAAACACGTTAACGATTTTTGAACTACTTAAATATTAAAATTATCAAAGAAATAACAAAAACTCAAGCCTTTTTAACTTCCCACCAAGGCGCTTCTATGAAATATCTTATCAGATATATATATAGAAGATCTTATCAGATATATAGAAGTGAATGGGTTTCGATCTGACGAACTTCCGCATGAGAAGCGAGTATTATTACATACCCTACATAACCCCACTGCTGCGAGTATGATTAATATTTTAAGATGGTAATATTAACTGATGATCCTGGTCAGGCTAATAAGATAAAATTTTTAAATTATTGTATTGTTATCGGACCGGATATGTGTTCAAATTTTCAAGTAAATCGGATATTTAAAAGTAGGTCAAAACTTACTTGTAAAATTTTATTACAAGCGAAGTTAATATAAACGTGCGTTTAAAGGATTTAACATTCAAATGTCTCAAATTACCTTAGAATCTTAGATGCTTAGATCACCGATAAAACGTATTTTACTTTCTTTATCATATTCAAATGTTGAATCACAACTAGTCTGATTTAGTTTTATCATTACAAATGTTTCCAATGTGATAACTATTTTAGGTTCACCATCAAAGGTTATGGTATAAAAAATTATCTTATTTAAAATAAAAAATAAGTTTTTTTTAGTGTTCCGTATTCTAAAAGCGAATATTAATAATTTTTGGTAATATAATATGAAATATACAATATTGTTTGAGACTGGCTAAACATATTTTGGAAATTGATATCTATCTGTAAATAGATCAAATTTCGTTTGAATAGTTCTTAGACTTGGGGGTTTCTTAAGCTAATTTGAAAGTTTACTTGAATTCGTAACGGAATCAGATAAGAGATAAAAGGCTATTTTTAATAGCAAAAGGTTTTTATACCATGCATGTATGTAATATGCAAGGTATACTAAGTTTAGTCCCAAGTTCAAAAAACAAAATATTTCTAAATATCCTTATCCGAAATTCAGATACATTAAGATCTATGTTTATTTAGGGATTCGGCCAGAACCTTTTCATTTCGTCATATCCCATGTCGCTGTTCGTTGTGTGCCTAGTCATGGTAGGGACAATAAAATCGATGCCAGCGCTTCCAGTGAAAAATTTTGGCGGTAAAGGAGGTTGTTATGACTAATTTGCAATTCATTACATGTTAATGTTATAGTAAAATAGCAAATTAAAATTATTGAAAAACAGTAATTAATTAAACTTAATGCATTAAAAATTGTGAAAACAAGAAATCAAATTGCACAAATATTATTTTTCAAATGTAAATTATCAAAATTATTTATTTAAATTTGTGAGACAATAATATCAAATTTTCAATGTAATTCATAAATGCAATCCATACAATTATATATGCATCCATACAATTCTATAATTTAAGTAGTAAGTATCGTTACCATGGAAACGCCTCCAATAAAACTCAAGCACGGTGCGAATAATCTATTTTGACTGTATATATAAATTAAGTTGCTCACATTTTAAAGATATCTCTCAATTTCCACTTAATCTATTTATTTTGTCTACGATATATATTATGATGTATTGTCATGTGATAATTATGATATAATGTTTACATTTTAAATCATGTTATCCAAAACATTATCACAGGCAGTTCCTGGAGTATCCGAGGATAGTTTTAATTATTATAATATTATATAAATATCTGACAACGATAATAAAATTATTCATTTTAAATGTTGTAGTTTCAGCAGAAATGATTTGCTTGAATCAGTAGTTGCTGCAACATATAAGACGATCTTTTACAGCTAGAACCAAAACAGTCTTAAACAAATTTCTTACCAAAAATTAAAAAAAAACCTTTAATTTTTGTACTTTTTTAAAGAATGTCCCATTTTCGTCTCTTTAGATAAACCCATTTTTAAATTAAACATAAATATTATGCACGTCAGACATTTTTCAATATATATAAGGTTTAAAATTTTTGAAATCATTTTCCAATATATTATAAATGTGAAAGTAAAGTTATTTGTTTATTTGTTTGTGACGCTTTCACGCAAAAATTATTGAATGGTTTTAATTGAAAGTCTGCAATAATATAGCTCTTACGTCAGAGTCTTCACATGAGCTGTAATTTATCGAGATATTTAAAACAATTAAAAAAATTAAATTTCGTCTGACATTTTACTGCGCCATCTATGAGCGTCATTTTGAATCATAAATTAAAGATTTCGGTAAAAATGGTAAACGTTAAAATTCCAAAAATGTGAGAGCAAGAAAGGTGAAGGTAGTCTTTACTTTTAAACCCAGCGAAGCAGGTGGTTATCAAGCTAATTATGATCTAATTTTTCTGATTTTTTAAAATAATTTTAAGCTTTATTTATTTGGATTTCTTAAATATTGTCACCCAAAAATAGGAATATTGTTCATTCGTGTTCACTGCCTTTTATTTCAGTAATTTACGGAATGGCAGATTCTAAGCTTTACTTCATTTTAATACGTTTCTCTCTATTACTACTTTTTCTTATTTATTACCAAAAGCGTATGGTAAATATTGTTCCAAATTAAATTATTAATCAATTAAAATATTGCCCACAACTAATTTATGTACATAGGTTTGAAACAATGACTTTTATTCATTGTTTTTATTTAATCATACAAAAAGTTTGTTTACAAAGTAATAAATTATTACATTTATCAGCAATTAATTCAACCTTATTATGATTAAAGTTGTGTGAGCAATGTAACTTCAAAACTTTCTTAAGAGTTTTAGTATTAGAGAGAGGTATTTGGAAATATTATTGATTTATCTGTACGGCATTTATGTAATTCGATTTTAATTAAGTAATTCGAATACTTGTGCATAGTTAGTATCCAGCAACGCCGTACATATTTGCTGGTGTAGGAGTGTTACATTCATATTTTCACCTGTACTCGCCCAAAAATGACGCTATGATTACTTTTACATATTCGCACCGTGCGTGAGTTTTATTGGAGGTGTTTCCATGGTAACGATACACTACTTTAATTATAGAATTGTGTGGATGCATATATAATTAATTGTATGGGTTGAATTTATGACTTACGTTGAAAATTTAATATTATTGTCTCACAAATTTAAATAAATAATTA
Organism: Chrysoperla carnea; assembly: GCF_905475395.1. NCBI lineage: Eukaryota > Metazoa > Arthropoda > Insecta > Neuroptera > Chrysopidae > Chrysoperla > Chrysoperla carnea. Next base: position 24,972,685 of record NC_058341.1, read on the forward strand.
TGATAATTTACATTTGAAAAATAATATTTGTGCAATTTGATTTCTTTTTTTTCACATTTTTTAATGCATTTTTCAATAACTTTAATTTGACATTTTCTATAACATAAACATTTAAACTACAAATTAGTCATAACAGCCTCCTTTATTGCCAAAATTTTTCACTGGAAGCGCTGGCATCGATTTTATATTCGACAGCATCTTTTTCAACATGATTTCTGGTGGGTCATATCAACCGAAAAATTTGAGTATGAGCTTGTAGTTTATAACTGATGTTTTCGTATATTTGAATAACTCTTAGAAAAACATAATGAAAGCTTTGAAAGGCTAAACTTACTGTGGAATAATTTTATGTGTGGGTATGTGCATAGGCGTTTCAAAAATTATTTGAAATAATAAAATGGATTCTTCCTTTTATTTTACTAAATTTCAGACAAATCAATACCACTTTACGTATTGGGAAATGTATAACGAGACTATGTAATTTATAATTCATATGCAGAAATAATGTATATTATCCTATAAGTAATTATTATATGTATTCCTAGTTGAATCAATTTCTGTAAAGAAATAGATATACCGAGTGTGTAAGAAATGACTAACGTTGATAAAACAAGTGAAAATAATTGATTGAGTTAATTGTTTAAATATCCTGCAAAAACCACTTCCATTTCGAAATTTATAATATCATCCCATGGATTGTGTGTGGAATTAGAATCAATTGACTCACTATTTCGAGACCACTTACAAATTAACATTGTATACTTTTAAGGAAAAAAATTGGAAAAGCATTTTCCGCCTTTATGGAAAAACTATGATGTTTACAAAAAAAAAATTGAAACTAAATTTGAGCACTTTTCATAAGGATCATTTTTTGTTTTTAACTTTCTACAGTTTAAAATATGGGGCCATTATGATCCAAGTGGCCTACATTGCTGTTTGGGAACTCAAAGTCACTTTTTACGACCTGAATACACTATAAAAGTTTCAGTTCGATATTTCTTTGTTTTGATTGATTGTGCTCAAAGTCAGACGGACGGACGGATAAACAGAAAAGGGCTAATTCGTTGATTTATGATACTAAAATTTTTTTCGCCTATAAAAAATAAAAAATCATTTTTCCCATAAAAAACAATAGGATATTGCTTGTGATTTTCTCAAATAAATTTGTTCATTTTGTTTAAAAATAGCGTCATTGAAGCAAGTTTTTTTAAAAAATATTTATACTGGTTAAGATTTTGAAGTACCTGGTTGTTACTTTTAATAAATTTAACCCATTTTATTAAAATTGGACATTATTAGTAAATCATAAATTTTAAAATTTAATAAAATCGTTATAGAATAGAAACTAAATCGTTATAGAATAGAAATTGAATAATCTTTTTGATTAAATCTCTGAATTATTATTTAATAAAAATAACTACCAGATGCTTCAAAAGCATAGCCTGTTCAAATTTAAAAAAGGCTATAGTGTCGCCATTTGTAATAAAACCATGACTTTGATCTTTGATAATTGTTCGAGAAATTTGCAGCCTCTAAACATTGGCAGATTTTCCCGTCAAAGTCTGCTAAACCGAGATTTTCCATAGTTCACTGAAATAATCCCGCATATATTTGTGTTTGTCTGTCTGTCTCGATGTTTGTATTACAGCATAGTTGTTTTCTATACGTTTTTTTTTTTTTTTTTTAAATAAGAAAGTTTAGTCCAAAAAAGAAAAAGCTATTAAGTGGAAATTAAACGAAAAAATATGTTTTTTAAACTACAAATTACAACTCGAAAATAAAATATCTATTTTTTATATTAGTAAAATTAGTTTTTGTAAATTGATTTCGTAGACACTTGGTACACACTCGGGCATGAATACTTGAGCTTATACAATAAAATAATAGTTATGTCATGAACTTACATCGATAAAATAAGTATTATTAACTTAATAACTTACCTACAATTCTGAATTATTTAATATTTTTCTCGATAATTTCTAATCGTTTACTGATATTGCACACGCAATAAACTTTCCTTTTTTATTATGAATGGTTCTAAAAAGATAATAGATTTTATTTATAATGCCAAAAAAACTATTTTCGATAAGCAAAACTATTTAAATTAAAATATATTAAAATAGAAATTTAATACTTTGTCTATGAAAATCGTTTGTACAAGTTGATATTAATCTGCACTAACAAAGTTATACAAGTTTTTTTTTCTTCAAGTTTTCAACATTGTACCTATTTCGAAAACGGAATGAAAAATCAGATAACGCTAAAACACGTGTCAGCTCATTTTTAGAGAGAATGAAAATACAGTTTTATGTTTTTTTTATACGGGTACGTTTTCATGCCTTAATTTAAAAACCTTAATTTCCGACAACTTATTCTTAGTTATTTAAGGGTAAAAACTGTAACAATAGAATAAGAAAATTTTTTTATTCCTTTTATAAAATTTTTGAACGAAAGTTATTTGCTTTTCGATAAAAAGATAAGAATCTATAAACAAAAATATTATTTTGAGAATTTGTTTGTTAAAAATTTTTGTTGATGGATACTTGAAAATATCTGAAATCAGGTGTCAAAATTTTCCGAAAAAAGCTATAAAGAATCTGCTCCAAAGAAACGTGTTTTCATTTTAAAAAATAACCCTTATTCGACCATGAAGAAGTCCATGAAAAAAATAATTAAATACTGTGTTTTAGCTTCCCCCAAAAAATTCGAATACGTATTTTCGCGTTTTTTTATTTTCCATTCTGTTATCGAAATATAACAGAGGAAACTTTTAAAAAAATCACCTTGTATATGTATTTTGTTACTTCCTTATAATGTAAAGGAAGTATTATTGAAATACCGATCTTGAAATATAAATCAAAACAACCGCCGTAAAATGTTGAAATTTAGAACCGACGACTAATGTAACATCTAGAAAAGTCCTGATGGTTTGCTCTTTTTTGCCGCTAGCGAAATCAAAAATTTTGGTCAGTTAGCATAATTCAAAAACTATTAGTCGTAGAAAATTGTATTCATTTGTCCTTGTATACTCCTGTATCACAAAAAACGCACAAATTTACATAAAGTATGTAAAGTCTGTGCGTTTTTTGTGAATTATTTTATTGAATTTCAGTTTGCAATGGAAATATTGGGCTCTTTAAATTTTTCTTTTAAGACAAACTGATTTACCCCTCTTGTATCGACTTTCATTCTTTCTTCTGGGACATTTTAGCGAAAGACCTGTATTCTACTATTCTAGTTTTCCGTTAGCAGACATGGTGAAGGTCTTTGATTGGATTTCCAACATAACTTGAATATTTTTAACATGAAAATTAATTTCTTTATACTTCCTTTATGACATTTATTACATAATAAATTAAGGTGATTTAGTTTTCTTATTAATTTCTTGCAGTAAAAAATTTCTCTTTTACAATGAATTTTCTTACTATTTGAATTCTTACTTATCTTTCGGTCTATAATATCGACAGTCGTATTTCTTAACATGTAGCCAAGATTTCTATTTGTTAAAAAGTTATTTCTATTTGTATTTGTGTCTTAGCACATACAAGCACCAAGGTTATCGATGAAATATAGCGTGGTGAAGAAAGTGTGCGTTTTGGAAAACATTGTAAATCAAAAGCTCATAAATTTTACCCCATTAGTTTTTCCCTCTTAAAATATATAAAAAAGCATTTAAGAACAAATTATGTAATATACTAGCTGTACCCGGCATGCGTTGCAATTCTAAGAAAAGTAAAATAGTGTTTGGTTTAATATTCTGTTTATTGAAGTGCTTTTTGATATCCACACAATATATTTGGTTTTTCTGTATGGTACGTACAAGAATAAGTCAAGCGATTTCTTGATGCATCAAGATTTTAATAATCTAAAAATGTAAAATATAATTCCTTCCTTCAGTATTTCTTTTTGAGCAATTCCGTTTCGAAATGGACGCCAATCATTTCCTTAGTTGGAAATGGAATCATCTCTGAGAAAATAATTTTTGTAAGCATTCTAATTGAGCTTACTGATGTGTTGGTTTTGCGGTCGATGCAATTTAATGGTCGGATACACGTGTGTGTTAAATCTTATATAATATGTAAAATAATCAAATGAAAAGTTAATTACTGTGAAAATTTATGTAAAAATTAATTAAATGCACAGGAGGATTTTGAATTTCATGTGAGGAAATTTGTTAGTTTACGTAAGAAATTATAAATTAATTAATAATGTATAATAAAGTCAGAATTAAAAACCAAAAATTGATAATGATAACTAACATAGTCTATTGTTAAATATCCTATATATAAATGTGCGTTACTTGCTACTAATCTAAGATGTGCATCGAGGCAAAGTAGACACTTGCCTACAGGTACGAGCCACAGGCACCAATTTTTTTCATCAAACATTAATCAATTCTTATAAGCTTTTACATAATTATATGTCAACAAACACACACATAGACAGATCTGTTTACAAGAGAAGCATCATAGATTTCCATGTTCAACCCCCGAGTAACAAAGTTTTACGTGTCTGTGGCATCGTAACTAATAGAACCCAATTTTGAATTTTTGGTTTGTTTGTAAAATTTCAATCGAAAATGTTCTTATGTTATAGCTATGTTTCCAGTTTAGGGTTTCGTACCCGATAACAACTAGAAAAGACAATACATTAGACGGACGTTTTAAATGATAAAGTTGTTCTTTATAAATACGCAAACAATTTTTGGTTGAATTTTTTTATCAGGCAGAGAAGATTTCGAGGAGAAAAACCGCTTTCAAGACTTTGCGCACCTGCAAGACCCTATCCAAATTGAGCCGAAGGGTTGAAAATCTCTATAAAAATTGAGTTAGTGTTGAAGAAGTACCTTTTGAGAATGCTCCTTTCCAGCAACCCTTCTCTCATTCTCATATTAAATATGTATTATAGTTTTTCTCGGATTTTAAGGTTTTTCGCCCTTCCACAGCCTCTTCAAATTAATCTAGAGAGTTGGAAATCTGTATCAAAGTTGATTTAGTGTCAAGGAAATGCTTTTTTGAGGTAACAACTTTCCAGCACCACCTCCTTTTTTTTATGTCAAAAGATCATGGATTTTAGCGATTTTCAATACTTTATCCATTTCTACATTTCCAAAAAAATATGAAAAAACCAAAAATTTCATTGCAATAAAAAGCATCTAATGATGGGAAAATATTACCTAAGTGATGGAACTTAACTACTCACGAGTTTTTTAACTACAAAACTTGATTTCAAAGAACAAGATAAAATTAATTAAAACCGGAAAAGCATGGAAATGAAATCTGAAATCAGCATTACAGATTGAGTAACATAACATATTAATAATTGTGTAACTACCAGTTAGTATGTGATACCGAGGTTATGTCCTGTAATTACAACCTTCTATACCTACGCCGAATTTGTGGTGTGGAGTTGTAAACCTGATAAGTCTCATTGACGGCGACAAACACATTAAATATAGAATATGATGTCCTTGTTTGATAAACAATTTTCATTCAACATTCTCATTCATGTCTATAATCATCTCAAATGTGTTCAAATATATCACATTCTTCAAGTGCTGTGTCTAAACCAGCGCTCGTGAACCTTTTCAATCTATATACGGCATCCAAAAACTTTCGAATTAGAACACGGTAAAAAAAGCTTGATACCCGCCCGCTTCACTGGGCTTAAAAGTAACAATCATCGCTTTATAGCTTCCAGATCTCACTGATCCCCCTTTCATAACACTCGAGGGGATTGTTTTAAACAGCTAAAATATACGCACAGTTTTCAATTTTTTTAATCGTAAAATAGTAATAATTCATTGAGTATATCAGAAATGATGGTCATGAATTGTTTTACATTTACTATTTTGAATTTTTATAGAAATCTTTAATTTATGGTTCAAAATGATGATAATAGATGGCGCAGTAAAATTTCAGATTAAATTTAACTTTTTTTAAATATATTTTTATAAATTATAGCTTATGTGTTATTTTGATATATGAGCTATATTGTTCTACAGCTTCATTCATATCCATTTAGTAGTTTTTGCGTTAAAGCGTAACAAACAAACATTTATAGGGAATTTCGAGAATTTGTCGATTAATTTTGAATAAAGGGAAATGTTACAGGCCAAGTTGTAGAATTTACTAAAAGTCTTCACAAATCTTCTTAGCATAATTTTTCTCAAATTGGTCGTTATACCCGATATATTTGCTTATAATTCCATTAGCCGATATGTAACTTCTTTTTATATTAAAATAATAATAATATGTTACGGATATCTTATTTATGTATTTATAGCATACCATTTTATTAATAATATAATACATTATTTAATATATGATACACAGGGTGAGGCAGAGAATTGTGTGATTTTGAAAACGACGCAAAATATAATCAATTTTTGCAAAGTCAATTTTCTTAAACAAACACCTTAAACCATAACTTTTTGTATTAATTATTGATTTTATCGAGTTTTAAAATAAATATTGTTTCTATTACGTTTTTTTTTTTTGGACGCAATGGAGCAGTGGATATCTTACGCTTACACTGTGTGAGTAATATCAAAATAATATTGAAGTACGCGAATCCGACAATAAAAAGTAATGTGAATAAAATCTCTCTGGGAATGCTGCGGCATGTGGTGAATAATTTAACAACTAACCTATAAAAATATCCACACCTGGACGGGTGTCATCTTATTGGAGGTAAAAACTTATAAGAAATTAAATTACAATAATTACTAAATAGTTTACTAAAGTTTTTCTCCAAACTTAAATTTCGTATATTTAGTCTAAGATGATAAAAAATATAATTTGGATTTTTTGTTTAGAGCACTTTCAAAATCGCACACTTCTCTGCTCTACCCTGTATATTCAATTGTAAAACATTGATTTCTCATTGACAATCAGTATCACAGAGTTTAGTTTAGACACGACATTGAGGTTTAAAATACTACTACATGTAGTAACAAATATTCAATTTATAATGTCATATTTCGAAAGATATTTACTTATTCAAATTGTCAATAATACGGAAGTAACTATAGGAAGCCATTCTCATCACTATTCAATGAATTTATTTAATATATCACATGTATCGATACTAAATACTTTGTGTTGTGATATTGTATTGTTCAAGAAAGGATGGATTTCCTTATAAATGAAATGAAATTGTTTGTAATGTTGATCTCGCCAAAATTATAATTTCTCTTTGAATGAATATTCATGCGTATTACGAGATACATATTATTTAAACTGCGAATAATTTTAATCTTTTTATACCATGTATATGAAATATATCAAGGTATACTAAGTTCAGTCCCAAGTTTGTAACGCTTAAAAATATTGATGCTATGAACAAAATTTTGGTATAGGTATAAAATCACCTAATTAGTCTATTTTCGGTTGTCTGTCGTCTGTCCGTCTGTCATCCGATAACTCAAAAACGAAAAAAGAAATCAAGTTGAAATTTACAGCGTGCTCAGGACGTAAAAGAGAGATCGAGTTCGTAAATGAGCAACATAGGTCAATTGGGTCTTGCGTCCTCAACATGTCTATACATGGTATTTCAATAACTAACTCAGTCAATCGTTTGTTTTCACTTGTCTTAATTTAATTTTTAATTGCTAAGTTTCGGAAAAATTTTAATGAAGTTTTCAAAATTTGGAAACCATCAAAATGAAATTTCTCGAATGGGTTGACTATTAGTACCCTCAACTCTTATTATTAATACAAAAAATGTTTAAAAAATTACCAAAATATTACCAAAAACGTTAGCTTCATGAAATTGAGTTTCGAATGCAGATTTTTTGAATTGACGATCATACGGAAAACGCGCCTAAAGAAGTTCTCACTCCAAAAATTTCAAATTTGCTACATCTGGCGCCAAATCTGTTATAATTACTCAATATTATTATTTTTAATTTTAATTTTATTTTATGTAAATTACTTTTAACTATGCAGGGCGATTTTTTACAGACCACTCTACATAAATCATTGACTTACTAATTGTATTTCTTTAAGTAATTCATAATAAAATTAATGAAAAATTATAATCAATCATGTATTCAATTACAGGTTGTAAATGACAGATATAAAATATTTCTTCACAATATCAGCTGGATGTCCGCATTGCACTCATTGCACACTGAATTTTTCTTTTTTATTTTATTTATATATTGGCAAAAAATAAAACAAGTTTATCAAGTAAACATATAGGTAGTTTTGTCCATATCTGGGTTAAGTTTAACCTCCTACTTTTTATTTTCCTCGTTACCACTACTTAACCAGATATAATTATTTATTTGTTTCTTTCTTTTATTTATCATTTTTTGCTTTTTATTTATGTTTTTTTTTCTTTTAAATATTATATTTTCGTATTTGAACTTGATTATATAAATTAACCTTGATTATTCAAGAGATGTAAGTTTCAATTTTTAATGCAAATATTGAGGTAGGAATGTTGTATTTGCATTTTCGTTTAGTGCAAATTAGTACATTTATTTGATTTTTTTAATTGATATGGAACACAAAAAGTGCAAACAAAATCAATATGAAATCACGTTTGCTAATAACTCCGATTTACTATCCCTTCAGCCTTGTGTACTGTCATAATACAAGTTGATACAAGTTATAATTTCAAGATATTATTCTAATGATTATAAAGACGTTTTCAAATAATTTTATTAAGCCTGTAATTTAAATTTGCCGGACAGAAATTCGAAGGAAGTACCTCGCCACAAATTTTCGTTGGTCCTGCAATTGCATCGAGTACCTAGTCCAAGTTTTAACAGTAGGATCTCATCAAATGATAGATAATGACAATTTAAAAATACATTTTAGAAAAGTTTTTGTGAATATTACCAAAACGGCTGCTTAGATAAATTGACACATAATAACGTTATTTTATTTCTCAAAATGGGGTGATGACCTAATGAGCCGCATTTTATTTTTTTAAATTAAGATTCCGCACCAAAAATTAAAACCTATGAAATTGAAATAAAAAACGGGCATAAGTGAGTCCATGGGAAACGAAGGCCATAACGCAGTAGGGTTTATTATAACATGTATATATGAAATATATCATAGTATATTAAGTTTAGTCCCAAGTTTGTAACGCTTAAAAATATTGATGCTACCAACAAAATTTTTATATAGGTGTTCATAAAATCTCCTAATTAGTCCATTTCCAGTTGCCTGTCCGTCTGTCTGTGCGTAAGCACGACAACTCAAAAAGGAAAAGAGATAACAAGCTGAAATTTTTATAGCGTGCTTAGGAAGTGAGTTCGTAAATGAGCAACATAGGTCAATTGGGTCGTAAACCGTTAGAGATAGAACAAACGTTTAAATGTAAAAAGTATTATAAATAATATTATATCCTTATAAATAAATACCAACTTTTGTTTGAAACATTTTTTTGTAAACATCACTGTTTACTCACGAGGGCGCAAATTAACTGCAAATTTTATAGTATGTATTATATGGGAATATCAGTTATGAATGTGTGGCTATCTAAGAGTGGATATCTTCTTTACTTACGTGATGTCAGAAAACACACGATTGCGTCATCAACACTGTCTATACATGGTATTTCAACAATTCACTCTGTCAATTGTTTGTTTTCACTTGTTTTACAGTTGAAATTGTCCAGTGTAGCGACCGGGTGGATAACTGCTAGTATATTATAATTCTAATTGTATGTTTGGGCATTTGTTGCTCAATCTCGCAAGAACAACTTAGCGGATTTAATTACATGGAAGATAACTAAGGGGAAGAGAAGTAACGACTATAACGCGGAAGTCTTTGTGTTTAAAGATGAAATTGCACAGCGTAGCAGATGGGTAACTGTTAGTAAAAACATAAATAATAAATATAAATACTAGAAAGTTCTAGCTCTAGTTTAATGTAGTCACATTTCCTGTTTGTTTTTTTTTTTTTACAAGAACAATGCGTATCGTCTATGTCACTATGTCCTATAAATAAAGATACCACCAGATATGTTAAGAAATCTAATAAACATAAATTGTCATTATTTTTATCATAATTATTAATTTTTATAAGCATAAATATAGATACAGTAGAACCTCGATAACGGAAAAACTGTAAAATATTATCTTAAGTACTCATCATGACTTTTTTTTACAAAATGCAAATAATTTGATTATAGACTCTCAGTAATTCAGAAGATTTGAAAGAGGACTAGGATAATTCTAGTTTCTACAATTGTAGAAACTAGAATTGTACCAACAAAATGGTATTAGTTCATTACGTGCCCATTCGCCCATCTTTCCGATTAGCCTTCTTATATATTAAAGCCTTAAAAGTTAAAACCCCTTTAATTTAACCTTTATAACGTTTCCTTTGAGATGAAACTGATAGAAGTTCTACTGTAAATACCGTTACGAAATGCACATTACATGTAAGTAGTTTTCTACTCCAAACATCAGCATAAACAAATAAATAAACACTTCGATCAAGTATATTCTCAATGATACAAGTCAAAGACTCTTACTTAAAAGGAATACAATAGGGAACTTACACTTGATGTTTTTAATATAAAGGTCTAACCTTCACCCAAAATAAAATATGCACGCATTCAAAAACACATGAAAAGAGTTCAACTTCGCACAAAAGCCGTTGCAAATAATATCTGAGGTTAATTTCTGTTTCTCAGAACCTTAAAACACTTTAATAAAAATCACTGTTAGTAATATATAGAGGAGAGTGGGGAATTCAGAACATTTACGGGAAAACGGGAATTGTGCTTATGTAGGATGCACAGGAGTGTTATATGCGTTCTTCTCATTGGGAGTGCTACTTATAAGAACGAATTTGTTTTCTATTTTTTGTCATTATAGTATTAGCATCGACTTCAATTTTACTTACTTTTAATCGCAGTGAATTTGGTACGTCCTATTTATTCCCCTGTATTTTTCATGGCTCACCGAATATTCGCTCGCTTCCATAGTTTGAGAAACTCCTAATCTAAAGAAATATGACAATTTTCTGAAAAAAATACTGGCAAAAGGTCTAAGATAGATCAGGATAATAAATATAAATATAATTTTTCTTCATTCTGGTCAACCCTTTCCATAAAAACTATCGCTAAAACCATGAATAATATCGTTTGTATGATCAACAATATTTACTTGGAACGGTATCCTAATAAAAACAATATACTTTTTATCACAGTGCACTACATTTTATTCACTAGATGGTGAATGGTATTTATTTATTTTCAAGTTGATTGAATGTGTTGTAATCATAAAAAAAATTATTTTTATTTCAAATACATTTGATGCTAATTTTTTTTTAAATGTCAATGGTTTCTGATTTATGCAGATTGATAAATATTATTTTCAAAACAGCTTTAAAACAAAAGATGTAAAAAAACTAAATAAACTATTAAAAAAGCCCTTCTAATGATTTCTCAAATGCTTTCATTTGTTTTAAGCTGTTAAATTTTTCGTAAAATTCCATCACGAAGGATTTTCTTAGAAAAAAATTTAAACTAAAAAATTTCGCTAGAAGCGTCCCTGATCTTCTCAATATTTTCAGCCTTCTTGCCTCAAATTTGACTCCTTTGGCCTCATGAATACTATTGGATGAGGTTGATATTCTTTATATAACTTTCAATTTTTAACAATTTCGGAAAAATGCTTTGCATAAATTTTCTAAATTGAAAAATAATATTTTCGGATGAGTTTTCTCAAATTGTTTGACCAAGGGAAACGAAAATGTGTATATTTCTTTGAGATGATCTAATTTTTTTCCGTTACAATTCGATCATCGAATCGGGTTGCTATTGAAATTAGGCAATAAATTTAATTAAATTGAAAAGGAAAAGTTGGAATAGACCATACCTGAGATTATTTTTAACGTTTTTAGGGAAATTCTTGAAATTAATAAAATAGTGTAAACTTTCTTACAAACTTGAGATTTAATATAATTTTCAATTACATTTTATAAACATTATTTGATAAAAAGTAGAATTTAACCTGATTCTACAGAAATGTGTTTATGCATTCCAGTTACATTATTAGAAAAACGGAATTTAATAATTATTTATAATAATATGCATTCTATGATAAAAATATGGGTAATGTATAGACTGGTTAATCGAAAACTCATTATTAACAATTCACTAGGTTTTGAAGTTTATAACTAAATTACAGAGTGTTTGTAAATTTAATTTGTTAGTTTTAAATTAAAACTTACTTTAAATAGAAAATACTTTTTAAAGGACAAGCTTTTATTGTACTAAAAAGTAGAAAATAATTATTTCTTTGAGTTACTAATGCATGAATATTTGTAAAAGCTAGATTCGCTCAATTTATAATACCAAGAATGATTCAGGGTGCCTCAAGCTTTTACCTACTGTCACGTATGAGTGACTCATAGAAATAATTATTTTTTACTTTTTAGTACAATAAAAGTTTGCCCTTTAAGTTTTGCTCTTTGTATTTTTCTTTTAAAACTAAAAATATGTATATCAAATATGGCAGAAGCAATGGGAGCAAATCCTTTCATTTGATACCCATATCATGGGAGTGCATAAAAAATAACTATCCCGACATCTTGTACTCCATATTAAATTTAGAATGACGTCATTTAGGTAACCATACATTGTCATCCTGATAACTGCTTTAAAATTCAGTTGCAAAATACCTGAACATAAATCGATAAGTATTGCAAGTTAAATAAAAGCTTATAAAAAATTCGTGTATTCATCAAATACAGTAAATTTTATGCCTCCTTTGCATCTTCCTGAGTCCACACTTGTCAAAAAAATTAATTGGGAAATGTTATTTTAAAAACTGATTGAGAATCACAGATTCATATTGCATACATGTAATAAGCATAAAGCATATAATATTTAATTTAATTTAATTGTTAAGTAAATGCACGCTACTACCATATCTGTGCTATTTACTACGCTAATAATACACAACTTGTATTTCATAAGGTGAATGCCCCTAAAATTTATTACAGGCCCTTGTGTTATTGTTTATTTGTTTGTGGTGTCGTCCTTCACCGGAATTATCAATTTGTAATGTCAAATGTGATTTAAAAAGTTGATATTAATATTAATATTGTTATAAATATTAATACAATTGTTAATTAATTTATAACGATCAATTTATAATTCATAAACCTTCAAGAATATTTTTATTTTATAAATTTATTATTTAAAGCCACCCGCGGGTTCGTTTACATTTAAGCCTTGAAATTCATTATAAATTTCATATTTTTGTTCATATAGGCAATTTACTGATTTCTTAGTAATGCAAATGGTCTATATAGGCCAATAGTTAACCATACTAAACTGACCATACTCAAGTTTTTCTATACACATATTTTATGACCCTAAAACACAAACAGTTTTAAAAGTTCTGAAAATGCATCATAATCCTGAAAATTGCCAATTGATCACTTTCGGTGAGAACGTTCTTTTGATCCAATAGATTTAACCATAGAAAACTCACACTTAAGTTTTTTGTTCCATAGGCGCATTAGACGATATGTTACGTATAATAAATAATATTTGGTAAGGTAAAATATTATGGTTTCGCGTCATCTTGCTATGAATATAGCTATAGATATAACACCGTAACCTAGGAAACTGAAACTTCTTTCATTCGAAAAAAACGACTGCTATGCAATAATAATTAAAGCTGTACAATAATAATATTAAACAAGTGATTCTAATCTTTGGTAAATTCTGATTACTATTCATAGATGGCATTTTTTTTTTATAATAGTTTTTTACATACGTTAATACAGTGACGATTCTAGTCTCATATTGTAGCAATTTTTTATTCTTTAAACACGTTCTGAAAGGTTTCTATCAAAAAACTAGTCCTTGGTTATAATTGCCAAATTCCGTAATTTTCACGGATTTTTCGTTTTTTGACAAGGTTGTGTTCGGCGCTCGAGGTCACAAACTTGGATTATTCATTGGAATAACATCAAAAACAAGTCTACAAAAAATCAGAACTACCGGATTTGATGCAGACTGTAATGTATAAAGTTACAGTAATAATAGTTTTGAATAGTTTAAAAAACCCGATAAATTTCTCGTTTTAATAAACTTTTTGAAACTGTAAAATATAGAGGTAAAAGTTACAATAAGTTATCAAAATGGGAAATTTAGATAAAATAATTTAATCAAATTTTTCTTTTTTTTAAATACAACCTGCGAGGCTTTGAATTTATTAATAATTAATCTGTATTATTTTATTTTTAGTTTTTATGGTATATAGAGTGTCCTCGTAAAATAGGGTGCGCTCGTGACACATAGGGTGCATAATTTGTTTCTTTCCTCATGGCAGCGAAAATTATCAATGTTTAATACATTATGATAACATATTAATTTTCGATATCACATTTCTAATGTAATCAGAAAACAGCCAACGTGTTAACGTAATCCAATTAAGTTGGAAAAATATGTAAATTAGGATTGAAACGGCCGAAAATCAAATGCGTCACGATAAAAACAAAAGTACTAAACAACTACAATAAGGAATTTATGCATACGATTTTTTATAAGCCCTTCTGTATATAATAGTCAGGTTTACAATAAATATTATTTGAACTAATAAAAAACAAATCTCACAGAGAATTTATTGAAAAAGTTTTATTAAAATTTAAAATATTTATCAAATACCAGTTTTCATGACTCGATGTATTTTCCATTTATTATAATTTTTATACATGATGACTCATGTTATGTCATACATTCACCCGACGCAAGATAATAAGGGTACTCAATACTCACTTAATTATTTTATTTATTCCATGCGAAAAAAATCAGGAAATTATCTATATTTATACATCTATGTTATTCATCCTTTGTAAATGTATAAAGTAAAATTTTTGATTCGAACCCAAAATTGCAATTGCAATGCAAATACCACACACTCAAAACAAACTTGTAGTTAAAAAAATAAAAGATATTTTAAAGTAACAGATCTACAAAGAAAATTAATTATAAATCTAATAATTACAGTAATTATAGTAAGGAAATCATGTCATACTGTAACTTTATAATTAGAGTAAAATTGAAAAATAATATAATATTACTTATATGTTTTTCCTTTATGTTGCATTGGTACGTTTATTTACTTTCTTCTAACGCAATTTCTCTTAGTCTTGACAATGCAGAATTTTTATATGCACGCTATGATACTTAAAATTTGTCCTTTTTACGTTATAGGTAATTTAATTATTAAATCATTTGATTTATCACATATTCTGTTATAAGAGCTAGCAACGTCCAGGGTCTTTTATAACCATTTGGATGCGCTGGGCAAATAAGGATCACGGGGCCTCTAGTTATTTTGGGGATTTGAACTTCAGCTAAAACAGATTCAGGCAATGCCGCAGACACCAATTATTACAAAATAAATACTGTATCCATGATGATACTAAGCACAAATAAACAAAATTAGCAACTGATATTATTAAAGTTCTCTCAATGATTCATTAGAATACTATTAATAAACTTTGTTAAATTAAGATTACTTTGCTATTATTAACGGTGGAGTTCCCCAATTTATTAATAAATATAAACTTAGTATTTTCTGTATCTAGTTGTTATATCGGTAATAATTTTATGTGATAATTAACATAATTTTTCTTTTTGTTACAGAATGCCAATGCTTGAGAACAGTTACTATAAAATAAGAAATATTTAAGAAAAAAGAATTGTTGAATTTTCTTTCTTATAATATGAAAATAAATAAGTTAAAAAACTGTAATAAATCTTCCAGCATTTAACAAAAGACAAGAAACTACATACATTTTTTCTGGGTATACTTATGAAAAAAAATGCATCTTTAAATTTTCAACAACAAAAAAATTTGCTTCCTTGGTCATACAATTCTACTCATTCGATTCGCACAAAACTGATTGTGTCGCTTCCAAAAAAATATATATTTTGAGAACTAAGAAAAAAATTGGAATTGTGGGAAAAAAACAACCACGTCGCACAAATAAAATTAGAAAATTAACGTCAAAAAATTGATATAGCTGTAGAAAACGAAAAAATTCATAGTAACTGCCAAATTTTAAGATATTAATTCACGAAGAAGCATTTATATATTATATATATTAAAAATATTATAGGAGATATTGTGAAGACGAAACCAAATACTTTAAACATTTAGAATATAAAACCAAAGTCTATTATTATTGTATAAAAAAAATGGCTAATAACACAGCTATGATGAATGGTGGAACACATCAAGTACATCAAAATGGTGCCCATTATTTACCAGTCAGTGATTTTTATAAAGGACGACATATATTTATTACTGGCGGTACTGGATTTATGGGAAAAGTATTATTGGAAAAATTATTACGATCGTGTCCGGGTATTGGAAATATATATTTATTAATTCGACCAAAGAAAGGACAACAAGTGACTGATCGCGTTAATCAGTTATTGAGTTCACCGGTAAGTTATATTTAACCAAAATTAGTAGTTTCTTTTTAAAATTATGATTCATAGTATCCGGTTTAACATTTGTATAATTTAAGTCAAGAAAATACCTCCCCCGGCTATTTATCAATAAAAAATTAAGACCAGAATTAATGGCAAGATGAAATTCGGAAATTCTGCTCACATACTATGCGTAAATGCATCACGATCGATGTAATCAATTCATATTGCTTAGATGTAAATTGCTGACATCATATCGTGATACCATCACACATAATATGTAATTAGCAACACAATAAATTCTTTTTCTTCGTAATGACCTAAATGTTATAAGCAAAGTATAATTTGAAGAAAAAAGTTTCTTTAGTTGTCTTTATTGTCGCTTTCACACAATAATACAAATAATAAAACACAGCGACTTTTATGTCTACTAATCTCTGGCAACCAATACGGTTGAAGGTTAAGGAGATAAGAAAGGTTAGGTGAAGAGAAAGCATTTGTTTTATAAAAATAAAAACAGAGCGTCTTAAGTCTTTTTATTGAACAATACAGGACTTCTCATCCCATTAAGGAAACCGTTGAACTACAGCGCTTCATAATCATACCTGCCGTTGATACTTTTGAAGTTCTGAAGGAAGTTTTTCCATAAATAAATCATCTACGACCGGAATATTCTCATAATAATTATGGCGACAATAATTTTAAAATATCTAACGGTAAAATCCGATGTTAAAACTCGTATTAGGTTTCCTATTGAAATGAATCAGAACAATCGATATAAATCCCAAATTCAATTCTCGATTCAATCTGTAAACTAGATTTAATTAAGTTGAAAGTCTTACAAAATTTCGAAATCAATGTAATTTGTTAAATATTCCTAGTAACCTTATGGATATGAAGAAGCCTTAAACTATTAACTCTTGAAGAACCGCCATTGAGAAAAATTTAAAAATACTGTAAATTATCCGATTTTCGAACTAAAAACGACTTTTTTTCGACTACGTATGATGAATCCATTCTTGCGA
Source organism: Chrysoperla carnea (assembly GCF_905475395.1). Lineage (NCBI taxonomy): Eukaryota > Metazoa > Arthropoda > Insecta > Neuroptera > Chrysopidae > Chrysoperla > Chrysoperla carnea. Next base: position 24,990,138 of record NC_058341.1, read on the forward strand.
GTTTGAGTAGTTACCTCGTTTTTCTTTAAACTTGTTTGTTAAAACTATAAAATATTTAAATGAAATTTTGTTTCAGTTAATGGAATATATAAAGAAACATAATCCATCAGTACTCGATCATGTAATACCAATTGAAGGTGATATTACGCAACCAGAATTAGGAATAAGCAACATAGATCAACAAACTCTGTTTAATAATGTATCGATTGTATTTCATAGTGCAGCGACTGTTAAATTCGATGAACAATTAAAATTAAGTGTTACAATCAATATGCTCGGTACCAAACGGCTTGTAGAATTATGCCATAAAATGCAAAAGTTAGAGGTAACTATTTTTTTAAATTTAAAGTCACTAAAAACTGAAATGAATATAATCAACACGGTAGAAATAAATCCAACAATAATAACCGCATTTTCAATGACGATGGGTTTTTGTTAAGATAATTTTTTTGTCTGCCTAATAAAACGTTAAACTATTCAAAACGGCATTTAAAAAAAGTGAGGTCAAGTATACAAATTTAATGTGTTGGAACGTTACTAGAAGTAATGTTTTGGTCCTGTCAAAAATTCTTCAGCATTTTTTAATGTCGACATTATTTTTATCTTATTTTCAACTTTGATGATGAATTTTAGTACATCTTTATGAATGTAGACAATTTGAACTCCCCACTACCGTGTTTATGCATCCTTAACTTAAAAAAATTAAATAATATGTAATCAATTTGTTTATAGGCATTAGTTCATGTATCAACGGCATACTGCAATTGTGAACGACAAGTAATATCGGAACAAATATACACTCAAAAAATTGCTCCAGAACATGTTACAAAACTAGTCGATTGGCTGGATGAACCAATGATCGATCAACTTACAGCCGGACTTGTTGGACAACGTCCAAATACTTACACATTCACGAAAGCTCTAGCTGAAAGTATGCTATTACAATTAGCTGGTAGTCTTCCTGTTACAATTGTTCGACCCAGTATTGGTATGTATGTATTTTATAATAGTGTACAGTCAAAGCATTATATTAAAATTAAGACAGGAATTAAACTTTAATGAAAACCAAATATTAAAGCACGCAAATCAGTTTTAAATGTATACGAGTCTATAGAAATACTATGACTATGAACGAGAACGTAGATATCGAAATACTTTATAAGAGTTCATGTAGTAATCTTAATCTACATTGTCTTTTTGAATATAATAAAACAATTATTAAATTCGAATTTTAAGGCATGGTAACCAGAGAAGGATACCAAACTCCATATAAACAAATGGCTATCACAAATAAAATGTCAGCAGTGTTCTTTTTGCACCGGGATAGTGGAGGAAGTATGAGGCGCTAGTTTGATTATAAAATATGTTCGGATTTTTTTCGTTATGTAGTAGTTCGTATATTTATTCACTTCAAAATAAAATTGGTTACTTGCTTACTTCACCCATATTATAGTATTCTTCAAAAGTAACTATAATTTCTACAATTACGTTGACAAAGTCAATTCTACCTCCTCCTTATCTAGTCTCCATGCTTTATTCTTTGGGTGCTCCTTCACGAAAATCTTTTGATTACGCGGACAAGCTTGAAATGGTCAGATAGGAGACACTCGACAATACACACAATGATAAAATGGACAATGGACACACACGACAAATATTTTCATTTAATGAGTGTACTCCTTACTAAATGCTAGCGTTTTGGCAGTTTTATTCAGAAAAGTACTTTTTTCGTTAAATTTTAGACCGTGTTTTGCCTTTTAAAATTAGTTGCTGATAAAGGAAAAATAATCCGCTTTATAAGTACTATTCAATTGTATCAGCGTAAAGTATGCAAAATTTCAACAAGATCGTTTCATTATTTTTTCAGAAATTATTTGTACTGATTTCGAAATGTTTTTTCTTTATATGGAATTGTCAATTCCACCTCCATAAAGCAAATCCTATTGTAGCTACACAGCCAGACCATTTTTTTGCTTTTGGTAGAAATAAAAACAAACTTTTCACAAAGACATAGTGCATTCCAGATTGAAGTATTATTATTATTTCATATTATGTTTATTAATAAAATTATTTATGATTTCAGTGTTATCTTCATTAGAAGGACCAATGGCTGGATGGGTTGATAATTGGAATGGTCCAACTGGTATTGTGGCAGCTGCTGGCAAAGGCATGTTTCGCACAATGCCTGGAAGGGGTGATAAAACTGCAGATTTAGTTCCAGTTGATATTGTAATCAATACAATGTTATGCGCTGCCTGGAGTACAGCATTAGGTGTACAAAAATCATTGTCGAATCCAATTGTAGTTTATAATGTAACGACGGGCAAAAGAAAACCAATTACATGGAATCAGTTTATTAATATATGCTTTGTATATATGAGAAAACATCCATTTAGTAAGTTTAATCTTTATCCATTATTACTCTAAGTTTTTTCACATTATACTACTTATACGCCTTTAAGACGTTAAGAAAACTAGAGTTTTCCGATCTTTCTTATAAGCAAAAGAGCATTGAAATAATTTACAATCATATTAAATCGTAATAGTAATAGTTAGTTCCCAATGTTAATGCTTAATTTTGGTATAAGTACTTAATATTAATATAGTAATTTTGTTTTAGGTGACGTAATGTGGTATCCTGGTGGTATTATTTCATCAAATCAATACTGGTATAAAACACGTGTGTTTTTGCTTCAATTGTGTCCGGCTTACATTTTAGATACAATATCAACTATATTAGGAAAGAAACCAATGTATGTAAATTATTCTTATTTTGCGTTATTTATTTACGGTTGTCAAATAATTTCGTTCAAAAAGCAATAGGCGCTATCTAAATAGATTCGTAGTTTTGTATTTTTGTCCCTTTTTCTTCGTAGATACATGTAAACTTTTCTTAAGCTTCAGCATGTAGCTTGATCCTATTGCTGCCAATTTTTTGACACAAGTTTCTAGCTATGGCTCAATTTCTATAACTTCCTCTTTCGTCCCTGTTTTTTTTTCTATATGATTTCTTATTTATCAAAATAGATTTGTGTAAACTACTACTACTACAGAGTAAAAAAAGAAACGATCAACTTATACACTCGAAAATAATTACCATTTTCGGTAGTCAGATGGTTTCAATTTAATTTATTTAAATGAATATGAAGGACCAAGTCATTACAAGATTTTGCTTAATTGATATTTGTGAAACTTGCGTCACATTGGTTCAACTTTTAGATTTAATAGGAATATCCAAGACCGTTCTTTCACGTCCGCTACTCGTTATTCGGAAAGTATATTTTAAAAGTATTTTTAATATAATTTTGTTTTTTTGTAGAATGTTGAAAATTCAAGAAAAATTAATAAAAGCTGCATCATGCTTAGAATATTTCACAGGCCATGAATGGGAATTTAAAGATGATAATGTAAGAGTATTGAATTCATTGTTATCGCCGGCTGATCGTAAAGAATTTAATATTGATGTAACACAAATTGATTGGAACGAATATCTTGAGAAATACGTTTTGGGTATTAGAACTTACATATTTAAAGAAAAACCTGATACATTACCAAAAGCAAGAGCGCATTTATCAAGGTAAAAAATTATTTGAGTTTTCTTTCTTTTAAGCTCCCTTTTAAAAAAAAAAAGTCTTCCCATTAGCAAAGTCATTGTGGAAATAGCTTCGAAGTTATTATACCAACCTAATTAATTACCCAAAATTAGACAAACGAATATTATAATCGCCTTTTACAAGAGAATACTTTCATTCGGTATCAAATCATGTAAGAAATCTCCAAAATTCGTAATTTTGCTTTAAAGTGATCATACGCTACCGCAAATTATTCATAGGTGTGAGATCACGTGTATAGTGCAAATTTTCGAAATTCGAAAGCATTGTTCTGGCTTAGGTCCACTTTAGTGGAAATACAAACTACACAGAGCACAAAACATATTCGAGAATGTTATCCTAGTTAAGTTATTTATTCGTTGTCAACTCAGAATCAAGTATAGGAAGTTTATTTTAGGAGAGAGCTTCATTGACAGTTTTCCATATCAGATAAATATATAAAGTAGACAATCAATTTCTCAACTGAGATAAATGATATACGATATCTGATTAGAAAAGCAATAAAATTTTCATTTTTAAAGTAAACTATTTTAGATTTTGCTAACAATTTTGATAAAAAAATTTAATTTGAACTGTTTGTTTGCAGGTTAATATTTATTCAACGCATTACACAGCTATTAACTGTTATATTCTTATGGAGGTTCTTGCTTGTACGATCCTCTCACTTACGACAAATGTGGACCAGTGCAATTTATTTGCTATTACGTTTAATTAGTAAATTACCTGGATTTTGATAGCAATAGAGATATATGATGAAAAATTTTCATTGGAATTATTAATTATTATTACTATTTAATAACTAGTAAAAACAAAAAATAAATAAATAAATAAAACATTCATGAATAATAAGATTGAAAAGCAAAAAATTTAAAAAAAAAAAATATTTAAAAAAAATACAAAAAAAAATGAAAAATATTTTCCAGCAAAAAAAAAATCAGTCAATTTCTCATGATAATATTTATTTTTGAGAAAGTTGAAGAAAAAATGCCCAGCTTTGTTGTTAGGTTTGAATTTTTTAAAAGTGCCGCCTTTATGTTGAGAGAGCATCATTCTCTATGAGAATTATTCGTATTTTAAACATAAAATTTAAAGAAAAAAAGATAGTTTTGTGTTATATTTTATCTCTGTAATATTAGAGTTAATAATAAATGCGGTTAAAACATATTTTTCGATTTAAAAAAATAAACTTATAATAACGATTTTTTGTAACTCGATAGAGGATTGAAAATATTGTTACGATTATCAAAAATCATTAATTTGTTAAGTTGCGTTCGGATGTTGAATAAATTGTGTTTTATTTTTTATTAAAATTTTTCCATAATTATTTTTCTTTATAATCTTAAAAAAAAAAAATGCATGTCGATCGATGATTTGTATATTTTATTTTCACCTTTCTGCATCTATGAAAAACGTTAATAATTGATATATTAATTTATTGATTTGTTATATCAGAATATCCGATGTCGTACTTACTGAATGTTTTTTACATTGAAATTTTTTGCTTTATTTAAATGCAATTATTATAAAAAACTAGAATATTCAGAGATAAAATTTAACCAATTTCTATATCAAATTCAGCATCGTATTATAATTGCTTTGTATTTAAAAAAAATTGTAAATCGTGCTTTATTTTAAATGTTAAATGAGGGATGTTTTCATTTAATGGAAATCTTTTTTTTATGTATCAAATATTATCACCGTCCAATTTTCAATAAAGTCACAGGTCGTATGAATAAAAAATAAATAAAACAAAAAATTATTCATAATTTCAAATATCTTCGTACATATTGTAGCATTGACCTTCATATGTAAATTATTTTTTCACATAAGTTAAATTTTGTTCCCGAAGAAAGAAGACGTGGTATTTTTTTCGAAAAAAATGATACATGATGATTCTGGGTAAAAAAAAAAAAACGCTTTATGTAAATCTTATTTACTGCCTGTTATTTGGAAGGTGCATGGAAGTGCCTGAAATTCCTACTCAAAATTGAATCATCTAGTTTTCAGCTTTAATTGAAATAGGCTCTCTTTGTAGATATTTGCGAGATGAACAAAGGTTGTACTTATGACCGCGATCTTCGCTAATGAATAATTTTTTCGTAAATTAATTTTACCTTAAATAGCCCTACACAAAATAATGTAACAAAAATACTACCTACTATCAGTCTTTATGTGATTTTGAATAAAATTTACCAGTCCTACGAAAAGTAATAACACGTTTTCGAGTTATTCGACTAGTTGTGATATTTTACAACATTAAATCAACTTTCTAAAGAAAAAATTATACCTGGGTAATGATTATATGAAATTAATTTAGTACAAGAGACGGTCGGTATAAGATTGATCTTCACCCATCTGATAACCAGTCTTTTATCTTTTATTATTATATACCGTCTTTTATCAAATCACTCATTATTCAAAATATCAATCGATCTAGGCAATACACATTACATAGATGTATGATTTTTGTAAAAAATCAGTTTGATGTCGCAAAATATTACAATTTGAAAATTGAATAAATCGAAAACGTCAATATATTTTGTGTTGGACAAATGATAAATTTTATATGGATTCTTAGACGATTTTCGATTTGACTTTATTTTGTGCGTGGTCTTTTTCGTTTCAAAATAGGAAAACAAAACATAAAATGTGAAACCTCATAATCGATCATCCCCCATTTCATTTGAATATTAATTTAGATAGTTTTTCTCGAAATACTTTTTTATTCATACCCACCTTAAAAAATAAATAATGAAAATGCCATATTTAAATTAGTAATATTTTTTAAGTATATAGTGGTCGGGGTCCATTTTTTTATTAAGAATATTTTGTGATTTTTTAAATTAAATTGACGATGCATAGTAGTAGCACACATTATTGATTATATAATTATTATTTTGCCTTTCTTATTTGCAAAATGTATTGTTTTGTTTGTTTGTTTTTTTTCTTATTTAATTATTTAAGTATTTATATGTTGTACAAATTATTTTTTTCTTTTGTCTTCTTAAGAAAAGTAACGTAGTTGTAGAAAAGATCTTCCAATAAAACAATTAGAAAATTGATTGATTTTTTGATATAGCTATTTTGAAGAAATGTCTACTTTGACAAAATCTTCTAAAATTGAACAATTTCTCCTCTCGATAACTCTTCGCTTTGAATAGAATTCAAAAAAAGTTATCTGTATGGATTGAAATAAATCTAAAACTAGCATGTAAAAGGTCAATATTTCAAAATTAAATCATTGTTGGAAAAATTTAGCTAATTTTCTAGCTTTTACCTTGAAAATTTCCTTGCTATATTTATTTAAACGAGACAGGATTTCGTTAATTTTCGTTTTTAATTTTGAGAACTTGTCGATTAATGTTAGTTAAAATCAAATTTATCACCAATTAGATTTTTATAAAAAGTTTATTTTGACTAATATTAATAGAAAAATTCTGAAATTTATAAACAATAATTCGAGAGACTCTGTCTCGACAACGGATTTAAAATATGCAAAGGAAATTTCTTCTTAGAATTCTATCCTATTTAGTCTATTAGTCTTATTTTTCCGCGATTTTACTTGAGAAAGTATTTATTAAAAATAATCAAAACTTAAATTAATCCAAAAATTATCCAATTTAAATTGAAACCAATTTTTCATTTGTTTTATTCGAAGATCTTTACTGATTTTTTATATAGATATATCTAATTTTGTGGGCAGTTTTGTTTTGAATGTAAAACAAATCATCCTCATTAATCGCGGTCAGTTGTAATTTTATTTCTATACACCTGCTGTAATTATTATACTTGGTGACCTCTCCTGTGTAATATTCAAAATATATTATGTCTAAAAAGGTCCCAGGTCATCATATGTATATTAATATTTTTGATGTTTGAGTAGAATAAAAGTTAACAATGCGCTATGTAATTAAAACGGACGGAGAACTACTTTAAAAAATATTTAGATTAATAAAATTTAAAAAAAAAATCAAAAATCGTAAAATGCTCGTTTTATATTTAAAAAAACATGTAATACTTTTGCTACCGAACTTAAATTTTTAAATCTGCGTGCACAAGAAAGATCTGTCGCAACGGCCAATAATCATAAGCTTAGCTAGCTAGCCTTCCATGAACACTTTTCTGAGAAAGAGTATGACGCTTAAAATGCCAAAGTGCCAGTTTATTATTAATAAATTTACAACACAAAACTGTTATAATACAAATTCCTATAATCTCAGCTTATGATTTTAGAGCCGCAACAACACGGTGCCAAGTTTAATTAAGATCACAACTCCAAAAAGTTTCCAGGACAGTCCAGTCTGTTTCATTTCATTATTGAGTGCTGTTATGTTTGTGAAGATATGTCTGTTCTTATTGAACTTTACGGATTTCAATCAATATGGCCTAACCAATTACATTTTTGGCGCGTCACTTCTACAATCAGACTTTGATGTTTAGTTTCTATTGTTGAGATGATCTTAAGCCATCCAAACTTCAAGAAGTGCAACTTTTTGCACTTTTAGTAAGATTTTTAAGCATGCCAAGCCAAAGATTCGAGTTGTTCGTAAATATAAGCTTTCTTCCTTTCTTGCCTTGAGACTTAGAGCCTCAAAAATGGATTGTTAACGAATTGGTTTGGTCGCCATATACTTAAATTATTCCCAAGATTTATTTTTCGTTGATTTTTTTAAAATCAAATTTTGTTTGCCACGTAGCCAGCAATTGTTGTTTGGTCGGTAATATGTCGCTCAGAACGCGTTTTGATCGTTTATTGGACTGAAAAGAATATTTCGATATCCAATAAAACGAACATTGAACGTTTTTAGAGTGACGCAAGAAACTAAAATATTGGCCAGATATTCGATACCCGATTTGTAAATCGTTCTCTGCATGCCTCAGCCTTTATAGTTTAAATATTACAAATTATCGCCATAGCTATTATATTTAGAGGTAACGGATACCGCAGATATAACGAAAAGGTTGAGACTGGTTGATATTTAAATCGAAAATATAAAACTTTGAATCATAGTTGAATTTCAGAAGTTGCATGTGTTTTATATTTTACAATTTAAAAATGATTTTTCTAAATTGTAAATTCAAACGCCATAGACGTCAACATTTAGCTTTAGTAACGCCACCGTATTCCAATTGGTTCCCAGCCTCAACGGGATATCAAGACGTCACAACCAATCGTAAGTCGTTAATTTTATTAAAAAATATAACTATTTTTTATAATAATAATTAATAAAAAAAATAGAATTATTAATTTAAAAAAAAATTACTTAAATATACTTTTGATGAATTATTCTTTCATTTATATATGAATTTGTGGCAAAAAAAAAAAAAAATTAATGCAGCTTCTCTATTGTATTAAAACGGTTCGGATCTATTAAAAATCTTTTTTCCAAATCGGTATCAAAAGTGTTCAAAGATAAATGAAATAAAATTAAAGATATGAAAACAGCACGGTCTGTTGTTAATGATCAATTGATTCCTAACAATGAAAACATGTCTTTGATTAATGTAAACGCTATATATAAACATAAATGAATTAAAAAAAATTTGTTAAACGGTCTTTAGGACAAAATGATATTTTTAGAAATTAAAAACAAACAAAAATACCTTACTTATAACATAAATTAGCCATAACTTGTATAAATACTAATATATATAAATACATTAGGTTAGAATTAGAATTGTAAGCGCCATTTTTGAAGGAGTGGTTGAAAATAAAAATTGGTTATGAAAATTATAAATTCGTGTTTTTTTATCATTTTGTTTTTTTCACAGAACATTTTTCTGAGAATGCAATTATGAAGCCGTTAGTTATATTTTTCATTTTTTAAGGTATGGAGGGTAGAGGTAATAGACCGTGGGACAGAAAGAGTCCTTTGTAAAATGATTAATATATACTTGAAACCTCGTGAGTGGCTATCTTTTTTCGAGTCTACCAAACTATGAATTTTTTAAATTTCAAATTTTAAATGAGCACGATAACTTCATAGATAAGCTATTGGTCTGAAAAAGCGCAGCAGGGAATATGTCGGATACTATGACCACAATGTGTGTGTGTATTGAAAGGCAAAAGTACGGCTAGACAAGCTCATCGGTGCAGTATTTCTTAAAATTAAGACAGCAGATTTTTATTTCTTTTAAAATTAAATATTTGATTTTTAAACTTCGTTGGAAAAGAAACTATTTGCTAGAAAAAAGGGTAGGTATATTTTCGACATAGATATAGGAAATAAAAAGTTTTGGGTAAATATAGGTAGCCTTTATTTTTTATCAAGATTATTTCGCTTCTGAATTTACTTTCAAATAACTATTTTTGGAAATAACGCATAATAATGGGGTAATACGACAAATAATAGAAACAATTAAATTTTTATTTTTATTATTTTGATTGTTTGCTAAATTTTAATTTATATTTATGTAATAATTTATCTATTAAATTAATGGGTAGGCAAGTTTTATTTAACATACGTTAAAAGTTTTGGTTTTAGGGCTCTGAACCGTAAAAAGTGACGATTAACAAATGATGTAATGGAAATTTGTGAAATAAGAAATCGTATTTTAATTGTTTTGCGGAATTTTTTAATACATTCTTCTTAGATGTATACAATACCCTGATAGCGCAATTAAGATTAGACAAGGAACTTAACCACGAACTAAAAGAAATGCTGTTTCATATTGGATGATTATGAAACACATTAACGAGCTTTTTATCTGCTAAATAATCAAGGACAAATATATATTTGCATGTGATTTGGGGCTTAAATTTTTGATTCTGTTCTGGCCTTAAATTATGATACGCTACTAGCTGGAGTGGTCAAATATAAATACCAAATTTTTAGAATCAGCCATTTGCCCGAGTTTTTTTTTGTGAACTATGATGTTGCTGGGTAAAGATTTTGTTTTTTTTTTTTGTGTTGGTGACGTTCAGGTTTGTATATACCTAATATCTATGTATATATGATACATTCAACCAGTTTAAATAGCCGTTCAATTAACACCCTAGCGGCCCTAGCACTTTTACTAAACTGCCCCTCTCAACTATTCTATTTAGTGTCATTGCGTCTGCAGGGGAGTATGCTCATCCAATGTTAATGAAGAGCGTATGTAAGTTTGTTCTTTATACGTAAGGTGAGTAAAAGGTATGTATATTACATTATTGATTGATATGATATGTAAAAGGTGGAGTAGTGGCTAGCCCAGCCGCCTCCGGATACAAAATACCTCGGTTCGTATCTAGCATTGTCCCGATTAATTTTTAATTAAATAGGTTATTATGCCGAGATAATCATTTTTTTAGATAATTAACATTTTATATTATTTTAATTCCCACCCTCTGGCAGAAGAGTGATTTATGACATTAGTAGAGTAATTAATTCTTTTTTTGTGAAATAACATGTTCTCCTATTACAAAATCTTATAAAATTTCATTTAACAAGAACAAATTTTACCATGTACAACAAAAAGCAAGCAAAATAAGTATTTTTTAAAATATTTTGTAATAGGCGAATATGTTATTAAAAAAAGTGGATAAAATATATAACATGTTCTTCTGTTACAAAATTTCAAATTTTAGTCTTAATGTGCTATTTTTTAATTTAATAATACTAATTTTAATATTTTGTAATAGGAGAATATGAGTGAGATAAACTATATGAGATGTTCTCCTATTAAAAAGTTTCTTATTTTAGCACAATCAAGCCATTTTTGTACATATTTTTAATATTTTGTATTAGGAGAATATGATTTTAAAAAGTGAGATATATTTATGATATAGAATAGTGATTTATGACACTGGAGTTATTTATAGCAAGAGGGCGGGTTATATAGATATTTCAAATTACAAAAAGAGTGGAAAATTTTTAATATAAGAAAAAATTCATTCCATTTAAAAGTAAAAATTTAGCCTCTTCAGGATACGAACCGGCGTATCTTGATATTATTGGCAAGTGCTATACCCACACAGCCACCCGAGTTGTTAAATATATTAATGTTAATACGTACATTTTTGTAGTTATAAGTTCGATTAATTCCAAAACTATAATGTTCAAGTATGTTATAAAACTCTGCACAGATTGTTGAAATACTTCAATCTACATGGTGACGATTTTTTGATTTGATGGTACATTGCGATTGAGTACTTACATTGCCATTTACAGCTATGTTAAACTTCTCTCAAAAGTAGTAACTTAAACATTTTTTTCTCGAAAACGAAGAGCAAGAACCAATTTTCCTTCTTTGAGATGAGGAGAACATTCTTTGAAATGAAAAGAATAACCTGTCAAATTTTGTACAATTTCTGATTCTCCAAAATTATTTTGGAACAACCTTAATAGTACGCCGAAATGAAAAACTAGAAAGATAATTAATGCATAGAATTTCCTCCACTATATCATTTTGCTCGTCTAATGAGATAGTTTAGGGAAACCTGTTTAAAATCATGAAACAAATAAACACACAATTGATTTCTTCCAAAAAATTGAATATTTATGTAATGATAATTGACTATTAAAGATAGTAATTGTAGTAAGTATAGTATTTCTACTTTTTTATTATTTTATATACATTCAATAAAATAAAATTATATATAATCATTTTGTGTTGTTAAACAAATATATAATTTTAAAAATATTGTGATTTGCAACAATGAACTTACAATAAAGATAAAAAATCAACAGAAACATTATAAAATTTATAAAAAAAATTAGTCAGTAATTTCTCTTTATTTGCAGTGAGTGATAAATTAAAAAATGTTTGGAATAAAAAACTTTTGCTTATAAATATATACCTAAATTATACAGAATTCACTGATGCATGCGATTCATGTTACAGTGTTCAAATTTAAATTCATATAGTTTCAAATATAAATAGTTTTTATGTATTTTGATTTCATTTAAATAAAGTTGAAAACTCAAACCCTGTTTTTATTTTATTTTTCCCCATCTCTCTGTAGCTATACAATATTATTTCAGTTAAAAATAGGTGAGTATTTCGAACTTCACGATAGGTAAGTATTTCAAACTTCGTTTGCCATTTTTTTTTGTAATAATACTACTCAAAATTTTCCGAAAATGAGTTTTACTTTTTGTTATAATTTAAGAAAGTCGAAAATATGAATATAATTATTTATTAATACGAATAACAGAGCCCTAATGGTATAATGGTTAGCGTATCTGACTTCGAATAAATAGTCCCTTGGTTCGAAACTAGGTGAGGACATATATTAAAAAAAAGTTCATTAAATCTTTTAAGCAAAATCTGATTTTTTTTTTTCATTTTTTTTCAAATTTCCACCACAGCATGTTTGCCTAGTAAATGATGAAAAAATTAGTTTTTTTTCGTTCAAAAACTTCAATTTTTTTCACATTTCTACTAGGAGAACATCAAGGACGGACGGAATAAGTAGTACCTGATAGCAAGGTAATTGTTGTCACCTCGCAAGTCAGAAAGTTAGTGGTCTGCACACCCGTGTTTGGTGAGTGTGACCTCTAGTGGGCAGACCAATAACTTTCTGCCAAAATAAAATTTTAGACTTTCGGGGTGAAAACACTTACTCACATTTCTCCTTATCAGGAACTACTAATTCCCACTTATGTTCTCCTAGTACAAATGTTGAAAAAATTGAAAATTTTTTCGAAATTATATTATTTTTTGAATATAAAATTAAACTGACCAATTATTTTATATTAGCTGACCAATTATCAGCGAATGCTTCCCGATCGCGCATAGGTGGAGTTTTTTCAATCTTTAATAAAAAATTTTCTGATGCTGACCAATTAATGAGACCAACTGACCTTTTATGACCAATTTCTGACCTTTCAGATGGTATAATTGGTCAATCGAAATTCCGCACATGAGGTGCTAAGATCGCGGAGCTATTTCTTACTTTTTTGTTGTACATGCTAAAATTTATTCTTCTTGTTAAATGAAATTTTATAAGATTTTGTAATAGGAGAACAATTTCCCAATTTCCTACTTATGTCATAAATCACTCTTCTGTCAGGGGGTGGGAATTAAAATAACGTAAAATGTTAATTATATAAAAAAATGATTATCTCGGCATGATAACTTATTTAATTAAAAATTAATCGGGGCAATTATAGATACGAACCGAAGTATACTGTAACCGGAGGCGACTGGGCTAGCCACTACGCCACCTTTGACATATTATAATTATCAATAATGTAATATATATACCTTTGTAATTATGTTAGTCCCACTTTCCTACTTATGTCATAAATGACTCTTCTGTCAGGGGGAGGGAATTAAAATAACATAAAAATTAAAATATACCTCGCTCTATTACATATTTGTCACTTATGTTTCTCACTATTGTCTAAAAAAATGACATTATCTGGGCGTAATAACTTTTTTAATTAAAAATTAACCAGGACAATGCTAGATACGAACCGAGGTTTTTTGTAATCAGAGGCGACTGGGGTAGCCACTTCTCCACCTTTGACATATTATATTTATCAATAATGTAATATACATAAATTTTACTCACCTTTTTTTTCAAAAAACTTGTTTTCTTAAACTTAGTATTTATTTTTCTTTTACTTACCTTTTTTACATTAAACTTATACGCATTATGTATTTCGTTTTACTCACCTCTTTTCAATTAACTTACCTATAAATGAATAATTGCAGTAATACTTTGTTAAAAATGTAGGTTATTTTTGATATTCCTGAAATCGGTGTAAAGGATAAAAGATAAAGGTATGTATAATATTGAATAATAATAATTAAACCAGAAAAATTGATAAAAATGTTATTTTATTATACAATAAATTATAAATTTTATTTATTGTTTATAGGTAAGTTCTGTTTGATGTTACTGAAATCGATGTAAAGGATAAAATATAAAGGTAGGTATAATTTTGAATAATAATAATTAAACCAGAAAAATTGATAAAAACGATATTTTATTTTATAAATTATATATTGCATATATTATACCATACTCGGATACGAACTAGCATACCGTGGTTTCAAAGGCTAGTGCTATATCCACACAGCCACCCGAAATATATATAATATATTTATATACAATTTATACAATTAAGTTAATATATATATACAATATATACAATTAAGTTAATACTTACCTTTATTAATTAATTAATTGATAATTTTAGATAATTTTCTGAAAGCATAAATAGGGTAGCAAATTTAAAAAATAAAAGAAAATTAAAAATATATAACGATTTTTACTCAATGAATTATGACTACTTTACAATTTAAAAAATTGAAATTTGTGCATATCTTTTTGCTGCGTAAAACAATCCCTTCAAGTGTTATGGAACACTTGTCATAGTCATTAATAAATTTCTTAAAAAAATTGCTTTAAAAAAGGTGCAATTCAACTGGAATTATTAAATTTTCTTATTTTTGATTTTGATCACTGCTTAGACTTATCTATATTAAAAATAACCTAAAGCAAAATTATTTTTTATTGTTTCTGCATCTTTTCGATTTACCTATTGTTTATATAAAGTATATATTAAGCAAAGATGTAAACTATAAATTTTACTGCATTAAATCGTCTGTTCATTTTTTCGTTCCGATGTATAATTAAAGAGAGAGGTATTTTTGAACATATCGGCTAATATTAGTAAATTTTTAATGCGTAATTTATGTTTAAGATTCATTATGTTTACGCATCTCTTGCGTGATGAATTATTATTATTATATAGGTATTCTCATAGTGTATGTTATAACAGCTAGCGTGTTTTTATTGGATAACCTTTCGTTACATTTTTATTAATTTCAAAATTTATTTAAAAATAGCCTTTTTGACCTTTGTTCAGGGTTTCTTATTGCCACTGAAACAAAATTTTTAGAAACGTGGGAAACAGGAAACAAATGTGTTAAATTCCAACGCTTTTACTTAACACCGCTTAGCATTGCATAAATCCATAAATCAAATCTGAAAAAAAAATTTGAACGAGGGGTAAATTTATTTACTCGCAGATATTTTTTTTGGTATTCCACTTTCTAGAAGAAGAGTTTTACACAAAAGTATTGAAAAACAAGGGAATGTGCCCTGCCAACGCCAACACCAATAGATGTAAATTACAGCAATGAATTTTTTCAGCAATGAATATTTAATTCTGAATTCGTAAACAAATTTCACGCCAATCGAAGAATGTTTAAAATTTGTACATAACAACCTTAAAAGACAATTATTAAAGGTTCAGTTGCAATATTCTATCGATTTTGAGACATTTTTATAGAATGCTTTTGTCTATTATTATAAATATGGCAAGGCTTCCGGTTTTGTGTAATCTCAATCTTCATAGTATTATGAATATATTTATGAATATTGTCCTCGTAGAACAATAAAACTGCAAAAGTAAATATATACTCATAAAGGTATATACTCCAGGTGAAAAATCTGCGAAATTTTGGACGTGTGATGAAAATGATTTCAAAACGTTTTATTATTAGTTATTAGAATAATATCTAGCGCGGTGAATGGAAAATCTGAAAAACTGAAATAAAACATGAAAAATTATTATAAAAAATTTTCTTAAAATGATTTTAAATCAGAAATTTTCACATATTTTTTCGGTAATGCATGTTAGTAAACTCAATAAACGCAATCGCTTTCAGGTTCCACCCGTACTTCATCCTTACATAATACCGATAAGAAAAGAAATCCAAAATCCAGCCGTCTTGAAGTCAACTTTTTCGTAACGTTAGTAGCTCTTATACTATACTTAAGCGATACTTGTGTCTATGACACAAAATTAATATTATTTTAATTAATCACATGTTAAATAAAAACACATTAAATAAATAAAATTACTTCATAACACTGTGAGTTGTACAATTTTATTACATTTTTGTGAGTATAAATTATTATTTAAATAAAAATGAAATTTCAGCAAAAAAATTTATTAAAAATTATAAATAAAACTTAATTCATATATACAGTCGATTCTTTTTAACCATATATACCTGTTACCATAACAGTCCGAAATAGCGATTATGTACAGGAAAGTAAAGTGTAAAGTTGATGGAAAAGTGCAAAATTACTGATAATTAATTAAATAACTCGTAAGACGACGTAAGCCGAAAATAATTCAATAAAATACGTTAAAAAAGTTTCATAAGATTTTTATCAAACTATATTAATTAAACTCTACCTTGATACAGAAAAACTTTGAAAACGAAACGGATTTTCATCCCTTTTCAAATATTTTTAAATATTTCCCGTTTCCGTGGGAGCTTCGAGATAAAAATGCCAAGCCTGTCCATCGACTCCGAGTTATGAATTTTATAAAGATTGATTTGAAGAACGTCGTAAATTCCTTTACAAAATTGAAGCTGGCAATGAGGTAAAAATTTTCGTATTTTTCACCGAAATCGAGTAGGTAAAACGGTATTGAATAGTTGTATATGTTTTTGTATGTGAGGTGTACTCCGCTTAAAACACTCATAAAATAAAAATGAAAAAGAACGGTTACGTATTAAGTTTTCTCATGATTGCTCAGATAACATTTCCGGTAGAAAGGATTTAGAACATCTTTTAATAGCTTCATTTTTAAGTTGATTTCTTCACTATAAAAATCAGTCCTGACAGAGCTTAAAAGAATAAATGTTAGCATGAAAATTGTTTTTCATTACCTGAGTGCAGATATTTTGGAACTTTAGATTAGAATCATCCATACAAAAACATACTATACCAATAAAATGCAGCCATATTTGTGATTGTGTGAACCAAATTCAGCTATCTTCGGTCTTCGATGGTAATAAATTCACTAAAACAGAAAAATACAGTTAGAGGGATATTTTTGAATAAAATTTTTTTTACGTAAAACAAAAAAGAAAGAAATGTGCAAGAAATACAGTTAAAACAACATATTCTACCATATTTTTAAAAGTATTTAATTAATTAAATAAAATAGTTGAATATTTTTTGAGTGGGCACCATTTCTCCGCAATTTATTACATTAGATAATTATTTCAAACAGTGTTTAATTGTTATTAGTTTACATTTGATTCTAGTAATAACAACCCATCATCAAAGTTTATTAAAGTAATATAATATTTTTAATAATAATTCTCGTCTTTCATTGTTACTCGAATTCGGGGACAAAGTGATTGTGATTTATAAATGTGATTTTTTTAAACTTTGGTTTTTCTGTGGTGTGATTTTCTCTACTTATATTTGTCAGCTTTAATGAACAAAATCCTTTATCAAATTTATGCTTATTTCATAATTATTTTAGTTATAATTGGTCTTCTATTACATTTTGTTAAAAATAGTAGTATTTCGATATCAACGACAATGAAAACATCAATGGTTTTAAAGTTGAATAAAGAAATTAAACGAATATGTAAGTCAATTATTATTTTTTAAATTATAACTGAAATATTTTGAATACAATTAGTAAAAATTTTTTTTTTTTCAAACAAAGGTATCATTTTTTTAAATTAATCATCAACATTTTTCTATGAAGCTTATAAAATTTTTAATTTGAAACATTTAATTATATGCTAAATATTTTATTGTTATTTTATGTTTAATGAAAATTTATAAAGTACGGTTTTCTTGACCGCATTTAGCTATGCGAAGAACTTTTACGACTTCCATTTCTGTGGCTCGATATCATGGCAAAGCTCTGAGCAATAAAAGTTCCCGTACGAGTTTTTAGACCAAGATAGTCGCTTTTTAAGCAAAGCTGACATTTCTGGATTTAAAAGTTTGTATTTTCTGAAATAATCATTGCACTGAAATTTTCCTATTATCACTCGAAAACTTAAACTGCTTTCCTTTAAGCCCTATATTGTTTCGTAAAAATTTTTATCAACCTCCCACTTTTCGTTTTTAAAACATGTCAAAAAACAACATTTTTCGATATTTAAGGCGTTTTTCTTGTCGCCACCGTTTTGTAAAACAAGGCGGTATCTAAAATCTCATCATGGTTTTTCTCAGTTGCCCCCAAAAGCTGTACAAAATGTACAATACCGATATTTTATATAATGTTTTATTTAATAATAAAAGTAACGAATTTCACTTTAAAATTTTTTAAATAGGTTCATATTTATAAAGCAATTTTTTTGTGCTCGGGTGACTACTAAAGCACTGACCAATGACCAGCAGGTCATTATAATTTACTTAAACTCCAAAGTAAACGTAATTTTTTGTGCTCGGGTGACTTCCAAAGCCCTGATCAATGAGCAAGTCATTAGAATTTACTTAAACTCCAAAGTAAACGTAATTAAAAAAACAAATTGATGCATTTTTCGATTTGAGAACATACTTAAGTAAGCGACAGAATAGACATACCTATAGTGAGCAACTGACCTGAGCAACGGATCTGTTTGAAGTTATGATCGATTGATTATATTGACATGGTACAAACATAATTTTTTGCTAATCAAGTGTCGCTCACCGCAGGCGGTTAGCAATTGACTTACACAGTGGCCAGAGCTTTGAAATCGGTACTTTTTTTTGGCAAAATTGCCTTAAAATTCCTCAACACCAATATTTCTTAGAAAGAATCGATATTATATACCTAAATCGAAACATCTAATATTGATAATAAAATATGGATATTTTAAAATATCGATATATCGTTACCATCTCTATAGTTTTCATTAAAAGTTAGTTCATGGATCATTTTTGTATTATAGATCATAATAGGCAGATACAAGTATAGACCAAGTATCGGGGGATCGTCTGTACCTTTTTCGTTTTGGTTTGTAGTATGTACCAAATATGAATCCCTTCCAAGCTTTGAACTTTATAGAATTCGTAATCTATAGTTGATCAACGACTCGGTGTAATATTTTCATTAAATTTTTCGTTTTAGCTTGTAGAATGAAATATTATTTCCAAACTTTAAATATTTCCAAAATTTCGCAATTAGGTAGATCTTCGTTAGTTACCGTCCATAATTTCGCTTACCCTGATTCGACCATATTATTACGAAAGATGCGATATATTACATCATACAGAAAACAATATAAACATACTAACGTACTGGTAGGTACCTAATTATGAATATTTCGTGTAAGATTTATTTCCTTTGGAATACTTTCTAAATTTACAAAATTCATATTTTTTTATTGAACAATAATAATTTTTAACCTTGATCTACAAAATAATTTTACTGAAATAGATATTCGATGTGCTAATACAAATTTTGATAAAAAAAATTGCTTAGTATGTATACAATGTTTTGTTTAAAATGCAAGACGTGGTGAATATGATTTTTACAGATCAAAACAATAAGTTTCTAATAAGTATACATTGTAGAAAATAGAAGACGTCAATATCGTTGCAAAACTTGACAGGAAAATTATCTGTTGTGAATTCCATGCATTCTTTATATAAGTACGTATAGCGTATAAGCTCCCACCAAATTTCGTAGACTTTGGGCTGTTTCCAAGCCGTATTTTAGAGGTAAATAAGTGAACTTTGAGATGCAGTGTTCCAATATACTCTAAGACTCCAAACTACTTGTAAGAGGAAAAAACTTCAATGTTTGTCCTGACGCACCACATGTTTCAACCATGTGAACAAACATATAGGACTCTAACCTTTGTAGTTTTTTATTTTGATTTTCGGGACAAATATAGTAATTTGCTATCGGGGGAAATTAAAAAACAAACATATAGACAATAAATAGAATCAAAATTAGAAATAACCCGAGTAAATATGTGTTACTACACACAAAATGTCATTTTATTTACATTGGAGAAACGTGATTATCATTTTAAAATTACTTACACGCAATTTTATTACAAAGAAATTGGAAAATTAATGAAGTAGGTACTATTACAACCTTTAAATTATTATTCATGTTAAGGTGGTTGGTGCAATAGAAGTTCCTCAATTCTCAGTACTTATTTGGTAAACTAAAGAAGATATAAAAAAAATTTACGTTGCCTAAATTCTAAGTTAAATTTAGGACAAAAGGCTATTGTTTAGGATCGTGACGGAATAAATGTTGAATTTAGTAGAAATTTTTTAATCCACGAACAAGTTTAACTAACAGCCTTAAATAATTAATTTTTATTTTAAATTGTTTAAACAATTATATTCTTTATGTATGTATGTTCAATGTTTTCGACACGATATACCATATTTGTTCTCTAATGAAAAACGAAATGCATTTTCAAGGTAATTTTATTATCTATCATAAAATAAAATTATATATGTTTGTAATTTGGTATTGCAATTAATAAGTATCGAATGACTGCAATGTGCTATCTGTTTAACTGCGGTTTGATCTAGAAATGTAATGAATTAATGGTTGATAGTTAACCAAACTACCAAGATTTTTATAGCTTTTGAAACGTCGAAAAGTTTTTCTATAAATTTTGTCGAAAAGTAAAACCTATCTGAATGAAAATTACAGTATTCCGGTCTGGTAAGAGGTGATGAATTTTTTTCGTAAAGTCGGATCAAATTTGCTTGTGCTATCAAAAAATCGAATTTTTTAACTTTATGACGTCATCAGAATCCAAAAAATTTAATTTTGTTCTATTACATCCAAATTTTATCCAATTTTGATAAACCAAGTATGTAATCCTACTAAATTTGGGTCATACTTTTCAAATTTGTGATCAAAATTAATCTAGTTTTAAAAGGTTTCAATAGTTTGGAGTCCTGGTCTCGGAACTAAGCATATCAGTGATAACTAGCGAAAAATTGACATCACAGCTGAAAAGAATGATCCAAAAATAGTGGGTTTCAAAAAAATTCCAATTAGATCGGGTCAAATTTGCCTGTGTTAGCAAATAAATCGAATTTGTTAAATTTATGACTTTATGTAAAGTAATCAGTGCCTTTTACATGATTCTTT
This sequence comes from Chrysoperla carnea, assembly GCF_905475395.1. Taxonomy (NCBI): domain Eukaryota; kingdom Metazoa; phylum Arthropoda; class Insecta; order Neuroptera; family Chrysopidae; genus Chrysoperla; species Chrysoperla carnea. Next base: position 25,011,565 of record NC_058341.1, read on the forward strand.
ACAAACTTTTTGTTTTACGTATAAAACATACGTTTTGTTTTGCGCCTCTATTTCTGATGTGCCGGTTGCGGGAGCTTCCTTTGCCACACCCTAGTTTCGGATCTGGGGGTAAATTCTACAATCAAGTAAATTCTACAAATTCATATAAAATTCAATATTCGTTAATACTTCAGTAAATGTTAGTTTTACACAAAAATGACCAGAGAATAAAATATTGTATACTTAAGTTTCTACATCTTTACTAATTATCCAAAATTCTAGTGGGTCAATAAATTGAAAGAAAACTTTCAAGTTTTATTTTTATTTTTTTATGAAATGTAAAGATATGTTGAAAATTTTATTTTCAATTTTTAGACCCATTACAAGAATTTCTCTGTAGAAAGTTAATAAAATACTAAGTATTATTTTAGGCTGAATAATTTCAAATACATCTCCAAATGTTTATAATCCGATCACTACTTATTAATAATATTTATTTTAATATTGTAGGTAATAAAGTATTTAATGAAATGCTGATATCTACTGTTTTAAATTCAGTTTAAAATATGAAATATAATTATGATTAGCTACTTTTATGACAAACTTTTTTTATATAAATAATATATTATTTTGTATTCAAATTTCTATTAAAATGATATGCGACGACTTTTGATAAACACAATTAATTAATTGTGAATTTGATATCACATATTTAATTTAATTTAATATTTAAATATCCATTTTAAATATGATAATGGGATGATTTACTATATCTATTTAAATTTTAAATATACCCACAGAATAATTTGGAAAAAAGCAGAAACGTATCTACTCATATTTTTAATTTTTTAATCATATTTTTTTTCGAAAATAAAGACATATGCACTATAAATGAGTTATAAATCATTTCATGACCTCCGCTTACATTTAAGGGGTTTTTAGAGCTTAACCGTCCCCTTACGGCTTGAGAAATGATCAGAAAAGAAAATAACAGTAGGTTTTTTTTTGCATATTAAATACAGCCAAAATAGGACTGTTATTATTCATCCTAGATTTAATCTAAAAATATTGTATTAAAACGGTGAAAAATATGTACAGAATTTAAAGAGAAAGAAGTGAAAACAAACAATTGACTGAGTTAATTTTTGAAATACCATGTACAGATGGTGTTGATTATACTGTTCCATTACACATATTTAGATGTCACACATATATAACTGATATTCCCCTATAATACAGACTGTTCAATTTGAGCCTAATTTGCGACCTCACAAGTAAACACAGATGTTTACGAAAAAATGTTTCAAACAAAAACTGTTAATTTTTGATAAGGAACCTTTTTACATTCAAACTTTTTTTTCTATCTCTAACGGTTTACAAGATGGGTCCTACGGAAAAAAAAATGTCCTGTAAAAATTTCAGCTTGATATCTCTTTTCGTTATTGACAGACGGACGGACGGATAACCGGAAATGGACTAATTAGGTGATTTTATGAACACCTATGCCAAAATTTTGGTCGTAGCATCAATATTTTTAAGCGTTACAAACTTGGGACTAAACTTAATATACTATGATATATTTCATATAAACATGGCATAACAAATGTATACCTATCGATATTACGCAGAATAAAAAAATCGATCAGAAGCCAATTACTGTCCTTAAATTTTCAAGGGCATTAGTTTGTGATTTGGTTTGTTTCCTCATAGTTTGCTTGTCTGATGTCTTAATGAAGAGTACAATATCCAACGTTATTTTAGTCTTATGGAAATATGAGTAATTGTATTGTTTTGAAGTATTTGATGATTTTGCTATAAGGGTAATCCAGACTAGTGATGCCGCGCGAGGCAAAAGAAACGAGACAATATGGGATAAGTTAACCAGTGCCGGTCGTTTTTTGGATTTTATTTTCAACCAGTTTAGTAAACGTGTGTCATTGTAGTTCGTAGGTAGTAAAACAACGCTGAGAAAGGGCGTAATTGCTAGAGCTGCACTTTTTAAGTTCAGAAAATTTTAGATTGTGCTCCTCAGCTTAAAAATTAATGGTATTTGTTTTATATTATTCTTATTCTAAAAGGAGTAATAATATTTGACTCTGATTCTGGGACACTGTCAATTTTTGGCGTCTTAAAAAAAAAATGAAAAAATTCATCAATTATAAGGTGGAGGTGCAATTTTAAAATTGGACTGGTTGCTTATGAATCCCAAAATGTACGATAGCCGTTATACCTAAAACGATAGGTATTCGGGCCAAAGACAATAAATATTTGAGAGCAAGACGATAGAAAATTATTTTAAATTTAATAATTACAAAACTGCTATTTTTGAAAGCGTTTTAAGGATTTTTTTGCTTCAAATTCTAATTTAACAGGCTAGAATGAAAAAAATTATTTTAAATAGCATTTTTCAAGAAAATATTTTAGTGTTGAATGAGACAACAGAATCCAAAGCTTTTACTTGTGGAGATAATACTAGAGCCATGTTGTACTCCTGACTTGTCTCATTTCGCGGCACAACTAGTCTAGACGAACTTATATGAGTCACTTCTTCATTTTCATAAAATGTTGGATTTTCGAAGGTAAGTTAGTTATTACTAATGTTAAATCAATTCCTTATGATTTTGGTTAAACTGCTTACTAATGATAAAGTCACCTTATATTAAAACTTATAAGAAAACTATGTAGAAACAATCTATATGCATGTTTTATTATAAATTATAATTAATGCATTCTGATTTACAATGGCAAATGCCAGAAAATAATATAATAATTTATTTTTATTTTATACATTGAATATTATGAAAAAGCTATAGTTTAAAAAAATACTTTCAAATTACTACAGGGTTTTATTGCACTGAAAAGGAAAATTATCTTATTTATCTTGGTAGTTACGAGTTACCTATTTATCACTGTAATTATCGACGCCTTTTTTGCTTGATTGTTAAAATACTTTTTAACTATTTCTTTTACATTTTACTCAAATTTTTAGGCTAAGAATAGCTTGAAAATTATATTAGGTTTTCGATACTGTTACCATATTTCTATTAGTTATGCTATAACTGTGAGTTGGTACTTGCTGTGAGCTTCAAATTAAGTACCTTAACTTTCAAATACAAAAAACCCTGAGATAATTAAAGAAAAAATTAATGAAAGGTCCGATTAATTTAAGCCTAATGGTTTAGTCCGTTAAATACATTACAGTCCTTCAGAAATATGTTGTTCATTGTGCTGCCCATTTGTCCAAAGTGTTTATAAAAATTAAATAATTAATAAATACAATATTTTGACAATTAGTGCGGTAAAAAAATGATACACCTCAGGTAACATGACACGATCATACAAACAACGGACAGAGAAACATTTTTTCTTTGTTAAATAAAAGAAAAAACAAAAAATCCAACCGCAAGAAATTAATTGATAAATACTTAGCCATTGAATACAAATAAATAATGTAAGCTGGGTTTTTTAGCAGTTTTTAGAATTGCGCGAATTTTGTGCAGATCTACAGAGATTATTTTAAAAGTTCTATGTCCTTTAGAACTGAACGAATCGAAGATAGAACTGTAGTAATTATGCAGAAACTGCACGCAAAAAATTTGAATGTAAGCCTTTGAGTACATTTATTATATATATAGTATTTTGATTTCATTTTTTGAGTTCATACTGAATTAAAAAATTTATATAAATATGCAACTTTCTAGACGCATATGTAAATCTACAAAAAATTATAAAAAATAAAATTTTGATTAAATTAAATTAATAAAGTTATTTGATAATAATTAAACTTTCTCTACAAATTTTACATAATTTTTAAGCAATGTAGAAAAAAAAAGATTGCTTTTTTATTTAATGGAAAAATATTGTTAAACATTTCAAAATACAATTTTAAACAGATTACTCGTGCTATTTAAAATAAAATTAAAAAATCCATGACGCGACATAAAACAATAAACCTTTAAAAACAAAGAAATTTTTAAATTAAACAAAGATCTGAAAGAAAAAAACTTAAGGATCGAAATGAAATTCAATGCATTGTATTTGCTTTATTTGAGTATTTTTTATATGCTCCTTCTGGGGCAGTTTGATAATAGTAAACAATTTCATCATCGCCAATAATAAATGTGATAAATGCTGAATGAATCTATATAAAACCAATAACTAAACAAAGCAATAAAAATTAATTACCTACTTCAGGTGTGGTAATTTTAACTTTATAGCTCGATGGCCTCTGAATGGAAGTTATATTAAAATAAATATTGTTATTAGAATAAAATGATTATTCTTTTATATCGCATCGAGTCACGCATGTATAATTGTTTCGTATCGGTTAAACTCAGAAGTTGTGTATCTCGAGCTAAAGCTCACAGAAGGAAACGTATATATAGGAAAGTAAAGCACACACGAGCGCATCCGTCAGAAAAAAATAATATCAGAAAGTTTTTAGGAATGTTTGGATCAACTTAAAAAAAATCTCTTTTCTTTTTGATATCTACCAATTTTTGAATCAAATAAAGCTTTTTAGTTTTTTGAAAAGTTTACCATATAAAAATTTTAATGCGTTGAAAACTCCAAATGACCTGAAAAACAATGCTAATAATGTAATTGAAACTTTCTTTACTCTAAAGTCTGTTCATTATTAAAAAAAAGCTTTTTTATGTAATAGGACTATTATGAGCCACTCTATATGATTGACGGATTTAACTCAAATCGGCACTTAGATCTGCATAAAAAAATAAAAGCTATTAGCCAGTGTTTAGGTTTCTTGGCGTTCACACTTAATTTTTATCATATAGTTTGATCAATGAAGGTTATAAGATTCTTCTTAAATTATATATTACTGGAAAATTTTACATGAATTGTTGGTTTTTTTTAAGCAAGATTAGTTGCGGACATCAAGGTTTTAAAAAAATTAAGTAATTTATTTATAAATAATGTTTAATGAAACTTGTCTTAAAAATCTAATCTAAGAATTCAGAACGAAGCTGAAAATGAAATTTGGTTTAAAACTGTGAAATATGTACTTAATAGTTCATTTTGTATACGTTTTAGGGAACTTTTTAAAGATGAGAAATATTTTAGATTTCTTTTCTCAAAATATACAGATAAAAATATTTTTATCGATATTTTAAATATTTTTAAGAATTTGGTATTTGCATTAAAAATATCGTTATAAAATTAGTACTTTTGCATATAAATGAAAAACCACTGGTAAAACCAAAGCCGTACATCCCGAATGGAAATGTATCTTTTGTAAAGAATAGAAAAAAAGTTGCCTGTTCTTTTTCTTTTTTCTTTTTTTAATAAATATTAAAATGACTGCGGGTTTAAGACATAGGTACAGATTTCAAAATATCATCTCGACAATTTTTACATTCAAAATAAACTTGTATAGACCTTTTATAGGTCAATAATGGATAAGGTAAAACTGAATTCAAATTTTGATAGGTAAAATATTTTTAATATGACGAAATAGTTTGATAAAATATCGGCAATAAGAAATAATACGTGATATAATGTGTCGACCATTTTTATAAGTAATTATAATATAAACATGAATTTTTGAAGCACGAAAAAACAATCATTTTACCGATCGTACTACCAAATTATCAAGAAAAGTTTTGTTCCATAAAAATACATTTATGCAAAATTGTAATATTTTTTTAACTATATCGCAAATGTATGGAAAATTCAACAACAACTTGAATTTTTTGAATTGTTAAAAATTTCTTTGTTATAATTATTAGTGCGGAAAAAGAATAAAATTATCAATATAGAAGTTTTTCGAAGCTTCTACGTAAAATCATGGAATCCCTAAAAGGAATAATAGCTAACAACCATTTTGGCAACCAGTTTGTATCATTTGAAGGTTTTTCTCGAAAATCACGATTATCTTATCTCTTGTGACGGTATTTGTGTTTAAACTCCTCCGAAACGACTTGACCGATTCTAATGAAATTTTTCTGTTTATTTGGTAGGTATTTGCATCCACCTACCCCTAGTATAAGGTGATGAAAAAGGGAACGATAGATTGTATATGGAACCCCCATGTAAATAATTGTATGGACAAATATGGATCAATGTTTGCTTAAATGTCAAAGTTACTAAGGCTTTCTTAACTTCATTTGGTTTATAATATTTAGGAATGTTTCCTTATATCGAAAATCGGAAACTTAAATACATATTTTATCTAATATTGTAAACTGTAATTAATAATTGAAGCTGCAGATGTTTTTAATCGTTGATCAAAAGTTATAATCAAATAAATTAATTGTAGGTGAAATGAAGTTCACGGGGTCAACCGGTAGGATTATATAACAAAGTTTTTTGATAGAGTTTTTTAAATTTGTTTTCTAAGTTTTTTACCATACCATAAACGTTACTTTTATGGCATTTTAATTTAAATATGTAAAATAAAGTTTGCGTTCCAAAATAAAACATACTGATGAGAAATGTTTGACATTAAATTACTATCTATTAAACATTATCAACTAGGACGTCACTATATTTGTCAGTAAACAGGTCTTTTTTTAGGAACACAAGCACTACATTTAAAATGACCTAAAACTTTTTTTTTTTAAACCATGGAAATAAAAAATAAAAATTTAAAAATAAACAAAAGTAATAATATTTATAAAACAACATAAAATCAAAATAAAACCGGAACACTATGTATCATATAATTGTAAAAAGTTAGTTACTCGTAAAGTTTTATTATTATATTATTACTATTTTTTTGCAATGCACTTTGTATTATTGTTTTATTATAAAAAAAAGAACAAAATCAGTAATTTATGAAAAGAAAAGAAAAAAAAAGTTAAAACATCTTCTAAATATTCGTGTTTCCATATTATTAAAACAGAAGGATATTCTTCGATTGTATCATATTTATAAAACATTGACAAAGACTACTCTCTACACCTAAAATGAATTTATAATGAGTTTTTTCAAAGTTATTGAAATATAAAATTAATTAATTCAGGAAATAATTTGATCATAATTTTTGTTGTTTGTGATTTAAAAAAAAAAACTATTTCTGAATCAGTAAATCATGTGTTTGATTGTGAAACAGTCAGGTGTTTGTTTTTAAAAATTCTTTGTTATCTATTTATTATTTTAATGTGTTTTAAATATTAAGTTTTTATTAAGTGCTTTAATTAGTTGGGAAAATGGCAATATCCATAATGTTACAAAATACTCCACCAATATCTCCAAATAAACATAAATGTATATGTAAGTTGTAAATAGTAAATTTTTTGTAAATATAAATTGGAAAGATTTAAAAAATAGTCGGTGCATTTAGGATTTAAAATAATTGACTTTGTTCAAAAGTAACAAGTGCGCGACCCAAAAAAGAAATAATATATTTTCAGTAGTTAGTAAGAGATAGGTAATTTATGCGCCCGCATTACATTAGACGCGCATTGTTATTTTGAACCATAGAGATATGACAGACTGTATTATATCTGTGTTTTGAACAAGACCATTAGTGGAATAAATAAAGCAATGAAGTCGATTTTTCTCCTGGCGGTTCATTAATTAGGTATATTCAGCAATAAGTTTGATCATCGCAAAAAAACAAAAGTCTTGGTCTTGCGGATATAAGTTTTGGTTTGACGAGTTTGGTCTCGGCCTTGCAGACTTGCAGCTAGATCTTGGTCTTGATTCTTCGTTGCTTTGTCTTGGTATTGGTCTTGCCAAAGTTATAACTATATTAGTCTTGGCCCTTGGCACTAATCATGATTAATTTTGAAATTTTACTCTTTGTACTTGCTGGCATAAGTTGACCTCTTCCACAAATTCTTGAAAACATTTGTCAGCATTGTCTCTTTTATAATATCACTTTAATCTTTTTAGATGTTTCGTAAATAAGTCATAGTTTACATGGGCTGAATATTTTGCTCTAAACTCCAAGACACATGTTTGTACCTATTGAATACCTACTCCACATTTTTGTTGACATTGTGCAAATAGAAGTCAACTTAAAAATGTTTTATATTTTCGTAAATACCAATTTTCAAATCTAAGTCTGTAATACCAATTTTCAAACCTAAAATATTAAAAAAAAAAAACTCCTCCATGTAAACGAACTGAAAATTTATCAATAACTAGGCATAGGTATAAGTTTGACAGATTATTATTCAAATTTATCAAATATTAGATTTAAATAATTAAATCTGTCCGTCATCTTAGACTTGCTAGTTGCTTGCAAAATTAAGTTTTCTTGTTTTGAAAATCAATCATTAATAATATCGCAATTTATTTATAATTATTATTTCAGTAAAGACACAAATTCAAATATTAATTACGGATAAATCTCATATAATAAAAAATACTCATCTTTAAGAATACAAAAACATTAAATAAAAGTTGAAAATGAAAACTTTTTTTGACGAGTGAGCGAACTCACCTCGTTTTCAACTGGAAATATTGGTACGGTATGGTATATTTCTAAGGGGAACTACTTCCACACAAACAAAAACGTGGTCTTAATTCAAAATAGTCTGCAAATAAAACATTATATTATAGTAAGTTTCCATACACTCAATAGTTCAACAACTTCCGAATAAGTACATAATTAGTCCGAATAATAAAAACCTTTTTATAATCTGTATAAAATTCATTTTCAAGGACATGTTTATGATTTAATTTTATGTTTTATACTTCTAGTAAATGCAGTGACGTCAAACAATTCATATTAATGAAAGCATTAAAATACAACAGTAATAATATTACCTGTTGTTTATATCATTCATTGATGCATGGTTCCATCAATGCATTTTAATAGTCAGGATAATACAGATGCGAAAAAACCCAAAGAAATTTTAATATTTTAGGGTGGAACATCTGATATTGAGTTCCTGAATTCGAAATAGAACACTGTCTTTATGACCTTTTATAAACCGTGGCTTGTATTTCCCGTTAGATGTTGATTTTAAATCTTTAATTAAAAAAAAATTATTTACATTATTTTCACTATTCAGATAATTTGAAACTTCACCCAATTTTTATTTTAAAAGTATGGCATAGATCCTTTTTCTCAAATATATAGTTATGATTTTCTCTCGTGAAAATATTGTTTTATCTCGATTTTAAAAGCTCAATATTGGAGGTTCAACTTACTTCGATAATAAAAGTATATTTTTACCATAAGACAAGTTCACTTTGATCGAGTTATTTCGGGGATAATATTACTTCAGAATTTTAGGAACAAACTGAGGAGGGAAATTAGAATTTGGAAAAGGAACTTTATAGTAAGTTTTCTAAATGTACAATTTTTCAACACCTAGAATATTGTCATTTTATTAGTGACAATTGAAAGACTTGATTTAAACACTCATCAATCATTCGTAATTACTGAAATCTCTTATTTCTTGGCCAAAACAGTGTTGTTATTCGCTAAAAAATTGTTATTGATTACAATTCAAGCATAGAAACAAATGTGTATTTTGTCTAATTAAAACCAGCCTTTTAATCACTTGAATATAAAAAATGTTGTAAAGATGTATTTTTATCTCAGTTAATAGGCAACTTGTATATTATGTTTGTAATAACATTTGCATAAAAAATTTTATAAAACAAAATAAATAGTACAAAGTGTTGTCTTATTTTTTCGCTTCTGTCTAGAGGTATGGCCTAGAAGGTATATCAAAGTTTATTAAAATTCAAAATTGATAATAAAAAAATGCAAATAAATAATTGGATTGGAAATAATTTGAAATTTTATAAAAAATGTCAGATTTTTCAAAAAATTATATGTATAAAAATTAAGGAAATTTTTATATTACTCTGATTGTAGATATTATTAATGAAAATGACAATGTTATGCCTATTCGATTAAATGGAATTTTTCGCATCGTAAATATGTTTTTACGCTTCACATCGACATTAAATATTTTCTTTTCTAATAAATAAATAATAATTATAGATATTATACATTTCAATGTAGGCTAGTGAATATATATAATTATGATAATATTCATTTACCTATATTTTTATATACAGAGTGTTTTCAACAACTGAAGAAATTAATCCTAGAATTAAGACCTAGAATCCTAGACGACTGGGTCCTAGGGTCCGGCACATATTTATACAGAAGCAGTGGTGGATTAGTCACATAGCAAGAGTAGATATTGCTATAGGCCCCCCAATTTGCCTGAGGAAATTTTATGTCCCAAGGACCTCCTCGATAGGGACCCCAGATAGATTTTTTAAAAAATGAATAAAGAAAAAATAAACTGCTGGAAAGAGGAAAAATTGTGCCGGCACACCATACAGAAGAACAGCTTTGTACTTGAAACTGTTTTTTCCATGCATTTTACAGGAATCAATGCATAGAATTCAAAAATACAAATAATGGCACAAATTATGAAACAAAATCTTGTTAATGAAGCCAATTATTTTTTTAAAGATCTTGTTTTTTGTTTAAACCAGCTTGATTATTAGCATGATATTTTTACCGCCTAATTTTTAGTTCCCATTCTATTTTTGAGTTTTATTTATATTAAATTAATAAAAATGAATGAAAAGTAAATTTGTAAAATTTAGTTACAACGTTTAGAAAAACCATTAAAAAATGTTTTATAGTAATTCCTCGGTATGTTATTTTAATGGTGTTGAATCTATTAAACAATTGATTTTATACCTAGTATTGGTCATTATATTTTATTATGTAAATTAATCATATTTTTAATTTCAATTATTATGTATAATCTGATGTTTGTTTAAAGTATGTAAAATGTAAAAGGAAGTTTAAAACAAACATTTAAAGTGAAATTTGAGGAATTCGTCAAAGGTGTTATATAATTTTTTTAGAAATATATACATGATAATATTATTTTCCAATTTTGTAAACTTATAATTTTATACCTTGATAATTTATAGACGAGGACAGAATTTAAGGGAAAATGACCAGTCATCTAATAGATGTCTAAGTAAAATATTTCAGCGGTTCCTCAAAGTCTTTTTATTGTGTTTTCAAGATGAATTTGAGGGGCGAATTTTCTGAACTAAAAATATTATTTTGCAATCAATTTTCCTAAATTTAGTTCGTTTATGGAAATTTAAAGAATAAAGAAAGAGACTTAATGTAACTGTATGAAAGTACTATTCAAAACAACCAATTTCGAATGCTCGCCAAATATTGATTTTTATATAACTGAAGCAAAGGCTTGACTTCAAAATTTCTTTTGAAATTGTTACAAAATTTATACAGAATTAAAATTCGCTTTTTCAGACGTTTATAGACAAATATAGTTGAAAAAGATACCTTGTCAATAAATATTTGACCTGAACATGAGAATATGAAGTGAAAATTCGATAATTTCCTTTTACTAACACACTATGTTTAAAAGTTTGCAAGTATCTAAGGGTTTGAATAATGAGTATCCCCAATTATTCTACCTTTTTTCAGTCTTTCAATTTATTTTTCAAACTTGAGATCATTTTTGACGTTAATCTGTCAACGATTCTGGAGAAATGAGTAGTTCCATTAACGAGTTCCCTAATCACGGTTAAAACTGTATTTTTCTAACAGGCAAACTTTCGTCAATTAACTCTCCAAGTCTTCTGTAGTCTCATAAATTTGTAAACAATGCCATAGGTATTAAACAGTGAAAGTTTTATAAAATTTCAGTTAGTTTCAAGTTTATGAAAAGATAAATACATGTAGATATTATTAAATGCAGAAATACAACATAGAATTTTGCATCACAATTATAAAAGAACTAGTTTTATTAACGAATTTCATTTTCAAGATAAAGGAGCTATTGGTTTTGTACCATTTGCGTAGTACCACAGAGACTTAAATTATTATTTTAATTTTAACCGCCTTAAAATTTCACTCCATGAATAGCGTTCAACAGTGGAAATTTTTGCAAGCAAAATACCTAGTTAACTTTTAAAGAGTTTACAAAAGGGGAAGAATGCAAGTTCGAACCCTCGTTTTTTTTTTTTTGGCCTGCCGGAAAAAGTTGATGAGCGTTAGGCTATGCAAATTTTTGGAGACTAAACACGTTTTAACTTTAAGTAGTGCCCTCTTTAAAGAACGCTTAAAGCTTTAAACACAAAAATAAGTTTTCGCGATTATTAGAAGGTGAGTGTAATTTTGATCAAAAATTTTCTTAAGTTAATTTTGTTATCGAGTTTATTTTAATTATTCTTAAGAGGGAATTCTCTTAGTTTAGGAAACTTCTACGTGAGTAATTATTTTTATATTTTAGTTCCTTTTATGTGAAAATTATGCAATAGAAAATGTTTTTTTTATGTACATTGTGTAGATTGTATGAAAAACTTGTATTTAATAAAATTATGAAATAGTGATAAACTGAGTAATAACTTACTTAACGTCTCATTTGATTTAATTTTTAATCGGATACTTCCTGTATTTCAATATTTGCACAATCTCTTGTTTGTCAAAGTAACGAAGCAATTGCACAAGTTCATTAATTTTTTACCGGATCTATTTCCTACTTGTAAGAAACGGAAGTTCAAAATATCTTTTGCTTATACGTATTCTCATTTTAAAGAAAATATTATTATTTTGAATTTCGTTAAATTTGATCCGATCTTATTGGAATTTTTATTGAAACCCAATTTTGGGTAATTTTTTACAGTTGCAATGCCTGTTTTTCGCTAGCTATCACTTATGTGCTTAATTCCGGGACCAAGGCTCGCCATTCTTGATACCTATTATGGTGAGGTTAATTTTGATAAAAAATTTGAAAAGTATGACCCAAATTTAGTAGGATTACATACTTGGTTTATGAAAATTGGAGAAAATTGGCATGTGATAGAGCAAAATGTTATGTTTTGAATTCTGATGACGTCACAAAGTTAAAAAATTCAATTTTTTTGAAAACACGGGCAAATTTCATCCGATCTTATTGGAATTTTTTTTGAAATCCACTAATTTTGGGTCACTCTTTTCAGCTGTGATGTCAATTTTTTGGCAGCTATCATTTATGTTCTTAATTCTGTGACCAGGACTCCACATTCTTGATACCTATTAGAGCTAGGTTAATTTTGATCAAAAATATGAAAAGTATGACCCAAATTTAGTAGAATTACATACTTGGTTTATGAAAATTGGAAAAAATTTGGATGTGATAGAGCAAAATTAAATTTTTTGGATTCTAATGACGTCATAAAGTTAAAAAATTCGATTTTTTTGATAACACAGGCATATTTGAGCCGATCTTATTGGAATTTTTTTGAAACTCATTAATTTAAGGTTACTCTTTTCAGCTGTGATGTCAAGTAAAATCATGAAAACCCTTCAGAATATTTCGCAACAATATTCTGAAATTTCAAGTCATTTTATATAATATGTTTAAAAATAAACTGCATCGTTTCTAGAAAAGATATAATAATGTCTTCCTCGCATGTTAGCCTCGTCTTGGCGACAGCTTTTGCTATGCTTGAATGCTTCTGCATACCATTCCCTTCAATTCGCTAAATTTTTGTGTAGATTTAGATAAAAATTATAAGAATTTGAAATATTTATAAATAATAATTTCTATACTTCCTGTATTCCATGTGTTATAGATTTTTATACATATTCATATCAAATTTTTTCCAATGGAAAATAATTTATTTAGAATTGAAAGTTCGTCGTTTCATAGACCACAAAGAATTTCATCAAGGTCGAAATTATTAAAATGGAAATAATTATTTTTTTATCTATCAAAATAATGAATTTATTTACATAAATCCAAAAATGCTTTTCGCTATAAAATTAATTCTAAACAAAATTTATTACAAAAAAAGAAAACGAAAAATTGGATATAAATTAAATTTTTTTAATTAGAGTTTGGTTTATTTGAAAGATCTTGATTTTTTTAATTAATAATTTTATTTATGTTATTTTAATTGAATTTATTTATTGTGTGAAAATATTTCTGCTGTAATAAAAATAATCACTCCCATTTTAACAAATTCCTCAAATCACAAAAAAAATTTCATTTTTAAACTATAACAAAAATATTAATATTTTTTTCAAATTTTAAGAAAATGGCGAATTTTATTAACTTAGTGACTCAATTTATTTGAAGCTAACGGTTCAATAATCTCGATAATAGACTCTATAGTGTGAAATTAAATTTTCTTAAATGCTACATAGACAAAAAGGGTTTTCTTGGTTCAAGAAAATAGTGGCAAAAAATTTTTCTGACCACACATAAACATCTTTTTACGTCCAATTTTTTTTAGTTCAAGCAATTATTTCTAGCTAAGAAGTTCTTTTTTTAATACCCGACTAAAAAAGAGGGGTATTATAAGTTTAACATGTCTGTGTAACGGAGAAACCAATTTTTATTTTTATTATTTTTTTTGGAAGGTCATTGTTCCAAGAGTGTTCTCAGCTACTTTGTTTCAAGTGCGAGTTTTAGGTTTCGTGGCGTAATTTTTTTCCATTTTTGATAGTTTTAATTTTAGAATTTCACACAAGAATCTGACCACTTTTACTCCATGTTAAAAATAGAAAATGATTCGGTTTTATTCCTGGTCTTGGTACATAAGAGCAGTCTTGGAATTGTTCTCATTACTATTGTACTACTTTAGGGAAAAATGTACTTAAACTTAAAACTAATTTTATAATTTATTTTTACACAAAATAAAAATTCAATTTTGTTTTAAGATATTTGTAAATAAAAATTTTGTATCGCACCGATTGAATATAACCGCAACTTGTGGCCTAATAGCCAATCAGTACTTTTTGAAAAAAGAAAATCATGATAACTATATTTTTAGGTTAATTATTTATTAATTAATTGTTAAACAATAATGAGAAAATTATAAATGTAAAATTATAATTATATTATTCTTATTCTCATCGATACAGAAAATATTTATTACTTATCTTTTATTATTTTATTTTATTTATTCTTATTTTTTATATTTAATTATTTATAAGTTATTATATAAATTATTAAATTCAAATCTGTTAAGATAACTAAGTTAATGATTTAATTATTTATTCGATGATTATTTAGTCTGTGAGCCCATAATGAATCGTAGCTTTCACAATTATTTTAGTCTGTCTAGTTTTGAGAATTGATAAAAGTTTATTTGGTGGTAAAAAAAAAGTAAAGGTTTTTATTGTGGCTCGAATTGCAAAGGACCTCACAATATTAGATAGGAAAATGGCTTTTGTAAAACTTTTTTTAACTTACTCTAAAATATTCTTTGGGTCATTCTGATCAAAAGCTCTCACGACCACAAAAATTTTTAACGAGTAGTTCTACCTGCGTGGTTACAAATGTACACATAGCTATTATTGCCCATATCATAGTTTTAAAATATCATGGTTTTTACTGATTTTTAAGACTTTTACGCACGTCTACAGTCCCACAAAACATAATCCAATTGCAATAAAAAGTCTCTTTGTTTTTTCGAATTTTTAATATTTTTCTTTTTTTCATTTTAATTTGTAATTTACCTTTTTTAAAAAACATTTACATTATTTAAATCAAATGTGTTAATAGAATGCATAAAATATATTTTCAAGGGTACATTAAAATCAAAGTCGTTGTTCATGGCTATTTAGGAACCAGGAAAACGATGGCATTGATAAAAAATCAACCATTCTTGTTTTAAAAGTTGCATAACAATCAAAGTCGAAGAAATTTAGATAAGACAAAAACGATCAGTTAAGCGATAATTCTTGCAGGTTTTTATTTGATGCTTTATCCTTGCAAACTCTCTCCTTGTGTATTTATTATCTTAAGTTTGCGCAATTAACCTGCGACTGTTATAAAACAATCCTCTTTTTTACACCTGTCAATTCAATTAAAATCTTATGTTTTAACACAACATGTTGAATGTTAACCTATACAGATCTTTATTGATGTAATTAAAAACACATGTTTGCTGATCATGTAACAGAAGTGTTATATTGATTAAAGATTTTTTTATCTTTATATACATATTATTCGTAAAAAAAATAAAATATACCTATTTAGAATAATAGTGAAAGTTTGTATTTCCAATTATAAATAAACACAATAAATTAAAAATTATCATGATTATTTAAATGTTTTACTCACATGTATTGCTTTTTTATAGCCTTGCAAGTCACATTCTATCGTCCAAAGAAAATTTTTTATTGCGTTTTTTTCGATTTTTTTAAAGGGATCTCCCTTAAAAAAATTGCAAAAAATCAAGACATTTTTCTTATATACAATTTCGATAAAACTCAGTATATGTATAAGGTAAGTTTGACCCTAAAGTACAAAGATCGGGTGCATTTGATGACTGGTCGAATATTGAGATACAGGTTAAAATCAATCCAAATATCTTAGAAACTCTGCATTGTAACTTATTATAGGTGAAATAATTTTTTCTAATAATCTGTCGAAAAAACGTGGGTTTACATAATAGCCTCTTTAATGTTTTACATAAAAAACACAGATAACTTCATTTACTACTGTCACAGGACAATGAACATCGAATAAAGCGTAGTATTTTCTTGGATATTAATTCGTGTAATCAATTTTTTAACATCTAAAATAAATTTATTTCATAAAGTCATGGTAATTATTTTGATTTTTTACGAGGAAAATATGTATATATTTTTTTTAATAAATTTCATAGTTATGGGGTAATGCATATTAAAATAATGTGGCAACATGAATTACACTTTGAACTGCTAAACAAAAAAATTAATGAATATAAAACTTAAAACAAAATTGAATTCAATTTCAGACAGATCAAAAACATATAATTACCAAAAAAAAAAGTTTAGCACAAAAAAAAAAATTAGCTAATATAATTTTAAAATGTTTTTTTTTTTTTTTTTTTTTTTTTTCAAATGAAATTAACAGAATTTTTTACTGTGTTTGTGAAAAATTATTATGTTCATTAATTTATTTATATTCATTTTTATGATTGGCTCATCAATGTTTCCAATTTGACTATAGATTCTGCCATGATAAAAATTGTATAATATTCTTTATCCGATCTTTTGTTAATGAAAACAAATTTTTATTAAAATGTAAGCCTCATGGCCTTAGCACCTTCAGTTACAATGGAAATTTGTTTTATACTTTTCAGTTCCTGACATTTTAAAAAAGCTTTTTGTTTTGTTTGTTTTCACTGCGCTTCCACCATTAAAGTTTATTTATTAAATAGATTAGATAGCGCAAAATTAAATTTTTTGAATTCCGATAACATCATCAAGTTAAAAAATTCGATTTTTTTGATAACACAGGCAAATTTTATCCGATCTTGTTGGAATTTTTTTTGAAACCCACTAATTTTGGGTCATTCTTTTCACCTCCGATGTCGGTTTGGCTCTAGCTATCACTTATGTGCATAATTCCGGGACCAGGACTTCACATTCTTGAAACCTATTACAGTGAGGTTAATTTTGATTACAAATTTGAAAAGTAAAGCCCAAATTTAGTAGGATTACATACTTTATTTATCAAAATTGGATAAAATTGGGATGTGATAGAGCAAAATAAAATTTTTTGGATTCTGATGACGTCACAAAGTAAAAAAATGTGATTTTTTTGATAACACAGGCAAATTTTATCCGATCTTGTTGGAATTTTTTTTGAAACCCACTAATTTTGGGTCATTCTTTTCACCTCCGATGTCGGTTTTGCTCTAGCTATCACTTATGTGCATAATTCCGGGACCAGGACTTCACATTCTTGAAACCTATTACAGTGAGGTTAATTTTGATTACAAATTTGAAAAGTAAAGCCCAAATTTAGTAGGATTACATACTTTATTTATCAAAATTGGATAAAATTGGGATGTGATAGAGCAAAATTAAATTTTTTGGATTCTGATGACGTCACAAAGTAAAAAAATGTGATTTTTTTGATAACACAGGCAAATTTTATCCGATCTTGTTGGAATTTTTTTTGAAACCCACTAATTTTGGGTCATTCTTTTCACCTCCAATGTCGGTTTTGCTCTAGCTATCACTTATGTGCATAATTCCGGGACCAGGACTTCACATTCTTGAAACCTATTACAGTGAGGTTAATTTTGATTACAAATTTGAAAAGTATGGCCCAAATTTAGTAGGATTACATACTTCATTTATCAAAATTGGATAAAATTGGGATGCGATAGACCAAAATTAAATTCTTTGGATTCTGATGACGTCACCAAGTTAAAAAATTTGAATTTTTTGATAACACAGGCAAATTTGATCTGATCTTATTGGAATTTTTTTTGAAACCCACTAATTTTGGGCTATTCTTTTCAGCTGTGATGTTAGTTTTTCGATAGCTATCACTTATGTGCTTAATTCCGGGATCAAGGTTCCACATACTTGAAACCTATTACAGTGAGATTAATTTTGATCACAAATTGGAAAAGTACGGCCCAAATTTAGTAGGATTACATACTTGATTTACCAAAATTGGATAAAATTGGGATGTGATAGAGCAAAATTAAAATTTTTGGATTCTGATGACGTCACCAAGTTAAAAAATTCTATTTTTTTGATAACACAGGCAAATTTGATCCGATCTTATTGGAATTTTTTTTGAAACCCACTAATTTTGGGCTATTCTTTTCAGCTGTGATGTTAGTTTTTCGCTAGCTATCACTTATGTGCTTAATTCCGGGATCAAGGTTCCACATACTTGAAACCTATTACAGTGAGATTAATTTTGATCACAAATTGGAAAAGTACGGCCCAAATTTAGTAGGATTACATACTTGATTTACCAAAATTGGATAAAATTGGGATGTGATAGAGCAAAATTAAAATTTTTGGATTCTGATGACGTCACCAAGTTAAAAAATTCTATTTTTTTGATAACACTGGCAAATTTGATCCGATCTTATTGGAATTTTTTTTGAAACCCACTAATTTTGGGTCATTATTTTCAGCTGTGACGTCAGTTTTTCGCTAGCTATCACTTATGTGCTTAATTCCGGGACCACTTGCTTTATCCAAATTGCAAAAATGGTACTTTCATTAAAATGAAACAGCGAATATATTAATAATAACTACAATTTCAATTCAATTTTGTTGGTATGAATCAATACTTTCAATTGATAGTCTATCATTTGAATAAATTAAAAAACTTTTTTAATTATATGTATCGACTCTTTAAGGTAAAATGACACGATTATGGTTACTCTTCCCAATTTTTGCCCTTACTCTTATGTTAAATAGTATTAGTATACTAATTTTCATCAAAATCGTTAGAGGCGATCCCGATATATATAAGGTGCAACCTAAATACTTGCCGTCTGCGCTATGTACTACCCTCGTTATGGCCCTGTTTCTGTTTTACAACGTTTCACAAATCAGACACTTCTCTGCTTCATTCTGAACATATACATTTACATGTCTTATATATAATTTATACATACCTATATAATACAAAAAATTACTTTAGATAATCAATTTTGTATAATTTTATTAATTTTTGTTGTTGTTCTAAAGTAAATTTATTATTATTAAAAGAAGCAAGTCATTTATAAAGTAATTTTCGTAGTAATATTTACAATTATATCAAGAATTATTTTGATTAAATTAAGTATAAATGAATAATGTATAATAAACAAGATTCTATTTTATAAATGGAAAATTCTTAAAAATTTTCTTATAATGTATGAAGGTATGGAACGTAAAACATAAATATAATTTTCATAAATTATAATATAGATCGATTATTTAGATAAATTTTTTTAGATGATATTAAATCTATAATTCAAACATTTATAGATGGCAAACAGTAGATATTAGTAGCAAGAATATATTAAAAAATTTAAGGAAATGAACCTGAAAACAGTTTTCACGTCATCAAAGTCACAACAAATTTTTTCACCAATACTCCCAATATTTACATTTTTTTCCTTTAAATTAATATTTTAATTTTGAAATCTCTTATTGAAATTTAATCATCGCATTTGTGTGTCACATATTTTGAAATTATTTGAATTCTGTAATATCCAGTGTTGTCATAAATATTTGAGGTATTGCTTCAAAAATAATAAGTGCATTGGAAATATTTATTGCACGTTCATTGTAAGAAAATTCACAGAATTTTTAGTTGTATGATCGGAAACATCTGACCACATGATGAATAATTATCTTATATCTCGAATTGAATTACATTCCCTTGAATGTACATGGCTTTACAAAATACAAATCTTAGAAGCTTAAATTTTGCCTGGCGTTCCATAATTATGTCTCACCTCAAAGGTGTGCACGATGAACTTTTCCAAATATATGTTTTAATAAATAATAGAGTCAAAACTATAAAATACGCTTTTGTAACTAAGCCATAATCGTTACTGCCGTTTAAAAAAATTAGTCCCTATAGCACATATAAGAAAGTAACCGATTCAAATAGCAAGGTTTATTAAAATATTGAATGTCTGACCGACACCAGCTCTTAGAGTATAATCATAGGTGAACATTGATCAAATAGATTTTTCATTTTTTTGTTTATTTATGAAGTAGTTAGGTACTAATTAACTCACGTTGCTTAGGTACTTTATATCAACTTTATTCGATTTTAAGAGCGTATTGAGCAATCAAATTCATAAATTTTCCTATTAAATTCAATTTCTAATTAATATATGAAAAATATGAAGGTACAATAAAAATTTTTATTGATAGGTTTTTAAATAATTTTCTTATTCGAAATAATTTTTATTACATTGCCTTGACTTTTTTTTATAATGACATCTAAAGGATAATTAATGTCATACTTTTTAACGAACAAAGTCTTAGTCTTGTAATTTTTCAAGTTCAAATAATAAAATAAAAGTCTTTTACATAATTATGAAAATTTTTATTATGGAAACGCTTCAATTCACGTGTAATTCTTAATTAAGGTCGAATGAAAATTTTTAAAAATTAAATGAGCCTGTCCATTAAATGTTATTTTTTCTTTAGAAATAAATAAATAGGAGATAGTGTTGTAGCACGGACGAAAATATACAGATTGAATAAATGTAGCGATGCTTGCGCTCTGGGTGTTTAAAATTGACATTTCGCATAAAAAGAAAGAAACAAATAAATCTTTATTAGGAGATCCGTTGGACGAGGGTTGATATCAACAAAAAAAGGACTAAAATTTTTCAAATTAGATATTGGTAAACGTGTACCACTTCATATTCGAAAAGTACTTTATGTATTTTAGATAGTATTATATAAGCTATGATTCTGAGAATGTATATTTCGGTCTGATCTTGGGTCAATAGAATAAATCATTTTAAATTATGCAAAAAACTTTGAAATTTAAATAATCTAATATCAAAACAATGTTACTTAATATATAGAATAAATTAATTATTAGAATTAATAATGAATCAGTATTTGTTTAATTAATTAATTATGCATATGTGTTGTTATTGATAAATAGTGACCTTTATAACGAAGGTGATCTATTATAAGGATCAATATGTAAACAGACGATTAAAGCATTTTTTAATATTTTTTTGAAATTAGTACGATAACCTTTTAATTACTTATTTTTAAATTATACAACCTTGCCATGTAAATCATTGTATAGGTAATTTCAAATACCACCTTAAGGTATATACTTTTTTATCAATGTTTATTAAGAAACATTAAAATTAAATAAATTACTCAATTTTTTGAGAATATTTTTTTTAAGTTGTCTAAACTGCTTTTTTTCCAACCAATTAGCAAAACTGTTACATAATGCACCTACCTATGAGTGTTGTGCCACGGGTCGATGTCTCGATTTGTAAAAGTTTCCTATCTCGTCTAGGAAGCCAAGCTTGGAAACAAAGAATGACCTGGTACTGAATTGGTGATTGAAGCTTGGGGGTCAGATATTGCCTGAGGATCGGTTACCCATTTTCAATCTTAAGATACGCTGCAAATAAAAAAAATTTTTTAGCTTTAACCACTGGCAGCTATTATGCTTAGCATTTATTCGCATCGTTCCCTCGATAGTAGGGTGTACTGTTCAAGCACCGGGGGTAGAAATTGTTTTTTATCTTGCTTACCCTGGAATTAATTACCACCTATGTTTTTTGAATTTCCGTGAAAATAAAATGCATTAAAGCGGTGTTTTTAACGTGATATGTATGAAAAGTGGTCCATGCAAGTAGCTTCCGAAGTATTCATTTCAAATAACAATATAGTTTAAAAAACTTAAATTGTTGCTTGTCCTAAGTTTATATGTATAGTATGGTTTATATGTATAGTAAAATAAATGTATATAACTGATGATGTCCTATGCATGGGTATGATATTAGAGAGTTATATACAAACATACAAACAAACATACATACAGGTGAAGCTAATATAAGCGTGTTAAAAAATAATAGGCTCCACTATATAAACTATTAATAATAATTTACCATTTTATGTTTACCATTTTATTTCTACATTAGACTTCATAGAGATTGAAAGACAGTATTATTGACTGTACCTACTAATCCATTCTCGTTCTTTCTTATTCAATTGAAAATATTAAGTACATAAATAAATATATGGAGTGTAAAAAAAATGCTGTATTCAAATTAAATAACAAATTGTCCTCTTACAAAAGATTAACCTTGGCAATAAATTACCAATGATTAAATTAAGCTTAACCACAACCTATATTAATAATAATAAATATATGAGATCCAACTCACATGATGCATTCATTATTATTCATTCACAAACTATAAATCAAACATTTGTAAGAAAAAAACCAAATTAGTTTTAATAAATATTAAAATAAAATTTGAACTTGAAATTTTCTTCTAAATTACATCCATAAAGACTAATGTTTGATTTCCGATGTTAAATTACATATCATAAATACATACATATTTATCAAATCAAAATAATTTATCATGAAATAATTCATCGAGGCTATCCACCATGATTGCTGAGTATCTAATATACCCGTGTAATCAAATAAAATTAATCATGCAATCAACGAGTTTTTTTCTTTTGATAATCCTAAAGCTAAAAAGTAAAAATTTTGAAAATTCTTTCAGAATTTCTTTGTGCGTGAAGATATAATCAAAATAATTAACAAGTTTGAAATTATTAATGTGTGTATAAAAAACTATTATAAATAATAATAAAACGCCGTCTATGAACAGTAACTGTAGTTACCAAAGATCAGAATCACTTAGTTGATAGTTAACTATACACAATTAGATTCGTAGGTTATGGTGTATATCTGTATGTAGCTATATTCATAGCATGTTGATGACGCGTAACCATAAGTTTTTACCCTAAAAAATAGCATTTATTATTTATATATTGCATATCGTCTAACGCGCCTTTAGAATTTTTCACTTCAAAAAAACCTAATCAATAATTATTGTAGCTTTGAAAAATAAAGTTTTGAGATAAATGTGTTCTTTCGCAATGTTTTCGTTATCATATGAATTAAAGTATTTTCATTTCATTGAAGTGACTGTAAGTTATTAGTCAATCTCTTGTAAAGATATTATTGATACTGAAAAATTATAATAAAAATTGTGACCTTGGCCTTCCCCCTTAATATTTTGACCTTTATTAATAATCACGTGTAGGTATTTGTTTATTCAATTTTTATTACCAATCAAAATAAATGTTATGATAAAGTAGATACTTTTTCTTAGTATTCGTGATAATATCAAAATTTTCTAAAAAAATTAAATTAATTTTTGGTTTTAAAAATATCCGAAAAACAAGTTTTTAAGAGAACCAAAAAAATTAAAAACAAAAAGACTTGAATATAAATTATTTAATAAAAGACCACGGAAAAATATTTTGATATGTATTTTGATGTAAAATTGAAATTATTAAAAGTAACACATTGTAAAATTATCAGCATAGAAAAAACATAAGTACACCTTTTTCCCATTTATGTTTATATTACTCCCGATGCTTCTGCGATAATCCACAAAACTTTGATCAAAATTTCACAAAACATACCAATACATTGCACGTACCCTAACAGTCATAAAAATACATTGAAAAATTAGACCTCTTTTTTGTCGCAAAAGGCGTCAAAAATATTTCAGCTAAAGATAAACGCTTAAAAAATTCTCGGTGAGGACAGAAAAAATTTTAAAATATATAAAATCGCCCTCTATTGGAGTGTTGGAATAGAAATTTAACATAAATAATGAAAATTTGCAGGTTCTAATTTGTATTTTTTTCTGTTATAGGTGAGTCAAAACAATATTGATTTATCAAAATCGTATGGTGGTAAGATTTTTTTTGTATAATTTTGTGCTACTAAAATGCGATGGACATACATGGTTCATGAACTACAGATTCCTGGGGGTCAAATCACAGAAAAAAATAACCATAAAAATATCTCTGAGGAAACAAACTATAGAAAACAAAACATGTACCAACAATATATTCCTTTCATACCTTGGTACATTATAAATGTAGTGATTACTTTTTTTATTTACTAGATATTTTTCTGAAAATTTAAGGTATAAATTTTAGAAGTCAAATACTTGTTTGACTCTTTAAAGAATTTAATTTTATAGCTACTTTTAGTTTTTACTGTATGAAATATTTGTAGTTGGTATTAGTTTAAAAAAGACGTATTTCTGATTTAGTAGTCAACCCAATATTTGAGTATATTACGTTTGGTTTGATTAGGATATTTATTATGACATAACATAAAAATTGTATTATACTTATTTTCAATTATCTCTGTTTTCTTTAACTTCTGATAACTTTCACAGTAAAAAAAATACAAATTGACAGTTATAAAAAGATTTTTGTATTTTCTCAAAATTCTGGACAATCTGATTCGATTGAAAAAGTTTCAGTTTCCTGGCTAACCTAGATGTCGGTTTTTGGTGTCTGTTGCAGTTTTCTTGGTTTAAACTGTCAACCATCAAACAAATATCGTGCGATAAGAAACATAGTTCCAATATATTTTTGTATTTAAAATAATTTAAATCAAATACGCATTTTACTAATAATTACTACGCTGTGTGATAATAAAACTTGTTTCTTGGAATAACAGCATTCAGTCGTAGTTATTTTGCCAAGAAAAACTGCCAAAAGCAAAAATTTTTATAATTGTTAATATGTTTATATTATTTTAATTGTAAATAATTGTAAAGAAAATTATGAAAACCGGAAAATAATATGATTTAAAAAAAATATTATTTTGGCCTTCATTTAGTATTTTTATGTAAATACTTAACATGTATTTATTTTGAGGAACATGTACTTAAGCTTTTAATGATCCTTTAATCAAGTGTGATTGACAATAAATTTAAATAATACAGACTTTTTAATAAGAGGATTTTTTGAGAAAAATGTTCGAGAGAAAAGTTTTAGGTTCAATTAATAGATCTTTCAAAGTTACTTGGCCAAAGTATTTCCACATGGCTATGTTAAGTGTTATTATCTCTTGTCCTTTTAAGCAATAAATTTCTTGACGGTGAATTTTGTTGTTTAATCATCAAAAGAGCTAAAGTACGTAAAAACTTTAAATAGGCAGATTGTAAATTACTTATTTAAAAAATTGTTCGAAAAATCAGAACTATAATAAAAACCACATAAATTGAGAACAAGTACATGACATGGATTTTAAATTTCAAACAGTTAACACTACTTTTCAGGTTCTAAATGATAAGAGCCACAGAGAGACCGAAACACTTCGGCAAAAAAAAAGTGTTGAAATTTAAAAAGAAACAAAATATCTCGCCACAATTCAAAATTTTAATGTAAACAATTTTCTCTTTTTAAGTAAGTTATGAAGGAAAATTTTTTTTTTAGTTTCCGTAAAACTAAATAATTATTATCACGGATTTGAAGGTAAGTTTATTACGTACGTCACATCTTTTAAAACAGATCTTTATAAAAATTTATTCTACTCACGTCTACAATTTAATAAGAAATAAAAAGATAATTTTTGAACATGATATAATACACGTTTTCTTCTTTTATTTAAAAACATTTAAGCATGCAAGAAACGTACTATTTCTGGTTCCAAAGACATTAGGAACGATTCTATTCAAAAATAAAGATTGTAAAACCAAAGTAAACACTACTTCGGTTTAACAGAATAAATTATAAGCTGAAAGTCTAAGTTAAATACCCGCAATAAGTTTAGTAGTAGGTGGGATTCAATTGCAAATTATAAACCGAAAGCAAATTAATGGGTCCTGCCTGCTACTAAACTTAATGCGGGTATTTAACTTAGGCTTTCAGCTCATAATAGAGTAGTAGAATAGACTTTACTTTGTTTATAGTTTAATTTAATTTTTTTTTTCCCAATCTTGTTCGTGTGTCTATCTGTGGCATCGTAGCGCCTAAACGGATGTACCGATTTGGATTGTTTTGGTTTCTTTTGAAAGATAATTTAATGGGGAGTTTGAGTCTTAAATCAAGTGGGAGTTTAGGGTTCCGTACTCGATAAAATTAAAAAAAGGCGATGATATTCAAAAATCGGTTCAGTTTGGAGAAGGCTCTTCCGTACCCGAAAGATTTGTCGGAGGCTTCTTAAATTTTGTAAATTTCACTTGTGTTAAGAATTTATATAAAAACAATTCCGTTGGTCCAAATATCATTCATTAACTATTGAAATAAGAATGAAATTTTTGAAATAAGAATGAGAATTTGTGAAGAAAATAACTCTAAAGCTGTTTATTATTTTTCTTTGTGCTCATTGATAATTTTATTCAGACTACAAAAAACTATAACATCAGAGAATTTAGTTGGTAGCCATTTTTACATAAGGTTTATGCGTGATCAATGCTGGTCATACATATATTAATTTTCATTAAAGATAATTTCGATTTTCAATGAATTAAAAATGATGTCTTGCTGATAATCTAATAGTTTGTATTGTCAAGAAGATGTTTCATTTAGGTATGCATTTCATTTCAACAGTTTATCTCAATAAAATATCTAAGTGTTTGTCCTCAATCGTGATTTTAAATATTAAAAAAAAAAAAAACGCATTTTCTGTATCATTAACAAATAACTACTTCACATTCTTTCTACGGATGATTGTAACAACAAACAATATTCTTTAATGAAATCATAATGGTGCTTGAATTTGTATACTGATTGTATGGTTTTGTTAATGGAATTTTTTAAGAAAATATTAGATCATAATCTCTCAATGTATTAAAATTTTCCACCTCTAGTCTTGAATTAATATTATTAAGAATTTAATTTAAAAATCCTATTAAACTTTGAAAGCATTAATAGATAATATTCATTTTTACACAATAAATAAGAACAAAGCATAATCGGTTTGTTAAGCTTTTCAAAGTTGAGTACATGGGCAACGGGCAACGATTATTAGGCTACGTTAAGTTTGATTAAACCTACGATATCAACAATCATTTCCTACGATATTAACAAGTGACACCAGAATAGCTAATTAATTAATTTAATCAAAGTGCTATCTATCTTGATTCAGACATTAATATTTTAAACCTCTGGTAACTCAATATTCTATCCGATAGGATAAAAGATTGATCAAAATCATTAGAGCCGTTTCCGAGAAGTTGAATATATTCAAATTTATATATATATACATGTATATAAACATACAATAATTGCTCATTGAAATAATAAAAATCGCACAGAATCTTACATTCTTTCTAGATTTGTCCATAAAGAGTACCTAAATTATAAACAAAATCAAAAAATGTACTTCCATAAAAAAAATCCCTGTTTTACCCGATTGTCAAAGAGTGGTTATGTTTTTCGCGCTTATCTTATATGTATATTTGTTTCTAAATTTCTTTATTACCTCGTATTTTCCAAACGACTCAATGGATTTCAACATTTAAAGTCTCATTATATTTGTCTCAAAAACCTAAGTGTTCTTAGATAGGTTTTTGAAAAAACAAAACAAAATGGCGGATTTTTGAAGCGAAATAGTAATACATTAATAAAAAGAATTAACAAAACCCACCGAGTAGGGTATCAAACTAAAGGAAATTAAAATAGGACTACATAAATATATATAAGTTATATGTTTGATTTTAATATATTTTATATGAAAGAATAAATGGGTTTAAAAGTTTTAAAATTGAAATAATAACAATTGTGACCCTAAAGATTTCCATCCAATGAAAGAACTGTCAGAAATATATGAGAACAAAATATAATTAAAGTAAACTGGCTAATCAAACAGAGTCGCTTCAAAACCACAGGAAGTTAAAAATTTGCAAAATCATTTAGGACAAGTTATAACTCTTCTTATTCTTCCTTCTCAAGT
Source organism: Chrysoperla carnea (assembly GCF_905475395.1). Classification (NCBI taxonomy): domain Eukaryota; kingdom Metazoa; phylum Arthropoda; class Insecta; order Neuroptera; family Chrysopidae; genus Chrysoperla; species Chrysoperla carnea. The sequence continues at coordinate 25,039,695 of NC_058341.1, forward strand.
ACAAGATTGGCAATCTTGACCTACCCTAAATTGTCATGGCGAGGATGACTACTAATCTCCGCCTTTCATTTTCTATCTCAGGATTGTTTCTGACCAAAACTTTAGTACTGTCCAATAAATTAATGACTAGTTTATTACTTATTAAATCGTCGCATTCCTTGACATTATTTCCAAGAGGAATTTTACAATATATATCTAAAAAGGTTATTAACCAAAAAATCAAATGAATTAATTAATAATTTTTGCAACGTATAAATCTTATTATTTTAGACTAAAGAAAATAATAATGCTAGTTAAGTAGTTAATTTATTCCGTTTTCGGAGGACATTAAAATAATTATGATTTAAAATAATATTTTTATATCTTATACCCATTAGTAATAATATAATCATAAGACGTCAATTTACGTAATCAAACAATTGACGTTACGTGTTTAGCATGAAAATGTCATATTTTTAAATTTAATTTAATTAAAAAAAATATTTTTATTTCTAACCGACAGGTAAATTTTTTTGAAGGGCTTGCTTATATTTTTTAATAACAGATTTATATCATGAAAGTTGCTTGAATCAAGGACATTCACGAAGAAAAAATATTTAGAGCGAGTGTTTTGACTCTGAAGAAGTTTTGTCAAAATATGTCAAATTAAGTTTTTGAAATGAATCTAATATTTATGAATTTTGTTATGAACTAGACTCACCCAACCTGTTTATGCGTGAAATATTTTTATTAATTGAGCAAGAGGATATTAGACTAGACAAGAATGTTAACGTATTCTTATTAAATAACAAAGCTAAGAGTTTTGATGGTGCAAATCTGACAGCCCCCAATTGCGTAGAATTCTTGGTTTAAAGAAAAATCTTTTCAAACAAAAAGTTGTTTTACGTAGTTCTTTAGTGGAAGTTTCTTCAAAAATAAGTATCAAAATTAATTTAAAGAATGCCATTTGTAAGTTTTAATCCCTCCGTTTTGGCCACTTACTTCCACTTACTCAAATCCCATCGCTCTATTGAGGCCTAAAGAGATTTGCAGACTCCAATTCCTTTGAGTTGGCTTCGCTTGAAACATAGGATTGTTTATTAAATTTTAACTCTTTCATCTCAAAAAATTAAATATTTATTTGTATCCAATCGTTATTTTAACGAAATTCGTTGAATTGACCCACGTAAAAATAATTAAAGGTAATTAAACCCACGTGAAACGTTATCAAATTAATTGATTGATTGTTGTGCTTTTACGGGTGGTTTAAGTGACTTTTTTGTTTGATGAAAAGTCGTTGAGCAGCTTATTACTGTGTATCATATTATCACTTTTTAGTATAGTGGTCTTCAAATGGACATATAGTTACAGATCGATGACGCATTAAATATATCTACTACTACCAACTTTTATCGAGATTGTTCTTAAACGATTAAAATTTTTAAATAACTTATGTAGGTACATACTTAACAGAAATTGCACACGAGCAAGAATCGAATTCATGTACTTCAGACAAATTACTCAGACAACTGAATGTCAAATTTAAGTACTATTTTGCTGCTCCAATAATTGCTTATATAAGCTTATTAATAGTAAATAAATTATTTTAACATAATTATACATTTAATATTTATGCCGGGGCTTTTTTTAATTTTGTAAAATTCTCTTTTAAATCAGACTCAGACTTAATTTATACAAACTGATGTGGAATTGAAATATATATATATTTTTTTTGCAACATGTGTATTATAAAAAAATTGAAGAGAAAAAACTAAATTGCCTTGACGTAGTTTAATAATATTAATTTAAAACATTGTGACATAGATTATTTTATAGAAGTTGCTTTTTTGCAGATATTTGCAATTAAAATGCCTTTTGTATAATTACAAACGTAGATTCTAAAAAAAAATTAATAAAATAGGTATGCATGCCAATTTGTCTAATAAAATTCATTGTTATATAAAAAGAAATATTTGTTTTACGTTATAAGATGATGCAGATGACTTGCACTTTGATATACATAACATTCTTGAAATTGTCACATGACGTAAGCATAATAACTCATATCTTTATAAAAACTAGCGGATTTTTTCGAAGCAAAGTAACCTAATCGTAGAGGTAAGTAACCCAAAACGAGCCATTCTTTCTCCAGTTCTTAATTCTCTCGTAATTTTGGAATAGAGAGCAGGGTTAATGAAAAAGTAGAAGCCTTTTTAAGTGAAAAGTAAGTTTTTTGTTTCATTCATGTAATCCAAAACACATTATCACAAACATATCATGTCGTATTCTTCTAGCTCTTTATCGTTTACCGCTACGTGCTAAGGTAAAAATCAAGCCTGTACTGCTAGTGCTTCTTCAATTAAAAATTTATGCAACCTTACGATGGGATATTTTTCCAGCGTCAAGATGTACTCTCAATCTTATTTTCCTTTTCTTTTCATTGTCTTAAGTCTACATTTTCCATTTTTGGAGTTTAAATAGGATTGCAAAGTTCCCTGTAAATACGATATTCAGGACATCAGAACTCATACTTCGGATCATTGAAATTTCTTTCAGGTCATATTTCTGTTAATACGCTTCGATCGCCACCCCAACGAAGGCGATATCACTTTTTGTTGGCGCAATATCACGAACGTACGTACACACACACGCACATACTTCTTCTCCAAATTGATAAAGTAAATAAATTGGTAAGGATGTATTGAAAATTTCGATTTCGAAAATCGGATCCATTACAATAACTTAATATACTGGGAAGTTAATAATTTTCACCCTAAATCCACCCTGCTCGTACATCCCTTATTTGGGACAATTTTTTTTTCTATGTCATTGCTAATATGTTTGCTTTCTATTAAAACTTTATTTTTTACTTATTTTCATTCGTTCAAAGTGAAAATTATCAAAAACTTTCAAAATAAGTCGATTTTTGAGATTTTTCCATAAGAGCAATGTATTTTATATCGATTTTCAATAATATTTTCTTAAAAATTTGCATGGATATCTAAGCTGAATTTTTAACCACATATTCTTTGAGTAAAAGCGTACCTATAAAAAATTTTGAGCTTTTAAATCAAACATAAAGGCTTACATCTCTCAATTCAGAGATTTTTTTAATTTTTCTCATTTCAAAGTGTAATAACAAGATTATCTATTTGTATGTTATTTAGCCTTAACATGTAGCTATTTTTTCCTTTCATATCGTTTATTTCAAACTTAAATTATTATTTACTTAATAGCAGCAAGAATTACAAGTTTGACTTCCGTTCAGTGTCATTGATGCCTTTAAGGAGTATTTTTAATTAATCACATAATAAATAACTATTAACTATTTGATTATTACAAAAGTCAAATTTTTTGTTTAATGTATTGCAATGTCACTAAAAACAAATATTTATTCGTAGTTATATCAGTTTGTGACTTTTGTTTCACAATTAATTTATTTACGTTTTATTCAACATAATCTTTTGTGGTGCCTAATTATGTTTAACATAATTTTTCCATTAAATATATTATTATTATATGCAAATAACGTGTACACACTTATAGATTGTCAATCTCTAGAAGTTAACGGTGATGACTTCTAGTTAATCAAATTACATCATCTACAGGACCGCAGACTTTATGTCCGATGAAACATCAATGTTTTCCAATGTACCGATGAAATCTTGTATTAGAAATTAAAGTCTTTTAGGGACCTCTTTCGTAATGCGGACCATACGGAAAAGGAAAAAGAGCTCTCTCTTGGAAAGTTTCATCTGAAGTATGCGACAGCCTATAAGTTGATTACATCTTTTGTCAGGTTTTTCCGATGTAACACTTGCGAAATCTGTGATAAAAACAAAATACAGCTTCATATTCCTTTTTCTTAATAGAAAATTCTGGAAATAACAGATTGGAGCACGTTGAAACATAAAAACTTAGATTACCCAATGCTTGATAACGTAAATGTTAATCCGCGAGTACTTGGACAGTTATCAGTACATAACTGAACATGTCTCCGATATTAAGTGTTGTATGTATATTTTATTAAAAAACATTGCTATTCTTTCCACAAAATCTGAAAATACTTCATATTTGAAAATAATATAGCAATATAAGTTTTTTTTATTTGTAAACAATTTCAATAAAGGAAATCGTAAATTGAATTTCTCAGCTTTCTATATTTTATGTAACGACTAGTATTGCTAGTTTGACGGGCGTTTAGCAGCTCTTTAAACTATTATTCGCCATTTTTTACTATCGAAAAAATACCAACTGATTTCAAGTATCATTTTAATATTCCATTATAGTATAAACAAAGCATTAGTGAATCATATTTCAGCATTAGTGAATCATATATCAAAAGAGTTTTAATATCGTATTTAATGGCTTGATGATTACTCTTCAGCAGTCTAATAAATATATTTAATTTTTACACTTTCAGTATAAATAAATATTTTTTTGAGACTAAAAGAACATATTCTTATTTCTTATTTCTTTTACAAGATCAATGAGATTCATGGTTATCATCTCGCATATATTACTTTGGTTACGCAAACAACCAATAACCCCCAGAAAATGGACTTCAAGACATCATTTAAGTTGTTTTCATTTCCTCTTCACGTTTCAGCATGTATGAGCATTTTAGACCAACATCTTAATTTTGAATTTTGACGCGTTCAATGCGGTTGCTTTTAAAGTAATGATGATGCCTCTTGAGCTTCATAAAGAGATGTGGACCTGTGAACTAAAATTTATGTTCGGGAGCAAAAGTATGTACATGTACCACTTCTTTTTACCCCGACTATACAATGGTTAGGGCTATGTGTTTTACCGATGTCTGTATCTGTGTTCATCTGTTCCCACCTAGCTTCTAAACTACTTATCATAATTTGGAAAATGAGGCACCATTTAAAGCGTCTTGATCCTCCGATGATTATAGGCTATGTGGCGTCATATTAAATTGAATACGGCGCCTTCTCTTGTTAACGCAATTGTAAGTGATAGTGTTTTTTGCTCCATTAAGTTTTAAATAACAAAAGAGTATTTAAACCTATAGACCCTTTTTTTTATATTTCATGATTCTGAAACTCAAATAAATGTTTGTTATTTCAAAACGTTATTAAAATTGCTCAATATTTAAACACAATTACCAACTACCAAATCTAATCTATATTATTATTTAGATCCAACTCATAGCTAATTATTGAAATCAAAATATAAAACAAAGTAATAAAAACTTTTATAGGATAGTAGTAATTTCATAAATTTTCATTTAATTAAAAATTCAGAATTAACCTTCGAGATTCGTAATAAATAATTCAGCTATAAGATTACACAAATACGGTAGTGATTTATGGAAAAATCTTATGTAAGATCACGCTAATATATGTATTACAAAAAACGAAAAAAAAGTACAAAAATCAAAAACCTAAAAGATCATCAAAGATAAAAAATTAACTAAAACATTATAATATTGTAATTATAATTTTTATTCTGAAAGTATTATATGTAAAGAGAAAAAAATCTTGTGTAAACCACTCACTGTACCTCTGTGTAGAGATATATTACAACTTTTATAGTAGATTAAAAAGAAGTACATTTGATAAGCACAAAAAAAGTTCATAGAATGAATCTTTTCATATTACTATTACATTTAAAAACTAATAAAATCATATATCGTTACTATTCTTTTTGACGTAATCCTCCAAAAAAGAATCTCAAATTTTTTATCGATAAAATAAGTTTCTAATAAAAGAAAGAGAAGAATAACATGAATCTTTATTTCCCTTGGTCATCGTATCACGCGTGAACGGATAGAACGATTACGATAATTCTTTTTTTGTTGAGCGGAACATTAGAAAATTTAGGACAAACTATTAAATGCTATAAATGGTGGAAACGCATATAAATAATGCATTATATTACCTTACTATGTATTTATTTGTGCTCTCACCATATTTATCTAGAATTGTGAACCGGTATTCAAATAGTCTTGACGTATTATTTAGGTATTGTGAATATGAGGTCCACCTCCGAAAGCTTCAGCCATGTCAAAGACCGAAGGCCTGTCCAAGAGATAATAGTAAAATTTGTGTTTAGCGAGTGGATTAAACAGGAGGAAGGCTTGTGGGTGGACTTACCGGACTAAGCGGACGGGCTAAGCATGGTATACCTATCTAGAGGTATCGATATCGAATTCAGTATTCATAGTTAAGACAAGACAACGTCTGTAGGGTCAGCTAGTTTTGTATAAAAATACCTCTATCTCGTAGTACCTATATGTACATAGAAGTAAAAAAATTAAATACGAGAATAATGAGGCATAATAGTGTTTAACATGAGAGGAAGAAAGCAAGACACAGTTATGTATGTAAATTTTATAATCAAAATGAATATTATTATATTTGACGTAGATTGAATCTAATATTACTTCTTAAAAAACTGAAGTCTCTCTTCAATATTAGTAGTTGAGTTCTCTTGAATACGTTCTGCATAGTAATAATATTATTGCAGCTAGTTGAATAGTGAATAGTACGGAAAGTACCTTTGTAGGCGCACAGTCGATCAAGTGTGCCTTTCTCAAAATACAACTACATATAATAATTGTTACCTATACTTTAATTACTTTAAAAATCATATACATATTTACCTTACATTCATACTTCATCAACTACAATATTTATAACAAACCACTAACTTGTTAAGAACTATCAATCATAAGGACGACTGGTTCAGTTCATAGCTAACACACAACGGACACGATTGTTGTTGTACAAGAAAACATTGTTTAAAAACAACACAGTCGTCGTATAGACCAACCACGAACGAGAACTGTGGTGCTGCTGTTTACTTGAAATGCGAGAATAATCAAAACAATATAAAAAAACAATTGACAAACTAAAAACTTTACGCGGTTTTTATAAAAAAATAATAAAATAATATATGTGCTGTGAAATGTTTTTTTAAAATTAATTATGTTGTTAATTTTTTAATCAAGTGTGAGAAATTTGTGGTTTTATATTTTTGACAAATTTTATATCTTAACATTTTAAGTGATTTTTTTTTACTTTTAAATTATTATTAAATAATTAAAAAAATGAAGGGTCAAGAAAAATTATGTGCAAAATTATCAAGTGCATTTTTACGGAAGTGGTGTAAGTAAATAATAAATATTATATATTTTTTAAATTAATTTATGTTAATAAGTCAAATGATTTATAATATTGTATTTAATTGTTATAAAGAAAGCAGAATCGTTATTATTTAAGAAATTGTTATTTAAAAAAATATTATAGTAAAAAAGCTTATTTAGTAAAACAGTTATCTTGTTCTTTCTCTGATCAATTCGTTAAATATTTTTACAGTTACTTTAATAAATAATTTTTGTTTATAATTGTTTTTGTTCATATAAAAATTCTTTCTTGCTATTGAGATGTTACTCAGTCTATTCGGTTATTCAATCGCAACGTTTCGTCTTTATTTTAGACTTCCTCAGGGTTGTTGAAAACACTATTTTACAATTGTACGTTTAAAACAATAAAAATGGGCAAGATAATGAATTCAAACTCGTTAAAAAATTAGTAAAAATTTTTATCAGAAGGTCAACAGAAAGAACATTTATATGCGAAAAGTGTTTAGAAGTTCTTCAAGGTAGTTGATGTTTTATTTTTTGCATAATTATATGATTCTAAGGTATACACTAAAATTCTTTTAGCACATAAAGTTTAATAGGCGTAATATATTTAATTGATTTTTTATTTATAAAATACTTTTCATCTCATTAATAAAGTGTAATTAAATTATGCATACAATATCAACTATTAATTAGCGAAGCACCTTGTGCAATTAGTGTCAATAATTTCTAGTTGGTGCGTACATGTGACACATTGATGCGCAAGTTTGATTTTAAAAATTATTATAGAAAAATATTCTATAAAAACAGAGAATTTATACAGATGTATAAAATATCTTGGCTATCCAAACATCAGTCGTAAAGCAACATTCTACAGTACAACAATAGTACAATAATTATGGTGGAAGCGCTAGGAAGGCTTAACTAAATGATATAAAAATTGGGAAGCTTACTTACTATCTAACACTGTGTACTGAAATTGGCAAACATATTAGCGATAAATATCTATCTAGGGACAAAGAAGCGTTTTGAAAATAATTTCTTGAAATTTCAAGTAGGTATAGTTATTAATATGAAAAATTCCTTTCATAAATTATGATTCAGGTTATAAAGCTCACACCTAGTTTTACTCGGAAAAATAATAAATTGGAATTCGTGACCCCAGAGGAAATAATTCATAAAATCAAAGAACCGCAGATATTATCGTGTTAATATTAAGTATACAAAAGTGTTTTCAATTAATAAAATTTCCACATTTTGCGAGCCTTGTGTCTAGAATACATAAAGTTGATCATAAATTTCCATAATTTCCATTTCCATGAATTATTTCCTTCAACGATAGGAAAAATTTGTTACAATTTTATTTTAACGATTGTTCTCTATAGCACTTCTTTTGGTAAATAAGTGACGAAGGCTTAATGGAAACTATTACTCTCATTCCGGTCTCCAAACATGTTACAAAGACTTACGCATTTTCTATACCTGAAGAGTAAAAAGCAAAGTTTCGTAGAGGAAGTCCTAAAAATGGAATTATATTTGTGTAAAATAAAATAACCAAGGAAGAGAAAGCAAAATGATCCAAGTCTTTAGAACAATTTGCTTTAATTGCCTAAAGTCTTTCTTCAACAAAGTCCAAAATTATAGCCGACATTGTCGCCCTAGTCTCCTGACTATATCGATTTATACTAATTTTGACACCGAGTTGTTGTCTTAATTAAACAAATAATCACTTCTTATTTATTTTGAAATCATACTAACGGTTCAAAAACAGTTAAAATTTAAAATATTATATTCTTTGATGAAATTTAATAAACTTTCACTTGGATTAAGACGACGAGAATCATCATGATATGATGAATACAATACAATACAATGGCGGTTACTGAACTATAAATATATTTTTAAAATTTGTAAGTCAAACATAATTAAAAATGAATTAGAATGAACTTGAAATATTACTATCAACAACGTACACAGATTATGTGTATCTACCTATTCTTGTAATAGGGGTATTGTTTTACAAGAATGTTAATAGTTCTTTTGTTTTTATTGCCTATATATAGGATTAATTTTCGAATAAATATATTATGCGTTTATATATAGTTTTGTTAATATCCTGAATTCTAACAGAATATTTCTTATGACTTAATCGTTTACTTACATGCTTATATCCGCAAAAAAATTACATAAACGAATGTTACGACCACTTAATGGCATCTGAAAGGTCAAAAGATGCCTAATCGTTGACAAACGAGAAAAACTTATTAAAATTGATTTTTTTTTTGGATTAACACGTGGTAAAGTAGCCAAAACTATGCCGTAATTATCCTCGCAGATAACATGCGGATAATTTTGTTCTTTCTATCCAAAAATTAGTTATTAATACCATAAATAACTTATAAATGTTTATTCCTCTGTTTAAAAATTAATATTTGTTTAACCCATGACGGAAAATATGCAAGGTAAGCAAATATTGAAATTATAAAATAAATTTTAATATTTTTATCACGTCTAAAACGAAAAGTATACAAATAAATTGAATCACAGAGAAGTTTGATTAGGAATATCAAATCAGAAGATTTCAGTTGATCTAATTGGACGTTTCATATCTTCATTCTGACTTCATCAGCAACTACAAATTATAATAGTTCAATTTCCCTGTGATTCAATTTGTTTACAGAATAAAGTTTCCAATATGTGTTTGGTAAGTGAAGCCTTGAATGAGTGAAATGTTAGTTTTAACTGTTATTGATTTTCCAAAATAGATTTTCCTTTCAAAAGAATGAGTAACAGAAAATAAAATAGTCAATACCATATGTAAGTTTTGAAAGAGTTTTAATATATGCAAGGATGTAAACTTATGGATGCGTACAAAAGGAGCTCATATATTCAATGTCATGCAATTAAAAATTCACTTCCCTAATGGTCGGGTGGATATCTTGTGTAATCTTAAATTATTCAAAAGCATAAAGTTCAAAAATATATTTTTTTCTTTTGGTAAATATAGCCTTGAATCTTTGAAATATTAAACGAAATATTTATAAAAATAGCTTTTAATTTTGTTTGTAGTGTATGAATAAAATTGTTGATAATTAAATAATTAATATTAACTATTTATTAAGTATTTTGATACCTAAGAAAAATTAAAATCCTCGAATGCTCATTAAAACACAAAAAAAAGAAATTTTTTCTCAAAAAATGAAAATTCAAGCAGAGTATTTCAACAGTAAACTCTGTTAGTTCTTACATTTTTTTGTTTATTGGTATCATATTAACCAATTAAATAATAAAAAAAAGTTTTGAATTTACAGTTTCAGGTTTTAAAACTATTAAAAAAATTTCTTTTTAAATATATATTGTAAATTATATGACTTTTATTTGATTAATATTTTTCAAAACTTTCACTGTGACTCAAGTAAAATATCAATAAGTTTAAATAAAAATTCAAAATTGAATAATGATTTATATTCTCTTAACTCAGATCAGCACGATTCATTGCCATAACGATGACCTGTCATAAAACTATTAGATGCAAAATTATCCTTCTCTAAGCAATATTAAAAATTTTGATAAATTTTTTCAAATTTTTCATTGCTTATTCCAAACTGAATAAAATATTAACAAGCTTTCATTGCAACTAAAAGCCCGTGCATCACTTAGTGGTAATATGAGCGACTCTTAACTGACACTTATATGTAAAAGTGAAGAAATAATAAAAAATATTATGAGCCATTTGAGTCAATATGAATAAATTATTAATATTATTTCTATTGCTTACAACATTACCCAAGTAAAGATATCTACTTTCACAAAAATTTAGAAAAAGATCAATGCGTTACGTCAAAAGGTATTCTAGCAAATTAAGCGATTTTGTTTATTTATTTATTTCCTTCAAAAAAATCTTCAGAATATCCAACTTAATGTTAATAAAATAAAATTCTGTGAATTCAGTCCATTATCGTTTTTAGTTTTTGGAATTTATTTATTCAATCAGAGTAAATTTTACTTATATTCTATGAATTTAAAAAAAATTATTTGAATCTGAGAAATAGTTTTTAGATTATAATTATTAGTAAATTAACATGAACAGTAAAAGACGTTTATAGTTATTAAAAGTGACCGGATGATGCATTACTAATAGATTTCACCTCTCTGAATGTTTTTGAAAAGAAATAAGCATATTAATTGTAAAATAATTAATTAATAATATTAACAGTAATTTAATGACATGGTTTTTCTAATCACTGTCAGCTGACTCATTTTATTTATAAATTTTAATTAAAATTTAACACATTACTTTATATTTTATAATTTTAAATCGTATAGTAGACAGAAAGTATTTTAACGGATATTAAAATTTGTTAAATAATATATAAAATAAATAGTAATAATACTTAATACAATACGTCATCATCCTCTAACTGAATTCATTGAGAACAATTAAATGTTATTCAAGAGTTTTTCTACTGAATTGTGTGTTGATTATTTGATTACTCATTGTTTCCTCTATATAAACAGGTTTTATTAGAATATTTTGTGATTTATCATCTTAGAATTTACGCATATTTATTTGCTGATGATGCTTATGGTGACAGATTACGTAAGGTTAAAGTGATTGTCCATGAGTAGGATATACTTAGACCAAAAGGCTCGGTCTATGGCGATGAATATCATGAAAATTTTAGTACAAGAGAACATTAATATCTACGCTTTCACGTTATAATGCAGTTATGCAGTGCGTCAACATTGATGTTTCTGTCTTCAAGCTAAAAATTGATGAAAAAATTTAAGCTTTACAATACATAAAAGTTTTTAAATTAAGTATCTAATATCTAGGATACAAGGGAAATTTACAAAATTTAAAAAACCGCCCACAAATTCGGGTACGGAAACCTAAATTCGCATTTGAAACATTGTTAAGAACAGTCTCCATAAAATTGCTTTTTTCCTTAAAGCCTTTTCCAAACTGAGCCAATTTGGAAAATCATGATCAATTTTTAGTTTTTTCGGTCATAATCCTAAATTCGCACTTGAACAAAACCAAAAAAATTAAAATCGTTTCATCTGTTTAAGCGCTACGATGCCACAGACATAATTTGATGGGATGTTGTAAAGTTTACCCCTACCAATATTTTTCTCCACAAAATTTGTCATTGCCAGAGGCTTCTTTTTCCGAAAATGATTAATATCTTCTTAAGAAAATCAATAAACCAGAAGTTAATTGAATAATAAATCTAAAATATCCTCAGTTCTTTTTTGCCTCAACGTATCCACCTTCGCGTTCCATACATGTAAGTAATTGCTTTTTTACAAAATTCCTTAAATAAACTCCTACATATGTCGGGAGTGATTTCTTGGATCATTTCGATTAATATCTGTTCTAAATGGTTTACATTCCTAAACGACCATCAACATTCCTATGGAATTTTTTTTCAATTTTTGAACACCTTGTACATTCGATGTCTAAAGTGAATATCTGAGCTTTTTTTCGTAAACTTTATAATAAAAAAATTTTCCATATGTAGCAAACTTAAGTAAACACGCTGTATAATATTTAAAAAGAAACTATTGATAATAAATTTTAAATATCTGTATGGAGATTATATGAGTATTTTAAACCAAAAGTTTGAAGATTGAATAATAATTCGTATTGTATTGTCTTTTAAAATGCACATTAATATTTTGATAATATTGTGTTATTTAATAAAGCTTTTTGATAAGGTCAGAAACATTTATTTAACAATGTTTTTTTAATTTATTTTAATATAATCAAAAAGACATAAGTCAGGTATTGGTTTGTTAGGTACGTAATACCAGCAAACACCGTACTCCGCGTTGTGTCTCTATACCTATAATAATCTACCTACTTGTTTTTATTATTAAAACTTTCACATTCTTCTATCAAGTTAACACATACAATACACACATTTATTTTGAATATTTATGAAACCAAAACAAAGTTTATTGGAATATTTTTGAATAATAATTTTGGGTTTCTTTTTGAGAGTAACACAAACACACAAATAAGCCTTTACTTCTGATCGATCTAAGAAACTGATTAAGTAATCTTCATAACTCATATCAAAAATTGCAAAAATACTATTTTTTGTTTGCTAATTTCTATTAGCTCAGTTAGTTAAGGCGTAACCAATTCCGTCCGCGGTATGCTAAGGGTAGCGGGTTCGATTCCCGCCGTCGCAATAAAATTAATTTAATTAATTGTTGTGATGGGCTGGTGTAGTGCATGGTATGTGCGTAAAGGAAGTGCACTCAGCCTCTGAAATTGAGGAGCTGATAAATGAAATTATCAGCGGAAAGGTGGTAAAACACTCATATGGTATCACAATGGGCTCTATAGCCTCAGTGTGTCCTTCGTGGACAGCTAATATAACCTAACCTAACCTAACCTAACCTTGCTTGCTAATTAGAAGTACAAACTTTCCAAATTATTTTGGGTAAAATTCATAGTTTCTGACGCTATGTAGCAAATAGTAAAGAAAAATTATTTTTGAATAGATCGAACAGATAACAGACTTCAAAGACTTGCTTGTATCTTTTTCTATCAAAACAGAATTTAGCATGGAGTAGCTATTGTAGAACGTTACAGTATCTATCGGATCTCCCTGTCTAATTACTAGTTTAAAATCATCCGTATTTCTTTGCCTATTTTAATTTTACTTTATCTCATCTCTTTTACGGCATTTTCCAATTTTGTTAAAAAATTTGAAAAAAACATCACGCATATTCTCTATTGAAACCTTAACAAGAAAAATATTCGTCAATGCGAAACCCCTGTTTACTTTTTTGTTCAACGAGTCACCATCACATCACGGCTGCCAATTTACGCCCCCCACCCTCATAGAAAATTCTAGCTCTAGAGACAAAATCGTTTTAACATACATACCAACATCAAGATTTCTAAAATTGAACTTGATATAATAAACTTTCAAGAATTATTTCACGGCTTAATTTTGCTTGATCTAAAAGCATTTTCCCGATCGAAAATTTCGTGATGCCTTCTCTATGGTGACACCTGGTAAATTTTTGATCATTATCTGCCAAATGATATTATTTATGCATCAGTGTTTGTCAGGCCTGCTATTACCAAAATATTGTTTATATAACCCAAACAATATTCAAATTACGATGTGACAACAAATAACAAATTTACAAATTCATTTAAATAGGTACTGATTACTGAATATTAATTTTAATTTTAATTTTATTTTTTTAAATGTTTATATTTTATTATTTATTTATGTATATTATTTACAATCTAAAATTAACTAACAACATAATCAATTTAAATTAGTAATTAGAATTTCATAACACTCATTTTAATATTTTATTTTATTCTACACCATGGAATGTAAATTTATCATAATAAACCAAAAATAAACAAAACAAATTCATAAATAAAATATATTATTGCAATATTAATTTTATTATATAGTTGAACTAAAATAAATGGCATAAAAATTCAAACCATTTTTTGCAGTATGAGGACGACCTATTTATAGATTGAATTACGAAGTTGTTGTAATGGAAATGAAGGACACAGCGCTGGAAGCCCAGGCGTAATCGCAAAAAGAATTTGTTACAAGCCCTATTTTATTTGCCTTAGAGTTATTCTTAACTAATCGTTTTCTTTTACTGTTATTCACAAAAATCACCATGCCATACTTTCCCGACCGTTTCAAATAGTCTTCATTCTGCCAAAAAGGCGACATATTTTTAAGTCTAAATTTTGGTAATATTGGTTCCTGGTCTAGTGAGAGTAAAAAGTTGTTAGACTTATGAAATAAGCATCGAAAAGTGAGGTGTACCAATTTCATATTAGGTACAAAATATAAACGTCAGGGTTTTTTTTACATTTTGTAAATGTCACCATTTACACGGATGTCGTTTGAGCGTTTGGCACCAGTAATTTTTTATACTTTCAATTGAAATATGTAATAGTACATATTTATAAAACATTACTGGAGTAAGAAGAAAGAGTAATTTAGTGAAAAATTTAGATTTGTTTTCATATTGAAATCTGAATGCAAAATATGTAATCATTGAACGAATATATGATTTAACCTCTATATAAATACAAAAATAAAATTTTTAATAAAGAGAAAAGAAATTGATGTCAAAATTTTGACCATTAAATGACTCGCAAGATGTTGTTTATGTTATCAGTTATACAGAAATGCAGGGTTCTGAATTTCGTAGTTTTTGGATCAAATTAGTTTTAGAAAATAAGAAGTATTATTTTTCCAAAGTTCCCTTAAATCCAATTTTAACACAGCAATAGGGGATCGGACTAGATTTTTTTATCACTTCAGGTGAAGAGTTTTGACTGGACTTGTAGAAAAGTGAAGTGGGATGTTAAAATTATTTACTAGTATGCAAGATAAAATGAACGTTTAAAATTCCTAATTAAACAAAGAGAAAGATGCCCACTAGTGAGGTCATACGTGGATATCTCCATAGCGATTACATATAAAATTTTGTTTTGCTAAAAAAGAGATGAGAAACCTTTGAATGCAAGCTTAGATTGTTTATAACTTCTTCGTTTTTTAATCAATTTTAATTTAACTTTCGAATTTTGTCATGATATCAAGTCTTATTTGACATTTTTATGCGTAATATGGTCAATTTGCCATCAGGATTATCCCCTATTTATATATGATTGACAGCTTATAGTCTATACATATACAGGTTATGTGGCGTTCGTATTAGATATTTTATTGACAATATCACGAATTTTCATGATTTGAGTAATACACGAATGCAGAGTACTTTAATAGAAAGAATAAATATATTTATTATGTCGGCAAATATTATTAAAATAATCATAATCAGTCATAATACGACATGCAACTTTTTTTTGCAAATGAGTAAAAATTATGAATTGTTTTATAAGCTATCACGCAAATCATAAAATTTTAAAATTTGAATTTAATTATTTTTAAAAACTGATGGACAATATATTTTGATATTAATAAATTATGTTGTCTTTTTAATTATCCAAAATTTTATAATAATGATATAATAACATTTATAAATGTCAAAATCAAAATTAATTCTTTAGAAAATTACAGTAGTTTTCCAAATTTATGGTACATTTTTATAGATATACCATTAATAGATTTCGCTTAGGTACATTCAATTTAATCTAAAATAGATATACTTATTGTATTGACTTGAGCCCCCATCGATTTATTACTAGTCAAAAGATAATGGCCTAAGTCTAAGAAATAGTACGATATAAACTACAATGTGTAGGAGAAGGCTGTTTATAACTGTTATAGCTTTAAATATGTCTTATGAGGTAGCGGCCTGGAGAGAGAGGAAGCGATATGACATAGAGATTTCATGGTTTTCAAATTCAATCAAAATTTACAAATAATGGGCTTTCATAAAATACGTCACGCAAACTATCGTTTCTTTTTGTTATCCTTCTCTTCCCTTTCATCACGCAGTGCCACTGTTTTGTGGCACAGTCACAGTCTAAATGGCAGATGATTTTTCTGAAAAAAGACCGCGGTAGAAAGACCCAGATGATTTAGTCGAAGACAAAATTCTGGCAGATTGATCTAAAAGTCGAAGAAATTCAAAGCTGTCAAGTAGTAGTATTAAAATTGTATTTTGTATATGGATGTATGATGTAATTTTATCTCTGAAAAATGAAATTAGAATCAACGCATGAATAATTGGAGCATAAAAATATGAATTACAATATATAAACAAAATAAGATTTTGGTAAAAAAAAAAACAATTACCATAACCTTTGACTTAACTGAATAGGAAAATATAATATGGCTCGATTCAGTTAATCGTTTAAAAATCGTGACTGACCGTTGTATTTCATGGTTAAAAATGATTACATATTGTTTTTATACAAAAAAAATTATCTTCTCACATCTGGTTAACCCTACAGTTTGTTATTTCCGTAGTAGATATACTAAATAAGTCAATTTTTGATATCGAAGCTGTAGACCTCGACCCTGTCTATATCTTTACATTGCAAGGTGATCATTAATTTTTTTGTACCGAGGTTAAAAAATTTTTACAAATGGGAAAAATACACCGTAGTTTATAATTTGTGCTGAGAAAATGGCATTGATACCTTGATTCATTATAAACTGAATAAGTTGTTACAAATATTGTCAAAATAGTTTTTTCAATGACAATCCTATACAAGAATCCTAAAGAGTGACATGAAAAATGCACGGGATTATTGTAGACTGCTTGTAGTGTCTATCTGGAGTCTACGATATTTATCTGATATCTGATCCACTTCAAGCTATAAGTTAGTCTTTTTTTAAAATTTCGTTAAGGATGTACGAGCGCCAGGGCAATTTTGGATAAAAGGCTTGATTTTTTTTAAATATGAAGTTGGACTACTAAATCAATTCTGGATATTTTAGAGGGGAGGGGGGTGTTGCCCGATATTTTTAAATAAATAAATGACTTCAAAAGTAGGCATCTTTAACATTGGTTTTAACGTGAAGATATAACAAATTTCATCATCAAAGTTGAAAATAAGGTACAAATAATTCCAACCTTAAATCTAAAATTTCCTTGGTGCTGCTACCTTAAAGATAAAATCAGTGTTAAAGACATTTTTTGTATAATTTTTTTTTTTAAATTATTTTTTCAATTTTGATTGTTAATTATGACATAAAATTCGGACTTCTGCCATAGTTTTCGAATTATCGGTTTTTGAAAATTTTGGTTTAACTATTCAGTCTTCGGTATTTCGATAAATAAGCCAAATATCGAATATATTTAACAAATTATAACAAAATTCATCATCAAAGTTGAAAATTTGATACAAAAATGTCAACCTATAATCAAGCCTGTCAAGAAACAACAATTTTTATTATATATATTTGTTTAAAAGCAATTCATAGATATGCAAAATTCACAATAAATCAATGGTTAATTTATTACAAAGATGACGTCATTGTATTTAGTAATTTTATTGACAAATATATGTATATGTGGTTTTAATATAATTAAGTAATAATATAATAAATATGCCTAGTATATTTTTTGGTTAAATCATTAATTTAATTTCAAATATTATCTAAAATTATTATAAAGGAAATTTAAAAAAAACCTGTTAAAAAATCAACATAGTTACTTTTAGCCTCCTATACAAAATTTTTCAAGAACAATTATAGATTTTCAAGTTTTAAAATAGTTCTCAAAGAGTCAAAGATATAGATATAGATTCATGTAAAATTTGTATTTCCTGGTTTCGGAAATATATTTGAATCTTAGACCTCGTACAATGGACGTTCAAGGTGATTATAATACATGATTGTATAATTTTCTATTTTTTTTTTTCAAGAATGGTTCTTTCTTTTTTTTTTATATAAAATTCATATGTGTAGAGTTATATGAATGTATGTAATATGTATATATTTTATAAAAAGTTCAATATCCCCTGCTTCTTCATTCTCCGGGAATGTAGCAACACAAGATTAAGTATTATTATGTGTATACCTATAGAATAGATATTTTCAACGGATGAAGAGTGTACGATAGGAAACCTTTCAGTAATATTATGATGTTTATTTACTAATACTTAAATACAAGTTCATACAAAAGTAATCAGCCTTATCTCATTTTACAAGTAGCTGTTTAAGAATATATACCTATGTACTAACAGTTATCCACCTTCAAACATCGTACAGAACTATTCCGGTGTTTATCTTTGTGAAAACCTAATGAAAAGCTATCGAAAACCATATGGCCGGCACCTGTTACTAATGATCAAATGATCATTCTTAGATGAAGTACATAAAATTCTCAACTGTAAATTACATAAGTTAATCTAAACGATTTTCTCAGTTGAACAGATATGTGATAAGATAAAAACAAAAACTCAATATATCTTGTATATATGTAAAATATATCAAAGGTATACTAAGTTTAGTCCCAAGTTTGTAAAGCTTAAAAATTTTGATTATACGAACAAAATTTTGGTATAGGTGCTCATAAAATCACATAATTAGTCGATTTCACAGATCAATTGGGGTTTGCAAAGCGTTGGAGACAGAACAAAAAGTTTAAATGTAAAGTTTAAACGTTCCTTATCAAAAAATAAACAACTTTAGTTTGAAAATTGTTTTGTAAACGCCACTGTTCTCCATGAAGGTGCAAATTAAGACAAAACTTTGTTGTCTATTTTCTCCAAAACTATAAAAGATAGTGAACTGAAAATTTGCAAGTAACTTCAACTAATAGTCTTGCGAAACATTCTCGAAAAACGAAAGAAAAATTCTAGAAAATACTTTCGAAAATTTTCGAAAACCAAATCAATGACCCTCAACAGTTTCTATACGGGGTATTTCAACAATTAAGTCAGTCAATTGTTTGTTTTCACTTGTTTTTAAAAATAAAATCAATAAAATTTAAACTTCTATGTACTACTATCAATTGAACTGAGATGTCAAGTATATAAGCAACAAGTCCTTACAAATAGAGTAGAAATAAAATAAATATACATAAATATATCAATAATACAACTTGTGAATCAATTTGTAATTCTCTATTATTACCTGTACTTCTTACAAAGGTATTATATCTTTAAAATCGAGTGATGACTTTTGGGCTACTTTGTATTTAAATATGTACAAGTATAGATACTTATTTAGTATTTTATGCAAACATTTTATAGGTATAAATGTCTTTTATTTTATTTTAATGCTTAAAAAAAAAGAAAATATTTTACATATTTTATTAACACGTGTGAAAATGTTATAATCGCCTGCCACAACCATTTTATACCACATTCGAAATGAATTGAAAACACAAAAAAGAAAAATAATCGCTTTTATAATTCATTTAGAACATTATGCATTTTATTTCCTTGACAAAGTTATCTAAAAATTAGAATCCGTTATTGTTGATTACAATGCAAGAAAAAATTCATTCAAAATCGAGAGTGAAAATAATTTTGAATGAAATTTTGATAAAGCTTAGGCTTAGTTTCTAATGTGGGCACATAAGAGTAGCAATCTTATAAGAAAAATTGTATATGTGGAAATGTATATTGTGAAAAATTGTATACTCCTCAAGAGCTCACCATCGTTAGTTAACCCGTAAGTGATCAACTTATTAAAAGAACTTGAGGTCGCTTTTTGCACATTATTTAAAGTCGATAAAAAAATTGATCACTTTTTTATCTATCAAGTAACTTTTCTCAGGTTTGGAATCTCAGATAAAAAGCTTAAACATGAAACTTACCACTTAACCATGAGTACCCAGGGGTTCTTGGGTCCTTCAGCTGTCCACTGGGTCCTTCAGCATGTAATTCACCACTTGGAAAATGGACACCGCCCTCGTTTCAAGTTTGTTGGAAAGAATCCCACTGCAAACAAGTGAAATTTTGTATAAATTGTTTTGATCCGAGGTACATGATAAATCATAGATATATTATCTGTAAAAAGAGCAATTAGAAAATTAATGTTAAAAAATGGATTGCCTAGCAATGGAGGCTTATAACTAATAATTTTTGTGACATACAGAATCTAAGAGTATAAGAAAAACTGAAATTTTTGTTTGCACAATTTTCTTACAAATTATCATTTGCAAGAAACAATACTATTATCTACAAATTGTTGAATTGTAAGAAATTAACTAGACTGCGTGGGAAAATCGTATTAATTTCACAAATTATTCGTGTAAACTAATGGTGCAATTTTATACGTGACCTTGCCTGAATATTTTGACATTTTTCGGATATATTACATTAAAAAATTTACATTTTAAAGTTATTTGTTAAATTGATTGCCTGCTTTAACTACTTTTTATTATTTCAGCGAAAATTAGCACAGGCACCTATGCATACAGCTAATAAGAAATACTGATGTTGTACAATGAAAACACGCATGGGATTTAAAGTCTTTTAGCAGTTTTTAAATACTTCACGATATTTTGGCACGATAAATTACGATTACGGAAGTACGACTTTTTAGATGTTCTTTAGAAATTTAACAGTTGTTTTTAACTCATCAACGGTGTAATTTTCGAATGTAGTCAACTTTTAATTTTAAAAGAAATCTGTATTTGTTGAAAATATTTTTTAAAAACTGTACTCATACTCATTTGAATAATTTACATATAACTTGTAAACGAGAGAGTCGTTTTATATATTTTATATAATTTCATATTAGCACATTCATTAAGTATCAGAATTAACTCTTAAAAACTGGTTTTTATATACACTTTTTTTTTAAAATATAAAATAACACTTCGTACAAGTCCAGCTTGTAGATAAATAATTGTGAAATGGTCGATTGATTGCAATTATCTTCTCACAATTAACCACAAGTTAATGGTTTGTTTGCAAATATTTATTTTTTAATTAAATAAATAAACTGTTTTTCCTTCCAACTTTTTGAACAAATCTACAAAACTATTTCCTGGCCGAAATTTACTATATTTACGGTAACTTGTATATTATTTACGTTCGTAACTACGAGACGATAAACACATACCAATAAATCAAGAACCTGAGTCAGTGGCGTAGCTAGACCCCTCTTTCGACGTAGCTTAAACTTGCATTGGCTATTTGACTTAATTAAGCAAAGAAGAAGATATAGTTTAGTGGAAGTTAGTAGAAGATAGAGAAGACAGATACGTCATTGTCCAATATCACCATAGATACATATAAAACTTTGTTTTGGTAAGAGAGATGGACAACAATCTTTGAATGCTGACAACTCCTTCGTTTTTTAATCAATTTTAATTTAATTTTCAAATTTTGTCATGGTATCAAGTCTAATTTTACAATTTTTATGCGTAATATGGAAAATTCGACATCAGGCAACTACCGTAATACGTGTAGTAAGAAGAAAGTTGTCTTAATTTGTCTTATTTTCAATAATTTCTTGATTCAGTTGCGAGATTACACCTTTTATTACAATTGGGGTTTAGGAATTGTACGACAATATTGAAACACTTATAAATTTTGTTTGTAAATAACTAATTAAATTTTATATTGACACACATAATAAAATTTTTGCTGACTTCATTCGTAAATTGGTGTTTATTTTATTGTTTTCAATTTTGTAACAACATCATATCAATTAGAAATAAATAAATTACTCACTAATTTAAAATTATTATAGGTATTGTTCAAGTGTAAACATAGTAATAATTTCATTAGTATTTTCTTTAGGAAATAGCATAGAGCAAAGATGTAATATCTAATATACCTTGAATTATTCTGTGATTTCTTGCCCAATACTGTTGTTTGCTGGGCAGAATTTATATAGAAATGAGGGTATTTTATCAGAACGCAGGTAGGCTGTAGACTGACTGCAATGTGGTTTTGTGAAAACAGTAAAGTAATTAATTATTCTGATAATTTACAAGCTGCCCAATGACTATTGCATATTGTTTTATAAATCGTACTCAACGTAAATCATTGATTATAAGTGAGTGCGCTCAGAGCAGTGGATGCCTGTATGAAAAACATATTTACAATGTTTCAATCTCAAACCATTGTGCCAATGCCATTCCCATACAAACTATAATGGCTGCATGTTGAAGAAAGCTCCTACAGGTACAACCGGTGGCAATGATCAAAAATACTTTAAGGTGTGTCTCATGGTACATTATAATATTGTACCATGAAGCACGCTTCATGTACCATGATTTACTCATTTTTAGCGATAGTTGTTTTCATTATGAGACCATAATGAAGTAAATTCTTGAATTGAATTCGTCATTCTTTATATCTTCTATTCAATAAGCTACGAAGTCTTCCCAGTATGTGTACCTTTATTTGGAATTATCTTTATTCCACAAAATGATCCACACGGATATATTAAAAAAACAGTTATATTTCTATATAATAGTGTGTTTCACATAATATTTTCATAAATATTTTCACCAACTACTTAATATTGTATTTCATAAAATGATAACAAATTTCCCAGCATTGTCTCCAGATTATTCAAACAACAGTATTTTTGCATACAAAACTACTGGTAATTGTTGTAAGACAAAAGTACAATATGCTACACATCAAATTATTATCATTATATTTAAAAATATGTCAATTATATTATTTGTACATAGAAGTTAATGACCAATTATATTATGAGTACTTAAATACTATACGGTGATATATTCATTATAGATCGGGTGATTATAACAGAAAAAATGGAATAAACCGGAAAAATTAAGGTTCTTGGTAACTTTTTCCTTCTTTGATATTTAGTGCTGTTGTGCCTTTGACTGACTTTACCCTCAAAGTTGAAAATAAGATAAAAATAATTTCAACCCTAAATCTACCCTGCTCGTACAACCCTTATATGGACGGAGATACTTGGTTTTCTTCTTTTCTATGTCATTGCTAATATGTTTACTTTCAAAAACTTGCAAAATATGTCGTTTTTTGAGATTCTTCTATAAGAGCAATTCTGTTTGTTATATCGATTTTCAATAATATTTTTCTTAAAAATTTGCATGGATACCTAAGCTGAAATTTTAACCACATATTCTTTGAGTAAAAAATTTTGAGCCTTTAAATCAATTATTGTTGCCATGCTCATACATCCTTAATACTAAAATAATATAAGTGAAAAAAACTTGCAATCTTTAAGAAAAAAAAAAATTGTAATACCTGTTTTATTAATCGTTATAAACATTGTTTTTTTTTAAAATTATTATAATTTATTGAATAAAACAAAAAAGGTAGATGATGTATGTGTTTTTAATAACTATTTGAAAGTAAAATTTTTAATTTATTTTAATATATTTAATTTAATTTTTAATTACAAATTTATGTAATTACACATGCATGTACCTTTTAAAATAAAATTAAAACATATTTTTCCTCTCGTGGTAATTTGCATGCTTTATGTATATTTTTTTATACATATTGTTTATTTTGTATTGTTCATGGTTTTTCGTTAAGAAGTGACATTTGTAGGTTCGAATTATTTTTGTACCTACAAAAAATAATACAAATTATTCATTAACTTGTATTCTTATTTAACTTGTATTCAAAACATATTAAAATTATTTTTTGGCTAGAGAAAAGAAGTTTCGAAGGAAAAGGAAATCTTTCTCAACCCGTCGTACTTATTATCGATTATGCTACTGTAAACCCGTGTTACATGTATATGAATTCAAAATTCAACGATTAAACAAAACTATATATTTTATTAATTAATAATAAATTATTATCTCAAAAAATACCACACAAAATTTTTTGTTATAAAAATATTTTTTAATAGTTTTTATCTCTCAAAAAGTTTCTTGTTAATTATATTTTTTTTTTAAATATTCCAAAAGTTTTTGTTGAACAAGTCAAGGTTATTCATATTTCATACTAAGCGAAGCACAAAGTATAAATATTGAATATTAAAATTTGTAAATAGCTATAATGTTTTTAGCCAGTCCCCTATCAACTAAAAAAACATCTAAAAACGTGAAAATGGTACATTTGAACTGTAAAATTTCTATGATATGACAACTTTTCCTAAGCCTGTATCGATTTTAGTGAGTATGACTTTTTATGTCTCCCATCATTTGCCCTTTGATATTAGAATTGTATCATTTGCAATTGTATTTATACACATGGATTAGTTCGAGTAATTGAATGAGAGCTTTGGCTATTCTACTAACATAATAAGTAATTGAGTTATTCATTATTATTTTTGACATCACTCAATTAATAAACCTTATTATTAATTAATTTTTTAATTAAATTTACAATTTTTCAATGATTTACCTTTTTTTCACTGCCAATAACCTTGAATATTAAATAATGAATTATTACAAGTATTAAAATTGATGCATTCAGTGAATAACACATTAATTGGTTCGAGCTGAAGAACCAGTACTTTAATGTAATGGATGTCCTTGTACTTTGTAAATAATATGGGTACCTGGGGCAACGAAAAAGAAACGAGTGTACAAAATTGCAGTCTAAATTATCGTTCGTATGGTTTTTTCTAATGAAGACATCGTCCCCTAAGTTACCCTCTTAGGGGACGATAATAAAGGCCTAAGAATGGTTTAAATATTTGATTTACTTCGTTTATTTTTAGACACCCAACGCTTTTTAACATAGAATTTTACATTATTATAAGAATTATTTTCTACATACAGACCCAAATAGCTCCTACGTCAATATGTATCTTTTTCATGTTTATTTCCCAGTGTCCTTGTTTCACACATTACTGAATTTATATTTGTATTATAATGTTTAAGACAAGGACACTGGCAGACAAACAACTATTTTAGACCATTTTAAGTTCAAAGTTAAAAACCAACGCCAACAATAGATAGACATGTCTTCCACCGCTGACATTTCTATTTTAGCGAATTGCCGAATGAAATGGAGCTATTACCTTTATACTGACGATGAAATTTTGAAAAAATTTCTTTAAATTTCTATACACTCTCTAACGGTCGCAATTTAAGTCCGATTTGAATAAAACTTGGTATCTAGAAGGGTTTTGGTATTTGGAAGGTCAAGTTCGTTAATGAGAAAAATCGACCGATAAACAAGGGGAGGAGGGATGCATAAAGTACAAAATTTTGAATTTTTTCAAGATAAAAATATTTGTATGTTTTTTGTGTTTTATCAATTTTAAGCAAAAACGTACTCTTTTGATTTTTTCCCTAGACGCTTAATTTTCGAAAAAAAATTCTTGATAAATTAAAAATTTAGCTAACGCAGCGATACGATTTTTAATATTTTATGTTCGAAACAATCGAAACCGTAAAAATTTTTGAATTTAAATACGCCTGCCAAATTTACTACCCATTTATCATTCTTTTTCATTAATGAGTATTAAGATGTTTAAACAGTTTGAAATTAAAATATTTAGCAAGGTTTCTTGAATATTAGTTCAAAATTCAGGGTTTTTCTGTTTATTAAACAAGAAATTTATGTAATATAATTTTATGTTTCTTTTCTATTTCAATGGAACTTATAAATAAAAATATTAATAATTATTATTCATAAATTATAACTTTCTCTTTAAAAATATTTAAAAGAATAAAACAAAATATTTTTTTAAAAATCGTTTTTGGTATAATAATAAATATTATTTATTGATAAGTAATTAAATTTACGCAATACATAACAAATAATTGTTATAAGTCAACTTAAAATTATTCATTTCATAATTTGTCAATTTGTCTAGACATAATTAAAGTTATGATGTAGGTACTAGAAATTTCATTAAACAAATTATTTCTGAAAAAGATCATAGATAATAGTTTTTAGTAAATTGTACTCCCACTTTCCAGAACAATCTTAAAATTTATAGGCTTTAATATGCAATTTAAAAAAATATTAAATATAGATGTTAAAACTAGTGAAAACAGACAATTTACTGAGTTAGTTGTTGAAATATGTCACACATACATAATTAATATTCCCATATAATACATACTATAAAATTGCTCCTAATTTGTGCCCTCACGAGTAAACAGCGACGTTTACGAAAAAATGTTTCAAAGAAAAGTTGTATTTTTTTATAAGGAACATTTTTCACATATAAACTTTTGTTCTATCTCTATTGGTTTACAAGATGGGTCTTACGGAGCCTTGACCTATGCTGCTCATTTACGTCCTTGGCACGCTGTAAAAATTTCAGCCTGACATCTCTTTTCGTTTTTGAGTTATTGTATTGTCAGACGGACAGACAGAGAACTGATAATGGACTAATTAGGGGATTTTATAACCACATATACCATAATTTTTATCGTAGCATCAATATTTTTGAGCTTTACAAACTTGGGACTAAACTTAATATACCTCGATAGATATTACATACATACATGGTATAAAAATTTCTTTGACAAGTCTCGCAAATAAATACACAATTATTCCCTAGTCCTAAACGTAATAAAAAAATAATTTTTATTAAAAATAAGACAGCAAAAATTTTGTCACTCTTAAATGTAAAGAATAGAAAAATTTTCCTTTGTGTTAATCATTTTAAATAATGAAAACAGTAGGATAAAAAACCACATGAATTTGACAATTAATAAAAACCTTTTGATATAACAAATGGTAATTTTTTTAAATTTAGTATTGTATTATTTGTTAAAGCGATTTACTTTGTTAGTTTAATTAGATTTTTCCATAATTAGATATCTAAATGGAGGAAAATATTCTTTTGTTAGATTCTTTTTAAATCATTTAAAAGTTTAGGTGTAATATACCATTGTTATAATATTAAAAACAAAATCAGTACCAGTCATATTCCCCCAAAATCAAAAAAAAAAAAAAAAAAAAACCGTAATTTATTTATCACTCCGGTTCTTATTAGATCTGCCACCAAGCGTAGTTTTAATGAGTCATTTCAACAAAGAGGTAGCGCCTGACTCAAATTTGAACTGATTCCAAAAAGGTTTGAACCGATTTTTATCGACAGATATTTAAAAAAAAATATATATAGTCGATGTGAAATCAACGGTAGTGGGGAGGGTTAACTATACTCCACAACGCTAAATATGTCGGTTTTGTCTTATGAGGAAACTGATTTCAGAGTGGCTGAAAATTTACTTACATGAAGAATTAAGTCTTAAAATCACAAACTATTATTTTTCTGATTGGAGACTGGCTACTAAATCCTGCACCTACCTACATTGAAAGTAATGTCCAATGCCGAAATTATTCGAATTATTCATTTAAGTTATAGAGGCTTTGTACTTTAAGTAAAAGAGTCTTTAGGCTCTGAGGAGAAGGGAACAACCAAATTTGTTCATTTATAAAGGGTTATACGTTATCGAGGTTTATGTTATTTACTGTATCAGTTAATTCTTCTGTGCATAAAAATGACAGAACTAATTTAGCCTTGAATCTTGGGCCATTAAGGCTACATTTCCAAACAGTTATTTTTGTAGAAAAGTTATTTCTGTAAAGATAAATTTAACTTAAAATGATGTTTGTGATTTATAAAATATGTTTACTTGAAATTACAACTATTTAGGTCTCTACAAGTAATATTATTACCAATGATGCATGCAACAAGGCTAAAGCTATGAAAAAAATCTAATTTTATTATAATAGTGAGGATAATTTTACATAACCTTTATGTAAAATCATGTAAAATCAATCATCGTTATTATTTTTCCATAAATAAATACTATAAAATTTTATAATTTTTTTTATGAATAATAATAAAACGTTGAAAAATTACAAAACTTAATATTTATTGAGCAATTTTGATGCGTAGATCTAGACGTATATATATCAATACACGTATATCCAGGAAAGGTTCTAGATACAGGGTTTTGAACTTTCGCATGAAAAAGAATATTTTTGTGAATATTGCCAAAACGCTTTTTAGAAAAATCGACAGTATGAGCTAAAATCCTTTATAGTTCAATTATCGAATTGTTTTGATGAAATTAATAATAGACTCACTCTTTGATGTTACCTAATTTTCAACCTACTCTAATATATTTCATATACATAGGGTATAAAAACACATATTGATTTAGTAACATTTAAACGAACATAACAGACGCTCGAAAGTTTAGGAAGGCTAATTCCCATCTGTTTTATTTTTTGGTATTGCTAATTTTCCAACCGATTTTTTTTCTCGTTTAGAGAAAAAATAAGAGTTATAATTTGTTCAAACAATACGAAGTCCAACACCTTTGACTTGAAGCGATGTTTTTTTTCACTCTGAAGTTACGTAATGAGCCTTTGAGCGTGAAAAATATGCGTGTGACCTCAATGTAGATGTTGTAAAAACAAACGTTCATAAAATAATTGATTTATACAAAAATTTGAAGGAAACATTCCAATTTATTGAACATAAAAATTACAAAAATGAAACCTGTTTTTTACTAATTCATATGGATTGATATTAATTTTTTATTACACGTGATTTTTAATTCACGTTTATCATGGCTATTACTGTGTGTCATATCATTATCATAATTATTTGAACATTCAAATTTTGTTCAATGTTCGTTGTTAATGCAAATCAGTCTACATTTCAAAATATACATTTCAAAAACTTATAGTAACAAGTGAAGATAACAACTATAAGAGTGAATTATGGTCGGGTATCAACTTATTATAATTAGAATGTTAAATTAGACAAAATACATCCGTTGAGATAGTATTAAATACTAGCTGACCAAACGGACGTTGTTCTGTCTTAAATTGAATATTTAATTCGATATCGATACCTCTGGATGACCCGATGAACTTGTATCTAATTGTAACTATTGATCAGTGATTATTCATCTTCATTAACCTACAGCTCTAATTCAATAATAGCTATACTATGCTTAGCCCGCCCGCTATGTTCATTAAGCCCACCCCTTGCTTAGCCCGCTGCTAAACACGAATCTTAATACAATCTCTTGGGCAGGCCATCGGCCTGGCTTAATACTATTCAAATATCTGTTCACAATTGTAGATAACTATGGTGGGAGCGCAAATAAATACATAATGGCATAATAAGATAATATAATGCATTATTTATATGCGTTTCCACCATTTATTGCATTTAATATTTTTTCTTAAATTTTAATGTTGCCTTCAACTTCCTTAGTTTTTTCTTTGATACAAACTACTCCTGACAATAATTAAAACAACAAAAAAAGAATTAGCGAAATTGTGTTTGATCTGAAATTGTAACGAATCTATAAAGTTTAAAAACGATGCGGCCGATTTTGGCTCTTGTCGAACTGCAAAATCACATTTAAGGTATAGAAATACACAGTTAAGACTAAATATATAATACAGTAGAACCTCGATAACTTAAACCTCGGTAACATAAAAACCTCTGTTACTTCAAAAAAGACTATGTTCCCTTCCCATCAGAGCCCAAAACCTCTATAACTTAAAATACGCAACCTCTATAACTTAAATAAATAATCTCTGTATAGGCCCTCAGTAACTACATAGAAACATGTACATACCTCTATATTAACTAGGGTACATAGAAACATGTACATACCTCTATATTAACCTTTACCTAACATAGACCCTTGATAACTTAAAACCTCTATAACTTAAAATATTTTGTGTTTCCCTTGAACTTTAACTTATCGAGGTTCTACTGTATTAAATTAAAAATTTAAGGGAACTCTTTACATAAAATCAGGTCTCATTGGTTCGTGTGGCTTCGTAGATTTTAAATGAATGAAACGTTTTTAATTTGAAGAATTAAAGTTTCCTTATGTTTTTCTTTTTTTGAATCGTAAATAAATAATAATTATTGTGTCTTTCTGTCCTTCAAATGCCCTTCTCTATTATAAAAAATACACTTTTTAAGTTTAACAGTTAATGATTTATTAAAAGAAAATAATTTTTATATTTTAAATAATAACCATAGGTTTGTTTTGTCTACTTGAGAGTTAAATGAATAAAATAAAATTATTTAAATACAATAATTAATCACAATAATAAAATAATTTAATAAAAAATAGAAACTGCTTAATATTAAATTTTAAATAAATTAAGTAAAATTATAATAAGAATAATTTATAATAATAGTTATTTTGATTTAATGTATGATATAAAAATAATTTAATCAAATAAAAATATTATGTAATTTTAAAAAAATGAAACTGAAATTTTTTTATTATCAAAAATTATTATTTTTATTCAAATCAAATAAAAAAATATTATTTTTTAAAAACAAAAATATTATTTGCTTACATTCATTAAGAAATGTCGCAATTATCAACTATAGATAAGAACGGGAAAAAAGTGTCGATAGTGGAAAAGTTGAGAAACAGCACCGATTTTAGTGACAAAGTGTAACAGTTTATAAAAAGAGACGTGATTTGCGTGGTGCGTCAGGATAAGCGTAAAAATTTTTTCCCTTCTTCAAATGGCTTTCTATTTAAGCTTACTTAATGTATCTATTATACATCCTCAAGCTTGCTTATTTAGCTGTAAAATATAAGTTCAAAGAATCAAGGTTAAAAAAAGTAACTTATAAAAAAAAACGCAGTTTAATTTTTGCGAAGTGCATATTAAAAATGCATCAAATGACATAAGATCGACTATTTATGTTCGAGCAAAATATTATGAGACAAAACAAACCCAAATAAAAATAATGTTTCGTTAATGTAATGGTCTAATTATTGTTAAAATTAGATCATTATGTATTTACTATAATGATTTAAATTGTAATTAAAATTATTGTATATATTATTTTCAAGTTTATCACGTAATTATCACACCTCGATTTCTTAACCCATTTCCTATTAAAAAACAAAACAGTGCGCTGTTCCAAAAGTGAAAAGAAATTTTATTTAAACTGCATTTGTTTCCTTTTAATAATAATTTAGATAATTTAGAATATTCTTCGAACTCCAAATATACTAATCCTAAATTTGTTGGTTGCTACGTTTGAAAAGATGATCTTTTATTATTTTCGTTCGAGTATGTGAGTGTACCCGTATTTTCCGCTGCTGTGAAAATTGAAAAAGAATACTGTTAATTATTGGTGTCGTGTTTTGAGGAATTTTTAAGTTATTTTAATTTTAAAAAATTAGTTAATATAATTTGAAACATATAATACGAACGATTAAATTTTTTAAAAACCTACACTAATAGATTGTTTTACTGAAAAATGGATTTTTAAACAATACATGAAAAAATTTAAGATCTATTCTTTAAATGTAATATATATCTTTCCATATTGAGCACATTTGATAAAAATCTCTGGGCAATTTTAACTTGCCAAACAAAGACTTCAAAAAAAAATTATCACGTGATACCCTTCTCTTATGCCCCTTTGCACTCACATATGCCTCCTTCATAAAACTCGCCATATACACAATTCCAACTTTAAGACAAAACCACTATATGCTTAATTTCAAACCACTTCGACTCAGCATATCTTGCGCAATTAGACGGCCATCGGCTACGGGGCTTGTACGCTCACAAAATAGTATGCGCATTAGTTTAGAATGTATAAGTATAATTGTTTAAGAATATCTTCGTATTGTCAAAAAAGAAATGGTCACCGTTATCGAAGCAAGATAAAACATAGCATATTTTCTAAATCCGTCCAGTAGATTTTGCGTGAAAGCGTAACAAACATCTTATATCCAACCATCCATAACAAACTTATACGTTTATAATAGCAGTAGAATTTTCCACCTTTTAAAATTTTCCATGAAGGACTTTGACGTAGATGAACTTTGTTTTTCTTATTGGGTGAAAGCACATATAGATTGCAATCTTCAAATACAATTGATTCAGCATTCTATGCTTCAGCCTTCGGCAATTCTAACACGCAAACATTCCACGTAAAATGTTCATTTAAAAAAAACACAACTAATCGGAAATTAAAAAGGCTTAAATTTGTTTTATCCATTTTATGGTAAAAACAATTACAAGAAAAGTGTTGGAAGAATGAGACAATATCCAGATTCTAAAAATGCATAGCCATTTCCTTGTAGAATGTAAACAATCCTCCCCTCCTTCTTCAAGTGGGAATGTAGACGTTTTGGGTCCCAAACAATAATAAAATTGGGAGACAATACGTAACGAAACCAGAAATACAATACTTTTTCACATCTAACTCCAAATAAGAAAATACTAAACACACTCAAATTTCCTCAATTCTGAATAATTTCCAGAATAATATAGAAGATCGCATTATTGAAAACTATGACCACAATTACTGTAAACACCAATTTATATTTGTAATATTATAAACATTTAGGTAATTATCCTAATGTTTAATTAAATATTTACTTTGTTAAAATAATACACAATACCAGTTTGTAAGTAAATATATACTTAGTTATTATACTTAAATTAAAAAAAAAAAACCTGATTTTATATTTGTAATTAATAAACTCAACTATTTAATTTTTAGAACTTATCCTTGAATTTTGATACCAATGATTATTACTCAATATATTTTCTATTATTCACCGAAAAAGTAAATGATTTCATTCGTAGTAATAATAATATTATAAAAGTGAAATCCGTCACGAAAACTTGAGTCATAAATTCAATATACGGCGCCACGTCGAATGCATACTCATATATGTAAAAAAACTTGCTCGGTAAACAATTAAAAATAAAAATTTGAGATAGTAGATATTTGGATAGTGAAAATAAATACATAGATATTATACCATCGGATGGAATAGAGGCTATACGATGGTATAAAATGCATGGAATTCCAAAGATATTTGTCAATACTTAGTTTACGCGGTATGTATCATATTAAAAATCATCAATTATAATCGAGATCATCTAAATAAATATCGTATACATGATTAAAAGGAAACAAAAACAAACAGTAATAAATTAGCAAGACTTCTTGAAGACAAATTGAAATTAGTCTTCTGTTCAAGAATACAATTCCTTTTGAGAATACATGGCAATTATCGGGGGTTTTCGTTAAGTTGGTGATTAACGACGATAAACTTATTGTGATAAATTTTATATCATTATTTATTAATAAAATCTAAGTTTATATAGTTTGACGTGTTCCGTACGCTTTTTTTACCCTTACAAAACCTATTGTTCAAACTGCTTACTTCGTGCAAAAAAGTATCGTTCAATGTTTGAATATAAAAATCATTTATTTAATTCTTAAGTTAATAACTTTGTGCAAATATAAGTGACTCAAAACTGAGAAATTTATAAATATAATTTGTTTAGGATTTTATTATTCATTATTTTATATTATTTAAATAAATGGCATTAAGAATAAGTGAAGGACAATAAATCATTATGTTTTTTTCTATTGAAATTTTTGCCAACACATATAGTTGATAATATTTATATTTAAAGCTTTAAAATATAAATATATTATACTATTGATCATCAAAATCAATCAGTCAAAAGTCACAATCCGGAATCTAAAACTGGGCACGTGATAGTCCAACAACAGTTTTCTTTCACAGCGCCTGGAAAATTTTCAATTTAGCAGGCAAATCCATATTAAGAAATATTTTTGCCACAAGATTGGGAGTGTGAACGTGTGGGACGCCCGTTCTGTGAATCTGGAAGAGTATATATTATAATCGAATAAGAAGTGAAAAAATAGTTTTTCATTTCCTATTATTTCTGCATTTATTATTCAGTTATGTATCTTCCTATATCAGAATAACAGAAAAACCGATAATCCACGCTACAGTTTTTATAACTGTATTTACAACTAGCTCGATCCGTGCGTAATCCGCAGTGCGAAACCCGCTGCCATTGTTTAAATTAGTATTAGGAAAACATGTTTTAATATAGTTCAATTTCTTCATTCGAAATATGTTCACCTATTTAAAATCACACTTAATTTTGTTACCTCTTGGATTTATTATGGCCGCCGATTAGAATTTTAAATTTCAAAACTCAGCACGATAAATTTGAAAATGATGGGTAAATCATGCAATTATTCTATTGACAAACAATAAATTTTTTTACCACTAGAATAATTACCTATGATAATAATAATAATTTTTAATACTTCATTAATTTTGTTTGCTTATGGTGGTATCAATCATAAAAATGTGGATTACCTTGAAATACGATCCAAGTAGGTATGGTTTGTTCTAATGAATTTGGTTTAATTATAAAATCTGTCAAACAAAATCATAATTTTCTTATAAAAAAAAATGGTAAAAAAGCTGTAAGAAAAAGTTATTAAAAGTATATTCGATTTTTGTGTTATTCAAGTTATTCAAGTGAGAATTTTTGATATGTTATGCCGACAATTCTACCTGGTCGTAAAAATAAGTGTTCATGTAAGAATATTTTGTTTAGCTTTCTAAATAAGTAAAATTATCTTTCTTGATTAGCTATTTAAATTATTAAAATTATTTTATTTTGTTGAATGTGTCTTTTATGAGGCGTGAAAAACTAAATATGTAAAAGAATTTGAGAAAAAGGTGGAATCTGATCTTGAAAATAAAAACACAGAGATACAATAGATCTCTCAGGAACACTATTTTTATCTAAATCACATTCATTTTACCAAAAATACTCCCCAAAAATTTCTGATAATAATTTGTGAAATAAATAATTGAAGATAAAATATTGTTATTGACGGTTCTGGGACCATTTCTAACACCGAATAAACGGAAACTAAAAATTATTAAGAAAGTAGGTAGGCATGACGATAACTTTATAAAATACTTTTATCTAGATTCATTAAGAGTGTTAAATATACGATAAATCAATGTAAATATATTTATTTAGTTTGTTGCATTGAATAATTATGTAAAAATGTCTTAGTTTCTAAGTAAAAAATGCAGTAGATAAGTGATGTAAAATACTCTAGCATTAATGATTCTGTAATATATTTAAGCGAAAAAAATAAAAAAGAAACTAAATACTATATAGATGGGATCTAAAATTCCTTCACAAATCCTTCGACTATAGCAGATAAGGTACACACGTAGGCACATGGCTCTGTTGATCTTTTAGTCGCAAGTGCAATTTAAGTTCAAAAAAGGGAGATTTTCATAAGATTTACAAAAAAAAAGATATTTTAATATGTCCAAATATCGTTTATCTCTTTTAACGATAAGTTTGATAGCCGATTGATGTTAAGAAAATGATTATTTTATAAATATTACTATATTGAAACGGAATACTAAATTAAATACAAAAGAAACAATTGCGGTTAATATCTCCTTGAATAATTATTTCATTCAAAAGTTTTATCTGATGTGAGAACACGCTAACAAAATTTATATCGGATGGCAACTGATTTCGCTTAAATTTACCGATGCACTTTTTTTCGTATATACCTTTTGCATTTTCGCATTATTTTTCGAATTTATTGTAATTTTCTGTCATATAGGAAATAAACGCTCCAAGAATAAACTCTGTTTAATTTAGAAAATGAATATACTATTTCGCTAAGATTTGACTCAAACTCCATGAAACAACTACACCATAAACATACATATATTCACTGTTAACCGCAAATATAATAGCTATAATATTTAACACTGTTTAATGACCTGCGCCTGTTAATTTTTTGAACCGCTGTATGCGTCTGTAAAAACTCTTCCTAAATTATTTTGCCTTCACTTTTTTCAGTTTGATTTTGATAACCAATCTATAAAGAGAAAAAACTCCAACATTGTTAATTTAATTATCTCTAAACATAAATTATATTACGTAAGGTTGTACATATGGCTATGGGTCATGACATCGCAACAATTTTTGCGTAATTATTTTGATTATATAATATATATTTTATAATGTTATAAAATAATTAATAGACAGAGAGAGAGCCTTCACGAATTTCAATTACAGATATCTTAAATTAATTAAATTAATTTTATTTTAAATTGAAATTTTTTGTATAGGGTGTTTAACCGAACTTAACACGGTTTTTACTCATACTTAAAGACATAGAGAATAGTTTCGTCCATATGTATCAATTTCATTGATTATGGATGGAAAGAAAACGAAAACGTAAACGATCTTTTAATCTTTTAATTGTTGTTGACGTATAAAATTGTCCCTTAGCTATTGAGTTTTTTTGAACCGTGAACTTCAATTTTTATTCCTTCTATTCTACTATATCCACTTATCATAATTTCACAAATGAAATATCGTTGAAAACATCTTGATCGTCCGCTGGTTATAGGTTATGTGACGTTACATTAAATATAGTGACCTCTGGAGGACATAAAGGCGTGAACTCTACTTTACTTAAAATAATTTGTACTTTATCATAAAATTATAACCTCAAAATAATTTGAATAAAAAAAAAAGTTTAAAAAACCAAAACCGCTCTAAAAGAAATAAAAAATTTAAAAAAATATTTTCATTGGAAATTGTTATGATAAGTAAAATCGTCATTACTTTGGAAAACTTTTCATTTAATCTTAGAGATCCCCCGACTGTAATGACGATTTTACTTATCATAACAATTTCAGATGAAAATATTTTCTTGTTTTCATTATTTTTAAAGCGTGATTTTATAGTCGTCGACCTTTTAGTTTTTTGAACTTTTTTTAAGTATTCTCTGAGGAATAAGCGAGTACATCTCCTGGTCTAATAGACAATAGCAATTTGAATTTTACAAATCTACTTAATTAATGAAGAGTAAAAAAAGAGTCAATAACGATGTGACATCAATATTTAGAAGTCGATATTGCACCTAGATTTAATGTTATTTATATCTTATATTTTATATGACTTAAAAATAGTAATAGAATACTTGATTGACTACAAAACCATAATATATTATTACAGTGACCAACAACAAGTATCTAACTATTAATTCTACTGCATCCACACACACACACACACACACACATACATACATACATACATACATATTCAATACGCGTAATCGAATTTAAACTAGGTCAGATTTGTGTAATACATAAGGTGTATAAGTTAAGTATATAATTGAGCTAGCTATACTATTCGTATTTAATGGAAGTGTACGTCTATGAACATTAAAATCGTTTAAATTTACAATTATTCAATGATAGGGTGTATAATTAGAATGATTTTTACTGCCAACTAAGTAAACATTCTTTGCATATAATTATACAGAATGTTCGATTTACATCTAGGCATATAAATATCACGAGTATAACAGAGGACATACGTTAAGCAATGCATCTAAGTAAAAGGTATTATAGGTGTTATATGAAATTGTAAAAGTGACTTGTATCGTGGCTTATCTGTTGTAGTTCATCTATTCAACTAAGAAACTCCCGCTCTCCAAGCGTCTTACAACTATCTCAACTTAGATGCATTATAATACCTCTCACTTAGAT
This sequence comes from Chrysoperla carnea, assembly GCF_905475395.1. NCBI lineage: Eukaryota > Metazoa > Arthropoda > Insecta > Neuroptera > Chrysopidae > Chrysoperla > Chrysoperla carnea. Next base: position 25,077,511 of record NC_058341.1, read on the forward strand.
GCATTGCTTAACGCATGTATTCTGTCATACTCGTGATATTTGTATGCCTTGCTGTAAATCGAACATTCTGTATAGGAACGGACAAATAAAATTTAGTATTAACTTTAGCGCCTCATACTAAAAGAAATAAAGATCTGTTTTTTAATGAATACCTTTATTTTCGTCCCTTAATGTAGTGACCATTGAGTTAAATGTTATCCATATAATTTTGTTAATATGAAAATTATTTCGGTAGCTATGATATGCATTTTAAATAGCTAATGGCGGCTCGTCCGATTTTTATATCACATTCTGAGATATCGCAATATTTGGATCGAATTTAGTCCGTATCTCAAAAATTATTCGACCAGTCATCAAATGCACCCAATTTTTGTACTTTTTGGGTTAAAATTACCTTATATACAGAGTTTTATTGAAATTGGAGATAAAACAAATTTATCGATTTTTTGCAATTTTTTTAAGGGATACCCCTTTGATAAAATCGTGAAAAACCCAAAAAAAAATTTGTTTTGTAATTTGATGAAACTCAGTGGATGGGGTAATTTTGATCCAAAAAGTATAAAAATCAGGTTAATTTAATGATTAGGCCTATAGAAAGTTACAATGTCAGCGAGTACCATGGGCCAAACTTCATTTTCAAAAAATTAAAATCCATAAAATTGTGAACAAAATTGAGGATAAGTGAGGGCTATAACGTGATAGTCTTTGTTTTTAAAAGAGAAATTGTCTAGCAAAGCGAGTGGGTATCTGCTAGTAATCGTAAATAATATTATTGCTATATAATATGTGTGACTGTGTAAGTAGAAATATTTTTATGTCTCTATTCGTACACTTTTATTATTATATTATTATGCGATCATTTAACATAGAAATCTACTTACATTTTACGTGGTCGGCTTAAAATATGAATAGTTTTGGTCGGTAGGTACTTATTTTAATTTATAATGATAATTATTTTACAAAATAAAAAACATATGTTTTTTATGTACATAAAAGTACTTACTTAACAAGAGCACCTTGTTTTCAAATCTTTTTCTATTTTATCCAAATATTATGCCTATCAATAGTTAGTTTTATGAAAAACAATGTCACACAATTTTAAATCTTACCTGACTTTGAATATTTTTCAAATTTGTTTATGTAAGTTGACAAATCGTTCCTAGAAAACACACACAAAAAATCTGTTAAAATTAATTAATTTTTTACTTCTTATTTTATTGAACATAACAAAGTTAATTGTTTTCAAGAAACACTGACATGTTTTCAACAAATATTGACAATAATTATATACTCTATCCTTTATTATTCAAAATCTAATCGTAAACAAATTTTTGAGAAAGTTAAAACTGCCAGGTTGATTTTTCTGTACTCATAATATAATGTGAGAAAAAAAATTTTAATAACACTATTTCGTTTTCCCCATCGATAGGTTTCTTTTAGTAAAAACTCATGTTTCTATGTATCTGCTTCCCCGTCAACTTAATATAACAGTTCAACAAGTGAAATTTACAAAATTTTAAAAACCCCCGACAAATTTTTGGAGTACGGAACCCTAAACTCGCACTTGAAACATATATAAGAACACTGTCCATTAAATTACCTTATTCCGTAAAGCAGTTTGAAGATCGTCGCCAATTTATTTGTTTTGTTCGGGTGTGAAACCCTAAACTCGCACTTGAAACATAGCTAAGAACACTCTCCGTTAAATTACCTTTCAAACGAAACCAAAAAAATTAAAATCGGTTCTCCCATTTAGGCGCTACGATGCCACAGACAGACAAACACACATAGCGGTCCAACTTATAACACCCCTTTTTTTAGTTAGGGGGTTAGAAAATGGAAAAGGATAACCTGTTGAAATGATGCTAGTTGAGTCATAGAGCTAAGAAATGATTGCAAAATTGATCAAACGCTTATTCATACAATCCCAGGAAAGAATAAAAAGTTTAGGCACAAAAAAGTTCATTTCTCGAAAACAAAATTATTTCAAACGTATTATCACAAATATTACTGAATTTGCTGTAATTTCAGCCCAAGAATATGATTTACAGAGTATTTTATTGTTAACATTTTTAGTTATTTATCTGCTGCTATTTTAAATAAAAACTTTAATCTTTCCCCAATTATATAATTAATCTAATTAGTAATCTATTTCCGGGCAAAGTGAGATAAAATAGCAAAATATTATATAAACGGATCTTATTTTATTATTTCTTATGAAAAGATCTATGAAACAACACATCTAAATAAATAAAAATTGATAATAAAAAAATATCTTGTTACGTTACTTTTAAAATACAATTAAAAATAACAATTCCTATATCGTAATAAATCTTGAAAGAACTTTTTGTATGTCTAATTTATTGATATCTGAACTGTGCAGATTTGTTACCATTGAAGAACACAAATATGAATTATATTTTTAACTAGAAAGTTTTTTTTTTATTTAATGAAATAAATACATACAATAAAAATTATAATCATAACAATATGTGTACTGCATAAAAAATACTTTCGTTTTTTTTGTCAAATATGATGTGATTATATTGTTAGAGAAGGCCGACACAAAATGACATATAATACACACGTGATAGCATTTGATTGATGTATTTTTATAAAGGTTGGTTGATTGAAATCGGTTTGTTGATATAAAATGAAACTATCCAATCTGGTGTACCACAATGTATTGTTTTAGAAAATGTTTTGAGATCCACTCAAATATTTTTAAGACCCTCCAGAAAGAACAATATCCGGTTTTTTTTTCCAGCTTCTTACGCTTTTTTGTTATGTGCCTGAAGGTTATTGAGCCTACCTAGTTTCACTTCATATTGCAGTATAATTATCTATCACTATGATAGGAACAGAAATATTCAATGATAATCGTTTTCTATAATAATTAGCTAAGTGGCTCGCCATTTTACCTAGCTTGGTCTTTGATTTTATACGGATCACCCTATATACAGTACTAGTATAAAAATGACGATAATTTAATCAAATTAAATGAATAAATTCATTTTTTTATTGTAGAAAATTATTCATAATAGTAAGTTTACAAAAACATAGACATTACTGACAATCATTGAAAATTATGATAGCAACTAAGTAATTGAATCTGGCTAATAATAATAATCTATTCTAAATTGTGGCATTTTTCTAAGAAATGACAAGTAGAGGCCTTTTTTAAATTTAGTAATTTTGGATTCTAGAAGGCAATAATTACTCTAATAGAATTTTTTCGAACCAAATCTTAAATTATCAAAATTTATTGAAACAATCCAAAAGCTTGATATTCACCAAATTTGAAGAAATTGTTGGGAGAATTTATTTATTATTTATATTTAATTACTAGTTATTTTGAATTTATGAATGTATTTTTTCATAATTAATGTCTGCATTGTATTCCCGAAAGAATCCTTGTTAAAGGATCCTTAGTAGATATATGTATATGCGAAAAATTCTCATGGTTCATGATGAGTAAATTCTAAGTCTCTACTGACACAAAGTCCTAAGAATACAAGTTTTTGGGAAATTCGTGGTCACAGCTCAAACATACTCAATAATTGGCCCCTACGGACAAAAGTCAATGGGTTGACTGACAAAAAAAATTTCGCCTCTCAGTATTATTTACAAGAATAGTTATTCGCATAGAAATTTTATTTGCATTTTTTGGTTTATCGTTGGATAGATAATAAAAAATAGAAAATAAAAGTCTTTTCATGTATTGCATACACCAGATAAAAAATTTCTGAAGTGTTGTATAGCCTCTTTATCTCGAAAACCGATCGCTATTTAGGATTTTAATCCTTAAGGCCACGTGTGATCAACTTCTCAAGAACTTCACTTCAAAAAATCTTTTGTTTCAATAATCTGTTTCCCGTTAGAATAGACCTTTTAAAGTTTATAAAATTTACCTACAAATATGGAAAATTTCCCAAAATAAACAATACATATAAAACTAATATTTAAAAAAATTTGAGAGAAATTATTTTTTATGGAATAAAACTTAATAATGCGAGTAGGTGTTTAGTGTTTATAAATTATAAGAATGTTGAATTGCCATAATTTGTAAGAATTTTTTTTCCACTGCAGTTATAACAGTTAAGTGAGTGAGTAAAACAAATACTTTTACGAGGTCATTAAACCTAGTTATATGATTAAGAAAAAAAAAGTATTTATTGTATTTTAAAAATATTGTTTTGAATGCAGGTGTAACATCGATTTGAAGATTTGAATCGAATTCAATTAACTAGATAAAATTCGACGAAAATAACTGTACAATATCATAGTTTTTTGTCAAGAAATTTGCGAGGCTAATGTTGTATATCGTATACTTCATGTCAGATAAATGAAAAATTCAAATTATTCTGGTTCTCTTTATAACGGCCTTTAATCTTACTTGACTATTCGCAGAACGTATAGTACGCCAATTTTTTTTTTTTGAGGCATCCACAATATCTATCAATTTTTACCATAGTGATATTATAAGAATATAAGAATTGTAAGAATTTTGCAGGGGTATTTTGTATGTTATTGAACGCAAATAAAGGTCTCAAAAATAAGATGTTTTTCGATTTCAAAATTTAATACTTAAAATGTGATTCTCAACAGATTTAATTATAATATGAACGTAATTGAATTTTTGAAACATTTTCGGAATTAATTGTTTATAGTGGTAGGTAAATGCCAGTAGATAAAATTTTATATATATATAGATTAATGGCTGTTGCATGACCAAAAATAGTGTTCAAGTATGTATCCTTTATAAGAGCATCAATAATTTTTATATAAAAATCAATTTGATTATTTGATTATTACAGGTACAGATAATTTATTACAATCATTAAATAATAAAAATACATACAAATATTTATTTTACAAAGGTGATCGTCTTTATGTGCGATCATCAATGAATAAGATAGGTCAAAATTGCACGTAGGCCATTTTATAATACAGAATGTAACAAAAATGCTGATAATATCCACTGCTTTTCACCTATCAAAAACAATTTTTATTCCAAACATATTTCAAAAATCCAATTTAAGTAAGAGTATTTTACTAAAATTGGTGGAAGCGGTGAGAATTAAAGGAAAATTTACTTGTTTACTTGACGTTTGATTTTTCCAAACGTATTATCTGGAAGTGAATAATTATAATAGAAACCCTGCTTCACAATGAAAAGCCACAAAATGTTTTAGAATACTTTGCAATAAATAGGCACACTTATTGAAAAGCGAAATTAAACTTCTTGAATTTTTGGTAGCAACTAAAAAAAACAGGAAGTATCCAAAATATCCCTTGAAATATACTGATAGTCATTCAAACGAAAAATTCGAGTTATTGAGAAAAACCTAGTCTGAATAGAATGAGTCTTTTCAAGGATTAGAAAATGACAATGATGGTTAAAGTAAGAATGTAGGAAGTGCAATGAGGAAGTAAAGATAATAGATAATTTGCTCTCTCGATGTTTGGCCCTAAAGCTATCTACGCTGCTTCTTTGCGGCAAGATTTTATGAACGGACCGGAACATATGGTGTAAATAGACGGAAGTTAAATATATTAAACTGTGCTAAAAACTGAAAAAGTTTCAAAGCGAATGTTGGAGTGTAAATATGAGGCTTTCATTTTAATCTTAAAAAAATTTGATCGCAAACTAATCAATGTAAATCACTTCTATTGCAAAAAATTTTTCTCTATGTAGGTATATTTAAAAAAAAATTATTGTTTTTTGTTACACGCAGTGAATTACTGCCATAAGCCCAGTAGCGAATTATTAATCACAAATAAATGTCCCATCTATATTCATAATGTGTGCTCTATTATGGATAAAAAAAGCATTTAATCAAACCATACAAAGTATTTGATCAATTAACATACTTGCGTCATTTGTTTATTTGTCAAAAATCATTGTTGTGCACTGTAAAAGCATTCAATATTTAGTAGATTATCCAAACACCGCCTACCGAATTTCGAAATATAATATAATATTATTGAGATCTTTCGAAAAATTATTGGGTTTCATTTTTCATAGTTCACTCTCTCTTGTTATTTTCCTAAGGTCAAATCATATAGAAACCTAATTATAATATTTATGAAATGCTTCAGCAGTTTTCATTTTTCCCAAATCTTACAAATCAATCAATCAAATCGATTTGAAAAATAATTGTATTACAAATAGGCTTTGATCATCTGTATCTATAAACACAACAAAAAATAATTATGAAATAATGACACAACACTTTAATTAATATAACTCTGTTAACGCTGCAGTCGTGATAGAAAAAAATAAGATTAAAAAATCTAAATCTTTCACACGTAATCTTTCATTTGTATTAAAAATTGTTTTTGCTTTCACCAAAAACTTTTTTTTTATTCATTTCTTTCAAAATCTGTTACAAATCAATTAACGAAAATTTAATTTATGCATTTATTTTTAGAAATATTACTGATTTATTTTAACTTTATTTGTATGATTAGAATTTTTTATTTCTAAACTCATTTCGTGTTATTGAAATTGATTCTCAATTTATTTAAAAAAAATACTTTTCAACTGTGACCGTAATTTATATTCTTTCTAACACGTGTTTTAATAATAGCTTCTCAAACACAAACAAAATTTCTTACGGAATTTAACTTTGAGACGAGAATTTCTCTTTTTCCTTTTTCTTTTGCATTTTTGAAAAATCATTCTCGTGTTTTAGCTGTCTGAAGAAGTACTTATTCTTGTCAAAATAGGTAAATCTGATCGCATTTAATCTGATCGCTTGGCACAAACCTTGGCGAATACTTACAATCAAGTCTTGATTTACCAACCCTTAACCAAGGCTAATAAAGCTAGACTTGGTTTGCTAGTCCTTGTCCAAGGTTGGATCAGAATTGGTTTGACAAGCCATAATATGCCGTGCCTACCCAAGCCTTGGTCAAGACTAATAATCCAAGTTTATTGTTAATGCTTCTATAAAAATTCGTATTAGCAAAAAAAGTTGGGTGAAGGTTTAGATGAGTACCGGAAACCGAACTTAGCTTAATATCTGACATCCAACTTTGATACGATGTTATCATTCGATGCTGATCATACTTCAACCAGCCTTAAATCAATATTAGTCCGGTTGTCGGTTTATGAGATACTGGTGCGAGTGCCCAGTACCTACCCCACAGAGTTAAATGTGAAAGAAAAAAAAAGTTTGCGTAGACAAAATTGCATATTACAATTCCCGATTTATGATTCATAAATTCATTTTAATGAATAATATTTTCAAATAAAATATAAATTAAATGCGGTTAAACTAGTTCACATTAAAAAACCAATTTGCTGATTTCACACTTTCCGCTTATACAGTTCAATGTGACATTTATAGTTAGGTCTGTCTGTGGTATGCTTCAATGTATAAATTACACTTAAAATAATTTTTAATAAATTAAAATATGACAAAGGTAATAATTTTTTTACTGTCCATGTTTTGATTATCTACTCTTGCTTAAGACGAAGAACTTCAGATGGACATCAAAATAAACAGTAATTAAGAGAAAATCTTCTCAGATCGACACTAATAACATTACTTTCGTTGCTTCATCTATATTAAAACCTTTAGAATATGCTTTGCTAATCGATAGCAAAATATTCTGCTATGGAAAATTATACATATCATTTCTCTATTAAAAGTAACAAGTTAATTTAAAGTAGTTTCGAATCGTGGGAAAAATTAGATTATATCATAAATTTTATAATGATTTATGATACTACGTGTTTTATACTTCTTGTTAGCATATTGTTCGAGGAAATTTTATAATTTATTATCTTATGATCACATATGGTTTCATATAAACTTACATAATTGTTTTTTTAACTTTCATTTTTCTTTATTTAGAGAATATGTAAAATTTCTATTTTCTAATGTAAGCATATATATAGAAATGTTTTGAAACAAATTTTTATATATTTTTATCCGAAAGAAAAAATTTAGTCTCAAGTTCAATCAAATTTTTTTTTTGTGTGTACTTAATTAATTAATATTAATATGGGTATATAAAAAGTAATAAAAGGTCCCATAGTTTACAGGAAGTCTATTGTCCAATTTCCACTTGAGTTTTAAATTGACATTGCGCAGTTTAGTCGCTTTTCTTGGAAATCTTTCCCATAAAGTTCTACCTTTATAATACAGTAAAACCTCGATAAGTTAAAGTCCAAGGGAAACACAAAACATTTTAAGTTATAGAGGTTTTAAGTTATCAAGGGTCTATGTTAGGTAAAGGTTAATATAGAGGTATGTATATGTTTCTATGTACCCTAGTTAATATAGAGGTATGTATATATTTCTATGTAGTTACTGAGGGCCTATACAGAGATTATTTATTTAAGTTATAGAGGTTGCGTATTTTAAGTTATAGAGGTTTTGGGCTCTGATGGGAAGGGAACATAGTATTTTTTGAAGTAACAGAGGTTTTTATGTTACCGAGGTTTAAGTTATCGAGGTTCTACTGTATAAACTTTTCATTTCAAAATCCATTGAGTAATCTTCTCAACAATTCTAAAATTTAGTCTTATTTAAGATTCAATTTTATACACGTTTTTAATTTGTATTTTTTTTCTATTTTTTCAGGGTTTATAATTGCCTTGGCTGTGATTTTAATATTATTTGGCGTAGCAATCACAATATTTTTCACAAGTTGGGTGAGATTAGTCATAGATCACGTAAGTATTTTTCTTTATGTATTTTTATTTCATATAGATTTTCTCATGTAATTTTATTTATAAATAAACAAAAAATATAAATAATTATATTTTTCTTAAATAATTACAATTATATTGTATTTAAATTTTAACCTTAAAATTTTTATTGTTTTAATTCTTATTGAAGAAGGCTGTTTACTTTTTAACGTGAAATATTTTGTATTCATAATTTTTTTTGCTATATACGGGTGTGGTGATTTACTCATGCTGAAGAATTTTGAATAAATTATAAACTATTTTGAGCAAAAAAAAAAACTGTTTGTTTCCGATTATTCATTGTAAAAGAATTTTTCTGTAAACGTACCCAGCTTTTCGCTGATTATTTCAGTACTATTTCGATTATTTCGATTATTTCGGTATTTATTTTGAGAAGCTGTGTACATCCTTCATGCATAGACTATGCGATACCCTAAGAATACTAGATTTCGCAGAAAAAATTTTAGGAAATAACAATTTTGATACAAAAAATAATTTTGGGTAAAACTTTTCAATCCGTTTTTGCTTAAACTGAACGGTTTGCGGAAAAATGTTTCGAACAAAAAATATTACCTTTTAATCAGTAACAACTTTAAATCGATGACCAATTATGGAGTAGAGTGAGCTTTTCATTGAGATTGAAAAACTTGGTCAAGCTTCAATTCTGCATGAGATGTACGCCTACACAACCAATATTTTTTGGTTGAAGCATTTTTATCGATAAAACTTATTTTTGAGTTTCAAGCATATGTCAACTTAAAAGGGAGACCTTGAATAAAGGGAGACCTGTTATTTTTTATAATTTCTCATTTTTAAAACTTAATTGTTTATTGCTTACAGGAAATAGTCCTCAGAGGTAATTCAGACACATTCCGATGGTGGTCGAAACCACCAGTAGTTCCTGTTCTCAAAGTCTACATTTATAATGTAACAAATGCTGACGAATTTTTAAATAATGGATCAAAACCAATCGTTGAAGAACTTGGACCCTATGTTTACAAGTAAGTAACTCTAACTCATAATTTCCTGTATCCAAGCCCTAGCGCCAAACGAATTTTATTAAATTCAAATTTGCACCATACAATTATACATTGAATTTTCTGATATGAAAAGGGGACCATGAAATATATTTTCTTAAGAAATTCGGCATAACTGTGATGCGAACCCAGTGTAAAACAGTATACCTACACTTTGGGTTCAGACAGAACATGTCACTGGCACCATATTTCTACATAGATGATTCAACGACATAAAGTTTAATTGTATGGTTGAGGTTATTGTCTATAATTGCTAGTTACACAAACGTTTTTACCAATGCATTAATATTTATAATATGAAATTATGATTAATAACTATAATTCAAGTGAAATAAAATAAAAGATATCAGATATGACTTATAAATATTTCAAAACATTAAAATGAAATATACAATTGAATGTAATAGTCACAAATTTTGATGAATATGACTTCTAACTAGACAGTTCATTAAATTACTAAGTAGAAATAGTCGTATTTAATTAAAATAAATTTATTCAACCTGGTTTATGATAAGTATTTCCTTTCCTGTCGCACGCTGAATATCAAAAATTTAACCATTGATCGGCAAACATTCGCAAGCAAATTTCTTTAAAAAGATTGTTAATATATTATAGACTATGGAAGCCTGAATGGCTCACTGTCAATTTATGAGAAAGTGGCGATACACTAGCTTATTTTTTAAATGTGTACTACCCACAAGTATAAAACCATTTTTTAAAAAGTCACTAGTTCACTTTCAACAAGTGCACTTGAAAATGAACTAGCGATTTTTTTCAAAGTTGGTTTTATACTTGTGGATCGTACACATTTAAAAAATAGGCTAGTGTAGCGGCACTTTCTCATAAATTGACAGTGGGCCATTCAGGCTTCCGATGTTGCGATTTTCGAGACAAATTTGATAACTTTCTATCTGCAAGTCCGTAATAATAATCTATGTTTAAAATCTTACACGAATGATTAATTATTTTGTTGAAATATTCCATGAAAATTGTTTCAATTTTATATTCTATAAATGTAAACATTCATCAGGTGTTTTTTCATATTAAAATACGTGAATATGAACATACCATGGATATCATCTTCTGACGCTCATCCATTGAGTGTGGGTTTTCCTTTATTATAAATTCTTGTTTTTTTAGAAAATTTTAATTTCAGTCAAGATTAATGAGGCTTTACAATAGATATAATGACTGGAGAAGTGGAAATAAGAAAATCGACTTTTATTTATTTTAGAAACTTCAATTAATATAAATTAAAATATTCATGTCAAATTTTTGATTGAACTCAGTGTTAGCATTGCGACAGGCTTTGAAACTTATGAAATGTAACTAAAGTGTAGTTTGGAGAGATTCCTTAAAAGGAAAATTTTTTAATGAACCGTGAATAAATGTCAGATTTGGAATCGTTTTTATTTAAAGTCGGCACTGGATTTATGTGAATCAGTTCCGCTTAAAAAAGGCCGCAAATTGAATGACTACGATTTATTATCCAGATATGAGAATAATTTTGCAATTTAAAAAATTCTTACTGAACAACTAAAGTAATAATTATTCTTTCTTACCAGTCGTTTTAATGACGCAAAAATAATAATTTACATATTTTATATAATGGAAAATTTTCAAATCAAGTCTAAAATACAAAGATTGTAATTTGATCAAGAGTTTGTTAATGAATTTTTTTATTATTTTATAAAAATTTTTTTTGCTCCTTCTATTTATTATGGAACCGGTTTCCTGTGATAATATTAAATTGTATCAGGTTTTATCTGTCTTGAATTAAAACATAAACATAAATATAATGTGAGTACAGATGCTAACGGCCTTTATTGTCCTTGCGATGTCCTTTCAATGGATCGTTCAAAAAAATAATTTAAAGAAGGTCAATAACAAGAAGAGTTGGTTTTCATTACAATCACGAATCTTCATCTTAAAATTCACGAAAATTTGGTCTAATTTTAACACAGAAATACACCTGTCTAGAAGCCTATTTACTACGATTCTCTTCACAGGATCAAATACAATATTTCTTGGACACAATTTCCGTCATAAAATCACATACCCATAAGGTTTTCTTTTCAATTTTTCAAAATAGTAATTTGCTCTTTATTTATTGGAAAAATCTCTTAAAGGCGAGTAACAATCAATTTGGAAGTCATAATTAGGCTCTGAAAACAAAGTTTCTTTGGAGTTTTCGAATTTGATGTACCATTATAGAGATGGAGCTTCATTTAATTATTATTATTTTTAATTAATTAACAATTTTGAAAATTTATCGACTGGTAATACTCATTGTCATTTGTCATGAATAAGAGATTGTGAGCTCGAAACAATTGTCGCGAAATATTTTTTCGAAAAATTGAAAATTTTTCGCCAAGTATCGAGCCAATCAATACAAAATAAGTTGTAATAATTACAATTAACTAAATTTGTTTATCTTTTAGTATTTACGTTTAAGTTTTGATTATCGACAAATTTTGTATTTTTATTAATTGAACGTAAATATTTCCCAAACTTCGAGAAAAACTGCAGGGGATATATTTTAGTAAGGAGGATAAATTTTCGTAAGTTTTATTTTCTATTACTTTGCTTATTATTAAAATTTCAATAGTTCCAGCTCGTTAGTCGTACAATGGATTAAAAAAATGTAAACTTTTTCTTTGAGAATTTTTGCCTTCTTTCATAATTCTGGTTTTTTGATGCGTATGTTTTGGTATACTGTGTATGTTCAATTGGATTTTGATATTTAAAATAAAAACAATTTTTAAAATATTTAATTGGATATTTCCGATATTCATATTTATTACATCGTCGTCTTTTTTAACATATAAACTTTATTTTGATACCTGTATTCATAAATATTAATTCGATATTTAAAAAAAATTGAATACGACCTTCTTGCTGTCAGAACTATCAAGTTCTACCAAGCATATGATTTTTAATGCACATGTACTCTTCTCGCACACCTTCTCTCTATAAAAACATACTTTTCTCGTATACCTGTCATAAAAAAATAGGAAGCCATGAACTTTGTTTCGTTCATAGTGCATGGTTAACATACCTATTTAAAAGGTAATTAATAAATGTTTTGTGCTAATTACTACCGGGATTTATTTATAACCTAATTTGTTACTTTTAATAAAACAAATGATTAGAATAAATGTTTTATTTATTATGGTAATTAATCGTAAATATGCTATATAATTAACAAAATCTTATTATAATTAATAAAATTTTGGATTATTAACAAAATTAGGATGAATAATAGGGTTGGCAACCCTTTAGAAAGGAAACAGTCTTAAATTTTTCATCCACGCTGATGAAGATAATTGGTTTGACAAATTTGATATCGTGAATAACTTGTAATAAATCTTAATCGATATTAAGGAGATATGCAAAGTTTTCAAAAATCACAACAAATTCCTAGATGATCGGGCTTTTTATTATTATTTTACCGTTCAAAGTTGGCTGAAAGAATGATGAATCATATAGGTTATCCTTTTCAATTGGATATTTCCTTAACAAAAAATCTAGAGTGAAAAACTAAAATATTTAGACAATCTTGTAGTTTATAATAATACCATAAAAATATAAGGTTGCCGATGATATAAAAACAAAATTTTAATTTAATTAAAAAATTGGAGCTGGTAAACGTAACGAATATCTTGAGGATGGTTTAAAATTAATCTAGTGCCGAACAACTTAATTGTTGGAATAATTTTATAATTATCTTCCCTTAAGAATAACAAAAAATGAATATCCATAGATATTTTCAACCTCAACCTCCTCGGTCCAACCGAACAAGCGCCAGAACGTTTTACAACTTAACTTTTCTATCCTCGGGGCTATAGGTAAATTAAGCGAATCTTAAATTTCATTTTTAATTGTGAGAGATTTTTTTGATTCGAACATGAATAAAAAAAAAAAGAAAACCAAACCGCACAGATGCACTTACAATAATACAGTGTTACATAACTTTAGTGAATACACACTTGATACACCTCAAACAATACTTTTTTAATCTACATTATAATAAAAAAATATTTCACAGGCATTATTTACAATTAAAAAAGTATTCCATTTCATAATTACAATATACAGAAAATATTGCTAAATCATAAGTTTTTTTGTACTTAGTTTTGATATAATATACCTAATGAAAATAATAATAATAATAAAATTATTTATTAACATTTAAAAAATAAAAATAATAAACAAATTATTAAAATGGTATTTTAAATTATATAGTTTTAAATAATAAAATACTATACAAATATTTAAAAAAAAATTATAATATTAAAAGATATTTTATTTAAATAATTTAAATTGAAAGTGTTTTGAAATATATGGAATGTGTTTTAGAATGTGATATCGGGGGTGTTTTTATCAAATGATATAAATTTTGTATTTATTTAATAATTTAAAAAAATTATTTAAATTGTTTTGTGTGTGGAAATGGATACGAAATTAATTATTAAAAATGCCTTAAATACATTTTCTCTTTAAGATTTTTGAATTACTTTAATACACCTTTTCCCTTCCGGTCGTTGTTTCCGAGATCCCATCTAACTAACATTTTATTTGGTTTTCCTAATATATAAAACAGTAACAAAGCTTGGAAACGAAGGAAAAAGTCCCACGCCAAAAAAAATTACTACATATATTCTTTTCGAAACATTGTATATATGTTCTTTATATGTCTTCTTGGACAACTTCTTACATAAGAAATTCATCGGCAGCGGGGACATTCTTTTACGGGGCTCCGAACATTTTTTGTTGCGGTCCCAAAATTCAAATTAATAGATATCCGTTTTTTACTGCTCCAATCATTGACCGACATCTTGAATAATGTAATTTTCTAAGTGTACGCGTTTTCAGAAGGAGACAAATTCCTTATGCAAAATTCATCAAGAACTCCACCAAAATCTTCCAATAAATAAATATCCCTTGTTTGTTATTCCAGCAGTAAAATTTTCGAATAATAAATTGAAAAATCATTTTGTCCTTTTTCAAAGTGCGAGCTTTTTTAGGAAGATACACTTGGGACAATTTAAAATACGAAGTAATCGAGTAAACAAAAGATCCAATGTCTGTCAGTATTGTGTAACGTTTGTGCTGTCGTTATAGACGTTATTGAGCAAGCGGCAGAAATTCTTTTCAGTTTTAACTTTGTTTTACAACAATTATCACGACTTCTCCACTCTTGATTTCAAATTACCGTCATATTGCCAGTCTGCGTTGTCTGCCACTATTTTCCATAAAAGTACACGTTGTAGTAAGAAAATTGCAATTTAGTTTATTAGATTATGATCCACTTTTTTCCGGTTTATTTCAACCCCACGCCCACCCGAAACAGTTTTGTCTGCCGCTATTTTCCCTGGTTTATAAAAAAAGAATGCTTTGACATACCGTTGCTTTCACGAGGTATGGGTTCACTTTTTCCCCGAGATTTCTACTCCAACCCCTCTGTTATCTCGAAAATGGCCGATCTGTCATATAAATGCCCTTTGAGAGAAAATGATCCTCACCGACTCTGGAGCTTATTTACTACGTGGCAGAAAGTTAAGGTTCATAGATCAGATTCTCTTGTGAATCAATTGTTTTGTCGATGAAATTTTTTTTAAACAATATAACTTTCAAAAAATTGACCATTATCACTGATCACTAATTTAATTAAAAAACGATTTATCGTCAAAGATAAAATATATTTTTTACATCATGCGTATATAATTATTAAATGTATTTCATAATTTTTATATATAGGTACCCATTATATAAAAAAAATATTTCTATAATACAATCAGTTTTACAAAGTGTTTGTCCAGATAGCCACAGATAGAGAGAAGTATTATGGTTTTAATAATAATTATATTACATTTTGTGCTATGTGAAATAAAAATTATAATAAATTTCAAGAACAACTTTCATTTTAAACACACAAAAACCAGTTACTTATGTGTTGTGTAGTTTTGTCGCAATAATTAAAATACAATTGAATTTAAAAAAAGAACTTATTTATGATTTATGAGAATTAATTTTTTTATTTCAAAAGCACTTCATGAAGAAGTTTCTTAATTCGAAACTTCAATCACTCAATTCATATTTTCGATTTCTGAAAGTATCTGTGATGATCCGATTAATTTTTGCCTTAAAGAAAATAGATTTTCCATAAAATATATTATTATAATATTCCACTTTAAGGAAGAGGATTATTTTTCTTTAAGGAATCAACAAGCTCTAATTAGAAAAGGGGCCTGTTAAATTTTTGCAATATAAATTATATTAATAAAGACAATGATCTAAAACTAATCAGTTACTGGACATGCACATTTCAATAGGAAATTCGTCATTCATAATTATTAAATAATTCAAAGAAGTCGTTAAATTCTTCCATTCATTAATTACCATTTCAAGAATTCAATTTATTGTAAACATAATGTGTGTGGCCCCACCTTAATAATTTATAATATCCATTTCAATTCCCAGTTAATATTCTTTCTAATGTTTAATACACCTGAAGAGTAAACTTCTTGTACAAAAAAATTTAAAAACTAAATCAATATTTTATTTCCTTTTAGAAAGTGAATATAATATCTTGTAAGTAATCAAATGTTTACAAATACTTATCGGTTTTATTATATTAAATAATAATAATCAATCTGTATCAAATGATTGATTTAATAATTCTCATCTTAAATATAGGAAATCAAATCAAATCAATTTGTTTAGTAATGAGAAAGATAGACAATATTTTATTGTACTTTTTATTACAATGCTGTTAACAATGTAATTTGATGCTTCAATTTTAATTGAAAGTTATTAAGTATGACACTTTATTGTTATTGTCAATCTAGTATGGATAAATCGGGTCATCAATATATTTTAATGATTTTATTTGGAGTATTTTAATTTGACACGCGCGCTGTATTAAATTAAAATTAGTAGCTAATTCAGAGAAGTATGGCAAGTGGTCGCTCAGTGGAGTATTTATACCAAATTTTCGGATAAAATTTCGCAAAAAAAATTTTGTTTTGAAATTTGATGAAACTCAATGGGTGGGGTAATTTTGATCCAAAAAGTATAAAAATCAGGTTAATTTAAAGATTGGATGCAGAGATTCTGAGATATCGTAATATTTGAATCGATTTTAGTCCGTATCTCAAAAACTATTGGACCAGTCATCAAATGCACCCGATTTTTGAACTTTTTGGGTCAAAATTGCATTATATACTGAGTTTTATCGAAATTGGAGATACAAAAAATTTCTCGATTTTTTGCAATTTTTTTAAGGGGTACCCCTTTGAAAAAATTGAGAAAAACGCAAAAAAAATTTTTGTTTTGGAATTTGATGAAACTCAGTGTATGGGGTAATTTTGATCCAAAAAGTATAAAAATCAGGTTAATTTAAAGATTGGATGCAGAGATTCTGAGATATCGTAATATTTGAATCGATTTTAGTCCGTATCTCAAAAACTATGGGACCAGTCATCAAATGCACCCGATTTTTGAATTTTTTGGGTCAAAATTGCCTTATACACTGAGTTTTATCGAAATTGAAGATGAAAAAAATTTTTTCGATTTTTAAGGGGTATCCCTTTGATAAAATCGAGAAAATCGCAAAACAAAATTTTGTTTTGGAATTTGATGAAACTTAGTTAAAATAATATTTTACTAAATGGGTTCTCTTGTTAAATGCTCGCGTTAGTGAATGCTCTCAAATTAGCTCCACATAAATTATCACTTTTTACTATTTCAAAAAAACAATAATTCACGTTAATTTTCAGAAAATATAATACATTTAATTACCATATCCAATGATTTCAATTAACTTAATTCTCGATAATAATGATTAGGTACTAAAAAATTAATTATTTTATAAATTATTGACCATTATTTAGTAATTATTATTTCAACATTAATGAAGGTCTTTGTAATTTATGACATCTAATTTTAAAATTTATAATCAAAACAGGATATATTAAGATTTGCAAAATTTTGTCTTTGGAAGATAATTACAATTATCTAACTTATACTGATTATACAAATATATCCTGCCATCTAGGGGATCTATTTTTAATCTTCAGAGGAAAAAGGCTAATTGCATCTAGAATTGAAACACGATAGACATGAAGATTGCAAGTAGCAAAAGGATTAAAATAAGAACATTAACAATTTTCGTGTTTTAAAAATATCTGCAAATCAAAAGTATGAAATTAGTTATCACGAGATTCGCAGAAAATATTAGTAATACAATATGATTATATATAGTCTGCGAATGGCCAAGTAACATTAAGGGCCGTAAAATCGTAAAAGAATGTTTTATCCTTTTGGTTCATTGCACTCTCCACCTCATCCCAGAGACTTTCCAGAAAATGAGTCTAAAAATCTCATCAGAAAATGAGATATCAACTGATAATGACTGATTAGGATCAGTCACTATCTTAACGTTAATCAACTTTAAAAAGTATAAATTTTAAAATTCATTAAAACTAGTCATATTTGTTTGATTTGTATTAACATAAATTAATTGTATAAAGAAAGTTGTTGATATCTCATTTCCTACATAATATGATATAAACACCTTTATGCTTCAACTTTTCTTCTTGCAAATATGATGTTTGGTGAAATTTATAAAAAAAAATACATATTATGATTACGTAAAAAAATAATGATTTACTTATTAGAAACGTATGTTTTATTTGAAAATATACCTTACTATTTATACCTAGATATATATTTATAAAATAAAATGATAAGAATTCTGATAATAAATGTTATACGAGAACCAGTGATTTCAATGAGTGATTTAGAAAGGAAACGTAATTATTTAAAATAGGATATTTTATTTCATTGGTGGAATAATTACTGATTAACTTTTGATATTTAATAGTACACAATTTTTAGATAAAATAGGGCTTATTCACTGAAAAAGTTTGCCTCTAAACATTATGCTAATTGTCAGATTCGGATATTTTTACAAGTTTTTATTTAATTTTCAACGTTTTTATGTTCGGATCAAATCTTGCAAGTGGAAAAAACAAACTAAACAAAGAGGAAGGTAGTGACGTCATACATGGGTATCGCCATAGAGATTACATATAAAACTTTGTTTTGCTAAAAGGATCGATTTTAGTCCGTATCTCAAAAACTATTCGACCAGTCATCAAATGCACCCGATATTTGTACTTTTTGGGTCAAAATTACCTTATATACTGAGTTTTATTGAAATTGGAGATGAAAAAAATTTTTCGATTTTTTGCAATTTTTTTAAGGGGTACCCCTTTGAAAAAATCGATAAAAACGAAAAAAAAATTTTGTGTTTTGGAATTTGATAAGACTCGGTGGATGGGGTAATTTTGACCCAAAAAGTATAAAAATCGGGTTAATTTAATGATCAGATGTAGAGTTTCTGAGATATGCTAATATTTTGATCGATTTTAGTCCGTATCTCAAAAACTATTCGACCAGTCATCAAATGCACCCGATATTTGTACTTTTTGGGTCAAAATTACCTTATATACAGAGTTTTATTGAAATTGGAGATGAAAAAAATTTTTCGATTTTTTCCAATTTTTTTAAGGGGTAACCCCTTTGAAAAATGGATAAAAACGAAAAAAAAAAATTGTTTTGGAATTTGATGAAACTCGGTTGATGGGGTAATTTTGACCCAAAAAGTATAAAAATCGGGTTAATTTAATGATCAGATGCAGAGTTTCTGAGATATGGTAATATTTTGATCGATTTTAGTCCGTATCTCAAAAACTATTCGACCAGTCGTCAAATGAACCCGATTATTGTACTTTTTGGGTCAAAATTACCTTATTTACTGAGTTTTATTGAAATTGGAGATGAAAAAAATTTTTCGATTTTTTGCAATTTTTTTAAGGGGTACCCCTTTGATAAAATCGAAAAAATTGCAAAAAAAATTTTGTTTGGAAATTTGATGAAACTCGGTGGATGGGGTAATTTTGACCCAAAAAGTATAAAAATCAGGTTAATTTAATGATTAGATTCAGAATTTCTGAGATATCGCAATATTTGGATCGATTTTAGTCCGTATCTTTTGTCGCCTGGTCGATCTAAAATCATCTCTGTTTGACTCTTGCATGGGGTTATTAAACAATCATACTCTTTATCTCTAATAAAATAAAATTGTCTACTTATTTCATAATGGATGTCTTTCTCTCTAGTTGTACTTATTTATTTGTACAAAAATAATGATTGTGTCTTACATTGGTAAAAAAGAAATGAGTAAAAATAACAAATATTTATAATAAAAACCACATAATAAAATAAAATAGAAAAAACTGGTATAGTAATAGATAATTACTTATATAGAGAGATAGAATAGATTTAATATACCGTTATGCAATATAAAATATGTATTACTTTTAAGTTTTGTACTCTTTTTAATTAGGATTCATTAACAAAATACATACTTCATTTGCAATTGAGTTGTTGAATAAAAAACAATCATCAATTTCTTAATTTTATTTCAATTCTTTATCATAAATAATATTGAACTTCGCCAAGAAAACTTTTTTAAAAGCTATACATAATTAAATATAAGTTAATTAAAATATATAAAAAAAATTCACAGGCTATAAACGTTTTTTTGGGCCCAGTGTGCTATGTTCGTAACATAATTAACGTTTAAAAGCCTATACAAATATAAACTTTCACATGAATGTTGATTGATGTTTTCCTAGACCTAGTCATCGAGTCACCGTTACTCCATCTATTTTATATTAGCTGATTTATATTACAAAAATTCGATTCTCATCGATATATTAGTGTACACCATGAAGGTTATAAAGAATTAGAACGATCGCAATAGAAAATATTGTCCCAAAATATGGAAAAAATAAGTGAGGCGCTGGGATCGCTAAGTTGTATCATTAAATGCGGGCTGTTGTGCGCTAATATACTACTTACCGACGACAGCGCAGCTGGTGGCTGAAAATGAACTATAAATTCTACAAATTTTCAGGGGCATGTGCGCTAACGCTAATGCTTTAGTACATAGCGATCGTTCTCCTTCTTTATAAGCTTCATGGTGTACACATTGAAATAAAGTTGATATCACAATTTTTTATACAAAACTACAAATATTTTTTGTATAAAACTCACCGTTTTACTGCCATTTTTAACTCCATCTGCTAAATAATTAATTAAATTGTGAATTTTAACTGATTTGTACAGTCAGTCCTTTTAAAATTTCTGTCTTTGTAATATTCTCCAGTAGCGGTCATACTTGCACTAAAACTAACACCGTGCGATTTAGCAATTCATTAATATGAAATTACACTGAATTCAATTTCATCGAACACTAGCTGACCCCTAAAACTTCTTGAAATGTCTTAAGATAGACAGATGCTGTCTCTTAAATCATTATCTAACTATTAACTAAAAGAAAACACTGATTAATTATTTGTTTTTACGGAACCTTCAATACCATAGTTGATACTATCCACTTGATTTAATTACTTTTCTATAATAAAACATACCTCATAACAAAAAATCTATTTTCAAAATGGGGTCAACGAGGAATCATTTCATTTTGGTTAAATCTTATATTAATTCGTATTAAATTTCTTATTTTAAGAGATTTTAAAATTTTTGCAAAATACATATTACCAATTTGTTGGAAGAGAACCTTTTTTATTACTTTTTAAATTTTAAAACATACCGTTGGAGAGTTTAAAAACGCTTAGGTTCATCGACTTTCTTTATTTTTAAGATCTACGATCTATACATTGATAATATTAGTGAAAAACAATTTTAGCAATTTTGACACACAAATAACTCGAAAAATAAAATTCCACTTTTATATTCGATATCTTTTATTACATAACACTTTACGTTTTAAAACTATGAAGCTAAAATTTGGTAAAATTATAAATTTGACAACCTGTCATTACCATTTTAATTTAAATAAATGTGGTAGGTTCGAAAACAATATAATAATTATTTAATTCACATAATTTTTCCAATTTGTTTTTTATAATATGCCGTCTACATTTAATGAACTATGACGCAAATTATTTAATTACACTTACAACATATTAACATATAATTTAATTACAGTAAAGCCTAATTTACACTTCAATATTTGCAAAAACACTTTTTCAATAGTTATTTGATAACTGTCAAACTTAAGCTTTTAAATCTATGTAAGTATTCTAATAAATAAATGCAAGATCAAAGAGCATAGGGTAGAGGAGAAGCAGCCCATATGAGCTAATGTAAAATCGTAGTATACGAGTTTCAGCGCCTCTACCGAGTCAGGCTTTCAAACTTAATAGTTAATAGTCACCCCCGCAAAGTAGTTAAACTTAATAGTCATACCCGCAAAGGCCAACAAACTTAATAGTTGATCGCCTCAGACTCCAGATGTCACTTATAATTATACTTCTGCTTACAAGAAGCAGAAGCTCATATGGGCTGCTTATATGGCTTAGCTCATATGGGCTGCTTCTCCTCTACCCTATGCTCTTTGCTTCTTGTCTATCCTATAGTCTTTGTGCAAGATGAGGATGATATATCTCCATTTTGCCTATAGAGCAGGGACTATCCTATCCATTTTACGGTTGGCATCCTTGAACCACAAACTTTTGATCAAGATTTAATCAGCTAATATTTTCAAAATAATAATTTTTTTTTTAAATCTTATTTAATATTGAATTATTGAATTTTTTTTTTAAAAGACAAGTCTTTGATTTGAATTTTTGGCATAAATAATCTCATAATCAATAACTAGCCCAAATTGGAAACTCATTCTAACAAGTAGGCGGTAGATCTGGAAAAACTTGAAAACTTAGAAATGTTAGGAAATTCTGAGACTCTGGAAATATCATGGTCAGAGAATTCGTTTTTGGGTTCGATTCATCTTAATAAAAATATACGAGATAAATAAAGTCTTTCTAAATTTTTGTAAAATTAAGAGACTCAAAAAACAGTCATGGAATTATGGCTATATTTATGGATTTATGACACCATAAAAACGTTGTTGCCTAAGTAGGACAGTGAATACAGAACTAGTGGGAAACGCTATTGCCTAAATAGGTCAGAGAATACAGAACTAGTGGTGAAATTATGAGAGGACCCACTATAATGCTATCTTTTAATTTTATTACTAGAAACCAGAGATCAAGTTTACCAAATATATGTCTCCTCGTCAGCTCCACCATTGAAATTTCTAACTAACAAAATTACATTTAAAATTGAACAAAACAGAGGAGTTTTTGTTTATTGTAAACTGTCTATATATTATGAAACAATTGTAAAGAATGTCAATAATTATGATCAGGTATTTAATATACCACCATGATTTGTATATCTGTTCGTATAAGTACTTACTTCTTCACAAGTATAAATGTAATCATGACTTAGCAAATCGTTCTTACTTATTAGTTAATGTCTGACTGTGTTTAACATATATCCATGGTAATATTATCGTAGCTACCAATACCAGTGGCGGATTTACCAGCAGGCTGAGTAGGCTGGAGCCTAGAGCGGCAAATTTTAAGAGGCGGCAAATTTAGTTCATAAATTTTTTATTTCGATTGACAAAATTTAGAAAAAATTATAATACACACACAAAATACGAATTTCAAAAATTATAGAGGAATTAAAATATTCAACAAAAACCGAAATATAGTCCTATATACAGTGCTAAATAATAAATATCTCAAAATCTCTGCATATAATAAATGATTTTGCGAATTCAAAGTGTCGCAAAATAGTATTGTAATGCTTTTATAATTTGACTTGAATTATAATACTAACAAATAATTAAGAAAGGATATACAGTAGAATCTCGATAAGTTAAAGTCCAAGGGAAACACAAAATATTTTAAGTTATAGAGGTTTTAAGTTATCAAGTGTCTATGTTAGGTAAAGGTTAATATAGAGGTATGTACATGTTTCTATGTAGTTCCTGAGGGCCTATACAGTGATTATTTATTTAAGTTATAGAGGTTGCGTCTTTTAAGTTATAGAGGTTTTGGGCTCTGATGGGAAGGGAACATAGTATTTCTTGAAGTAACAGAGGTTTTCATGTTACCGAGGTTTAAGTTATCGAGATCCTACTGTATTTATTGTGTTGTTTTGTAACTGTAAGTGTAGTAATAAATATTTATCAACGTTCGCCAAATCTAGATTTTTTGTGTAAGCTTTATTCCTATTACATAAGTATTGTATAGTTTTAACACATACCTTAACTTACTTTAAAATTGGTACATGTTTGAGATATTTTTTGCATAAAATATTGTTTTTTGATAATTCGTTGCTGTAAAAATAATCAAGGATCTAACACGGTACCATAGTTCTCGATGATACTAACCATACGGGAAAAGTTGATGTAATGAGGATAATGGAGCACAAATCATAAAGTTGCAATTTTATTGATAGATAATTGATATGATTGTGAACTAAGATATCAAAATTTAGAGGCGGCAAAAATTGAATAGCCTACGGGCGGCAAATCTCTAAATCCGCCACTGACCAATACCTATATGGAATGTCTGAAATAATAATAATATATCGTATATTTCTTTCTCGTAGAAAGGTGTTGTTTAAACCCTGGAGATTGAAAACAAAAATTTGTATCTTTTGAGCGGTAAACATTAAACAATGTAGTAATCACCTTTTAAAATATGCATGTATCCGTGTCTCTTAGTCAGTGTGTCTGTATGAATGTAAGTAGTCAATTTTTATCACACGATATAACTCACAAAAAACTATGTCCATTGGATTTGCAGAAAAAAGACGATAGTAGATTTGCATATTTTAATTTACTTGAATTTAGCATCTGAATATTTTTTTCTGTTAACATAAGTAATGATTGAGTCGCACTAGACTCAGTCAGTAGCCAGGCCGAGAAAGTGATTATTAATATTTTTCATATTTCCGTATTTGTGGCGACAAGTAAAAGTTTTAGATAGGTATTTTACGTCTAGTTGCGAATTCGACAGCGTTCAACTTCGCACAGGTATCTAAAAAATTGTACCCGACAATTGAAGCCAAAGCTACATGTAGTTGAACATGTCAGCAGCATTGATCGGACCTCTTAAGATCATACTCACCATGCCTTATTTTCTTTTTATATAAATAAACTTTCACCACAGTAGATTGTGAACAATTTCATATTTGATACAAAGACGATTCTTATATGATTCAAAACATTCATGTTTATATAAGACTCAAATACTATTCAAAGAGGTTTTAGATCCGCGAAAGCATAACGTGTTGTGAATAATTAGTGATTATTGCACCATTCATAAGAAGCATGTCAAAAAATTGTTTTCCTTAAGTAGGTCTTCAATGAAATTCCCTTGTCTACTCCTTGCGAACGCATAAATTGTAATATTTAAAGTCATTGATTTGTATTTTAATTTAAATGACCTATTCAGCGATACCTCATACAATAATAATACCTCGATACCTCATACCAGCGATACCTCATACAATACAAGCAAACTGATAACTGAAGATGGAAACTTTTTATTTTCAGTTTGTCTATTATAATGAATATTCATTGAGGGCGATCAAATAAGTAGAGGTCCGCCATCCTGACACCTCTTAATATTGAATAAAATTAAACTTCTTCCTTAAAATATAAAATTATACGTGGTTAGAACAAATTCTTTAACCCTAAGATAACCCAAAGGAAAAATCTATCTTTTAGCAAGTAAAGGGAATTGTTTTCGTTTGGTTTACATTACCTTAAAACTTTTTTCCTTCGAAAAATTAATAATTAATAAAATTTTCTTTGTTTTACAGTGAAGATTGGGAAAAAGTTAACATTAAATTCAATGACAATGGAACAGTATCGTTCAATCAAAGAAAAATCTATGTATTTGATGAAGAAGCATCATATGGCTCTGAAGATGATGTAGTTGTCGTACCTAATATACCAATGTTAAGTGCCACATCACAATCAAAACATGCAGCACGTTTCCTTCGGTTAGCTATGGCTAGTATTATGGATATATTAAAAATTAAACCGTTCGTTGAAGTTTCTGTTGGACAATTGTTATGGGGATACGAAGATCCACTATTAAAACTAGCTAAAGATGTTGTACCAAAAGAACAAAAATTACCGTATGAAGAATTTGGTTTGATGTATGGTGTAAGTATTTTTACTATAATTTTTAAATATCATGTTACGGGTATCTCTTGTATCCATTCGAGATCCAATATAGGTGTAAAACTGTAATGAATACCAAAATTGTAAAATTTTATTTATTGATTTAAAAAAATTGCACATTTTTGGTATTGATTTCAATTTTACACCTATATTGATCAAAATTCATAAATCATACTATCTAATTTGATCTGATAAATATAGATCCATCTAATTTATCGAATCGAATCAAAAAATATTTTCCCGGACAGTCTTCTAGTTTTCTTATAGATAATTTTTAAAATTGAATGTTAAAATATTTGTATTCTTATTTTCAGAAAAATGGAACATCCAATGACGTAGTAACAGTATTTACTGGTGCCAATGACATTACAAAATTCGGTTTAATTGACACATATAATGGTAATACACATTTGCCACATTGGAGAACAGATGCTTGTAATGCATTAAACGGTTCTGATGGTTCCTTATTCCCTCCACATATGACAAAAGATACAACACTTTATATTTATGACAAAGACTTATGTCGGCTTTTACCTTTAAAGTAAGTAAATTTTTAATACATACAATTTTTAAAGCTTATACTGCAAAGAATTTTTAAATTATCTTTGTACAAATAAACAATTTTTAACTTAAATTAATATTGAATTAATTATTTCTATAGGTATTTAAAAACAGTCAATACTAAAGACGATGTGTTAGGATACCGATTTACTCCACCACAAAATGTGTTCGCAAGTGTTGATAAAGAACCAGAAAATATGTGCTTCTGCCCACATGGACCACCATGTGCTCCAAATGGATTATTTAACGTATCATTATGTCAATACGGTAAGTTTTTTTCGCTCAAGTTTCTCCATGATTAAGTTTACAAGTTTACAATTCATATTTTTGCAGATTCACCAATTATGATTTCATTCCCGCATTTCTATTTGGCCGATGATAGTTTACGAACAGCATTTGAAGGAATTTCTCCAGCTGACCCAGAAAAACATATGCTTTATTTGGATGTTCAACCAGTACGTAATTTTTATATTTAAGTCGTTTCTTGAAAAGGCTTTTTTTCTAAACTTTTAATCTTTTTTTTAGGAAATGGGTACAGCTTTAAGTGCGAAAGCAAGAGTACAAATTAATTTAGCTGTTAGTCAAGTAATCGACATTAAACAAGTCGCCAGTTTTCCAGATATTGTCTTCCCCATTATGTGGTTCGAAGAAGTAAGTATATCTAAAAAGACTACATTCTTACTTCTAGAGTTACATTACGCGTTTGTGACATAAGTTATGATCTAGAATTTCAAAGGTCTGTAACGTGGCCGCTTTCGACAATTAAGATTTGATTAGTATCTATTTAATCGAATGCATGTAGAAAAACATAGCAGACTAAATTTGTAAAATATTAAATAGTAACAATTTTATTAGAAAAGGGCAATAAGCTGCTGGATGCTCATATCATAATGCTTTTTTGTATTTTGGATTAAACCGACTGCTTTATATGTGTTTTAATTAAATGCATTTTTCTTATTTTAGGGAATCAGTGGTCTTCCAAAAGAAGTAACAAATCTACTAAACTTAGCAACAATAGCACCACCAATTGCGCGAACATCATTAATGATTGGATTTTATATAATTGGTAGTTTATTATTAATTGTTGCTGTATGGCGATTAGTAAAAGCAGCACATGCGCACAGTACATTAAGGCTGAACACACCACAATATAATATACCACCAGTAAATGGAAATTCAAAATCAGCAGACAATAATTTACAATTGAATACCATCACAAAATAGTAAAACAACACAAAAGTCTTATATTTAAATATATAAAAAAAGAAAGAAAACGATATGCCATTCTGTCCCAATTATGTTATGAATTTGCTTTGAACAATTCGATTTTTAGATTGATTTTTTTAAACAATTGACTCTTAAATTTAGAATAATTTTTGAAATAAAATTAAAAGACATTTAATTATTTTTTTTGGTACTTTTCTAGATAGGTTGTTGTTGTGTTTTGTAGTGTCTTTTTTGTATATTATTTAAAATGATATTGTTCAAACAAAATAAAAGACTATGAAACTTAACAGGATGGTTAATTATTTAAAAAAATTCTATAATATAAAGACAAAAGTCATGAAGAAACGAATTTGAATAAAATGAGAACTAATGTATATTTCCTTTATTTATTATGAAATGCAATATTAAATATACAGTTTAAAGAATTGAACCAATCCTTGGAAAAATTACTAGCTGTGATTTCCTACAAAAAAAAAAAAAACGAATTTCACCAGAGGAAAAATGATTATTTCTTTTTTGGCTAAATACTTAATGGAAACCTTGGATTGTTATTTTGAGGGACTAAAACATTTTGATTTGACGAAGTACTTTGCCAAAAATTGAAACAAATACATTCAGCATTTTTCCAACTAAAATAATTATTTACAGTCTATCAAGTCAAAGTTAATAATTTTTCCCAGATAAAATTATTATTTTTATTGCACTAATTATAGGACATCAGAACAAACGTTTTTCAAAATTTTTAATTTTTTTCAAAATATCACTTTCAATTTGACGATTTTGCAACATTAAAAAGTTTGCGGGTAAAATTAGAATCAAGAGTAGCGTTTTAGTTGGTAAATTATTGAAAGGGGTGTTATATATAAAGATGCATATCTTTTAAATAAGCTAAACGCACCATATTATCGAAATTTTTTTAAAATTTGTTGTTTTGAAATTCATTTTTAACTTTTGCAAAACAGTTTCCACACTTTTTCATATGAAAATATTTTTCAATAAGTGTGTGATTATGTACCGTTCGTACTCATTTTATTTTCGTATTCATGACCAACAATGTAAATAGATAATGGTCCAATTAGGTTAATGTAAGGATGACCATATGAAAAATATTTTTATAAACGAAAAAAATACGTAAGGAATTTTATTTAAATATTTTTCATATGAAAAATTTATTTATAATTCATTTTTAGTTTGTACTTAATGAACAAAAAAGAAAGTGTACAAATTCCAGTACATTTTAATATATTGAGCTAGTGGTGTTTTTTCCATTGCCAGTTTTTATTGAAACTGAATTTTTTGATATTAAAACTAGCTGTTTAATAATTGAAAAAATCTATGATAACACTTTTTAACGGTGCAATAAATACAAATTTATATATATTTAAAATTAAAAAGAATCATATTTTTGACTTTTTGTGCGCATTTAAAATTCTATTTGAATTTATTAGGGTTCCGTCCAATTGTTTCGTAAGGGAAATTTTAGTCATTCAATTAGAATAAATAATTGTTGTATTATTTTTTATAAACTATATACTTAAAAATATTCTAAAATAATGTATAAATTTGTTTTACATAAATAAAGTTTTTAAATTAAAATTTGGTGTAAATTTTCTCAATCCAAAAATATGCTGTCCCGCTATAGTTTACACTTGGCTGCTGTATTTTAGATCGAACGATTTTAACAAAAATTATGGAATGGGACACAGTATGCCATTTTGAATACTAAAAATAGATATCGTTCTACAGATTACGAAATTTTATGCGTAGGTGTTATATCTGATGCAAGGAGCTAAATAACAGTTCATGTTCGTAATTGGTGAAAGATAAATTTAAATTTATATTACAACTAACGTTATTCTTTATAAAACAACAAACAACCGGTCGAAACATTTTGTTTGTTAATTCATAAAATTACTTACGGTATCAACCTGCCAATCACGGTTTATATTTAGGAACAAACCTAAAGAATAACGTTCCAATTTTGTCTCTATCTTGAACCAATATCATATCAGTCACGAATAGGAGCTATCTTTTAACTCTCTTCGTTATGTAGCACTTACGACCGCATAAAAATTTCGCATTCCGCATTCTCTACTTCTTCTTCTACTTTAGTATTTAACAGATCCGGTGTGTTTTTGTTAAAATTGCTCGATAGAGATTGTGTAGGAGCCAAGTAGGAGATACCTCAAATATTCCTTGTTATCCTAACTCTGAAAGTGATTTAATTTAATTTTTAGGTGGCAGGGTAGAATAGGTACAGTAAAATTTTCAATAAGTTCAATTCTTATTAGTGGTAACAACAATATCCATTATAGAATTTGAACCATTCAATCTAGTTTAAACCCAGAAAAAACGTTTCTGCTAGCTAAAAATCGATCCGAACTTATGGTTTTAAGGGAGATAGCTAAAATTCAAAATCAAGAAAAGGATTTACATTGGGCTCTATCCAATATACCGCGAGTTCATAATGAAGCGAAATGACAAAGGTAAGTCCGGTAATGAAGAAAAATGAGAACTTAATCATGGCTCTTGTGTTGAATTTATGAAAATCAAGTTCTTCGATTTTCGTGTTTATACGTTTCTTTTTTCGGTCTATCGTCTTTCAAATGACAGGAGTTCAACATTTTATTCTCGGTGAACGTAATGAGCTAGCATACGCTCGATTAGTACTTGTCAAATTGTACTTGTACTACTCTTATACTTCTTGTCAAGAAAAACCACTGATGATAGTTCTTATTTTAACCGCTAGGTAGGGTATCTATCAGCTGGAAATACATAAAGATCCTTTATTTTATGGTTTAATCCAACACGTAAAGTGCCATCAGATTCAGATTCAATCGTGAAAATGCAGTTATAAATTTATAAGGGTAGGCTTTATTTTAGATAAAGAACAAAATATATCATTCTCTAATCTATGAGAAAATCAAACGCGTAAACAAATTACCATTATCAACATTATTTAAGTTTTAATAAAAAAATTAGTTACATGGTAACCAAATACAAAAGCATGAGCAAAAAATACAAAATACGCATAAAATCCTTTATTACGACAACGTAGAATGTTCACTATCTTCACTACTTTCACTCTCGTCATCATCGTCGTCGCTGCTTTCTTCACTGCTGGAACTATCACTATTTTCACCATTTCCATTGCTACCATTTACCTCTTCTGTTTTAGATCTCCTATTTTTTCGTTTCAATAATTCTTTAAATTCCCGTACAGTGATTTTTCGTGGTACCATTTCCCGCAAAAAATCTAACCGATCATCTGTTTGAACTATCTCGGCTATATCTTTGTAATCCAACTTTTTCCCAGCTGATTTTTTATATGCTTCTACAGCCAGATGCGAAATAAAGAGCTCCTACAAAATATGAAAGTTTTAATTAACAAGTTAATAAAATATCGTAAATGATTATAACCAAAAACAACTTACAGTCGCTCTTCCGACAATAACAGATGCATCATGACCAATTGTTTCTACATCAGGACAACTTTTCATGATTGTTTTAATCCGAGCTATTGGTAACGTTGAAGACCCCATTTTGTATAAGTATAATTATTTTAGCTGGAAAAGTGGAAACTTTTTTGTTTTTAACCAACCACTAAATATATCATCACCATCCAATTCTATTTGAATTTATATGACAGCGATTAATCGCATGCGCAAAGTTACAGTCATGTAAAAATAAAATGAAAGCTAAAACTATGTATAAAGTATACCAATATTAGTCATTCAAACAACTGTTGATTGTAAAATCAAATAAAGTATGTTAAATTTACCATGGTCATTTATGAAAAATGTTATTTTAACTCCACATAACTTCTATGTAAAGATTAAAGATTTTTCGCAAAATTATATATAGTGTGTCCCCGGATAGAGGTAATTATTTTTGGCTACCCTATACATTATTTAGAAGTTTGAAATATTCCTACATACTTCTCATAATAAGCAAAACTTCTTATAAAGAATGACTTTTTTTCTTAAAATGCAAAATAAGAGAATTTACAAGTACAGTTACCTCTATCCGGGGACATACTGTATATATATATATTTGCCAGAAAAGCTTTGGAAATATACTTCTTTACTCAGAAATAAAACATTTAATGGGCCATTCATTAATTATGTCATACGATTTCCAAGATTTTTAAAAAACCTTTAACCCCCAATGTGCATTTTTTATGAAATCCCCTTTACCCTAGGACGTTACCCTGTGACATCCAAATTTAATAGTTCACATTAAATTGTGTTTTTTAATGAATTAACTAAATTGCTGATTTTCAGAGCTTAATAACAGGTTGGCTGATAAGTCCCCGGTCTGACACATAGATGGCGTCGCTAGTATTAAATGCATATTATTTTTATATAGTACCAACCTTCAAATGATTCGTGTCAAAATTTGACGTCTGTAAGTCAATTAGTTTGTGAGATAGAGCGTCTTTTGTGAAGCAACTTTTGTTATTGTGAAAAAAATGGAAAAAATGGAATTTCGTGTTTTGATAAAATACTGTTTTCTGAAGGGAAAAATCAAAAAATACAGAGTCCGGAAACTCATTATCAAGCCAAGTTTTTGCTTCCACTGTATTTTTTCCCTTCAGAAAACAGTATTTTATGAAAACACGAAATTCCTTTTTTTCCATTTTTTTCACAATAACAAAAGTTGCTTCACAAAAGACGTTCTATCTCACAAACTAATTGACTTACAGACGTCAAATTTTGACACGAATCATTTGAAGGTTGGTACTATATAAAAATAATATGCATTTAATACTAGCGACGCCATCTATGTTTCAGACCGGGGACTTATCAGCCAACCTATTATTTTGTATCAATTTCAATTGTACGAGGGTTATGAATTTTATAACCTCTACATGGAGGTAACATGTTTATTTCTTCATAAATTTTATTCTCAGTTTTATCTGCTTTTATGTCAAAACCAAAGTAAAACTGTCACCACCTTACTAATGTTTAGGAATAGGAAAAGTCATGTTTTTTAAATATTTTTATTTTATATCATGTATTTTCATAGGAATTTATATAGATACGAGTAAGTATTACTTTAATAAGAAAATTTTTAAATGAAAAGGTTATTTTTTTGATATGACTTAATAAAATATGACCTGTCTCATATCTATGAATGTACCGGTATTTATTCATTAATTTGTAGTTTTATTTACATGATATTCTAATTCTATTTAATTTTAGCAAATGGGGGAATGACAAAGGATAAAATGTATGAAAAAATTGATGGGAATGCGGCATGTTTTCGACGATTAAATGGAACACATCAAGTTGGTTGTACTTGTAAGTCTGTACCATAACTGCACCCATTATTGTAAATAATACCATTAGACTACAGAATCCTGGGAAAAATCGTAGCAAAATTATCCTTGCCAAATTATCTTTAATAAAACTGCCCTAGTTCAAGAATATTATAATAAAAGGATGGCTTTGTTCGTACACACGCGGGTCTCTAGCGTGAGTCAGATTTATATTAACCCGTAAAATCAGGTTAATTCGACTTTTGACTAACTCATTTTAAGATACGCTGAGTACACACCACGATTGTGTACAAATAATCTTGTAATAAAAAAAATTGTTAGATATCCCATCTAGAATCATTTATCATTAGAATCAGGGTCCGTGGTTTGAGGTACCTAGTCTACTTGAAAACTAAGTTGACTGAGTACCTGGAAATCGAGTGTTATATTTTACTTTTATTTAAATTACTCTTTTAAAAAAAATAGATATATTAATTTTTTGCTACGATATTCATCCGAGAGTATTGTATTTTTCACATGTAGTATAACAACTTTTGTATTAAACAAAATGAGAATTTCAACTGGAATCTTCTTTTTTTTTTTTAAATACATAAATTCTTGAAACGTTTACGGCGTCTTGTAAATGACTTAAATATATTTTAGCACGTCGCCAAGGGTCAACGGGTATCGTACATATTGCAAACACTCCAGCTGATATTGATTCGTTGTTAAAAAATGGTACTGCAGGTCCGTACATGCCTCTAATACCACCTCAACTCTTCACTCGTGATATTTTAACTAAATTAAAAAATCATTTTCCCGAACAAATATCGGGAGTTATTATGCGAAATGATACAACTATTCCTATGGATTTTTCGCATGATTACCAATGCCCGAATCCAAGATCATCGTTAAATGGAACATGTGATGCAGCATCAGGAGGATGGAATCCTTTAGGCAGCGGCTTATTATTTGAAGAGTTCCCATTTCCAATATTTCTTATAACAAATGATACAGATGTTAAAAAAATTACCGATTGTTATGAGAAATTTAATAGTTTTGATTTCTTTAATCAAAGATTTCGATCGTTATGCGCTATCGAATTAAAAGCTTTTATGTTTGCTACAACGGATTCGAAAACTTGTATTCGACGGACAAATATTGTTAATAATTTAAAACCTGTGAAATTTTGTGATCCACTTGGGGATCAAAACGTATATGGCTTGCTTTTACCACGTGGAAATTATAGGTAAGCAAATATTTATTTAAAAGATTTTTAGGAATTTTTTAAGTTGTATGGTCAAGTGCCTTGGTTTTTGAAATGTATTGTCGTTTATAATAACTTAAAAACAAGAAAATGAACTCATAATAACTAAATTGAGTTTTAAGCGAAGGAATATAATTTTTTAAGAATTTTCTTTTACATCATTGACGTAAGTGATGTCTTGAGGTTATCGAAGGGCTCGTAAAAATACTCGATCCAGCGTTTTATGTTGGTTAACGCCGTCACTACGAAGAAAAATTGTAAATCAATCAATTCTTATTCAAATCCAAGACCCTTCTTACTGAAAGGCCCTAGGCGATCGCCCAGATATGCCCCTCCTAAAACCGGCTTTGAATCTTCAATAGAAAATGATGGATTTAAGGCTGCTTTTTAGATTAGCATTTTGTTTTATTTTAACTAGGTAGTGATGTAGATTTCAATTGAGCATCTCATCAATTCTAAATAGAATTCCTCGCCAAGCGTTATACCATTTCATAGATGCTCGTTCTAGTCGCATTCTAACATTCTAGGCATAAGTTTAATTTTTTTTAAATTCTTATGTATTTTCTAGTATCAACGATACTGACAACAAACCAGCTGAAGTAGTTGATAATAAAAGTTCAGAAGTAATTGTTGTAGCTACACGCTTAGACGATACCTCAATGTTTGATGGAGTAACACCGGGAGCTTCAAGTCCTATTTCAGGCTTAGTAACTCTGTTATCTACTGCATATTTACTAAAACAGATGATTAATTCATCGGATTCAACGGTTTCCCCAAAAAGTACGTATTATGTAATACAGATTCTATTCAATATAAAAATGAGTTAAAAGTAGAGTGGATTACTTAAGTTAACGTAATTTTTTTTCAGAAAATATATTATTTGTAATTTTTAATGGGGAATCGTACGATTATATTGGATCTCAGAGGATTGTATACGATATGAACCAAAATAAATTCCCAATGGAATATGATAGCAGTATTAAATATAATGTTCCTAACATTACATTAGATGATATAAGTTTATTTATTGAATTAAGTCAATTAAGCGTTATAGATAATCTAAATATGTTCCACATGGAATATACAAATACAACAAGCCAAACAAACGTACGTAATTATAGCTTCTTGAATTTGATCAAACATTTTATTAGTTAATTATGATGAAAGTTACATAAAAAGGTGATTTGTAATACAGAAAAAAAGTTCAGTAGTTAGTGGTTAGTTATAATTGTAATAGTTATTTGACAATAAGTCAAATTGA
Organism: Chrysoperla carnea; assembly: GCF_905475395.1. Classification (NCBI taxonomy): domain Eukaryota; kingdom Metazoa; phylum Arthropoda; class Insecta; order Neuroptera; family Chrysopidae; genus Chrysoperla; species Chrysoperla carnea. The sequence continues at coordinate 25,112,975 of NC_058341.1, forward strand.
CTCAAGTTGACCAACATAGCTCCTACCGGAGTTCAACGAAATCTCCATGTGCATGAAAATTAAATGACGATATTAATAGTCAATTTAAATTTGTGTTTATTTTCAAAGCTATTTGATTTTAACAATGTGTCGATTCGACAATATCAAACTATGGGACTTTAATGCTAAGAGGACTGAGTGTCAATCGATTTCAAGCGTGCCGACATCTGAGGTAATAGGTAATTGATTGGGTCAAACCTATCATAACGGCGGTGTGGAAATGTCAAAAAAAAGTGTTGTTGTCATACTTGTCATTGTAAAAGTGTAAAGTGTTATGTGATAAGTATTTTTTAAGTCAAAAAGCGTTAAAGCTCAGTGAAATCACGATATTTTATGTAAAACATTTTGTAATATTAACATTTGACACTTATGTTAATGAAATTGATAATGCTATTGTGATTTTTCGTATCCAAAAATGTTGTTTTTTTTAATGGCATTGATCTCCTGATGAGATACCACTGCTTGCTGTTTGTTTACTCAAGTAATTACCTCAGATGTTAGCACACGCTTAACGAGAATGACAAATTCTGAATGATCATCCATACGCTCCAGAAGTACTGCCCCGGTCTCTTTATTGTAGTTTCGGCGCTGTAGACATTACAAAAGAATTATTACTTATTTTGTACGGTGCAATGTGCAATTCAATTTCATTCAAACAAGTGTGCTTTGACGTTTAAAATTTTAATATTGATAATTACATAATCGTATTAATATTAAAAAAACAAATTTTTGTAGGCAGAGACTCATTGTTTTAAATATTTTCAAAATTAATAGAAAAATTTAAAATTTTAGATTGATAACTTTATTTCAACAATGAAGAAAAATTTAATAAAAATGACTGTAAATGAAACAAAAAATACAATACCACCAAGTTCATTACAATCATTTCTCATAAATAATACAAATGTACCGGGTGTTGTACTAGCCGATCATAATATGCAATTTCATAATAAATATTATCATTCAATTTATGATAATGCTGCAAATATACAATTTACGTATTACAATTCATCATTAAATCAAACATCAATAATCCCACCGAATACAATTCAATCGCATTTAAGTACTGTATCAGTTGCACTAGCTAAAACATTATTTGAAATTTTAAACGATGGTAAATCTGTTCAACCTGCTCAACAGTTCGATACGTTAGCGTTAGTAAGTTTTTGAATGTATGATACAAAATATTGATTTGTATTTGAAACTTATTTGGTTTTTTATTTTTAGACGGACGAGCTGTTGTATTGTTATTTAATATCACCAAATTGTAAAATTTTTAGAGCGGCTACTTTTCAAGAAGTAAGTAACAATAGTAATTATAAAAAGTTTTAAGTAGTAAAAAAATTATTTTTATAGAAATTCTCATTTATTTTCTGTTGAAATTTCTTGAAAGAAGTTTTCCAAGTTTTAAGAGTACCGTTGTTTGATCTGTTTTTTGATTTAACGACGAGTTCATCCAATAATATCTTTTTTCAGTGTAAATTTCGGTATAAAGTGTCCATGACTCATTTGTATACATCCTGTACAATATAATAGAAAATTATTGATATAAAATTGTTCATTTTGGTCATTTTGAATAACTCATTCGATAAAATTATGGTGTTTTTTTAGGTATTAAAAGATACACAATTGCCGTTGTATGTGGGAGTTGATGAATGGTTAAATTCGATAACGACTGTAACTGGTTACACGTTAGCATATTTTATTGGTGATATTCTGCCAAATGTAAATAAGCCATCTTGTGTATTCAATCCACAAATGCCGGTAAGTAGTAAAGATATTTTAATGTTATAAAATGTTTTTATTCTATAAGGCGCTGTATCCCAAATGCACTTAAATCAAAATGCTTTGTCCAGACTAGAAAAAAAAATGATTTAACAAAGTTATTTAAAAATAATTTATGTTTTAGTTATTTAGATTTCAATGGGTGAATGGAGATATAAATGAAAGCAATACGACTGGAGTATGTTTAAAGTCTACGGTACATTTTACACGAGCAAAAAGTCCAGCCTTTGATATTGAAGGTTATTTTTAATTTTTTTAATTTACATAATTCCAAGCTTTCGTATTGTTTTACATAAAAATGTATTTGTAGATTATGACTGGACATCAGGACAATATAGTACGTGGACTGAATCAATTTGGAAAGAATTAACTGTTCAAATATTTTTAAAACCGTCTGCACAGCATGAAAATATAACAATCACTATTGGCACTGTTGTTTTAGTTTTGTCATTTATTGTTGTATATATTACAAATAAACGCGCTGATGTATTATTTAATACGAATTCGAACATGTGAGTACGTAAAATGTTATAATTTTTTTTTTTTTGTATAAATTTTTAACATTCCGTTGCGTCAGGTACACTCTTGTGAAACATAATCGGGTGCAGTTTACTTGATAGGCACAAATAAACAAAGAAAATTAATAGAAATGCGAAAAATTATCGATATCTACTAAGGTTTTTCGAGTTATCGAAGCCGGAATAGAATTTATATTTTAGGAAACATTTTATAGAAAAAAGAATTTCGTTTGTTGTAACATGTATAATTTGGTTGTTCAATTGATTTCAACGTTTTCATTTTTTTATCCTTGTATTCCTTTAATTTGCTTGCTGTAGTGTTTAAAAGCATCACTCTGTAATTTTTTAATCCTTTTCTAGAATTGGTACGAGCTGTTGAAGAATTATGGTATGTAAGCATTATTGGAGTCCTTATTGCTAATAATTACATTCTAATTTATTAATTAATTTTAAAAAGATTTTGAAAATATGTAATTTTTTGTACAACATTGCTTGTAGAATTAATATCATGTAATTAAAAATCGAAAAAGAGAATAACATTTCTTATAAAATTAATCACAAATTTTCATTATCCTTAATCTTTGTAAATTAATAATTGTTTTATATTACAAATGTACTTAAAAATAAAATACATATTTTAAAGTTTTCCGTTTTGCAATCGCTTCATTAAATTCTTATTTTATACTGTGCTAAATTCGAAGACGAACATAAAATTTGTGAATAAATCATGTCTTTGAATAAATAAGTTTCCTATCGTTTGTGCAAAACGGATATCAAACCCTCACGTTCGGAATGAAATCGTGATTTGTGAAAGGTCGGTATTGCCACCGATACACATTTGAAACAAACAGAATACTCTATAAACAAAAGTAACAGATTTACAATAAGCCAGTTACTATGATTGGTTGACGTCACAGATTATAGTTTATTACATTAAAAAAAAAAATTGAAATTAAAAATTATAATCTGTGGTTGACGTTACGTACGACGTAGAAGGCAGAGGAGCTGTTTTTTAATTCTATATTATCTTAGCTCTGTATGTTACATTTACATTACAAACCCTAAAGGATGAACATTTTGCAGCGAAATAAATTGAGTTCAAGAGAGTTACAAGAGAAATTGGTAAGTTTAGAAAGAATCCAAAGCAGTTTGTATATTTACATTTTTATTGATCAAGTCGATGATCGACTATAGTGAGACTTAGTTTGTGGATTGGAATGATATATTTTTTGGAACGAGCCATTAGATGAAAAGTTGAGTTTTTCTGTTAGTATGTATTCACAATAGTTATTTATTTACGATACTAGTGGGATAACAGCGTTATTAACACGACGAAATTTGCTTGAGTTGGACTATGGCAGAAGTAGATCAATAATGCGTTATCACACGTATATCATACAAAAATTTATCTACGCTTTTAAAATGTGAAAATAAACGATAATTATTATTTAAAATTTGCCTTGATTTATTGAAAAAATAGAAAATTAAAAAAGTTACTTATACTTACTTGTTAGTTTACATTCTGACAGTAATTTTGAGTGTGGTAATGAATTCATTACAAGTGCGGTGATGCAAGCACTGCACTGGGGTGGTAATAAACTAGTTTTCCCACCCATACTGAGTGAGAAAAGTTGTTTTCATCTCATGGGCGTTAATAAATATTTTTCTAACTATCTTTCTTATAGAATGTCAATTTGAATAATAACATTAAAAACTTCCTTTCAAAGGAACTTTCTCCTTAGAATTTTATCTTGCCTGTTCTTTCAATGTCTTTGCAGTTTCCAATTCTTTAGAAATCAATATGTGTAAATAAAAAGATTTTAATTTTATTATAAATAGGAACTTTAATTACAAACATTAATATCAATTTTAAAACAAATTTCGAATTTTTTTTCCAAAAACAAAAGCAAACCTTCAGTAGTATGGAAACATATATTGATAAGGATGATCAATTCCTAATGTATAATTGATCCATAAAGATAAACTATCAACTCTGGTATATGAACTACCTGCGTATCTAAATCCTAAATAACATCCATTGGTACTACTTCTCACACCCATCAAAACCCATCTATTATTGCTCCTACAAAATAATGGACTACCTACATCACGTTTACAAATTCCATTATCAATGGACGATGACATTGTATATGCATAACCATATAAACTGGAACATTCATCGTTCTCACAAAATCCCATGTGCGTACAATATCGAGCCGGATGTAAAATATTAACACGCATTTTAGTTAAATGATTTTCATTTAAATTTGAATGACTCTCCCAAAATAGATAACCGTCATAATTTACCGACAAACATGATTGAAATAATTGATGAAATTTTGTAGGAACAAATCTACTTGGCATCATTGCAAAATGGATTTTAAATCGCCAAGGATTACGTAATTGTAATATTGCTATATTATTACAATAGAGTTTCATATCATTTTCTTCATCTTCAATCTCCAGATATTCTGGATGATAGTAAATTTTATGAATATTCTCATTGTAACAAGTTTTTTCAGGACAATTTGGTGACCGAGCATATATTAACATATCTTCTTTTGCGCTACTTGCAGCTGTTAGAATCCACTGTGGAGCGATTAAAGTTCCTGTAAATTTTGCAACAACTTCTCGGTTACGATATCCTACTAATAGAACTACCATTTCAAATTCATTCCGATCACTTATTTTGACTGGTTGACCAGTTATATAATGGTCAACACTGTCTTGTACATCATCGAATTTAATTGAAACTTTTGCTTCTTGAGAAGTATTGCTAAAGCCACTTTGTGGTAAATCAGTATTCAATGATGGTAATTTGGTTTTTGGTGAAACACCCATATTTTCAATAAAGTGTATTCTAGTATCAGATTTGTTACCGAAATATGAAATCTTTGATTCTAATTTTTGTGATGAATCCATCGTATAAGTAGAATTTTTCACAATAATTTTCTCATCATTTTCCGGGTGTGCTACGGATTTATTCAAATCAGTTGTATTACCCAAGTCATGAATTATTATATATTCAGGAAAAATGATAGATTCTTTCATATTTAACGAAGGTAAATGTGAAAGACTCTGATTGGTAAGGTTAGTTTTTGTTTCTTTAATTGCATTCTTTTTGAAAGTTAATCCATTCATATTTAATAATGTAGGATTTGTTTTAAGATTAACTATCTTTCTGGTCTTAGGTACTATTCTTTCTTCGAAATTTATATTTTGAACGAGTTTTTGTATCGCAATATTTAGTTTCTTTTTACTGTCGTTAATATATTTTTCCACGATACTTTCCATAGGATTCATTGTGGTGTTAGTTTTTAACAATGTTTTTGAAGGCAGCACAACATTCGTAGGATTCATTGTGGTGTTAGTTTTTAACGATTTTTTTGAAGGCGGTACAGCCTTCATAGGATTCATTGTGATGTTAGTTTTTAACGATTTTAATGAATGTGGTACAACTTTCATAGTAGGATTCATTGTGGTGTTAGTATTTAACGATTTTTTTGAAGGCGGTACAACCTTCATAGGATTCATTGTGATGTTAGTTTTTAACGATTTTAATGAAGGTGGTACAACTTTCATAGTGGGATTCATTGTGGTGCTTGTATATGAAGATACTTGATCCACTTTATTTGAAGAGAGTAGCATTTGATCCATTATTGGTAATTCCGTAGAAAGAGATGCATTAACACGCTTTACTGATGCTTCAGTAACACCAAAAGAAGAAAGTGAAATTTGATCTCCATTCAATTGCCTCATCCGATTGGGCTTCGTTGTTATATTTTGCAAGGTTGATTGACGACCTACTTGGTTAGTTGGATCAGTTTGAATTTTTTGGGATTTTGTTATGTTATGAAATGAAACATTTGTAATTGGTATTGTTTTATTTACAGGAATCCTTTTTTGGATTGAAGGCGGTACAACTTTCATAGAACTCATTGTGTTGTTAGTTTTTAACGATTTTTCTGAAGCCGGTACAACTTTCATAAGATTCATTGTGGTGTTAGTTTTTAACGATTTTGTTGAAGGCGGTAAAACCTTTATGCTTGTATATGAAGATACTTGATCCACTTTGTTTGAAGAGAGTAGCATTTGATCCATTATTGGTAATTCCGTAGAAAGAGATGCATTAACACGCTTTACTGATACTTCAGTAACACCAAAAGAAGAAAGTGAAATTTGATCTCCATTCAATTTCCTCATCCGATTGGGCTTCGTTGTTATATTTTGCAAGGTTGATTGGCGACCTACTTGGTTAGTTGAATCAGTTTGAATTTTTTGGGATTTTGTTATGTTATCAAATGAAACATTTGTAATTGGTATTGTTTTATTTACAGGAATCCTTTTTTGAATTGAAGGCGGTACAACTTTCATAGGATTCATTGTGGTGTTAGTTTTTAACGATTTTAATGAAGGTGGTACAACATTCATAGAAGGATTCATTGTGGTGTTAGTATTTAACGATTTTTTTGAAGGCGGTACAACTTTCATAGGATTCATTGTGGTGTTGGTTTTTAACGATTTTTTTGAAGGCGGTAAAATCTTTATGCTTGTATATGAAGATATTTGATCCACTTTATTTGAAGAGAGTGGCATTTGATCCATAATAGGTAATTCCGTAAAAAGAGACGCATTAACATATTTTACTGATGCTCCAGTAACACCCAAAGAAGAAAGGGAAATTTGATCTCCATTCAATTTCCTCATCCGATTGCTCTGGTTTGTTATAGTTTGCAAGCTTAATTGAAGACCTACTTGGTTAGTTGGACCAGCTTGTATTTTTTGAGATTTTGTTATGTTACGAAATGAAACATTTATAATTGGTATTGTTTTATTTACAGGAGTTCTTTTTTGGATAGTTTTGAAAGCATCATAAAATCTTTTGGTTGACGTCCAAAAAGGCCGTCTTGTACTGGTTCTATATTTATTATTCATGAACGATTCAGGAACATATTTAGAGTTTCTAATTTTTCTTAAATTTGAAATGCTGTCATTTGTCCTCTTATTATAGAATTGATCCCCATCACTTTCAGGTTTGCGGAAAGGTCTTTGCACATTAATTGAAGATGTTGATGTAAGAATTAATAAAACGACCAAAAATTGCCATACCATTTTTTGTTCGCATTCATCAGTACTATATTATTACTTGATATTTTTATAATGAAAACTAATTCGAAATAAGTAAATAATTTTTTGAGTATAATCATGAAACTTCAATAGAAGTACATGCCTACTTAAATATTTATTATATGTACACTTCATTTCAAAATAATTGAACCAAAAATCAAATAAAATTAACAATTTGATGTGGTTTATGGCACAGAGAACTCTTGTTCTAGGTGCTAGGGACCCACTTGCGTTACCCCTTTTTTGTCTTTTTATTATTATTATGCGTTGTTTTACTCCACCAATACAACTACTATTTAGAAAATTATACTGTCTCTCTTTCTAAGATATTTCGTTATGGCGAACTCCCATAGAAATAAATTAAAATCTGAGAACCCTATATAATATAAATCCATTGTCAGTATATGAACTCAAATTTTAGGTTTGAAATTTATATTAAATGAATGTGGTTTTGCAATGCTTGCTAGAGATGGTGGTATAATAATATATTCTATCAAATTGTATTAAACAATTCTATATTATCATCGCTCTCGTATTCAATAATCAATCATCATTCGAAGTTAAGATAAACACGAAACGTTATTAATATATTGTTACACTTCAACTGTATTATAAATTTACAATAATGTCGATCTGTTTTGACTATTCTGTCATTCATATCTTCATGAATTTCAACAAAAGTTAAAATTACAATACGCTTTTGTAATAAATATTTGTAGCTACAAAACAATATACGATTTATTATGTCCGGTTTGTTTCTTTTTTGTGTCAGGAGGTGGATAATCGCACTGAAACCTTTTTCCATCGGATAAGAAGATGGAAAAGCAATTAAATACTTTCTGGCGATATTTCATATAATGTTCGAATAGCTGATTCCCGTTTCTAAAGTGTCCCAATGACTTCATAGGGGGCATCTAAATGTTGAACGTATTAAGTTAAAACGTCATCTTCCTGATAGTTTATCTGTGACAAATTAGGATACTGGAAAAGTTCGTTGAGAAATCGTCGCAGGTCTGTTTGTTACGTTTTGAGGTAAAAACGAGGCAAAAAACTATCGATATGTGTGTGAGTAATTTAATTCATGAAAAGTGAAGCCTGCCTAAAGGAGATCGACTATCGTAGACCTACGTTTACATCTCACAGACCCTCAATTCCTTTTTCGCTCACAGTAGATCATCATGGGATCCATTTGGGCCACTTTGGGAATCACTGTTTTAGTTGATTAGACGGGCTGTAATCTTGTCAACCAAGACGCACCTTTTTTTTTAACAAAATGATCTGAGAGTAAATTCTAATATTAAATTTATGTTATACAACTTTGCTTATTATAAAAAGTTCAATTTTCCTAATATTAGTCGAGAATTTCTTTGAATTATAATTTACGAAGCCCTAACTCGCTAAGGTAATGGTCTTAAAACTTTTTCTTCTACGAAAATATTCATACACGTTTCATTTAATAGTGTCATAGGAATTTTCAGCGGATCGCAAAATTTTTAATTGTATAGCAAGCTTAAAATTGATATTCAAACAAAAAGGTCATCAAATTTAAAACTAGCTTTTAACATAATTGGTAAAAGCTAGTTTTAAATAAAGATGGTAAGTGTGATAGTTTGGAATCAAATTTTGTGTTCAAAATACTTAAGAAATAGTTGAAACAAAACTTTATGTAACTAAGATCTTTCTATGTGTGTCGATATGACTACTTACTTAATCATTTAGAAATTTGCTAGTCAAATAGTTATCAAATATATGAACTCAATTTGAAATATTAATTAATTTGAAAACACAGAATATCCTGTTTAATGCAGACGAAGTGCAACTGTAGGTATATTGATTATGAAAAGTAGGTACGTTGGCATTTTCCCATAAAACGGATAATTTTAAAATTAATAAACTAATAAATTAATTTTTTTAAATAAACTAATCCTATTCGTTTCAATTGTTTCTAATTAAATATTATCAAATTAATAAAGTACACAGTAAGCAAAAAATCCGTTTCTTATTAAAAAAGTTAGAAACTTTTTTATTTATGAATATTTTTGTTTGAATTTTAATATGTTCCAGGCATAAAACTTGGTATAATATCCACTCAACGTGCATGCATGAAAATTTATAGAGTAGGACCTCGATGCACACGTGTGGATATACGTATTTCAAAACAAATGACTGAAAACATGCAGTTTGCTATGAAAATTTTTGCAGTATTTTCCAATGTTAAAAAACACTCCAATACTTTTATTGGAATATTTTTCCAGATTGGACATGAATTTCCTAAAGTTAACCTGAAACAAAAAAATACTTAAAGTTATTAACTTTGTAAATCGGAAAAGGATTTTTGACCCATCTTGTAAAATAAGTTACTAAATAGATAATAATTTGCTTTGTTAAATACTTTTATTTTACTTTAGTAATGTAAATAACATACAAAAAGGTTATTAATAATTAATTCAAGGTATTAATAATAATTAATATTTAATTAATTTCTTTGAAACTTTCTATTTATTATGAATATTTATTGAATTATTTACTATTATAAATATTTATGACTATTTTTAACAGTGTGGCGTTTAGCAACATATAAATATTTGGTATTCGCTCCTGCTTATACGGGATTGGAGCAAAGGTTTAGTCAGTGCTGTAACTGTAAAATAAACCAAAGGTATACGGTACTCTTATATTCTCACTCTGCATGAGTTTTATTTCAGAAGTTTCCATGGTAATGACGCAACTACCTTACATGTTAATCATCGCCTTAAAGATTCTCTGCCAAAAAGCCTGTGAATTACCAATATCAAAACAAACATTGATGAAATTTATTAGTGCTCTATTTTTTGACTACGGGACACTTAAAATTGTAAGCAAAGGTGCAAAATATGAATTACATTGATTCAAATTGTAAACTAGCCATCGAATATCCTGTTACGCAACTAATTACACTAAAAAGTATCCGATAATCAATTTCAAAGAAGCCTCCTGCATAGAACTTTAATGGTATGTGATTTGAATATGTTGCAAAGTATTTTAAATCTGTAACAATGTCTTCTGGTAATAAATCACTTGTTATTAAAATTTTGTTAATTTCTTTTTTAATATCGTTGGCTGCATTTGATGTGTGATAACAATAACCGCCAATGACCATCATATAAGCCTGTAACCAAAATTTCATTTACCTCTTGCAACACTTTGTAAAGACGACACTTAGCGAAAAATTAATAAGCCTCACTTACAATGTAGAGTAATCCCCAATTCAATTCAGCAAACAAAATCAATGTATGTCTCAAATCTAAAGTGCTGAATACAATCGTTCCAAGAACGGTATAAATTTCAGCAGTTGATGCAAATATTAAATAATTAAACACAATTATTATGCCATAACCATAAGTATCAATAAATATTGATCCACATTCTCGAAGCATAAAATGAATTTGATTCAGTTTTTTTACTGAAAAAAAAAACAACAAATGGTTGATAAAAGAAGTTTGGCATAAAAATGTTGGGCTAAATGGTTTTATTTAAATACTAGCTGATACTCGAAACTTTTCCCTGCGAATTCAAAAGAAATTTTCGGACACATTCTGGTGGGTCATTTTCGCCTGCCTCGTATTAGGCTGAAAAGTATTTCAGTGGTGACTAGAATGGGGAGGAAATTTTCGAGTTAATCGTTTGGTTTTGTTTTGAAAAATGCGTTTTCCATTTTTTGGGACTTTAATAATTCTTATTTGGACTAGCGCAGGCCTCAGGTCAATATTTTTTATTGGTTTCATCATATTCACTTTCATAGTTTCGATTAGCATACGGTAATAAATGCATGGCCTTTATTATAATGCTGATATGGTATAGGGATAAATACTCAAAAAGTATCTGATAATACTCTATATAATATTGCCGAAAGATCCATAGCTTTGGCATTATTTACAATACTGTATTGTAAATTAGGCCATAGCTATGGATTTTACGAAAGTATACCATACCGGCATTGTAAAAAACGCCATGCATTTCTTACCGTGCAGAAACTTCTTAAACGCAAAACGGAGTTCCGATATTTGGTTCTAACCTTCTAATATTCACTGTACATGTAAGTACAAATTTCCCCTCATTTTAAAACTTATAATTACCTACTTTTTAGCCTCCCCGGTAGAAGCCCCTATCAAGGAAGATGTGAGAAAAATGGGCAAACTGTCTTGATGTAAACTTTGATTTACAAACGATGTATGCGTTGTGCAACATCTCAAAACGTAACGCATACAGTGTCTCACTTTTAGTGAGACAACTATCATTGTATTTTGGAGCAGAGGTCGTATTAATAAGCAATTTTTTGTCGCAAATCGACTACTCGAGAAGACGTATCAGACGGTTTATCTGTAACTATTATTTCATGGCTACTAGTGATTCAAATTACGTTCCAAAAATTAGGAAATTATGAAATTGCATATTTGAGTATATGAGATTTGAAAAAATATTGGTCTGATTTCGAATGATCATCATACCTATCACATGGCTTACTTTACCTGTAAAAGAATGAAAACTATTTTCCACATGATAATTTTGAATTTCATTTACAAAACGTAAATGGAACCATATTATTTTTGGTAATATTGCTTTAATATAATTAAAACGATCCCATAATAATGATAAATATATTACCATTTGTAATCCATAAATACCCAAAAAATATTTTAAAATATTATCAAAAATATAGTATTTTGTATTTTGATAACCAGTATATACTATATATATTACAAAAAAATATATAAATTGGCTTAAAAATATCAAATGAAATAAAATAATATAAAATTCACTTTTACGTTTAAATTTTAAAAATCGATTATCAAATTGTAATAATTGTCGATCAATAACATTAATTTGATGTAACATATTTGAAATGTTTTGCATTTTTTTATGATTTAATACATAAATTATGATAAATATTGTAATATAAATTGCTGTTGTTGCACCTAAATCAAATAAATTCAAAATAAGATGATAGGTACGAGTTACACCAATCCAAATTGTCCATCCATATGCAATTGTTAATATTAGTAACAGTAAATAACTGTAAATTTGTAATTGTCGATTTATTATTGTTATTGAATTATTAGAATATTTTTGGAATGAAAAACCACGCAAGGCCCATATATTGGTTATATTGTGTAATAGATTTAGCATTTTTAAAATATTGTATTCTGAGTTTTGCTTCATATTGTTTGCCATATTGCATGCGTTATCTTTATTATTTTATTCTTAGCCAATGTCGAATCGTACACAGTTAGTTTTCCGGGCTAATGCTATGTACTAATTAATTTATGGGATGCCAAGTGATATACCATTAATGATTTAATAAATATATTTTTTATAAAATTGATTTATTTTTTATTGAGGAGAGAAATAGTTTAACAAAATTATTTATATAGAAAAAATACAGTAAATCTACTCTGCTGGAATTTAACATACCTTTCTACGAGTAAGTTAAGTCCCCTGTTTTTGGTTCGGGGGTTAAAAATGTATTAACAGCGCTGCACTGGATAGTTAAACTGCATATTATAAGCACAAATACAATAAATAATTAAACTGTTCCTCGATTCGACTACTTGTACAAATTAAATTTGTTAGGAGCCTATACCACTCTTAGACTCTCAAAAATATATATATGCGCACAAAAACTCATGTGGATTTGTTGCTTCGTTTTGATGTGAAAAAGACAAGCAAATCCGCAAATAAACAAAAACTTGTAAAATTTAAAATATTATATATAGGTAGATTTGTAGTTTTAGTGATAGAATATTGAATGTAAAACATTTTGGTGGCAGTAACAAGTTTTACTGTGTAAAACCAATAACGATATTATTAATAAGTTTAACGATTTAACGACGTAACTCATTTGATGAATATTATATTAATTGGAATATGATAACTGATATTGGAATTTAAATTATTTATCGGCAACAAAAGAAAGCAGTGTCAGTATCGTATTTCGTAACTGATTCTTGTGTGAATATGCTGAATATTCTGCTTTAAATTCAAAAATATGACTATTGATAACTGAAAGTTTCAACCCACCAACTAACGATCATAATTCTTACTGATTAAAACAAATAATGGGTCCGATAAGTGGGTCCAATTTAAACTACCAGATAGAAATACTTGTTCTTCCTATTTATAAAGGCCAATCAAAATATTCAAAGTAAAATCAGATAAATCTCGCCAACTGGTTTAAGTAAGTTTAAGAAAATAATCTTTACTCTCTATTATTTTAGTTCAATTTATTAAACTGACTTCGAAAAATCGTTAACTAATATTTGACTACACATGTGCATTGAAATTATAAATTGTTAGAATAATCTTTTTTGTCGAACCTTAACAAAATTAATCACAACAACAAATTCACCCCATAAATTCGATTGAGGTCAAGTCAATTCGAAAAGTAGCGTTTTTCATATTTTATGGGACGACGTAGAAAATTTAGGTGAGTAAAAAAGGAATACAAGGAATTTACTAGGGATGACTTCCGAGAGAGTATATTTTTAGAGTTATCCAAAGATCTATTATACAAATTAAAACCAAAAGATTGAAAAATATGACCCTAATTTAGTAGATAGTTAATTTGAATAAAATTTGACTGAAAAAGAGCAAACGTGCATGTTTTTAGATCCAATATGTACAATTTAGACCAAAAATTGAAATATCCCAGTTCAGAAAGGATTCAGTGACATTATGTTGTGAGAATCGATGATTAATTTTCCTGAATCGATAATTAATTAATTAATTTAAATTAGATTAAACAAGTTTTCTTTATATTATACTTTTAATTGTAATTTCAATTTTAATTTTAATCTTAATTAATAGCAATGAACTTTGAATAATTATTATTCATTGAAAAATAATAAAAACAATTCCGTAAGACAAACATTGTTGAGTAATGAAAAATAATACATTCTATTATACCTATTGAGAAAACCAGTTCATATTGTTTAATTCATAAGATATTACTAGCTCGACCCGTAAGGAACTCAGCAGTGCGGTGCTCGTTGCTAACACAGTGATAAATATCAACACAGTAATTTACTTTATTTTTATTTATAGGCAATTTTATTACAGATATGATATGCAAATTACATAACGAACGAAATTAAATGATAATATTATTTCTCTAGTCTGATTGTTCTAAATGGTTCATTTTTAGACCGTGAGTCTATTTTTAGTCGAGTAAATCATATAATTTGATAATGGAACAAGAAAGATATCGCGAGGACAAGAAAAAACAGACTAGTGAAATAATATATAAGATTTACCAAGTAATATATTGGATATTAATAAGAAGGTAAATCTAATTCATTATGATGCTGTATCGTTGTGTCAACATAAATGAATTTACTTATTTTAAATAAAAAATAACACTAGTTTAATACGATTTTTTACATTACTTCCATAATTATGTGTCCTATTATAATCAGGTTTTACAGTTTCGAGTTTCATTAACCTACAGTCTTCCTAATTCTTTCAAAAGTGTAATTTTTCATTTATTTCAACATTAAAATCTGTCGTACGTTTTTGAAACAAAGTTCTTTATCGCACGTTAAACTTTTGGTGGCCTGTATTTGTTTCTTCAAAACTTTTTAAATAAATAAGTAACAATTTTGTTACTATTGCATAATTTATTTTGGAACGATCATTTTTTATTTTATTACTTTCAAACATTATTAATTTTTTACGGGTTAAAGGACGCCGTACTTTAAACAAGCAGATATAGGAAAAACTAAATAGGTAGGCACGACTGTTGACATGCAAGATCTAATTGAAAATATACTGGAAAAGATTAAGCAATAAAATTACAATTATTCATAAGTCTCTGTTTGAATAAAAAGGTGAGGATTCTAAGTTTGGTTTCAATTTTTATCACACCTTATCAATAAATTTAGTGTTAAGTATCTATCCTGTTATAAATAATTAAAACTCGCACCTCCCCAGATGCAATAATCTTTTCGGTGCCCGAGTCGATGTTCTTCCATAAATAATACCATCTGAACCGGGAGTGCATGGGGTGCGTGGTAACGAGACGATCGCCTTGAGCACATGTCTTGCGTAATCTTGGAATTCAATTATTATTTTATTCCAACTATTTAATGTCCGTGTTTCCTAATGTTTCAACATCTTTACGAATATAGGTATTTAACACTTCCTGTGACAGAAGCAGAAGACGAAAGACATTTTTCAAAATTGAAACTAATAAAAAACTGTTAACGATCAACCATGATCCAAAATATGAATCGAAAGTAGTTTTTGTTTACTTTAAATTCAAAAAAATTGAATTTCATTTAAAAAAAAAAAAAAAAAAACGGAACATAAAATTAAATTTGGATTCAATTTTTTATTGTCAAGGAGGGCGACGACTGATTTTTGCACTTCAGTGCCCAAGATACATTTAACACGACCCCGGCCATAAGTTGTCATTATCCAGAACTTCCTTATGTAAGCTATCAAAAGATGGCTCGTATAATTGGCTCAACTATTCATAGATAATCCTTATAATTTGATGTAATCCCTACTCGGCGGAAACAAAAACCTTTGGAAAAGTTTCTAAAAGAAGTAAGTAAATGGGTCTGAAAATAGATAAATATATATATTTAGAGTCCTGCTTTAATCATATGGAAGTTGTAAGATATTCATAAAAATAAGAAATAAAAAATTTCTTTTGTGTCTTTGTTAAATGATAAATCTCTGATATGAAAAATCAAAATTTTTGTATTTATAATTAATTGGAAAAATCATATAAAAGCATGAGAAAACGATTGATTGATTATAGTTTTTTCGTACTTCTAATTAACTAATTAGTTAAGTCTAACAATCAAAATGCAATTTACATCAATAATTGTTCCTGTATTGATAATTGGTGTTGTTGCTGTAACAGCACAAAATTTATATGATAATAAATATGATGGCATCGATATTGAAATGGTATTAAGTAACCAACGTCTTTTGGAGAATCATGTTAAGTGTTTAATTAATGAAGGTCCTTGCACTGCTGACAGTGAATTGTTAAAACGTGAGTAACAACAATTTTAGTATTTAATATTCATTCTTTTTCGCTGCAATAAAGTAGCAAAATTTTTTTGCTCTTAAACTTTGACACCCATAATTTTAACATAATAATAGAAGAACGTTTGCTACAAATATTCGTAACTCAATTTCCTACAAGATATGTTATATCACATTAGAAGATGGCTAAACTGTAATTTTTTCAGGTGTCTTACCAGAAGCTTTGGAAAATAAATGTACTAAATGTACAGAAATTCAACTTGAAAAGGCAAAAAAAGTTATTCGTTATTTGGCAAAAGAAAAACCAGAATACTGGGAAAAACTTAAGAAAGTATATGATCCAGAAGGTAAATACGCATCAAAATATGGTGATTTATTAAAAGAGATCTTAGCTTAAAGTTCACAAAATTTGTTTTGATATAAAAAATTTGTAATCAAAAGTTTTATGTTTTAAAAAATAAAATCTATTTTCCTAATATTTTTTTTTTTAATTTTTGTAATCCATTTTTGCAACTTATTTCTCTGAATGCCTCAATATTTGTATAATAATCTTCAAACTATTTCTACTTATTACCAAGAAAATTGATCATAAAATGTCAACAATGTTTCTTTAAGCTTTAAAATAGCGCACTTTTAAGAAACTTTAGCATGAAACAATTTTAATAAAATAAACAATAAATATGATGCTTAATTTTGGGATATTCAAATAATTGATATTAAGAGCTAGTTATTAATTCTACAGGCTTATATTCTAAATCGATATTAAACATATGTGTGGTGAATTGATGAAAATTCCGTCTTTTATTTATATGGAATGAGGTTTCATACAATTTATTTACGTACAGGATGGAACATTAAAAATGAAGTTAAGAACTTAAGCCTTACGACCGATTTTAATAATTCTGATATTGGGATAGTCCCTATCATAGACAAATAATTATAATATATAAATATTTATTATATATAGTCCCTATACTTCCTAAGTGTCTCTGTGTTGGTGATATAATTTGATAAATATCTATTATTTTTTTGTTTTCTTTACAAATAAAGATAACAAAATTTTTTTTTAGTTTTCGCTACCCAATTAAATCAATTTACAATCAATTATTGTTTTATGATAGTCCCCTCTATATTCTAAAGTGACACCTACTAATTTAATAAAGTTGAAAGGTCTGTGAATGTATAAATCTTTCTATTTTTCCCTTAGCTAAATCTCCCGAACCAGGTCTCAGATCGAAATTTGGTAGATATCTAATCTATTTGTCTTGATAAGCTTAATTTACTGGTATAATTTTCTGTAATAAATAACAGAACACTCTGTATATAGGACTGTTTAACTTGTATAAAGTAATTATTTATGATTCGTATAAAATATATGGTAAATAAATATATATTTGTGTGTATTATATAATGTAAAT
Organism: Chrysoperla carnea; assembly: GCF_905475395.1. NCBI lineage: Eukaryota > Metazoa > Arthropoda > Insecta > Neuroptera > Chrysopidae > Chrysoperla > Chrysoperla carnea. The sequence continues at coordinate 25,130,895 of NC_058341.1, forward strand.
AACTTTATCAAATATAATAGCAATATAATATATAAATGTAATGTAAATAATAAGTAATGATAATAGTAGTTTAAATAATGTGGTAACCAATGTCTGCCTACAAATAATACACCATCTAGGCTCTTCTTCCCCCAAAATTATAAATATTCTAATAGAAAGAAACTGTTTTCATTCAGAAAAAAGAAAATGAACAATTTTATGATATCTTTAAATTTTAAATGTCTACAGTGCCAACATAACTGAGTTCGATCACGATGAATAAAGCATTGTCAAATACGGTGTGACATTCCAGAGAGCAACTATCTTACCTACTTTCTTTCTTAGTTAAACCCATATATGTACCTTTGTCAGCTTTATAGGATACCAACTTGTTTCTAAAAGTAAAGACCACCTCGTTATAGCCAGAAATTTCCTTGCTCTCATTTATAAACTTTCCATTACACTCGAAATAGGGATATTTCACATAGGTTAAAGTATATGTACAGTTTTTAAATATGTAAACTACTCGTAATGCATTGAGTATATCAGAAAACCCTGGTTGACCAGATGACCATAAATTATATCTCATTTACCATTTTAATAGTAATAATTTACTCTTCACAATGATCAATTGAGCCGTAACAAAAAAGACTTTTGTGTGGGGTAAACATAATTGGAGCATCATTGAACTGGGATCTAAAAGCCAAATTCACATTACTTGGTAAATAACATCTGTCAACTTGTTAAGTACACGGAAATAATTACACATCTATCATATTTCTATTGAAACGTTAAGCAACATATTAGAATCTGATTAGCGAGAAACTATCTATAAGGGACAATAATTAAGTCCCATTATTTTTAGTCTCCAAATCTTTTTAATGAGAGACATAGAAATTTTGATTTTCACATCCTGATCTCTATAAATGATACTTGCTTCCACCAATTATCCTTCTATGTACATGATCCGATTGTAGTTGTTTCCTATTCTACGAAGCTATGTAAATTTTTGATGAGATTTTGATATTTAATTTATAAAGAGAGTAGAAAAAGTGAATGTGCATATCGAAGTTAAGTACTTTAGATAGAGAAGAAGAGGCTCCTCAACTTGTACCAGTTGAAATAGAGGTGTTTGAAATTGTACTTCGGGATCTAAATCGTGCTATAAGCAAACTAGCAGCGAAACATTTATTTTTGCCTTGAATGTACAAGATTACAAGTCATTCCTATATCTTTATGTTGTGAATCGTTATTGAAATATTACCACTTCCTTTTATAACTTTTTCCATTTAACAAATCGTCAAATTCTGCTTCTAAAATATGTGTTGTCACTCATACATGCGACAGATACCTTTTATTGATTTAAAATTTTTAAAGAGTGTAGGTATATGATTCAATTTTACCGTAAAGGTTTTTTTTTTTGCGAAATGTTATTACAGCTGTACGATTGAAATGGTGGTACGATATAGCCATCTCTTCCTAAATAATATTTTTAACTTTGATTTAAAGATGACAGCATTACAGCAATATGCATGGAAAAGGCGACAAGATCAGTGAAGTTTTTACTTTCGTCCATAACTTCCGTTTAGGTCAAGAAAAACACTTTGAATAAGAAAGTTCGCGAATTCATTTTGATAGAAATTGAATGCTCTATTCTAAAACATTTTTTATACTTCCAATATTAATTAAATTTCGAATCAATAAATTTTTAATCACACTTATTTACAATGCCTTTATTTTTTATGGTTATTTCATAAAGAATATACGAAGATGAAGATAATAGAAGTGAAATTAATGTTTAAAAAACCATTAAAAATAATAATTAAAGTATTTTTTTTTTGTGATCAATAAAATATTGTTGTAAAAGAATAAATTCATTTAATTTCCCCTCTTAAAAATAGAATACAAGTAAATGAAAAAATTGAAAAAAATGTATATTGGTAAAAAAATGTATATGGTACTGGTAATATGCGAATAGAAATGTCAAAAAATTATTGTTTCATCATAGTAAATGCCTCAAGATTTCAAAACGTTTAAAAATACTTTTATAAGTGAAGTCGAAAGTTTATCGTTGACGGTATAAATGCCAAGATATACCCAACGCCAGCCAGAAAAATTGCAATTTATTTTGACGATATTTATAGATAATAAGTTTATTTAAAAAAAAAATTATAATTTTCTAGAAAGTGAAATTTTTACTCCATTCTGGAAGTATGATTTTTTGGGTTAAATTGAGCTTCTACGCAATTTGGACGTAAAATCAATCAAAGCTCTTTTTTTTGTTATTGTACCTTGCCTGTTAAATGTGAAATAGATTATGAATTTTATAAAAAATATTTGATTGAAACACCCATGACCAATTCAGTAAGGGAACAAAAATAGAAGAGCTAATAAATTTTCACATCCCAATAGTCCGTGTTCCTTTGGACGAAAGAAATGAAAAAAATTAAGTAAAAAGTACCAGTTCCTCATTAAGGATTTTAATGTACATGATTTTAAAATGAAAAAAGAAAAGGGAATTTTTCTCCAAGTGTCACCCATGTGTGGTTATATGTAATACTTAGCTTCCTGTGCTACCTTTAAATGTGGCCTTTCTTCTAAAAGTTGTTCGTATCAAAGGAAGGCATCTCCTAGGCACTTTGTGTTGGATCTCGACTTGATGGATAAAGGAATAGAAGTTAAAGGAATACTCGATTTCGTTACAGTTAAAAGACAGAAGAAAACTTTCAATAAAGTAAAAGTGACGGTAAATGTAAATAAAAAATGATGGGAACTATGAGAGAGAGGAAAAAACAATTAAATTTTACAACGCTTTCACCAATTTGCTATAATATTGTGTCTCATCGGGACCTAATATGTTAAGCACAATATTTATACTTAATTGACATAAAAAAAACATGTAAGAAAGCAAGCTAATAAAAGGCTTCTAAAAAGGATAAAGTTCCTTTCTGAGGATAATTTCATAATAAAATGTTTTTTTATGTTATTTTTGGGAAGAGGAAAGGCTTTATTCCAACAAATGACATCATTTGTTAATTCCTTAAAATGTTATACGTTGTTCTGTTTATGTTATACGTTCCAGGTCGCAACTCTTGACCAGTCCTGTTTATCTCGATTTGTATAGTATTTGAATAAGCATCGAATACATTCAATAGTTTAGTAGTTTAAATTTTTTTTTTTTTTTTAACAATTGCAATATATTTCGTTGTAGATTTGGATGTATTAAAGATTGTTATGATATATGTATTCCCCAAAAAATTATATTCATATCGGTTCCAATTTTCACAGTAACATTTATATTTCTATATCTATATCTGTGTGGGATGGTAAACCAAAGTTTTTTTTAATTTAAATGACGGAGAGAGTACAAAAAACAAATCATTTCTTTCTATCTGTACCTTAGCTGCGTGTGCCTGTGTGTAGATCTGATTCATCCTTTTAAGGGATTGCGAGCATTGTAATTCAAGCACACATACAAATTAAAAAAATTTATTATTATTATTGTTAAAAGTTTATCTTAAAAATAAGGAACACTTTCCTTATTCTTTAAGCCACACCCATTGGACACAATCCAATCAAGATAGGGTTTTTATTATTTTCTTATTTACTGATTTATAATGAATTTTATTAAGAAGGAAAGGAACCACGGGAAGTTATTGAAAATTCAATTTAAACAAGTGAAAAAAAGGAATTGACTGAGTTAGTTGTTGAAATGAAACCTACAAATTTTCAACTCTCTACCTTATAAAGTTTTTAAGAAAATGGAAACTTAATTTAGATGGAACCTAATTTTTGCAATTTTTTGGATCACAGTAAGTTTATAAGATGAATTTTATCCAAATCGGAATTTATTTTTGGATATGTTTATAAGGTAATTGTGACCCAAAAAATTCAAAGATCAGGTTCATTCGGCGATTGAGTTAATAGTAACTTTTTATAGTCATATTTATTTAAAAAAGTTTAGTTTGTAAATTTTGAATGAATTTGACGGTAGTGCTCGAACAACCTTAAATGGGTGGTAAAAATATAAAAATGTTACCATTATAATGATGAACATATCAGTATGTAATTTCAAACCGGAACCACAAATCAATTGGAAATGAAAGAAAAAGAAGTGAACAAGCGTAATACACTTTTAAGTACATGACGCGGATTACGAAATCTAGTTAATATATTTTCTTCCCCCTAATCTGTATTATGTTTCATGTTACTTTCATTTACCTTTCTTTTCATTTTTAATTTATTTTTAATGTTTATATTGTTCATTTTTAATGTTGAGGTGGTTGCTAGGTTTATATTGCTGCACCTCTCGCTTTTAAACTGTGAAAAACTTGTTGCCAATTTGAATGAAACGGTTTTTGGGTAATTTTTAAAACATTCTAAACATGAATTTGTTCTTACTTTTTGTTTTTGTTTACTTTTAGTCATGCATACGTTATTTATTTACACCATGGTCTCTCGATTATAATTGATGTTTTTAATATGATACATACAGGCGTAAATATTGACAAAAATCTTGTCTAATTATGAATTTATTCGTTTGAGCGTAGTTTTTGCCCTGCAAACCTAGCCAGTTTTGTTTAATTATATGAAAAAAGAGTAGAATACAATATCCCTAGCCAGTTTTTACCTATTTCTGGTACTGATAATTCACATAAATGTTATTAGTCATAATTTGATGAATTGGATATTTTGTCTGTACAAGAACGTTATATCGAATATAACTTTATATAGAATTTTTTTGGCCTTCCGATGTTCTCATACCCTTTTTTCAATTATAAAAGTAACGATGCAAAAAACAAGTTCGGCATTTTATTTATTTTATATATATGTATAAGATATTAGCACTTACATGTATTTGGCTATCTTTGGTAAACACATTTGGTGTTCAGAAAATATTTTGTGGACTTTTTCGAGTTTTCGGCGTTTATATATATTTTTTTTTAATTTGCAAAAAATATTCATGTATGTTTTACAAAAATCCTACCTACTTGTAAATTGTTAACATAATTGGGACAATTTTGTTACTAAAATAAGTTGTAAGAACGTATTTAACATTTCTTCAGTAAAGTTATTTCTAATGATTATACTGATAAATACTTTGGTCAAGTTCGTATTTCTTCCTTGCTTAAAGTTATTGCATTTTCCCGTAAGATATTTTGTTAATGAAATATTTACAGCATAGTTGTGTTATATTTGTTGTATCATGTATTTTGTTCAACTGAAAATAAGTGAAGAAATATATTAACTCTCTCGTACCTATTCAACCATACAGATATCTTGCTTATTCTTACATACTACAACAAAAGTATGTAAATAAGAAGAACTAGAGTCTTTATATGACGATTGATTGGTTTAGACCAGGGATTCTAGGCGAACCGAAAATCACTTTTTTCATTTATCTTTCTATCCTAACCTTCCATGGGTGAGGAATCACTGTAGCTATAAAGTAAAACCCATTTGAATGATCATCAGGTACTACATATTTATATGGTTCTTAGCTATAAGTTAAGCTTAGCTGTTATTAATTGAGTCTGGTGCGACCCTCTAGGTCCACACGAAAAACTTTATAAAAAGTTATCAAAAGGTCTTGTTAACATTCATGGATCATGTTTCGAACATGTCTTGCAATTTATGCTGAAGTGATCATTAATTTTATACATAAATGTCGAATTTCACCCAATTTTCAATTTTGTTGGTCAGGTTTTTCGTAGTTTGTTTATTACCATTATAAAACGGCTCAACTAATTCTACTGAAAGCTCTTAAATACGCGATTGCGCGTCGAATAAGCGCAGTCACGTATTAATATCATAACTGGTTCGCCTGATAATTAAGGCGAAAGAATCCGAACGAACATACGTACACACAGATATCACATTTAAAAGGTTTGACTCGGATTTTAAGGCCTTGAAACCGCAGAAATGAGTAAAACTGAAGATTTCAAAAATCAGCCCCATTACATTAACTTCCTCTGGGAAGTTAACAAGTGGAAAGATGGCCACTGCATCGTTCATATATTTAAGGTACACGATGTATACAAATATGAACGTTGTTAAATTATACCAATAAATTATTAGTATTTGAATATTTTTAAATTTGTATTATTTAAAAGGAATAATTTAAAAGCATTAAATTCATACAAATACCAGAATTTTAATCTACACACATCTATATATTGCTTTTAATTCAATATTTATATAAAACTTTTAATGGTATTACTAATTTTAAATAATGTGGATTTTAGTATTTAAAATAATTTACTGATGTGTACTGTAGTAGTAGCAAATGTTATACAGGGTGGTCCAGTGATTGCAAATATAAATCTCTAACGTTAGTTTCAGTACTGTATAATTTCGGTTGTTTTTAGTAACCATAAACTTTGTATCCTGAAAAATCTTTAACATATATTGTTAAATTTTCCAATATTCATAAAAAAAAGAGGTTGAAAGGATATCAACATAAACATCTTAAGCCCAAAAATGTTGCTATCAAGATACTTTCGAAATATTTAAAATAAGTGAAAACAAACAATTGACTGAGTTAATAGTTGAAATACCATGTATAGACAGTGTTGATTACTCTGTCACATTGCACATAATACATGTTACACATATATAACTGATATTCCCATATATAACAGTGATGTTTAGGAAAAAATGTTTCAAACAAAAGTTGTTTATTTTTTTTAAAAAGAATATTTATACTTTTAAACTTTTGTTCTATCTCTAACGGTTTACAAGATAGGTCCTACGGAGCCAAGACCCAATTGACCTATGTTGCTCATTTACGAACTCGACCTCACTTTTTACGTCTTAAGTACGCTATAAAAATTTCAGCTTGATATCTCCTTTCGTTTTTGAGTTATGGTGATGACAGACGGACAGACGACAAACAGACAGGCAGGCAGAAATGTACTAATTTGGTGATTTTATGAACACCTATACCAAAATTTTGTTCACAGCATCAATATTTTTATGCGTTACAAACTTGGGACTAAACTTAGTATACCTTGGCATATTTCATATATATGGAATAAAAATATATCTATCAAAAATAATTCAACCAAATGTAATAAAATTTGCAGTCCTACATCCTACATGAGTTTGTCGGTATATACATGATTGGTCGGAGCAAGATTGTCGGTACATACATGAAACACCTTGTATATGTATAATGTATATAAATACATTTAATTGATTTTAAAATATTAGCATTTATACTTTATAGTATTCACATATTAGACTAGGTGTTTCATGTGTAGGCACTGTCATTGCAAAATGAATTCAGATTTCATTCCAGAACTGAAAATGGACAGCAAAAAATATTCTGTAACCAGTCCAGAATAATACTCTTTAGTGTATATCCTTACACTTATAAGAATATATCAGTTACAAGCAATATGTTCTTAACATGGTAGGAAGTAAATAATTTCTTGGTTCAAGAAAATTTTTAAGCAGTTAATATTTTTCTTGAATTAAGTATTGCAAGAAACATTAGCTTGCTATTACATGAACAGCCTAAACTAAGTAAACCCGTTTATTTTAATCCAATATTTTATTTTCTAGGTATATGGAAAATTTTCTGTGAACTTCAAAACGCTTGCTACACACTAAACGAACCTAATTCGGAGAATATCAGTAATGCGGCGTGATATTGAGTTATTCGTCCATTGGTCGCGCACATACTCAACGCAAATTTAAGACTTATATGGTTTTCTCATGAATGCCACTGTCAGAACTGGAAAAAATTGAAATGTGAACACAAGGAAGTACTAGCTTTCAAATAAAAAAAGAAAAATCAAAATCGGTTCACCCCGACGAAAGTTTTGAGGTAACAAATAAAAATAAAAAAACTGTTGAATTGAGAACCTATTTTGAAGTCGGTAAAAAAACATAGTAAGTTTCTATGACAATATTTGCTTTTTTAAACGTATGAAAAGACTCATTATACGTATCGTTTTACAAAAAATTTAAGAGATGCTTGAATAAAAATATTTATTTTCAAAAGTAAACACAAAAACCACAACAAAACCGACTGAAAGAATGGCATACCTTTCTCCTATCGCCAAAGGCTGATTTCAAAACAAAAACAAAAAAAATCAATCCGATTCGCTATTACCTACCTATAAAGGCAGTGCCCATCCCATCTAGTTTATTATAATGTAGCAAGTTTTATAAAACACTTAAAAAGTGAAATAAAGTAGGTGAATTTGTTTATTTTATTTCAGTAATTGTTAATTTATTGGAAAAATTATTCAAATGGTATTTTTCTAGATGACCTGCATTTATTATTCAAATGTGAAAAGTATACAAAAAAATGTTTCAACATTAATTAGTTAAAAAAAAGTACACAGTATGAACCTGATATACTCTCCTGATATATTTGAATTTTTTTACCTTCCGAAAAAAAAATTTTTTTTAATTTTTTATTGTAATTTTATATATTAATTTCTATTTTGAAAGTCGAATTTATACTCAAAAATTTTGGTCAAATTGTATCCAATTGCTTGCTTTCGATGATTTAAATCAACTCTCTGCGGGAAAAACAATTTCGTAGTTACCTCTTGCAGGAAGTTATTTGCACTCCGAAAATTTTGTGATATGTTTTGTTGTGTAATTTTAACATACGCTAACGTAATTTAAAATCATTTAAACTTTTATATTATCATTAATTTTTTTGAGTTCACTATTAACAAGTATCATGGGAACGTCCTTAAGCTTTTTATTTTAATATTTTTAGTACCCACACTCGATAGAAGAGCAGTTTTAAAATTTTTTTTTCATTTTATGAAGTGAGTTTTGTAATTAGTTGCTTTTAGAGTGAATAGATATAAATTTTATAATTCTATATTCCGCTTTGCCACTTTCTACGAGTGCATGCAATAATTTGTAGTTGCATTAAAAAAAAGTATATTTAGTTTACAATGTACATTATTCGTTGTGTATATTATAATGCATTTTGGGAAAAAAACTATATAATAAAAAATATTTTTCAAATTGTTAATACACATTCCAATTATATTCTTTTTTATTATTAAAATTTTTTTAACCCTCGACGCAAAGAAAGGGTTGTTATAAGTTTGACCGATATGAGTGTATCTCTGTCTGTCTGTGGCACTGTGGCTCTTATCTGGGTGAACCGATTTGAATGCTACTTTCATGTTTGAAAGGTGACTTGATCGTGAATGTTCTTAGCTTATTCAAGATAATTTTTCAAAAAAATAAAAAAATTCTCTTTATTTGACGATTAGATGAATAGTTAGCAAGATATGGGCTGAAATCCCTTCGATTATGGCTTTATCTCAAAAACTATTTTTCGAAAATTACTTGGCCAATCGCCAAATAAACTCGATTTTTGAATTTCTTGGGTCAAAATTACCTTATAAACTGAGTTTCCTCAAATTCCAAAAAAAATTATTTTTTATGATTTTTTCGAATTTTTCTAAGGGGTACCCCTTGAAAAAATTGCAAAAAATCGATACAAATTTATCGTTTCCAATTTCGATAAAACTCTGTATATAAGGTAATTTTGACCCAAAAAATACAAAAATCGGTTTCATTTAACGATTGGGCGAATAATTCTCGAGATAATACCGAAAATCGATCCGAAATATCGTTTTTTTTCGAAAATTACTCAGCCAATCGCCAAATAAACTCGATTTTTGAATTTCTTGGGTCAAAATTACCTTATAAACTGAGTTTCATCAAATTCCGAAACAAATAATTTTTTTCGATTTTCTCGAATTTTTCTAAGGGGTACCCCTTGAAAAAATTGCAAAAAATCGATACAAATTTATCGTCTCCAATTTCGATAAAACTCTGTATATAAGGTAATTTTGACCCAAAAAATACAAAAATCGGTTTCATTTAACAATAGGGCGAATAATTCTCGAGATAATACCGGAAATCGATCCGAAATATCGTTTTTTTCGAAAATTACTCGGCCAATCGCCAAATAAACTCGATTTTTGAATTTCTTGGGTCAAAATTACCTTATAAACTGAGTTTCATCAAATTCCAAAAAAAATTATTTTTTACGATTTTTTCGAATTTTTCCAGGGGGTCATAAGGTCATTTGGGTCTTTGCTCCGTAGGACCTATCTTGTAAACCGTTAGAGATAGAACAAAAATTGAAATGTAAAAAATGTTCCTTATAAAATATTAAACAACATTTTTTCGTAAACATCACTGTTTACCCGTAAGAGCACAAAATTGTATAGTATGTATGTTATGGTTATATCAGTTATAGTATCAGACAGAGTAATCAACACTGTCCATACATGGTATTTCGACAATTAACTCAGTCAATTGTTTGTTTTCTCTTGTTTATTACTGATTTCGATAAAAATCATTTTATTAGGTAAATTTAACAAAATTAAAAACCCCAGTTTATTTGACGATTAGATGAATAGTTATTGAGATTTGAATTCGTTAAATCGTTAAATGTACACGATTTTTGTGTTTTTTTGGGTCAAAATTACCTTATAAAAAGAGTTTTATCGAATTGCGAAACTAAAATTTTTTCCAATTTTTTGGAAGGGGTACGATGTTCATAAAAATTCAAAAATTATACAGTCAACTAAAAAAATTGAATAAAGGGTTTATTCCCCGATGTGTCATGTATTTTACAAATCATTAAGAATAGAATCCTATGTATTTCATTACGCTAGAACTTTGCACTTTGGACACAAACTTCGTAATATCAATATTAAAGACCATTATTCTAAAATCTCTCTTTCCCCGCATATGATATCCATTTATAAAATAATTGAAAAATGAAATATAATAATAAAAAAAAAAAGAAGATATTTTTTTAATTGAATTTATATCATTTTCATAATCTAAAATGGCAAACAAAAACATTATATAATTCTTATGATAATGTTCATGTGTTAAAATACTATTAAAAAGTTAAATAATATCATTTAGAATATCATCATAAAAGAAAATAAGATATAAATTATAATTATTTTTATAAAATATACAAACAAATACATTTTATTTTGTTAATAATCATTTCAATTTGGTTTATGCTTTTTGAATATTATATTTGTATGAAAAAATGTAGGATGTTGTACCTTGATTATTGTGTACTTTGAATCTGGCTTTAATTTCAATTTCAAATGTTATGTAATAGAAGGCAACTGATATTATGTAAACCACCCTAAATATGGGTGGTGCCCCTTGTGATGTGGTTTTCGAACATTTAAAGGTATAAAATTAATTATTTGTACTATATTATGCCGGAAAACCGAAACCTAAATGGTATTTGATTCCTAAGATAATTACTTTCTACGTTGACATGATCTGGATGTTCATTCGGAATACAAAGATGCAACTGTAGTTATAAATTCGCTCGTTTTTGGGCTCAAAGATAATTCGTCGTGGGTAAGCTTTATAAACAACTCTTTTATCTACCAGGTAATATCTCAGAGTATACTGTCTGCTTCGAAACTGAAGTTGGTATTATACCTTTCATTAAATTGGTTACAAAATGTATTGAGGATAAACAACCCGTGACTCCCATTTATAATCGATATACACGACTATTTTGCTTTAACCGGTTTTTTGCATTTTCGTACCATTCGGTTTCTGAATAGGACCAGGTTCTACTAGTAAGGAGAGTTTTTATGCGTTTATATATTGAAAAATGTTAATTTCGTGAAATTATCTGGATAAAGTTTTATCAATCACAACTATAAAGGTGTAATCAGGACTTTTTGAATTGTTATATTTAAAAAAAAAACATAAATCGAAATTGTTATTCAATCACGGTACAACAGCCTCCCAAATATTTCGTAACATTTTATATTTGGATTTCCTTTTTATGAATCTACAAGTAAAAAAAAGTATTGTTAACAATCAATGATACGATAACATGCGACTGTAACTTTAAGTTACCGTTACAATTGTCAAGAATCGTACTGATGCTATTCACTTCGTGTATGAGTTTTATTTCAGGCAGTTACCACAGAAACGATTCATTACTTTATTAATATAATTGAATGACATATAATACTATGGATTATATACATGGCTTACACTAAACATTTAACTATATTTTTAACATGTTTAAGTAAGTAATTAAGCTAATTTACATTAACAAAATATTATTTACGAAATTTCTTCTCTTCTAATTAATTGTTTTTTTTTTTTCAATAATTTTAATTTGAAATTTACTATACCATTTACAAGTAAACAAGTTTGGAAACTAGTCATAACAGCCTCCTGTTTTGTCAAAATTATTCACTCAAAGCGCTGGCTTCGATTTGATTCTTCCTACCACGACTATGCATGGAGTCAATACAGTAAGTCTCAAAGAAGTATGAATTTATCGTGTTGAAAGCTTCCTTCAACAAAATTTATTTTTTCTAATGAGCAATTTATGTTTTCTTAAATATATCAATTATAAATTATTTTCGGACATATGTTAAAGTATGAACTATTCTGCTCATTTTGAACTATAGAGAATACGTACCAAAAATAGTGCTGTACCATTTTGAAACTCCATATTCGTAAGATAATATATTTTCGTAAATTAGGTATCAATGCAAATGATATGAAATCTCTTTCTTTCTTTTTTGTTTGAAATTAAATATGATTAATAAGGACAAAATGTATGAAAAATTTGTCAAAATATTGTCACTTGTCAACTCTAACACTAATACCAAAAAAAAAAACTGCCTTTGTTATAAATACTTCAAGTTGACTCTAGCCAAGTTATGGCATATTTTTGAGACTGCTAACATTGATGTACCCATATTTTGGTGCGAGGTGGAAGAAATCAGGATTTTTTGTCCTGGAAGAAGAAAATTAGGCACTTTTGGCTAAAGACTTTCAAAAATACAACAAAATTTAGTCAAAAACACGTATTTACACATAGCATGCTATACTATATTGTATTATTATGTCTATAACTATTAAGAATTATAAAACGTTCAGACTTCACAAGAAAAATGATTCATACTTTTTTTCCTCGAATATATTGAAAAGTATTTTGACGCCAGTATTGACACAAACGGTGTTAGTAAAAGAAAAGAAAGTTTATGGTATGAATAAAGAGGTGCAAAAGACAATACTCACAATGCAAAAGGAAAATGAAAGTAGATTGAAAATGATAACACTATTATTCAGATTATGATACTAACGAGGTACGGACATAAACCTTTTTTTACAGTTATCCGGGATTCGAATATATAAAAATGTTTTTTTACAGGTACAATAAATTGATCGATCCATCAATAAATTTTAAGATGTGAGTGCTTATGTTTTGTACAGATGTTTTCAATAGCTTTATTAATTTATTATAATACTAGTAATGAAAGTAGGTAGTATATATTCAACACAAATATCCACTGCAGTAAATGATTAAATGATAAGATTGTAATCCTGTAAGATTTCTATGAAAACTATTAATTTTGTTAATGATTTAAGGAAATTATAAATATTTTATATATTTACAAGGTGTCCCATTTAAATCGAGTCAAGTTCTTCGAAGGTGTACATTTAAAAAAAAATGTTTCGTATAAAATTTTCTGGAAAATACAATGGCAAATGAAAGTAGATCAGAGAATCAGTAAATGATCTCGAATTAATATTTTAATCACCCTGAAGATCAAAGTTCAATTAATTGTGTCTAAAAGATCTTTTAAGACTAAAACTTTTTGTTCACGAAACATTTTTGTATTGAAATTATCCTATTCTTTTTATCGATTTAAATGGTCTCTCATGTATGTGTTGGAAAGCAACAACTTAGTGTAAATAAATTATTATTTGTTTAGTGAAACGATGAATTTTCCATTCTCATCAAATTTTGATTATTTCGTATATTAATAAAGTAAGATAAAAAAAAAGTATTTAAGAAAATAATTTTTTATATTATAAATGTATATTTAAAACAATTTGTTTATAATCAAAAACTTTCAATGTTTTTTACTACAAGGGTTGGATGTGGTTTTTGAATATTTTAATATAATATTGAACAAAATTATTAATAAATTATGAAAATTTAATTAAAATTAATTTGTATTGAAAATAACTAAAGAATTCTAATAAAAGCAATGTTATGTAATCATGCTGATACACAGTGATTTTTAAAAAAGTTTCCACTTTTAAATTTCGGATACGTGGACACACGAACTTGTTTGTTTTTGAAATAGAACTTTTATTTTAAAGCAAAAAACTCACTCGACTTAATTGAAAAATTTTATTCCTGCACCTCAACATTTGACACCTTGTTTTTTCTGGTTAAAAAATAGATAGGTAACGTGTGCAAGTGTGTAAATGTGTAGGAAAAGACGGGTGTAAGTGCATCGGATAAAAAAATGAAAGAAGAATTTTCGTCTTACAATTTTATTTTACACCTGATGCAACACGGAAGTCCGTTATTCCTGAGGCACCTTGTATAAGATTCTTAAAATCAAGTACCGATTGAGGTATGAGGCAATAATTTTTCAAACAACAATGGCTACAAGAGACAAGAATCCGCTAGAAAAAAATGTAATATCCATTAAAAAAAATTGTTTGATCGTCCATGAAGACTTTCCCGTAGAAAAAACTAAATACTACTGCTTCTTTATTTTCCCTAAACGAGAGCCGTTACGTGTTTTCACATTTTTAGATTTGTCTTTTCGTATTTAAAATATGAAGGTGTAAACTTTAAAAAAAATTACTCTGTAAAACGTAAACATTTGAATAACTCTAAATTCCAAATTGTTGTTAATTCAAATATGTGTATATTTTCAGTGGTGGGTTTAATTAACGTAAAAGTTCCTCCTTCTAGGCTGGTTTATTTATGTGCCAAACATTCAATGAAATTCAATTATTGTTTTTTAATACCAAATGATTTTGTGAAACAAAGTGGAACAATTATATGGGCTCAGAGTTAATTAATACAACCACGTTAGTTTTAAAGATAGACTCTAGCGAAAGCTTTTTCAGGCGAATATATCGAATTTTGACATTCTAGCGGATGTTGATTTGAGTGTAGTTTGATTTATCAATATGTTGTTACATTAAACACTACAAAAGCTACGTGCACAGACCGTGGATTAATTAAATTTTTTCCCCAATTTCTTCAGTCTCACTAGTAAGTCATCATTAGTATGAATTAGCTAAGCGTAATTACTCTTAGAGTGTATGTTACGATTAGCTAATTTTGTCAGATAATTCATTTGCAAACTAGAAACATTAGTAACTTCCAAAAGTCTTAATTTTGTCCGAAGTTGTGAAATTACTAAATAAATAGGCCGCGATACTGTATAGCTAATCTGTATACAGGGCGTTCTGTTATTGATAGAAGAAAATTGTACCAGTAAATTAAGCTTATCAAGACAAATGGAAAAGCTCTTTACCAAATTTCGATCTGAGGCCTGATTCGAGAGATGTGGCTATGAGAAAAATAGAAAGATTTATGAATTCACAAACCTATCAAATTCATGAAATTGTATATCGATGTAGTTTGTATTAGTTACACATGGTAGTTTTAATGATTACAAAGATTCGTTAGGAAATTATTAGATTCGAATTGTCATTTGTGTTAATAGTAATTCAATAATTAGATTTAAGTGCTTTTGAAAATATATCTCTCTATATCAAATAGATAGAAACATAAATACCGGTAATATACATATAGGCTTAATACACATTTATGTTGATAAAGCTGATATGACTACTGGTAAATCTTTATCTATTCGTTGTGTGCAAAGTAGGTGGAGAATACAACTGAATCGATTGCAGCGCTGCACTCTTATAAAATTTGCAAGAAATCAAGGGTATTTTTTTAAAATATGGCTATTTTTCAATTATTTACATTGAATTGATAGAGTAGGTAAATGCCAAATAAAAATTATTGAATAATAACTAATTAATTAAACTTATATTAATAAACTAGTGTGTCATTACCGCGGAAACTTCTAAAATAAAACTCATGCATGATGCGAATAAACATTAATATTATACTATAGTAATGTTGAGAAATTGTTTTAAGTCTAATGCATCTATTTAGTTATGCTTTTGACGCAAATAGTAATTGTTATTGTAGTTGATCTTAAATATCATTAAAATTCTAAAATTAATTATTGAGTCTTCAGTACAATCACATTTTGCTGGGAGCGCTACTTAACCTCTCTTATATATAAATAGATTAACGACTTTGTAGCAACCACTAGAAATAAGCTATTTCACATTCACTACGATTAAGGGATGGCATTCCATAAATTTAGCAAATCCCAAAGTCAATTTCCGGATTTTGTGCCCACGCTCATTTCGTGCAGAGGAGTGGTTTTCTGCCTAAATATATTTTTTCCATGTAGCTTGGGAATCATTGATGATTTGAATTCGAATTTCAAATTTTTTCCAGCCATTAAAAATTTCATACAATGATCTTTAAATTCGTAAGTATTACCTTTACAGGACAGAATGCATATCGATCTCTTAATTTCTCTTAAAAAGACATCACTTAAAAGTATGTATCTTGGAAATGGGGTTGAATTGGAGTGATTTTTGCTAGCATGTGCTAAAATATCATTTTTTTATATAAGCAAAATATTGCAAAAAGAGATTTTTCTCTGTATTAGCGAGTGTATTGCTGGTGCTAACAAGGCCATTATGCGTCAGCGTAAACTATACGGTATGAATGGATAATTGCTGAAAATTTTTGTTTCGACAAAACATTAAAAAATGTAATCTAATCCATCAATCGATGCTTTTTCAAAATGTCAATATCTGAACCAGAATGTATTCTGGTTTAGCGGGTATCTGTTTTTAAGTTATATTGTTTCTCTGTATCCAGATTAGCATTTGTATACACGTTAGTTCAAACAAATTTCTCGTGAAAAAAAAACTTTTGTAGGTTTGAGATTGAAATATTTAACTCGTATTAAAATACAACTTCAACTTTTATGAATATAAATACAAACACATTTATGAGAAATACGTTTGTTGGTACATATTATATATCTAATATTATATCAGTTAATATTGAGAGATAGTTCTCAAGAGTTTATTTAAGTTCGTTATAGCGATTCTCAAAGCTATTTACTTAAATGAGCCTGTATTTTAAATGTATTATTTTCATATAAAACAGTAAATATGCGATGGAGTTTATACGATATAATATGTACTTTTCAAATATTTTACTTATAATCAAAGCTTGTAATAGAAAAAAAGACCCCGCATATTTAAACATTGGATTTGGCTTTTGGTTAAAATTTAGAAACTATAAACACAGTCTGTTTCTAACACAAAATTATCACAAAAGAAATATTGTTAAAGTTGACTAGAAATATTTATTATTAATTTTGGATTTAACTAAAACGTCCATATTTGGAATATCAAAAGCGGAACACACCAGGAGTTCCACATAGTACGTTCTGTCGGTCGGGCGTACGGTTTGAGCTTAGAATGCTTGGAAAATTGGTAGCATGACGAAGTTAGCTTTGAATAATGGGTTGTATAAATGTATATCATGAATAATAAATCTTATCATATCTTCTCTATGAGATTTTTCGGAATAGCAACTTAATATTTTGACAACAACAGTTTTTGATACTACGATATAAGAAACATTAAGTGAGAGAGAAATAAAACTTTGGTGATAGAGCTTTATTGCTTATATGCTTTTTTCAAGCGATAAGGGTGATTACAAATTTGACTGAATATACACAGTGACAATCTGTTGGAAATTTTTGAAACTGTATTGTATTTCCATAGATTTTAATATTATTGAGTTATTTTTGTTAGCAAGTGAGGGGCAAAGAAATCAGGCAACTATCGCATTATGTTTATTGTATTGGAAAATAGTAGGCCCTGTTTTCCTTACACCTCTCATGGTTTGCTTTCCATGCATACAGTTGCAAAGTAGCGGCGGATACCAAATATACGTTTACACTATATAACCGTTTTATGGAAACAATATAGAAACACTTAAAGTGGATCCGACAAGAGGTGAATCCAATTCCACTGTCAGTGCTGCAACATGACATGCGACATAGTAAAAGGCTGAACATCTAGAAGAAAGACATCAAAGTGGATGTTAATAAAAAAGCTAAAGTATAGTTTGGGTGATAAAATTATCTTTGGAAAAATTGGAAGCATTTTCAAAATCACACCCTTGTCTTCCTCACCCTGTATTTAAATTAGTTGTATGAATATTTTAAATTCAAATTTTAACAATGTGGAAAAAGCTCTAAATGAAAATGGAATTAAAAAAAGTAAAATAAAATAATTGTAAAAAAGTAACAGCTCTGATTATTGTTTCTATACTCTTCTATCACATCGTCGTTAGTAAGTGTATATATATAATTTCTGTAAAGTATTCTCTAAGGATTTTCGGATGTAGGGTACATTCATAAATAAACTTAAAATAAATACATGCATACGTCATTTAAGTACTTACTACCATAGAACGTGAAAAACTGAAAAATGTAAATAATAATAAAATTTTATTTTAAAAACAACAATAGTTATATAAAACTAGTAAGAATATTATGATGGTCTATGTACTGGAGCTTGCTTGGTAGCTCTTACCTTGACTGGAATAAGAACCAATGAAAATATGGTATACTATTATTTTTTTAATCATATTTTCTACGAAAATATAAACTTGTGTACTGTATCGAATGTCCACGGAAATTAAGGAGGATGGTATGTTATAAATTTGATTTGTAGCTCCTAGAATTAATCGGATAGAGGAATACATAAAATAGTATAATAATAATTTTGATGATTTTTTTTGTATTTTATATAAAATTAGAAACATTTCAGATGGGAGAAATAATCTGGAGGAGGAATAGGCAATGTCGCGACTGATATATCGATGCCCAACCTAAATCGCTAATGATAGAAGTTTATATTTTAGACAAACTGAACTCACCATTTAGGTAATTTTAAGTGTAATATTACACCTAAATTAGACATCAACGCCAGAAGGGATCATGTCAGAAGGGATAGTTTTAATACCTAACGAAATTTATTTCAATTGGAATGCGAAATTTTTGTTAGACATTGTTTTGTTTGAAAATTTTTGCTGTTCAATGCAATAAAATGTTATTTCAATAAAAAAAGTACCTGACGTGGAGAAAATTCGACCTTAATGATAAAGGTCCGCTGCTCATGGTTTTTTGTTTTTTGTTTAAATATGGATGCAGTTGGCTTTAATACTTTTAATATTAGTAAATACAGCTATTGTTAAATAATATTACTTATTAGTTGTATTCCATTTATAGAAATAACATAACACACTCTAAAATCTAAACATAACACTGTCTTAAATAACACACTCTAAAATCCGTCTCTGCTAAAGAAATTTCCAAAGCTTTCTAGAACTTTTGATCTTGAGTAAGTTACTCGGAAGATGATAAACAATTTTAGCTTAGTATTCAAAAACTACATACTACAAGCATTCATAGGAGTTGAAGATGCGATCCCGAAACAAGTGAAATTTAAAAAGACCCCGAGAAATTTTTCGTGTACGGAACCCTAAGCTCGCACTTGAAACGTATCTATGAACAGTCTCCAATAAATTACTTTTTTTCTTAGAGCCTTCTCCAAACTGAATCGTTTTTGAGGATCATTGCCTATTTTTTAGTTGTTCCGCTTTTTAAACGAAGCAAAAACAAATCCAAATCTGTTCATCCGAGAACACACCAAAAAAAAATTTCCATACAGGGCGGATATTTTGATGCTAAGTGTTTTTGTACTTTTAATTTTTGTTAAAAAACTCACTAGCACGATTCTTTAATTTGTAAATGGAATTCACAAATATCGTCATTACCAACCTATATGTATTTGTTACAACAAACATTTATAAAATAGGTATAGTTTTAAGTACCATCATATATATCCTTTTTTTCAAAAAGAAAATACTATTTACAATGAGAATTAGGTGGCAGGTTGAAGATATCTCCCCTACTTATCTACCTAGTAGTCGGTACTACTAAAATCGGTACATGTTTATTATATACCTATAGTTTAACTGTATAACTGGTGTACAATATAAATATATATAGCTTAATATACAACATATAAGAAAAATGGTTTACTGGCTGTACAATTAAAAAAGGTACTGCGCCGAATAACACATGTAAAATGTAAAAAAACAAACTTGTTGGGACTATGTTCCTTATCGCACGATATTTGTTTGCTGCTCGGAAGTAAAAACAAAAAAAAAACCGAAACAGACACCAATAACCGACATCTAGGTTACCTCAAAACCAAAAAATTTTCAATCGATTCAGGTTGCGATGAATTTTGAGAAAATGCTAAAATCTTTTTTAAATTGTCAATTTGTATTTTTTGTCAAAATTTAATGTTTTATCATTTAAAAAAATTGAGTTGTGAAAATTATCAAAAGTTAAAGAAAACAGAGATAACTTAAAGTAAGTTCAATGCAATTTTTTATGTTATGTCATAGTAAATATCCAAATCATACCAAACGTAATGTACGTACATATTGGGTGGACTACTAAATCAGAAGTAGGTCTTTTTTAAACTAATACTACAATTATTTCATACAGTAAAAACTAAAAGTAGCTATAAAATTAAATTCTTTAAAGAATCAAACAAGTATTTGACTTCTAAAATTAATACCTTAAATTTTCAGAAAAATAACTTATAAATAAAAAAAGCAAGCTCTACATTTAAAATATGCCAAGACGCAAGGAATATAATAAGCCTTATTTCTTTATTGTATGGATTGTAACTGAAATTGTATGATCAAAAAATCAATTTTTATACAGACACTCTATATATTATAAATAGTGATGTGTATAAGGACCATTTGCATAGATAAGTATGGAGAGCTATATAATCGTTCCCTATACGACATTATATATATAAAATGAAAATCGGACTAAAAACAAACCTACATTAATTCACATCTACTAATTCTACTTGATTACAATTCGTGCTTTAACCACATTTGTAAGTGCATGTATATGCAACAATACAATGGTAGACATTGTGTACTTTGCGACAGCGTATGTATACGTTACAGTTAAAATCCATATTCAGCCAAAATCGTTATTGACCGTTATATGGACGCACGGAATGCTATTAAGGTGATTGTAAACCTACAGTATTGTAAAAAAAAAGTTTTGGTTTCTTTCACGGTACATACATATAAACCAAATGCATGCTTTGTAATCAAGTAATCAAGTAATGAGTTTTTTTTGTCTTTGCAATACCACGCAACTACAAAAATATATAATATATTGTGTGCGAGTGATGCTTATAAATTTGATAATATAGATATATCTCTTCAATCATCAATAACTATAGTCGTATCAGTTCATCAAATGATGGATCTTCGATGAACTCATAATTAAATTAAAATTGTGTTTTATACCATCAGCAACCTTATATTTTTATGGTATTATTATAAACTACAAGTTTGTGTAAATATTTTAGAATATTTTTATCACATTCTCTAGATTTTTTTATATAGAAATATCCAATTGAAAAGGATCACCTATATGATTCATAATTTTTTCAATCAACTTTGAACGACAAAATAATAATAAAAAGCCCAGTGACCTGAGAATTTTTGTTTTTTTTTTGGAAAATTTGTTAATAAAAAAATGCATTAATAAAATTTTATTGAAATCTCTAGTATTATTCAATCCTGGCATCTCTCTTTAACTGACTGGTTAAATAAAGAACTCAAAAATACAATATTTTACAGGCTACATCAGTCAAAATAAATTTAAGTTGAGCCTGCATTGAATATCGATTTTTATTTTTCGAACTGTTTTATTTTTTATACAGTGGAAAACAATTTCGATTATGTGTTTTGACTGTAACATATGTGTTACAATACAAGACATGTATATTAAATATAATATGATGGTTGTTCATATTATGTTGTGCTACATTTTAATACTTTTGTTATATTATTTGAAGTAGATGATCATTTTCTAATTATTTGTATTTTGTTTTAAAATCATCTGAGATACATTTACATTTGCACTCGTTTCTGGCTTTTGCCTCTGAAGGGCCTATGGAATTTTCTACTTTTAGTAACAGCCACAATTTTGTTGGCTCTGGAATGCTTGCTGAATGAATTCTATTAAAGAACCAACATTGGAGAAGGAAACGTATAAGGGCTGAACGTGGAAAAAGATTTGAAGAATCCAACTTGCTAAGAAGGCAATGTTTCGTGTTTTTGAAAAATGTAGTCTGAAAATGTTTTAGATGAACAAGCAACTTTTTTTTTAATAACAGTTAGGATAAATTTGTAAATTTGAATTTGCAAATGATTTCTATTCTCAGAATGATTTGGTTATTTTCTCTGCGACATGTGAAAATTATCCTGACTTTTAATTCTGTTGTGTAAAAGTTGTTTCCGTAACTAAAATATTAAATATTTAGAATATTCGGTAAAGATTTTGAAGTCGCTTGCATCAAGTTTGCAGCTATTAATATAACCATACACTATATTTACTGAAGCGGTCGCATAAGTCATACTTCCTTTGATTTAAGTTCGAATTTTGATATTCTTCATTTCGGGAAACATTCTCTATGGTACATTTTGTTTTAGTTCATAGTACATACCTTAATTTTCGCCAAATAATCTTAATTGAATTTATATTTGGTTTTTGGTAGTACATACTATAATATAATAAATAATTTTATTATTGGTGTATGCCTACAAGTTTTATTATATTATCTCAAGATCTTTACACTATACAAATATAAAATTGAAATTTAACAATCAACACAAAATTTGTTAAAATTTGTCAAAAGCTATTTTACATATTTTTTAATGTTACAAATTTCACTTGTATTTAAAATATATCACATGAAAAAGCCACATTTTAACACAAATAATTTCTATTTATAATTAAAACATTTCATTTAGTTCTGCATACATATTTTAATTTTCTAATAAATTATCTGTGATATATTTAAGGATATGAGAAGGTTGTCAAGGCCATTCATCCTTTTGATGAATGCTTAACTCTCCAGCGACGTGGCATTAGAGAATAAAACCTATCCTGTTATTAAATTTTCCAATTTTTATTATGATATGAGAGCTAGCAACGTTTACGACAGCTGAATTTTGAAATCGAATTAAGATCTGGGAAAAATTAGCATTTTTCTATGCATAAAAAATATAATGTGTAGATATCGAGAATGTAAGTAAAAGATATTAAAAAAATTAAAGACAAGTCAAGGTTCATTCATCGCAGCAAATCTACGAAATAAATAGAAAACTTTAACTGTAATTATTTCTGATTGATTATTCGGAATTTTCTCGGAGGTTTTCGCACCGTGATAATTGATTAGAGAGATAATTGATAGGACATTACGCGTTCTTGTTTTGACTCACGTCGCCTTAAGGATATATGCAAGGATTGAATAATACTAGCGATTTCAATAAAACTTTATAAAAACATTTTTTGATTAACAAGTTTCCTAAAATTACAAAAAATTCCTAGGTCATCGGGCTTTTTATTATTATTTTATCGTTCAAAGTTGGCTGACAAAATGATGAATCATATAGGTTATCCTATTCAATTGGATATTTCTATATCAAAAAATCTAGAGAATGTGATAAAAAACTATCTAAAATATTTAGACAGTTTATTGTAGTTTATAATAATACCCAAAAAATATAAGGTTGCTGAAGATATCCAAACAAAATTTTAATTTAATTATGAGTTCATCGAAGATCCATCATTTGATGAACAGAGACGACTATAGTTAAGTGATGATTGAAGTGGGATATCTATATTATCAAATTTATAAGCATCACTTCAACACAATTTATTATATAATATATTTTTGTAGTTGCGTGATATTGTAAAGCTTAAAGTAACACATTATTTGATGACAAAGCATGTATTTGTTTTATATGTTTGTACCGTGCAATAAACCAAAACTTTTTTACAATACTGTAGGGAAACAAACACCTTAAGTATTAAACAACTCTCAAAACAGGGAAATAACTTATTAATAAACAATAAGTAAACAAAAATATTTTACGATATCTAACAGAAAAGCTAAAAAGGTCGTCAGAGGATTAACCTAGACAACTTTCTCTAAAATAGTTTTAATTCATTAAAATATTATTAATAAACTTTTCTAAACATTCATTAGTATTACATAGGTAGACGTATACAGTGTTATTTTGTACAATAATTGTTTTGAACAACACAATATACGAATATGCAGTATTATTATTATTCTACATGAGATGATTCAAAACTATCGCACTAGAAAAGCAGACTGATAGGGAGGATACAATATTATAGTCTTGTTACCACTTATCGCTAATTTGCTGAAACTTATGTGTAAACGATTTATGGAGATATTTTTTCAATACTTACAATCAAATTCTGTTTACATATTAAACTACATAAGTTCAATTAAAACAAGTGAAAACAAACAATTAACTAAGTTAATTGTTGAACTACTATGAATAGACAGTGTTGATAACGCATTGATTGTTTTTTTAAGTAATGTTAGTAAAGAAAGTTAAACAAATATATATAATGTTTCTAATCTAATTTGTGTTCTCACGGGCAAACAAAACGGGCGGTGATGTTTACGAAAAAATGTTTCAAACAAAAGTTGTTAATTTAAAAAAAAATTTCTTACCTTTAAACTTTTGTTCTATCTCAAACTTTTTACAAGATGGGCCATACGGGTCCAAGACCTTCACCTTTGTTGCTCATTGGACCTATAAACTCGATTTCACTTTTTACGTCCTGAGCACGCTATAAAAATTAAAGATCGACATCTCTTTTCGTTATTGAGTTATCGTGTTTACAGACAGACAGATAGACAGCCAAAAAGGGTCTAATTAGGTGATTTTATGAACACCTATACGAAAATTTTGTTGGTACCATCAATATTTTTAAGTGTTACAAACTTGCGACTAAACTTATTATACCTTCATATATTTCATATATACATGGTATAAAAAGTATAATTGATATCGATAACCACGTGATTGCAAACACCAACCAGAGCGAACTTACATCACTGCACACGCATTACCACTGGGACAAGACCTGTTTTACAGGTAGTGAAAAAACCCAAAAAAATCATAGAAATTATTTTTTAGATTTTTATCCACTTATGTAAATATACCCTTCTAATGCAATAGTTTTGTAACACACTGTACCTATGCATTCAATTTTAGGTAGATTTATAGTTTGTTTGAAAAGTTTTTGACATGTTGTATATTGAAACAACATAATATTAAGCACATTATCGTGGTGGTCAAATACCTACTCAAAATAATTAAACATTTGTTTTTGAATTCTATGAAGTTTTCATAGAATTTCAATGTAATTTTATGAATAAAAAATTCAGGATACATCCTCATTAAGGTATTAATCCTCAAGATAAAAATTGTTTCTGCATCCAGTTTCTTTTTTATCTTAGTAGACGATTAGCAGACGCCGGAGAAGTACTTATAAGTAGTTTGTTGTATGAACCTAAATTCATGGGTAAAATATCTGGTACGATGGTACCAGATTCGATGGTACCTTCATGTGCGGATCCAACTCGCACTTAACCAAATTATGAGTCCAACTCGCACTTAAGAATAATTAATAGTGAAAAGGGACGGTTATGCTGAAAAGAGCATTCTCATATAAAAAAACATCCACAAATTAAAATTTATTCTTATTTTAAATCTGTTATTAACTGTCTTCGAACAATTCGCCCACTATGTCTTAAGAACAGTTAAATTGAACTCTTAGCGATAGAGCAAAAAATGTTTTTCATAAAACTTTGTTCTAAACATTGTTCTGGTGCGCAAACTTTCTAAACAATTGAACTTATTCTTTACACCGAAATGCTTGTTTCGACGTACCCTACTACTTCCTTCAACATTAGTTCAAAAACATTCTGTATAACAACAATCGCAATCTAAGGAAATCATGTTTTCAAATAAAACAGAACTTTCTTCAACTTCCCTTCAAAGGTCCAGATATTTAAGGATAGATATTTCAGGCTCCAAAAAAAGGTGTAAAACATCTTTTGCAATGTCGGAATACCAAATCGAAAATCTGACTGAGAAAGGTCGTGAGAGCAGCTCAACTTGAAATTCCCTATATTATTCCAGAAATTCAATTTCTGCTCTTTAAAGTATCTTTTTTCCCGGAATAAATATTACTCTGCCTTTTAAATGCCAGTGCGCTCGAAAAAATCGACAAGAATTTTTTTTAAATAATCTGACTTTTATAGTTTTTTTATTGTCTGTGATTTTAAGACAATGATCAATAAACTCCAAATAATTTTGAGGTTTTGAGGTGAATAATTTTAAGGTTTTTATTTATTTTAGTATTGAAACGCCAGACAAAATCTGTGATTTTTTTAACAATTTATAAGACACAAAAGATATAATTATGGTTAGTCACAATATTCAATTCATTCAAATATATATAATGTAGGAAACTTGTTGATTTTATGTTTATAATTTCCTTATATCTGCCTTACCATAAGTGAACTTTGTAAGCATAAATTTTTCTTCAAACATTTTATTTTTTGACTGGAAAGCTATTCAAATATAGGTAACTTATTATTATACAATATCTAAATCTAAACTAATTAGGTATATAAAGATAAAAAATGTCTTGCATGTTAGTATATTTGTTGGTTTTTGAACTCAAAAACTAAAAAACTATTTTAATGCTTGCGTGGATACGTTACCAACACTGGTATAATAATAATAAGAATTTACAACTATATAAAGGGTTTTCTATTAAGAATGTTAGACCTTTAAATTTAATTAAATCCCATACTGTATGACAATTCTTGTGATATAAGATGCCAGCCAAATATGTGATATATAATGCCGCAGTTTTGATAAAATTGTGGCGAGGGTTGTACGAAAAAAAAAAAAAAAACTTTTCCAGTTATTCGACTGCAATGATTTACTACGATATAATCGGGTTTGGCGACGTTTGCAATTTGTTTAATTATTATCTGAGCGTTCATTTTGATACAAAAATGTCATATTCAAGAGCTACATTTTCTTAACACTTTGGACATTAATGTGCTTCCAGTTCTAGCTACTGACCGACCAGTCTTAGTATTACCCAAATAGGAGCTCTATAAACCGAACTTAATAAAGAAACCGTAGACAGTTTAATAATAATTTGGTAATATTATTGCTAGCATATCTACACTCTCAAAAATCTGTGAGACCAGTCATATAGTGTTGTTGCTAAATTTATTTATGAATTCATGAGTAATTATGAAATTTATCAAATCATAGTTGATTTTATACACTCATAATATGAACGTCAAAACATTCATTAATCTTAATTTGATTTCCATGTTATGTCTTAAATAAAACTAAAGTATATAACACTAAAAGCATAATATTTTATATGCAACATATATATATAAACATATATTTATTATATTCCATATTTAACATCTTTTTAATAATTATTATTATTCATATTAGAGTGTAAATTAACAAAAACTATATATAAATATTATACTAGACATTATTCGACGTAGAATTAAATGATTTGAAGAGAGTAAAAGAGTAGGAAGAGAGGTATTAAAGGTCCTCACACAATTAATATTGGATGTGAGTTTTACTTAAAATTTGTTGAAATTCTGAGTACATCACTACATTGTCTTCCTGATCTAAATTTCAAATGGGTGGAGCTCGATAAACCATTTGTTTAGGGTTTACAGCCTTAAAATAGCAAAAAAACGAGTTCCGCATTTCTATATGAATTAATCATACGAATAGATTATGTTATGCTTTTATTAAGTTCAATATAAACATATATAAGGGATAAAACTTCAAATGCCAAAAAAGGTTTCATGAAGATAATTTTTGCTAAAGAAGTATTTAAAGACGTTCCAAAGTATCACGTTTTCTTAGGATCCTCTATAAATCGTATGTATATATGTATTCTGATTAATGCCCTTTATAAGGAGGTAAATTTGTTCTGCACTACAAGCATATAAATCCTGTTGTGAAGTGTTTTTAGAGGGATGGTTTAACATGTAACAAGGCTAATTTTCTTGAGATAAATTTGAAAAATATTCATTAGTTAAAAGCCTGGCAAATATTTTCCCATAAAAAATTGATACTAGCGGACCTCGTTTTCCCATAAAATACATTTAAAGTGATGAAAAGAAGGAAATTTGAGTGTTATTTCTTGTACAAGTGATTTTCTCCAGATATTTGGTATATATCGAAAAATTTTACAGTT
Organism: Chrysoperla carnea; assembly: GCF_905475395.1. Classification (NCBI taxonomy): domain Eukaryota; kingdom Metazoa; phylum Arthropoda; class Insecta; order Neuroptera; family Chrysopidae; genus Chrysoperla; species Chrysoperla carnea. The sequence continues at coordinate 25,159,067 of NC_058341.1, forward strand.
TATTTTCGTCTAATTTTCCCAAATTCTGACAAAAGCCACCCACAAAGTTTGAAACATAAGTCCCAAATATTTTCATATGCTCATTTTTTTTTGGGGATGTCTTTAATAGAAAATACCTATATTTCAGAAGTCTAGGCAGATATTTTCTGTTCGGAAATTACATTGATGTAGGCCAAAGTTGTAATGTATCTACCCTCAAATTAAACATAGATCAATTTTTTTTGTTTATAGATCAATTTTGTTGTTTAAACTGTCTCTAAGGAAAAAAAAATTACAAATTTTGACTGTCAAAATATGGTATTAGTATGTATATTGTCCTGTCCCAGGCGAGGAAATTTAACACAAAAAACGTCAAAACCATGAAAATATCTAAAGTAAGAGAGATCGAGATGCGGTAAATATAAACTTTGTGAAAATTGCAGATTATCGGGAGATTCTCTCGTTTATGCATTAAAAAATGAATTTTTTGATTTAGAAATTTTTGCAGTAAAATGTTTAATTTCCTTGTCTAACCAGGAAACTGAAACAGATAACAGATATGCTGAAAATTTCAATTTGGATCTTCGAATCGATTATAAGAACTTCCTTATACTGGAAGTTAATAAAATTTGAAAAACCAATATAAATAAATTAATAATTCTATTTGATTAGAATTGACACTTAGTAAATGTTTGCATATTATATGTGCATACATTATTTTGGTGTGTTAGTTTTGTTTGTGTATATTGTTACTTTAACTGTTAGTTGGTTGAGTTGGGTTCGCGTCGGTAGCTGGAGCTGGAGCTCTACCTTCTATCACTATAAAATTGAGACATGCAGAAATTGACAGAGCACAAACATAACAAATACTACATTTATACTGTACACTTCTAACTATAACTACCAGTCTACTACCGACCTAAAACTATATAACATGGAATTATACACTTGTAAGTATTCTATGAATGAATATTCATTAGTTTCTAATCGTTTTAAAGCTTACAACATAACGTTTGAATAATGTATTCATAAAGCGAATGAACGTTAAAATCATTCTCATTGTTACGAATAATTACAATTACAGAATTACATATCTATATATGTATAATATACTTTAGGTATCTAATACTATCTACCACAATATAAAACTATATAAATATATCAAAATAATATACTTATTCTACAAGCTACTTTATTTATTTTTTATTTTAAACTAGCTGTGAACTCGCTCCGCTGGGCAACTTTAATTTTAAATAAAAAAATATTATGTTATAATCTTCACTTCATGTACCGTGACTTATCCTCCTTTTGTTCACAATTTCGTCGACTTTACTATTTTAGGACAAACTCCTTATCTGTAGTCTACCACGCTTCGCTGTGAGAAACTACTATTCCATAGAAAAAGATGAGAAATATCCAGTAAATTTTATGAAATTTGATAGACCCGCGATAAAAGTGTTCACAACTTTTAATTGGCTGAACAGACTTTCATGGGAATTACAGTTTTTTAATGTACGCATCAAGCCCTTTTATGCGATATCAGACTTGGATATATTTGAAAATATTCGATCGTTAATCCCTACTTGCACCCTTCACCCCTGATTCCATTACGGTAGTGTTTCGATTTTGAAATGTACACGTCATGCTCTTTTATTTAATACCCCGTTTGGTTATATTTGAAAATATTCGATTATCAATCCTCACTTTCACGCCCCCTCTAAAAATAATCCTTCCAAACACAATTCATGCCCTTTCTAAGGAATTAGACTATCTCTGTATCAAGTTTCATTGAAATCGGTTCATTAGTTTAGGCGTGATTGTGTAACATACATACAGACAGACATAATTACCTTCGCATTTATAATAAAAGTAAGGATGGTATTTTTTTAAAAATTTTCATAATTTCAACCGTCCCTTTAAAAAACGAGGAAATATCTGCGAAATTTTAAATATCTACAAGTAAATGGTCTAATGGGAATCATCTACATTCATCTACTTCATTCGCAAAAGTGTCCATTTTTCTGAGACAGAAAAGCTATTTTATAATTTTCTAAGAATTTTGAAAGCGTACACGGGGAGCTTCTTTTACCAAGTCGCAGTGTCTAAGAAAATTGGACACTTTCGAATTTAAACTTTTCTTATAAAAATTTATTATTTTCTTTTATTGATTCCGGTGTGAGAATTTTTACAAACCTACACTTTAAACAAAGTCGACACTTTCGAAACTTTCGTACGCATAATAGTTTCCAAAATTTTCTCCAAAACTATAAGAAATAGAAAGTTGAAAATTGGTATGTAGTGCGTAGTGCCAATTTACCAACCCTGCCTAATAATATTAAGAGGAAAATTTCCTTAATTTTAGTTTCCAGAGGTTTTTCTTGCAGAATTATAAAAGGAAGAAATTTTAAATTTATAGGAGGGAGACTTTGAATAGTAGAATTATTGATCCTAATATTATGATATATTTCATACCTCATATCATACTTTTAAAAGGCTGTGAAAGAAAGGTGAGTTATAATTTTTTTGCCAACATAAATTTTACTATGCTTATGTCTTTTGGAATTTTGTTCGAATTTCAGTCGAAAACCGAAATCGAACTCACAAGTACGAAATTTTAGAAGACAAAACCTTTACCAAAGACAAAAAACCTTTTATTTTCAGTTAAAACAGTATAGATGATTTGTTAAGAAAAGTATCAAACTATCAAATAAAATATAGTTACTAGTTTTTTTATAAAAATTATTACCCTTGTTAATTTTCAAAATTAAATGTTTACGATATGGAATATAAAAAAAAAATTAGCAGAATGAGATTAGATAAAACTTTCAAAATAAAAAATGGTTTATTTAACAATTAGTAGGAAAATTTTCCAAAAACCATAAATAGAAATCACGATATTTTTCATAAACAATAGAGTATACAGTTAGAGTATATATATCCAATGTTATTTATTATTCAGTACACAGCAAGTTGATACTGAATACTAAAATCATTAAACAGGTTGTATGTTTTAAAACTGTATATATGGTCAATAGATATGTCACTAAAACCATGAACAATACTTTAAGCAAAGGTAAAGTTCTGCTAGCAAAAACCAGTTTCTTATGGAATAGACAATGCTTTGCTTCCTTGAAAAATGCACTGTTGCAATGGATAAGTCCATGCTAGCATATTTTATTCGTTTGCTGCCAAAGTGGCCAAACCAACACAGACCTGATATAAACAATTAAAATATTTACCAACATTTAATTGTTTTAATGTGAAATATTAATTCCAATCTTTGATATGGAAATTCTTACGTGTGAGTTTACAGTTCATTCTTTGGGAGAGTCTATAAACTTCGTGGTTCAATTCTAGACATTTTGGAACACCTTTCTCCTTCCATAACCGCTTTATAACATACCGCTTTAGTATGACCTCCTGGAATTGAATGTAGTTTTTTTATTTTCTGTTAAAAATTGTGCCAAAAAAAGTATATATATCAACAAAATTATAGTTCAGCATAGATTTTGAATTAAACACTCCAAAGATTGGAAATAATGTGGAAACCTGTCTTTCTTGTCCAATCCACAATATACGTCAGTGCCTGGTTTTTGGCAGCTGTGTGATGTTACTAACTTATGGGCTACAAACAGTAAGAAAAAATGCATACCGATCTATGATGCGCTCGTCGAGCTTACCAGACTGAAATATTATATTTTGTTACCTTAAAACGTATATATATTGTTGTTATTTTTCTCGTACTCACATCAAAATTATTATTCGAAATAAATTTTCTGTATGAATAATCTTTTTATAAAATATAAATTATGGTGAAGATTTTGTTGGATTGCTAAATTTAGCTACTGCATTTTATAACTACTATTATGTTTAATGGGTCCATATTATTTATTCAAATGAATAAACAATTACAATAATTTGAGTGCAATTTACTACTGCTAAAATGTTTTAAAGACTAATTTTAATTAATGCAAATAATTACATAAATTTGTTTAAATTCTTGTTATTAGTTAATATTAATTAAGATACCATCTGTTTTAATTGCACGGGAACTGTACGGGGAAAATACGTGTGGGATAGATATATCAAGGTCATAATACATTCTATGATATTTCGGAGATGTATGGGCGAGTAAAAAGGGTAAAATTAATTTGAAAAACTATCCTTTGAAATTTGTAATTTCGTGAAGGTCCTGTATATATCCCCGTAAATATGTAAGCAGAACAGCCTGCAAAGAATGTTTGGCAAGCTACTGGCTCTGGGGTATATCTTGTGAGGATTTGATTGGTAGAAGAATGGTAAGCAAGACATATTATTATAATGAACTTTTAACTATAAATGACATTTGCGCTAATAATGGCGTTAATATCTTGTTCATATGAAAATTAATAACGAAATATAGCAGGGTTTACTGTCAGCTTTAGAGACGAGAATATCAATAGATAAGAAATTGCAGACTAGAGGGAAGACGATATACCAAACCATTATCTAATCTATATACACGTTTATACAAAAACGACCGCAGATGTTTCTTGAAATTGAATTTAAATTTTACAAGTACCTGTTTCAATAATCATATTATTGAATATTTTTACTTATCTCAGTGTGAATATTGTATATACGTCGCAGGCAGCTATCTTATACAGCCGTTCAGTTAACAGCCTAGCTTTTTTTACTAAACAGCGCCATTCAACTAGCGACTTGAATAGCGTTGAATACCACTTTTAATGAAAAGGCTGGCTGAGGTTTAGGCCACTCATACAATAGAGTACATAACCATTTAATAAGAAAAGATGAAATGACATTAGAAATTGCTTATTTTTGTAATTTGCAATATTGTTATTTGAAAACTTAATAAAAAAGTACACATGGAAGTAACTAAAATATTATTTGTTAACCCAAGTTAAATTTTCATAGTACTTGGATTCGCAAAGAAATTTGTTTTTAAAACAAGCACGTCTATTATTGCAACACAAATTCGCAGTAGACTTACGACTATATTTTTGGAAACAATCAAAAGGTAACTAATTTGTCACAGATTCTATCAAAGATATTAGACTTTTACTATACTTTATAGTTTCAACTTTTTATCACTACGATCTTTCATTGTACTTGTTTTTCTTTGAAGGCAATCAAAACACACACCAACAATATTTGTTCTTGCCGGCGCTATATTGATACTGTGTGGGTTTTAGAACCAGATGACAGAAAGTGGAACTAAAATAAAATGACTAGGAAAGGCAAGAAAATAAGTGCCTAATTATTAGCCTAATTGTTTGATTGAATGGCTCAATATTATTCAGCCGTTTAGTAAAACGGCTAGGCTGTTAATTCAACAGCTAATTAAGATAGTTAGCTGCAACATATCTATATCTAACGGAATGAGGGTGGGAAGAGCTGGAAGGGGACATACATATCAAGCCAACAACTTGGAGTCGATGTATGGTAGAGTAATGTATAATGTGCAACATATCTACCCACTAAATATATTCACTTGTTATCGACTAAGATGATAGAAATCATACCATCAAACCAGTATACTAAGAGAGCCAGACCTACCAAATTTTGTTTAACGTTTCTTGCTTATACGATCGACAAAGTTTTTGTTTTCAAGATTTACGATTTCTTGAATTTTGTTCCAACAACTACACGATATAATTGGTCACATATAATCATTATTAACTAATAAGATAACATTATAATTCATCTTAGTCCAATTTTGACCGAATTTTTAGCAAATGGCTTTTTTTTTTAAATCTCTCAAGTTTTTAAAAAGGCCAGACTTTTACATCTAAATTAACTCTTACTTGCAAGTAGCTTTGCGCACGAGGAAATAGTTGTAACTGAAAGTACCTGGCTCTGAACATACAAAGTGTATGTGTTAGTTAGTGATCTTACATATTTGGAAATAAATTTTTCAATACATCTGGGTACACACTTATAGTCATAATTTGTACACGTACATTATGTTTGCAGAAGTGGTATCTTTCTAGATCTAAAACTTGTTGTTTTAATTTTCTATTTTGTATGTTTTCCAGATATTCATAATTGAAACTCGATGACACAACATTTGTTAGTTCCTTCTCTCAAAATATTATGCTTTTCGAAATCTTCAGTATTTATAGCCTGTAATTAAGAAAATGACTGAAAAACTTCGGAAAATTCATAAAAATTACATTCCTAATTTTTTAATTTTTTTTAACTAACGATTGTTGGAAGGTGTTAATAGGAAGACACACAAATATTTTCTATGAATTAAACAATACGACAAAAAACAAGTAAACAAAAATATTAGTCCCAAGTGAAAACCAGAAATTTAAAATAATTCACTGCTTAAAAGTATAATGGTAAAAAAAAGTAAATTTTCCGAAAACTCCAATTTTGATACCGAATATCTTTTTTAACCGACGGCCAAATATTTGAATTTTCAAAGGGCGGTTCTTCTAAAAATCTAAATAAAATTTTATTTTACACTGTAAAAAAGTGAGTTTACGAACATTTTTCCGCCTAATTTGTTACGGCCCTCATCACTTTTGAGCGATTGTAAACCTTCTCTTCACGCGGCTTATAAAATATCACTTAAATGATTTTTACCTTTTTCGAGGCAAAACTTTTTTTTCGAGACAACCGCTCATGGTTGGTAAAGGGATTTACACCACTTTTTTTTATAGCGGCTGACAAAAGCGACACACACTGAAAATACCATCCATGCTATAGATAATAACCTAACACAATTTTTATTCATAGTTCCCCCGAAAATATAGACTGGTCTTAAATCCGGTTAATGACCTCCAGAACTCAACATGTGTCAACATTGTTTTATTAACTTTTTTCGTAGGCCTTAATGTTGGGATTGATAAAAATTATTATTTTGAAAATTTGTTGGTTAAAACTTTTCTTGGTGGAAACTTTTTAACCTGAAAATGCTTGAAATCACGGGCTGAAAATTGATCATACAATTTTTACTACGGATTCTTAGACTAGTGTTTTTCTATGAAGACGTCCTCGCATAAAAAATACACATACCGACTGTAATTTTTTTCCCTCTAAAAATAAACCGACACATGTTTTCGTATTTTTTATTTCTCGATTTTTTTCCGTTTTGTTGAAATAAAAAGGTAGAAACCCAAAAATCATTCTGGAAATTTGACTCTCGTTCTTTTTGGACATCTCCCTCGATCTCGAACATATACTGAAAATCGGTATGTTGCCCCTTCTGTTCGCTATTCCATATAACAAAATTCATTGATTTCTAAAGCAATGCACATCTCTACAGTCCCATCACGTTGATTTTGAGGATTAAAAATTTATAAGTTAGTGTGCCTTTTGCAGCTGTCAACTACTCAGACTACAATAATCAGTTTTTTTCGCAGTTTTAAAGCTTTGTAACGAGTCCACAGATCCACGAAATTTAGTTAGAGATAATAAAAGTTGTATAGTGGTTAAGTTAATGTCAAGGAAGTGCCTCTTGTGGGTGTCAAAAAATCATCAAATCCAGTTTTTAAAGCTAGATTAACTTATAAAAGCCCTTTTCTGTGGGGTGTTAGAAAACATGTAACAATGAGATAAATTTAATTGTAGGGAAATATGACTTTAGTGTCAGAGCTTTGCTGATGGCGAACTTTTTTCACATGCGATTGAGATGATGTGATCGATACAATCTAAAATTCAATTTAAGATACATTTTCTCTCTGTTATATATTATTTTTTAATAAATATGTATTTTAGGTATATTGAATATTGGTTTGTTTAGGCATAACCAACCCAAACTAACCAATCCCGTACTATTTCAGTTTAAGTTCTATTTCATATTTCTTATCATACATATATATTTCTCGTATCAATAAATATACAAGTGGTCCAATATCCCAATTCTCTTGAAGTGTGTTCCTTCTTATTTACATTTGATAGGATTTTTGAAAAATAAAATGAAAGCCTATAACATATCCAAGTTTCAAGTCGATATAGTAAAGGGCCTATAATCGCAGTGCTTGAAATTCAATTGTAACTTTAACCATTCTTATCTGGGAAAACGTTTTTCTTTATAAAATTTTTGAATATTTCAGAGAATTATCTCTTCACGCCAATCAAAAAAGTGTACAGAACCGTCTTTAATAAAAATTTAAAAATACATCGGATATAAAATCAGATCTGATCGATGAGTTTGTAACATTGCAGCTCCTAAACGGATTAGCCGATTATCCTTTTTTTGTTGGCAAAGTAAATTGATCGATTGTGTTCATGATTTCAAAATTTTTCATGATTTTCACGAGAAAAGGTATTTAGCGTTCTAATTTATCATTAAAATAAAATGTTATGAAATACAAATTAGATGATTTGTATCTTTTAACGTAAATAAAAAGTATTTTTTATTTTAAGACCTTATTTTATTGAAACTTTTATTGCCTGTCAATTTGTATGTATGTACATACATTTTATTCAATACGTTTCACAA